>NC_137666.1:11673589-12341089 GCF_963422515.1 Blennius ocellaris | reverse complement strand
TTTTCCCTTTTTTCCTTTCTTTAACTTAAAACAGGAGTCAAGAGACATACGCCGGGCGAACATTACCTCACCCCCGTGTTTGATTTAGTGCAGATGTGAAGCGGAGCAAGACAGGATCGTTTTTTAGGAGCGTCAGAGAGGGCCCACGTTTAGGGCAGCCACTGTGTTTACATAGTTTTACCTCTGTCTATCTCTCCCTCTCTCCCTCTTTCTCTCATCCACAGTGCCTCCATACACTGCCCCCCCACACATGCTCTTTTGTCTGCCTCTGAAAGGGGGACTGTTTCACCTCTCCTCCATGGACTTTCACTGACCTGTTTTTCTTTCCCTTTTTATTACTGCACTCATTGCCCATTTGTGGCATCCCCCCCTCAGCCCTATATGACTAACATTTGCATTGCTCTGTCAATCTAGCTGCAGAAGTCATTTCTCTCCGAAACCCGTGGAGTACGAGTCATTAAGACTCCAGTGGAAAATCAGACAAAGAATTATATATTTGTGTTGCGAGCTGACAAGATTTAACGAGGAGCTAATTAAAATAAATCAATAGCACTGCGGCATGCTTGCTCTGTCTCTCATTTTTTTTTTCCCCACTCTGATTCTCTGTCAGCACCAAAGAGGTGGAATACTGCAGTGTGGAAGTAATAGTAGGCTAGGGATTGTTTAGCCTTAAATTCATACTTGATAAGGATAAATACACGGGAAATCACTCAATTGTCACAAAGGAGGTAATATAAAGCAAAAAATATGAGTAAGTATTCCCAGAAGTCACTTACTAAACTACAGCAGCAACACAAACAACAAAAGAAACAAACATAGACATCTCTCCTGCTATTTACCACCCCCCGCCCCCCCAATAACACCTTCTCCCCTCTTCCCCCTGTTCAGTCAAGGCATGTCACCTCTGGGCCCGGCAGTCCAGCAGCCTGACCCCTACAGGGCGGGCTGTGCAGCCCCAGCTGCTGACTGTCCGTCAAACACCTCCAGAGCCGCGTTGGGCCAGGAAGACCACGCTTGTTGCCCCTTTGATCCGGCAAGCAGCAGCTGCTGCTCCACACAGCAGCACTTTGTTCCTCTGTCTCCTCACCACACTCTGTCCTACGGCACAAAAACACTGAAGCTCGTACAGAAGTGGAGAGAGAGAAAGAAGAAGGAGCAAAAAAAAAAGTGGGGGTTATGGGGGTGGTGGAGGGGGGTGTTAAAAAAATCCCCCCCCCCCTTCCCACAACATCAACAAGCTCTGACAACAGCAGCAGGGGTTTTTCTTGGCCCCAACGCAGCTCTCAGGCATCTCCTTCTTAACGCTTCACCCTCCCTTCTCTTTTAAGAGATACGTTAGTTATTGTTCAAATCAGACAGGGTGAAAGGAATGGACTCAGGCCAAGCCCGCCCCAGGCGTCAACACACCTGTATGAAAGACACCTTATTGTAGCAACCCTGTATGGCTAACCTGCCCTAGCTCCCCCTGTTTCATGACATTCAGAGGGAAAATCGCTTCTTTTCATTCCCCTAATATTTCCCTTTATTAACCTCTCTTACCTCAGAGGTTGGCACCCCTGCCCTGGAAAGTAATATTATTATAATATCATCTTAGAGCATCACCACTAGACAGGGGGATTACAGAAATAGCTGATCCACATCTCCCTTGTTAGCAAGGCCTTCTTTTATTACTGTTGCAGCCCTCCCGTAAGACAACACCTTATTAATGTGCATAAGTGCACAAGCGGTATTTTTGTTGCCTTCCCAGGAGTTGTGCAGGAGTTGTTTGAAGAGCACCCGAAAACAGCAAACACACGTAGGTCAATATTAGCCCCCGTCAAAGGCTGCAGCACATAGCGTATGACAGGGGCCAATAGCACCGGAAGCTAATGCTCATTCCTCATGAGCCAGCGTCTCACCTTGTGAGTAGGTGAGGGCTTCCTGCTTTCTAACACAGGGCCAGCAAGAAATAGAACAGAGACATACTGGCAGTTTGAATCACACACAGAGACACTCATGCAACACACAGTGATGGGGGGAAGAGAGGGAAGAAAGCATGCGTCCAGCATTTTTATCACCCCAACCTACCCATCAGCCCTCCTGAGATGAGAGGGTGTGCGTACAAGATCACCTCAATTTTCCAGTCATGAGGAGTGCCACCCCCTTTGCCCTGATTTGCTTTATTCCCCACACTGCCAGGCCTGTTGGGGTACTCTGTATAGTCTTTGTAGGGACGGCAGGTATAATCTCAGTTACCATCCACTTGTCAGTGCTCTCATACAAATGGGTGGCTTTTTTAGCCTCTCTGTCTCCCTCCTGCATTATCTTTCCATCTCAATTTCTTTTACCCTCTCTTTGTCTCTTGCTCTATCGTCTTGTGCTCCCTTTCATTCTCAACCATTTTTTCTCTCTCTCTGGCTGGTAATCGAGTGAGAGATTCCGTGACTCTGTGACTCCCCCTTATTGTCAGATATCAAACAGGGTGGCTTTGTGGATTACCAGGGGAAGCTGATAATGACATGATAGAGGCGTGATATTTCAAACAAAATTGAGTGTCAATTGCCTAGGCAACACAAGTGTCTGCGTTGCGGCAGCCAGGCAGGAAATAAGGCCAATCTATTTCCTTTGCTTCATATCAAACGCCTCTCTTCTCTCTCCTTTATAAGACTATAATGGGTTCAGCTCAAAGAGAAGAAGAGGGGGCCTGCCAAGAGCAACAGTTACATCCTTGCACAACACACACGCACGCATGCATGTGGCATACATGCACGTACACACTTGGAGGCGGCTTGCACTTTTGAATTTTAAAATGCATTAGCAGAAGTCAGAAAGGAGAGCCAATGAGAGGCCGCGCAGAAAGTGTCCCATTTTACCACCCTACCCCCCAAACATATACTGTATACACATGCTCTCACTGCTTTTTTTCGCTTACATACTGGTTGTGCTACTAACCATGAATTTGGGGCAGCGAAAATGCACAGCGGTCTGAGCAATTAAAAAGTGACACCCAAACCTAGAGGATCGACTACTGACATTGTCTAATGCCTGGATATGGGTGCCGCTGCACTTGGGGTCTTTAAGAAGCAGACAACTGTGGCGTACGGGACCCGGTGTGTGTCTGCATGTTTGGAAAGGGATTCTCCCTCCCACTGGGATGTCATCATCCTTTCATCATAGTGTCTCTGGCATTTGCGTGAGTGTTTCCATCAAGCACGTTTCCATGATGTGTCTAAGTGAGCGAATGAGTTTGCGTCTAGCACATATTAGTGACCACGAGAGTCATCGGTTAAATGTTGCCAGCTTGCCTCTGACTTCCCTTTTGAATAATTAATACGAGTGTCAATTGCACATAATCGCTTTGAAATACATATGCGTGAACACACAAGTGCACAAACACCCACAGTCAGAGGAAGAGTTTAGGGCTAAAAAGCCCAGCAGCAGGCTAGTGATATAAATAGCTGTTGTTTGTGGAGGGGACTGCTGGCAGAAACAGCATCGACACTGTGGAGCAGACCACAGGGACTCTGATGTGCCTGGTGGCCTGAAGCGAGCCCTCTGCCTCTCAGATCAGCTCTACCACTGACTGTGCACAGCTTTGACTGGCCTCCTTCATATGTGACAGCCTTAAACAAATACAACAAAGCCACATTCAATTCAGCCTGCAGTGCAGAACATGGTCCTTGATTTTAAGTCTAAGAACTGTCGTGAGCGATTCTTTGTATGAGACAGTGGTAATAATAGCAACTCTAAGAGATGCTTCATTTCTTTTGGAGTGAAATCCGGATGAACTTTTCATGCAGTGGCAGACATATTACTTGCTATTTTCTTTTACTCAGAGAAAGCTTAAGAGAGGCTTTCATACAGTATAACAAAAAAAGTGGTAAAGCATTGGGATGGGGGTGGGGGGTGGGGGGTGGGGGCTGCGGGATAACACCTTATACTCCCTCAAGGGAGATGTGTTCACACCACCCTTGCTGCCATTTCCCTCCTCACATGCTCAAAGAGCCTCCCAATTGAAATATCATCACCAGTAATGAGAGAGATAAATATTCATAAGGCTGGGAATTGAGAAAACCTAGATTAGGATAATACACTCATCATTGTTCTGCTTCTCTCTCTCCTTTCTCCGCTGTATCTCTGCATCTTGTTATGCATGTTATCGCATTGGCTAATAGTCGCTAATTCCTCCAGCTACCTCTGATAACTTCATCAAAGTGGAAGCGCACGTTGATGTTTGCAGGCGGAGAACGCCACAGCATGCTGCACCGTTTATTTCTCACCTCTTCCAAATTGCAAATTACTAGGTTTGATCTGAGCACGAGTTTGGGCCCGGTTCCAATCAAGATGGGATTGTTTTTGTGAAGAGGCCCTGTGACTCCCTCCCCTTTGCCTGGCACCAACTCTACTGATATCTCATCCTTAACAGGCCTGAACCAGGGTAGAGCATGGCTTAAACCAACAAAGGACTATATTGATTTATAGGGTCTTCTATGATGGGATTATTGGCCTACACCTCAAAGCCACAGAGGGCACGGGGCCATGAATCACAGTTTCAGAAAATACTCACACATGTACAACAGGTAAGAATGATATATTGTAGTGTTGTTAAGGGTGTGATTACAACTCTCCCCCATATTTTATATCCCAAAACACACTTTCATTGTGCCTAACAGGAGGGGGAGTGAGGTTGTGAGAGGTTATTTTTGAAAGCGACACCACATAAACAAAGAGGAACATGCCTATTTACATGGTGGGACTGTATATCAAAATACACAGCAATGGAGGGAATGTGTAAGACAGAGAAAATGAGAAAGAGTGAGAGAATGAGCATGCCTGGACAGAGAGAAAATACCTTGTAGAGGTTCACAGAGTTTAAAGAGCTCAGCCAAAGAAGGAGCTCCTGTCCTCTTTGGCTCCAACAGACACACACACACACACACACACACACACACACACACACACACACACACACACACACACACACACACACACACACACACACACACACACACACACACACACACACACACACACACACACACACACACCCTCCAGGCCATTCTGTTACACCTGGTCACCTTTATCCCTTTTAGTCCTCCACACCCAACCCCACCGTCCAAACACACGCACAACACAGTAGAACACGTACACAACATGCAGTCACTTGATTAACATGACAAACACGCACGCACGCACGCACGCACGCACGCACGCACGCACGCACGCACGCACGCACGCACGCACGCACGCACGCACGCACGCACGCACGCACGCACACACACACACACACACACACACACAAAGCAGCTCCCTGTGGCTAACGCAGAGCTCCTCTGGCTATCTCCCTCAGAAGATAAAACTAATTATTCCAAATCTACTCTGTCAGGTTGTCTGATCCTCTGGGGGGCTCAGTTTAATTCTCGCTTGTGCTCTCTTTCCCTGCATGTCGCTGCTTCTCTCTCTCAGTCATAAACCACAAAAAGGCCAAGAATCTGTGCCAACTGACCGACGGAGTAAAACAAATAAACAGAGTGACGAGCCGTATAGACACATATAGCATCGCAGCAGCTGAAGCACATGACTTCCTCTGTAAAACAAACAACTGCCAAACTCATAGCATAGTTCCGCTTTAAATTAATAATCAAATACTTTTGAAAAGCATCAATGGAGCGTCTAAACAACTCTGAAAAGTCACAGAAAAAGCATGACATCATCTTGCACACAATCCAAAAGGACTTATGCACCTATTGAATTGCTTAGTCCCTCTGTTGGCACTTGCCACCGCTGGCATCCATGTTAGGTTTTAGAGCTAAATAACAGGCCAATATGCCAGGGTTTCCAACTGCATGCCCTGAAAGCTTGTGGAGAAACCATTCGTCCCAATGAGCTCTAAAGGCAAATGGAAGCTCATAAACAGAGACTTGACTGTATAGACTTTGAATTTTATCTTTCAGCAGTTTCCCCCTTTTATGAGCCAGGGACCTCTATAACAGAGGGGAGGAAGGGAGGGATGAGCAGGATGGGAGGATAGCAGCAAGAGAGAGAGAAAGAAGGAGAGAGAGCGCAAGGATGACAGTAAGGATGTTAAGAAAGAAGATGATGGCAGAAAGAGCAGGAGAATAAGAATGAGGTACAGGTTGGGAGAATGAGATAGAGAAGTGCTGGGGTCACAAATCTTGCTGCTATTCTAGTACGTGACATCTTCGCTCGTTTGCGGCTGCTCATTAACAAACAATACTGCTGTGAAATTGGTTTAATGACAAAGTAATAAAATTGCTATTCTGCTCACAGATGGCCTCGGGCGCAGGGAGATTCTAGCAGGCTTACTGTGGCTGCCCGTGTGCATTAAGCTGCTTGTTCATGAAAACAGCATCCTACACTTTCTTTCTCACTACCACCAATCTTTTTTTCTTCCTCTTTTTAAGTTCTCTCTCTTCTTACAAATGAAATAAATTAACCTACTTTTCTCCCTTGTATTCTACTTGAGTTCTCCCTCTCCCACACCCTCACCTCTCGCTCTCCCTCGGTCTTCCTCTCCCTTCTCTCTCTAGTGTATTCGCTTCTCTCTCCATCTCTCTCCCGTTCTCACCCCGAGTACAGAAATTACCATCTTAAAATAAAAAAGGGAGGCTCGCCCACGCAAACGCAGCTCGACTTCATTTCAAACGCGGAGCCCTTGTTATTAAACGACCCACCAATAAAACCAAGCCGTTGAGGAATAAAAGAGCCAAAAGGAGCAGAGAAGTACAAAGACCTCCCTCCTCCCATCTCTCTCCATCTCTCTCTAATGCTCCCTCTGTAATGCCTCTTTCAGCTCCTTGCCGCTCTATCTTGCCTCGTCTGGCTTCGTTCTCCTTGCATGCCGTCTTAGCTGGGAGAATTCCACAGCCTTGGAGAGTCTTGAGCTTGTAATGGGAAAACAAGTAAAAGGCATTCATTTTTGTGCATGATCGGCCAACATTGCCCGCTTTATTAAAGCACCACCTGCTTTTCATAATGCTAGACTCACACTGAGGTGGGCATCAGGTTGCTCCATAGCCTTAGTGGGTGTCCATGCCATGCCATGACCCAATGTGCCCCCCGTGCCCGATAAAGTGGGAGTGGGCCCCGGTTAATCACACTGAGCATTTCAACAGCGCTCATGTGCTAATGCACTGCACATATACTGTGAGAGCACGCATACTCACTCAGTGGCATGCATTATCATCAGCTGTTTAAGGCTCCCATGGCTTATCCTGTGAGCAAAGCATGTGTCTAGATTGTGCCGTGAACAGATATTTGGATCACTAACAACTGCTAAAGCGAAATGAATGAAAGAATAAAAACCTGCTACAACAGGGAGCCTGTTCTATCGTGCTCTGCCAATAATGAGAATATGCTTTTGTAAATGTGTTTCACCCTCCAAAACAGATAAAATGGGATTATTATTACAGCATCAAGAAAGCAGCCAGATCAAATGAACTTTGTGAGTAGCGTGTGTTGGTAGGGGGGCTGGCACTTGGGATCTGACAACAGAGTCAATTCAGCTAATTAACTGCCAATTAGGGGTCCCTAAATGAGAGGGATCATGATGCCTGTGTTGGCAGCGCCCCGAGAGTCTCTCTTTTTAGGGTTAGGTGCACATATACACTAACATTCGTGTGCACAGAAACGACGAAACGATACACACATGCATAGCCACAACCTCTCCACACTCCAGATGTATATTTAGAAAGCCAGGGGCATGAGATGGCCACTGCTGGGAGTCCCTGGTTGCAGCCAAAATAAGGCATGACATTTCCATCTGGGTCAGTGTTAGACAGATAACCAGCAACTTCAGTCAACTAACCCACCAATGTGGCAGAAAAGTAAGAACTGGACAAAGATATAGAGCAGAGGATCGAGAGGGAAAAAAGGGCCGGCCAAAGTCTCTGTGCAAGATTCATGAGATTTAAATACTTATAAAATGTGGGGAAAAAATGGCTCGCCGAGTTTCATAACTTTATATTACATTTGGAAAATATTAGTTATTATTTTGCAGTTCATAACAGAATCGTCTGCCAAACCAAGGAATCATAAAAAAAAAATCATAAAAAAATCATAAAAAGCAGTGTTCCTAAGTGTCTCCTTGAACTCAGAAAGGGGTTCAGAAAATGCTTTTCTGAAGTAGAGGAACAAATTTGATTCTTGTGTCTTTTTCCCAGATACCACAAACAAATGTGCTTCACATTTTGCATGTGAACCTGCAGTGCTGCTTCTGTGTACATCTGCTGTGTGATTTAAACCCAGCGACGACTGAAGGGATCCGTGGAAGGAAATGTGAGAGAAAGAGAAGATCTGAATGGAAATGGGGAACCTGCTGTGAAGAGAGCTACAGAGCAGACTGTTTAGAGTGATCTAAACTGAGTTTATCTGCATGCTGGGCTATAACAGGGCAAAAACTGAGTGGAGAATCAGTATTCTACAGCTTTGCTGAAGTTGGGAAGGAAAAACATCCCTATTTTACCCTTTTCCTTTACTGACCATTTCATGAATAGAAATATGTCAACATCATCAGATTAGACATATGACCTCATTCCGCTGCAGCTGAATTTTAAAATAACTGAATCGAACTCCTAATGTGAATAAGTAACTGTAAATTGGATGATGAGGTGATGTTGCGCCATGTGGACTTTGTTCTCCTGGTCAGGACAGATTCAGAGAAAAGAAGAAAGGAAAAGAAAAACAATCAGTGCACCATGGCCCGTCGCATAGAGATTGAGCCTATTTCATCTCCTCATCTCCTCAGTGGGCACAGGCTGCTTGGCGCCGTCGTCTGGCGGATATCCTTCCCTTATCATGTGACCTGTGCTCCGACAGGGGGCAAAGGTTGCCCGCGATCCGCCCCTGTGTCTTAATAACTCACTCATTGTATTCCTTTCTGCCGCTAATTAGAGCCTCTCCCCTGTGTGTGTGTGTGTGTGTGTGTGTGTGTGTGTGTGTGTGTGTGTGTGGGGGGGGGGGGGGGGGGGGGGGGGGGGGGGTTCCCCTTGGGCTGCAGAGAGGAGACAGAGAAGTAAAAATAGAGTGTGGCTTAGTGCCCTCTTTATTGTTATTAGTGCTCCAGTGGCACAGCAGTTCGTCATCATAGATGCCAAGAACTGACATATTCACTCCCTGACTTGCTCTGCCCCCTTCTCTCTCTCTCTCTCTCTCTCTCTCTCTCTCTCTCTCTCTCTCTCTCTCTCTCTCTCTCTCTCTCTCTCCAGCTCTCTTTGCCATGGAAATGACCAACAGGCTGTCTGCGAGATGAGGGAATAATGACGGGACGATTTCCTTCCTTTCTTAGATGCCGTGTCTCTCAGTCATCTGTCATCGGTTTCATCTCCCAGGCCATGTAATAACCTGGCATGTGTGTGTGTGTGTGTGTGTGTGTGTGTGTGTGTGTGTGTGTGTGTGTGTGTGTGTGTGTGTGTGTGTGTGTGTGTGTGTGTGTGTGTGTGTGTGTGTGTGTGTGTGTGTGTGTGTGTGTGTGGGGTGATATGCATGCATGAGCGTATGTGTAAGCACTGCTGCAGTGGTAAATAATGGCAGTAGCTAGTGTGTGTGTGTGTTTATGGCAATGAGTGAGGGCACATCGTGCTGAGTCTGACACTGAGACATGAAAGGATTTGGTCAGGCTCCATTTAGCCCAGACTGATAGCAGGACACCAAGAGCTGCTGAGACAGGCAAGTATAACAGGATATACTGTAAACTCTAAAGGCCTCTTTACTGTATGGATACCTGACTTTGCCATTTCACCTACTCTAACGTCCCAGACTGCAGTGGGTGTCATGACCCTCACCTTTTTGTGCAATCTTAAACAAATGCAATTACATGTCAGACCACTCCCCTATTCAGTTTGCGTGACCCTTGTTTTCTCGTATGCAAACACTTCCTAATGGTCAGCTAATGGTGCACCGACATACTGTACGTGTATAGCATGTGCACATTGTGGGAGGGCACAGTTCCATATTAGTAATTATTTTGCAAAGTGTGCACATATGCACGCTTTTGAACACACGGGACACGATTAACAGGATAATCAGGTCCTCTTTCTCATCTGCTCAACACTAGTGCAGGGAGATTGTGGACTTTGACCTTTTCCTTTGCTCCTTATTAACGTTGGACAGCTAATGGGGTGTGGGTTACAAACAGGTGAGGCTGTTGGCTAATGATATAGATGAGATAAAGCACAAAGTGGAGTGCCTGTGTCTGCATTATGGAAACAAAATATTTCAGATCAGCTGGGTTTTGTTTTCTGAGTGTACAGGTGAGCTTGCAGGTAAACACGCCAGGAGACGTCGGTTGTACGGTACGGTTCTTGGAGAGGGGGGGGGGGGGGGGGGGGCCTTCGTGGGGCTAAAGGGGAGCTAGCAAGATGCACTGTCTATTGACTATCGCACAGAGCACCGTTGTGCCCTCGCTGGGCTGCGATTGTGCCGGCGGACAAAGCCCTGATTCAGCACATCCTTTCCCCGAGGGAGAGCTCTGGAAACCGAAGACGGCGGCCATCCCCTCCCTCCCCGCCCCCCCACTCATCCTCTGCCTCTGTCTCTCCTTCCGTCTGTCTCTATCTCTCCCTTTCTCTCTTTGGCTGGTTACATGGCAGCAACCATGCATCAAAGGGAACTACAGAACAATGCAAGGGGCCAGCCAGGAATTTGAAGAGGTTGTTGTTAAACAAGAATTTCATACGCTAAATTCTGTCCTATCCGTAGTGGACCGACTCAGCTGCCACTGGAACCAGAAATGAAAGTGGAATGAAGATCCATTAAACTGTAGCTTACTACCCAACCTTGATAGTGAAAGGTGGAAAATGTCAACATCCTCCCTCCTTCTCATCTTTCCCTCGCTGTAACATAACCAATAACTTGGCAGCATCTTCCAGGCGTGTTGACAACACCTGGAACGTATCACAGACTGACTGGCACAGTCTGAGCCTCTTCCATGACTTTATTTGTGAAAACTGATGCCTGGGCTGGTTTTGTTTACATGGATGGTGTGACATTAATACAGCCCCATGATCATATATGTTTATGCTTTACACGTGCATGTGTGTGGAAACAAACTACTATGAATGTTACACCTTTAGAGATTCTTTCAGACCAAATGCATGGAGAGTATTTCTGGGCTTAGATTTCATGGCCAATGAGAACACATGAACCAGTCCTATATCTATCTCTGTCTCTGTCTATGTCTCTGTCTATTTCTCTCACTCTCCCTGCTCCCAGGTTAGCAGAGTATTTCTGCATTAATCACCATGACACAGGCAAGGCAACTCAATTTTCTGCTCCTGTAGGTAAGGTGCATGGCGTCCCGAAACGGTGGCACGAGGCATGAAACAGGCAAGCAGGGGCTAATCTTTGGTTACTGGTGTAATTGAAATGCTATCCACACTGTAGGGTGCATTAAAGTCTGATAACAGCGGTTCCTGTGGCCAATTTAAGTAGCTTGACTTCCCCTGGCTAGAAGGGAATAAAGCAAAGGGTGAGAGAAAGAGAGAGAAATAGAGAGCGAGAGAGACAGAATGAGACGGAGTATGTCAGGTTGGAGGGGGGAGGACGAGGGAGGGGGCTGATAGATAAGGCCGACAAACCAGGCTAATTCTCCAGGCATGTTTCTCATTGTGATCCAGGAAAAATGAGAAAAAAATGAATCACAGAACCAAAAAATCAATTGACCCTCGGGTGGCTTGTCAGGCTGCGCGTCTGATAAACCTAAAAGCTTCGTTAATGTCGGCCTGCCTGTACCCAACAGATAGAGCACTTTGTAAATGAACCCGCTTTGATAAATATATTAAGGAAAGCTGTGAATAAAAGGCACAGACTTGTCATTTGTAAATAGAACCCCCGCTACATGGAATTAGAATGATAAAATGGGGTTCCATATAATTAAGTTTGTGTAAGACCTGAAATCCGTGCAAATACCTTCCCAGAATTTTGAAAGGAAGCTGTCAGTTCAATTAATCTGAACATCACCCTGAGAATGTACTGAACAAAATTAAGCTGCAGATAAAACCTGGGCTAGTATTTTGATAAGTAATTCCTGTATCATTTCTTTGCTTCTGTGATCATTTTATTTAATCCACCACCCCCAGTTATGTGCTAAGCCATCTACAAAGGCCCTGCTGGCCAGGCCACCAAAACCTTAATCCACCATATAGCTTGTGTAGAACGGGGAGGGGGTGGAAGGCAGTTTTGCCTTTTGTGGGGGCACTGGTGGCAGTGCTAGGTATGGTTTTGGATGGAGGGGTGGGGTGGGTGTTGGGGTTGTAAGGGTAGCTTATGATCTCTGCCTGCCTCCCTTAAATATATCCCACTGAATACATGGGCATCAAACCACAAAGACCACTGACTTAGCTGCAGAACACTTTACCGATAACACCGGAACATCCTGGTAGCTTACATATAATAATGTTACAAAGGTTGTCTGTGTGTGTGTGTGTGTGTGTGTGTGTGTGTGTGTGTGTGTGTGTGTGTGTGTGTGTGTGTGTGTGTGTGTGTGTGTGTGTGTGTGTGTGTGTGTGTGTGTGTGTGTGTGTGTGTGTGTGTGTGCGTCCGTGCGTGTGCGACGGGGAGGGATGTACATAAACGGTTTTCACACTTTAGGAGTATTAGCCGTTTTGGCTGGTGGGGAGAGGGAGGCGAAGGCTTTTGAAAATAAAAGGCAGAGCGATGCTGGTGGTGGAGATAGGGCAAGCGGAAATCTTGACTCACCAGTTGTTTACTTGTAAGATGGTGAGGCCTGTGTCTTGGGCTAGCTGCTTCTTCTGCTCTTCAGAAGGGTATGGGTGCTGTTGGGGCAAACAGAAGGAGAGACAAACACACACGTGAACCTCTCCGACATACAGATGAACTTAAATATTCACGCATGTAAGCACTTTTAAAAGAAGAGAACAAATGCTCCCAGTCAAGTTCCTAGAGGTTGAATTTGACTGTATGTACTCAATATGTTCCTGTGCTTGTTGCATTGTGTAACCCAAGACTGCTGCTTCTCGTGACCTCCACCCAACCCTTCCCCTCCCTCCCTCCCTCACACTGTATAGACGGCAACAGCATACACGTGTCCAACCACCCACACTCACACTCACACACACCCACACACACACACACACACACACACACACACACACACAATTCAGTGCACAACCTGTCAGAGCTGGCTAAACAAGTTTGTCAAAACTGTCAGCTATGATAACCCTCTTCCCTAGTCCCGCCACACCCACACACAAACAACATATAGTACACGTAGATCATATACACCATCTATAGAACAACAACAACAACAAAAACAACACACACACACACTTGTGAGCACTTTAACGAACCACACTTTAGTTTCCAGTAGGGCCTAACACTGATATTGTGGCATCTGAGGATCCTTTTATAATACCATGCAGCGGAATGAGTGGGCGCAGATTTACTGTGAATACATTTATCTTTCCTTGAATGTCTGACATGTATCCTGGTGGTGGCTCTTTCATAGAGAGCGGTTGAATACAGGCTAATGCTAAAAGAACAGAACGCTGTGAAATCTCCTCCACAGCTTCGCCAAGATTTTTACCTGAAAATGTAATTCTCCGACAAGGGCTGCAATGATACTATTTGTGTCAGGTCCAATCTAGAGAACATTGGCTGATATAAATGGCAGACCTTGGGCTGCCTTGCTCCCTCTGGGCCTGCTATGAAGCATGACAAAACAACAGTGATCGCTGGTGACAGATGTCTTTAAGGGCCAGATTAGGAGTCGGGGCGCACGCAAACGAAACAAATGAGACACTATGTGTTTCATTCAGCCGCTTCAAACAGAGAGCATGCCTGCACACAGAGTCACACATACACACTCACAAACGCAAGCACGGGCCAACAGAAATGCACACGGACACAGAAATATTCATAGACATGACACCTGCGGATCAAAACACACAAGAATTCCTTTTTAAGTGTGACACTTAAATCCTCCTCTATTTTCAGGTGGTTTCAGGCTTCATTAATTCACACTCTACCTATCAAGGAAAATACTTTCAGTCCTCAAAACTTAGTCGTTTGGGCTTTTTTTGCTCTCCCATTCTCAGAGAGAGGGGGGTACATTTCATGGCCATATAGCTGGTAATGTATGGCTGGCCTTGTGTTAATTGAAATTCAATTTTAACTTGAAATGATAACAGTTGCTCAAGAAGCATTTTCTCATTTACTGCTGAAATAATTGATGTAAGTAAGAATTCATATCAGAGGCGGAGAGGATTTCTCTGTTCAGGTCCTGCCTGTTTAAATGTGCCGGTTTTAATTAAAGGAGAAAAAAAAATGGTTTGAGGAATGTGCTCAATTAATAACAAACAAGGTTACGATTGGACGAATAATGAGTCTGGGTTGTGGAGAAGGATTAATCTGATTTGTACGTGTGTGTAGTCCTTTTTAATATGCTAAAATCATTAACAAAGGAAAGATGATAATGCTTGCATAGAAATACATTTTTCGATTGCCAGGTGCTGACATTTCCTTGGCTCGTGGAAACGGAGTTGCTGGCTGTGTGTGTGTGTGTGTGTGTGTGTGTGTGTGTGTGTGTGTGTGTGTGTGTAAACAAGCTCAAAAGAAGGCACTGTGTGCAAAGGAGATGTATATATAAAGCAACATGTAATCAGAGTGCAACCTTTCCTGCTCCCCTTTACACTACTGGGCTTCCTTTGTGTTTTCACACAAGCTGGGTACCCATCAAAACAACCTTTCAAAAATAACAAAATACACCCTTGCTCCATTTGTATGTATACATTCTACACGAGCATATACAGACAGAGCATTGGCTAAATATGCTTTGGTATCGAGGTGTGGGGATAGGAGAAAGCCTAAATTGGATATGGGAGTGGGTCATTTACATTGTATTAAGGCTTCCTCAGCCTCTCAGGCCCAGACCTGGTCATCAATCGCCAACTGTCAGCTGGAGCGCGCTCTACCTTGGTGATAAATACGCCGGCCAGCGGCACAGCTCGTCCAACAGCCACCACGTAATGAATGGTTTGAACAAACAAGAAAGATGTCTCATCAAGGAGAGTGGGGACGTAAAAGCCCCCCTCGCACACAAAACCCCTGAGTAAGGAGATTTACTCTGACCACATAGACACGACACTAAAAAAAAACAACTATTTTGTTCAGCTCGTACCTCTTCCAGCCCATGCTCATTCTCACCATTCCTTACCTCCTCCTGTCTAATCACCCCCGCAACCCCCATGCAGGCTTACATGCATTTGTCCACATGCACAGCCAAGCATGCACACAGGAAAGAACATTTACAAAAACACAAACATATATAACATACACCCACTAGGCCTATATATAAGCTTTCTTAATTTGCTTTTTATTTCTCCCTTAAATCTCTCTTTTACATTTCTTTCGGATTCTCACTGCCCAACATAAAGACATATATTTTATGGCTCAGACTGCAGGCCACCCAGGCTTCATGCTATGGCAGCTCTCCCTAAAGCATGGCACTCTGAAATCTCAGCAAGAGAAAATGGTGTGTGTGGCAATGGTGTCACACACACAGACATGAGAAGCAAGCCGGCATGGTGGGTGTAGTGGTTACATGGCTGCAGCAGCCGTGAAATTGGAGAATGGCTATTTAGACCTCGGAGTAACCCCTTAATGGTAATTGCAGCAGTAAAAAAAAAAAAAAAAACATGGAAAAAAAGGGGGGAAAACATATTTGTAATTAAAAATCACTCAGCAAGTACAAACAAATTTGATAGAAAAGGAAGGACTTTACTGAAAAAAATCAAACATGAAAACAAACTTCAGTTGGTTGTATTGCATTTTCTCTTGAAGATGTCCTTCTCTACCCTTGGGAGGCAGGATGACATGGTTATTTAATGGATGAAACACAAACACAGCGAAAGATCAAAGACGGTATTGATAATCTCCCCACTAGCTTTAGGGTAGCTCAATATGTTCAGTTACAAACACCAAGGCCAATATCCTTAAAAGAGGATTGACCACAAAACGTAAAACAGTCTATAAATAATTAGAGGCAGAAATGAGCAGGTTCAATTTGTTGTCCGGGCAGCGCCAGTCCCCAATCGAAACAACTCCGTTAATTATGCTGAAATCTGTTAATGGCACAAAGGCGCACTATCCTGATTCACACATGCTGTCCAGATCCCACAATCTGACCTACAAAAAGCTGAGCCAAACATCAACACAAACACAGGCGCGAAGCAGGTGGATCCTCTCTGCCATTTATCAAGACTCGAGCAGTGTGTGTGTGTGTGTGTGTGTGTGTGTGTGTGTGTGTGTGTGTGTGTGTGTGTGTGAGAGAGAGAGAGAGAGAGAGAGAGAGAGAGAGAGAGAGAGAGAGAGAGAGAGAGAGAGAGAGAGAGAGGGACTGACTGCTGGCTAAATTACAGGGTTTGATGTGCTCTGTGCTCTCTGATAGTGCTGGATGTAATGGCCCCTGTGGTCGCCTGAATATTACAAACTGAGGAAGCTCTATCATCTGCTGTGTATGGTCCTTAAACCCCCCCTGAGCCCAGCTTGGCATTTCACTATATACAATAACCACAGCTACGGCTGGACCACTCCTCCTCTGCACCACACCTTTCACCCACACTGACTCCTATCTACTCATTCAACATCCAGTTTGCTATATATCACTTTTGTACTCTCCTGACGCCTATTTGCAGCCGTCATCAAATCCCACAGCCCGATCATTATCCTGGCTGTTCCGTGCAACCCCCACCACTTTTCCCGCTCTGCCGCTTCCTCTCCACCCACTGAACCTGCAGCCGCTTTGCCTAAGCCGCCGGTGGACCCCATTGATGAATTACATCATCAGTGTTTGACATGAGTTATAGAGCCAGGTCACAGGGTTGCAGTGGCTTGCAAACCTATTCCATGCTAATGACTCCCAGGAAATCACAGGCCATTGGCTGTTTACCCCCAGTGTCTTAGCAACAGATTTACCCAGAATGATGGCGTTGATTCTGCTGCGGCTATTTTGGATCTTCCACAAGGGTTTCGAGAGCCCTTCAACTCTTGTGCTGAATCATTTTCAAATGTTAGATTTAATAATGGTGATGCATTGATGGCTTTTTATCATGTCTTTTTTTCTCTCCATCTAATTTAAAAAAAAAATATTGTATCTATTTTCTTTCATATACACCTTCCACACATTGATTGGAATCATATTTGTTTTTAATCAAGGTGACTGGAGGATGATAATAACATTCACTGTCAAAAATAATGCAATCAAATATAGGTGTGACATTTTAATATGGATTCTGCATGGAGCTAGGATAAGATTGGCACATTTTAAATATGAAGATGCTGTTGTTAATAATGCCACAATTGGCTTCTTTGACAAATGACAATGGGATTGAATGCATATCGGCATTACTAAGAGATCAAACAGATATGACAAATATAATCCAGTTGGAGTTTCAGGATCTGTGGCGAATGTTTACTATGCCTCCTGGAATTGCCTTTTCAGTTGTTGGTTTGTGACAGGTTTTGTGCCTTAAATTGAAAAATGCAGTTAATTAAGTTGAAGTTTGTAAACATCAAATATGCGGACATTTGACGATAAAAAAACAACAACAAACAAACGAAAAAACTTTAAAGGTTCTCACTATATACCACAAAGAACGATTTGAATCAAGTTATAGTAAAGATACATTTGGGAAGTAGTAAGTTAGCATTGTGATTTTCTATTTAAAGTGTAATTTTTTGTAGTTACAAAAAGTTTTCAACTGTTGCTACGCAAAGGATGAATTGAACTTGGATGGAAATTAAGTTATTCAGAACAGTTAAAATGTGCATGAACTGCAGTTACATTAAAAAAAAGCATTTATTCATATCTATCACAGATTTTATCTCTAAGTTCAGCACTACATCAATCTGGATCCTTTCCTCTCCCTCTTTGTGTGATCTTGGAGGCGGGAGGTAACAGAGGGTTATTTGGGTGTTTATTTTATTTGACTGGGAACCACACAGCTTCCTGACAACAGTCTGAAAACAGGCAAGAATGCCTCATGACTCAATGAGTCAACCCTGTTGCTCCCCCTTTTCTCGCTCTTGATTGCGCATGTGCGCGCACGCACACACAGATTCGGCCAACTTATAAACAGAACTCACATGATGCCAAACAACAAACCGCACGCACTGCATGCCAACCGCTGATAACAGCAAATGAAAGTACATCCATATCTACACCTCATACAATCTGCATTCAGAACATACCACTACACTTCTGTCTCGCTCACTGCAAACTCCAAAGCTTCCACACTAAGTATAAGGGCTCTCAGTGGACTGCCCTCTGACAGTAAAACAGTGATGATTGCAAATACAAGGCGGATGGCAAAGCCTGCGGCATCTATTATAGAGCAAAAGGGCCCCGAGTCTGTCTGTCTGCCTCTCTGACTGGCTGTTTGGCAGTGCATCAGTACTACTACTGCTGTTGCTGCCACGGCCCCCCACAACAATTGCTGGCTGGGCTCCTGAAGCCAGCTTCTGGACCACAGCCAGCAGCCTGTTTGCTCTACACCATTAATTTATGTTCACTGGAGACAGTGCAAGGTTGTAGAGAAGCTCTACGGCATAACTGCCCCGCTTGCCTGCCAAGCTCCAGCAAGAGTAAAGTGGGTGAGGGGAGTCAGAGGGAGGCAGGAATGAATGGAAGAAGCGGGTGAGGAAGGAGCCCTGGAGGATGTGCGAGATATAGGCATCTGATTGTACCAAGCTCCATGAGGCTAAATAGCAATCACTCCCACACAATCCCAATGCACCTCCAGACTTAGCGATCGACCAACAAAGAGCCAGAGATGTTTTAGGGGAACATTTTCAAATGCTATCATGCATAATGAATTGATAAGATATCACTTTTATCCCATAAAGCAAATAAAACAGTGAAAACCATATTCATTACGTATATATAAATCTGTGAAAGACTCCCCAACGAGTATCTATTGAGCTCAACCTATGGATCTATTGGAGCTTGCCAACAGTTATATTTACAACCTGCCTGTGTGCGGTGGGGCAGACCTGGTCCCGTTTGTGGCCTGCAGTCATATAGATGTGCCTATGCAATCATCAGATCGAGTTCATGGCTTATTTTTCCAACACATGGCTGGCCCTCTGCGTTAAAGAAAAGAAACACGATCCCCCCCCCCAATGCTTACAGTGGGGCCTGGTCTCCACTCCATCTCTATTCTGTCGGTCTCGTCTTCTCCCACCATACTCCAAAGGCCCCAGCAGCCATCCCTCTCTCACTACACGCTAACCCCTTTGCCCTCGTCTCGTATCCTCTTCACTCCACCTCTTCCCTTCTCCTCTTCTCTCATCTCATCTCATCTCGTCCCCCTTTTTCAAAGTTTCCGCTCAAGCTTTAAGCCAGGTCCTAGAGGGCAGGGATTTGGCCTGGTTTTTCAGACCAGTCTGTTGGCTTTGTTGTGGTAACTGCCTGCTCAGGGGCACCCAGCTCTGTTCTGCTCTCCTTTCCAGCCTTTCTGATGTCAACACACAGCCACGCTCACTACTCACTCTCAAGAAATCTTTAAAACATCTTGTTGCAATGATTACAGCTGAGCCATAGGACCGCCCTATTACTATAGAGGGGGTGTTCAAGATCTGCAATATAAAGTATTCAAATAGTCTGTACATACCAAGGGTGGTTCAAGGAAGGAGAAGTGATGAACCAGCAATATATATATATATATATATATATATATATATATATATATATATATATATATATATATATATATATATATATATATATATATATATATATAGACACACACACACACACACACACACACACACACACACACACACACACACACACACACACACACACACACACACATATACATATACATATACATATACATATACATATACATATACATATACATATACATATACATATACATATACATACGTGCTGGATGTGTGAAGTAGTTGGTGTGTTTTAGAGGTACTTTTAAGACCTATAAGCAGATCATTAGAGGCCTGGTGGGCCCGTCAAAGCTGGGGACCCACCCACTTGGGACAACCCCATGTCCATGGCACTTGTTACTGTTGCTAGTCATAAAGCCATTGAGAGCACATGCTATAGCTCGAGCACAGTGAACAAGCTGAGCCTCTGAATAAACAGTGACACTGGTTTAATGACGTATGTACACATTGTAAAAAAACATTTTCTGAACTGACTGAGAGACTTGACCCGAGGAAACCTTTTTTAAAGGTGGATTGAGAGAGAAAAATACAGTGTTGTTATGCATATTTTTTTTTATTCCTTTAAGAGACTATTGGTTTCATTGTATGGCAAAGTTCACCAGTCAATCAGTCTGTTGGAAAAAGTACTTGACGTTAACATGCAGAGTCTTTTTAAGTTTATCCTCTTTTCCAATTGTGTTCTTTAGACTTTGTTTAACTTTCAAAGTCAATGTAAAGTGAGGCTGATCTTCAATAGAAGCAGAAACAGATTCATTTGTGAGGAGATGGACAGACAGAGCTGAAAAAGGAGGGTGGACGTTCACTCTTCAAATAGAAACTACTGAGAGTTTCCACTTGATGGTTCTCCCTTTCATTGTGCACTAACTTAATGAGAATAAGTATTCAAATCCACAACCAACACCTCTTTTAGCTCTCTCCGGTCTCTTTCTAGGCGCTCCCTCTGCCTCTTTAAGACTCCACATTCTCGGGAAGAAAAAAAAAAAAAGGCCAGTTCGTTGTAATAGCAAGCTGCGGGACTCAACAACAAGAGCACAACCACTTACAGAGGACAAACAAGAAACCCCCGGGGCCAACTATGGAATGTCAAGCCAATTTAGACGATATCACAGGACATTTGTGAAGTCAATTTTTTTGTTTTCAGGTCAAAAATCAAAGGCAAACATGGTGGGTAACATTTGTCCATTACACTGAAGGCAGGAACACCCCCTCCCTGACTGAAAAACAGCTGCAGGGGACACTTCCTGTTTGCTAATGATGCTAAATGTGTTCAAGTCGACCATGTCAAATTTTCCCCCTTTGAATGGACAGCTGGGGTGGAAAGAAACATTTTCTCTCTTCTGCTTTTTTCTCTTCCTTCTGCCGGTACGGAAAGCTCTTAGGTCAGTGACAGACATGCACTTCACATCGTGTCCCCGTCAGTGAGACAGAGAGGCAGAGCTGATGGTAACCATAGGTGCATTCATCTGAGATCACAAGTACTTCCATTGAACAAAGCCAGCCAAGCCCTGATCAGTCACCACCCGGTCCCTACCTGTTGTGTCTGTTCTCCCTCACTGAATATACTTTTTTGCCTTTCAGAAATGCACGTCTTCTGAGCTCTCCTTTCATCTCGGAGTGAATGAGTCAAGGAGATATCTCCTGTCATTGCTCAACACGCTGGCTACGCCGGGCTGTGTGGACTGACGAATGCCCTCAGGATCTTTCAATTTCTTAATGTTGCTCAACGTAGAGTCGGCATGTGACAGGAGTTAAAAAGCCTTTTTTGAAGTAATGCCAAGAGAAGAGAAGAGAAGAGAAGAGAAGAGAAGAGAAGAGAAGAGAAGAGAAGAGAAGAGAAGAGAAGAGAAGAGAAGAGAAGAGAAGAGAAGAGAAGAGAAGAGAAGAGAAGAGAAGAGAAGAGAAGAGAAGAGAAGAGAAAGCAAGAGAAAGCTTATGTAGCTTTTAGGCCAGGTTAATTGCAGCCAATCTTTAAGCACATTCTTCCATCGTCTCGCTCTCTCTCTCTCTCCTTGTAGTGCTCGTAGGCTGAATCCTGCCCGGGGGCCGAGGTGACCTTTGACCTGGCTGGCCTGCCTAGCTACAGCCCTCTCGTTTGTTAGGCGCTTTATCCACTGACAAAGCAGGCAGGAAGTTGGCAGCCACCCAGCAGCCCCATGGGAGGATGACCATCAGCTAGCTCAGCTTACCGCTTATTACAGGATGGTGGGGAGCATGTGTGTTTGTGTGTGTGTGTGTGTGTCGGTGTGTACTTATGTCTTATGCATGCACTGTATGTTTTCACACATGTATGTTTACAAATGTGCAACTGAGGGCATCTGTGGCTGCATGCTTTGAAAGACAAAAGACAAAATCAGATCATGACTGACATTTTTTTGTGCTTTCAATTTTTAGTACGCTAACTAATGACATGCAAAGAATAAGCCTGGAAGCTACAAACGGCCCTGTCTCCAAGCTAACCAGATCAGCTACGCATGTTAGCAACAATCAGGCAACCTTCCAGCCACTGGACTCATGGGACCCCAGCACACTTCAGTCTCTCTCTTTCGCTCGCTCGCCCGCTCCAGTCTCCCTATCCTCCACCTCCTCTGCAGCCTGTTCATCAGAGCGCTCAGAACAGCTCACTAAAACATTATATCATAAGACACTCCAGTTTCACTCTCGCCACTCCATAAAAGTCAGGTAATTCATACTTCATTTATATACCTTCCCATTAATAAAGCTGATGAACTTTTACTCCTTAAATCTAATGGGCCATTTTAGCACGACTGCCAGCGCTTGCCGTTTTCTCTTTCTCTCTCTCTCTCTCTCTGTCTGCCTCTCCTCTTCCTTCTACTCATCTAGCACTTTGGAGACACATAATCCACAGACACTTAGCCACCGCTCACGCAGTGTTATATGGGTGAAGAGAGAAAGGAGAAAGCTTTGGAGATTTTGGAGACTTTTGACTGACCTCTGCCACAGATGCGCAGTGACACGTACCGTATGGTGCGTTTGAACACAGGTTTTTTTTTCTCTTTTTTTTGTACTTTTTTCCATTAGTTTCTCTCCAGTGTTTTCCTATACCTTTGGGTCTGGGTGCAACAGAAGGTCATTGACCTACGGGCCTAACGCAAAGCATGATGGCTCCCCAGCTCGAAGACTGTTGACAAGCGTCTGTGTTCTTTTCAACAACTCGTTGAACCACCCCCCTACCCCTTCCCTTCTCAGGAATGTAACACAACCGCTCACTGAGGTAACCCAAGCCCCTCCCCTCTCCCATCCTTCATTTACAGAAAGAGAAAGAGAGACAGAGAGTGAGAGCAAGACCAACTGGGGGTGTTAGACAGCTGTCCCCCATCTCCCCATCTAACTCTTGCTCCCTCTCTATTTCTCTTCCTCTCTTTAGATTTGCTTCTAGCCCACTGCCTGTGGAATAATTAATGATGCAATTGAGCCGAGGAGAGGACTCTGACCAGCAGGGGCCATTCCTGAATGCCTGGGTAGCCTTTTTATGGAGGGCCGGAAAATAGAAACACAGAAAGACATGAAGAGACAGATAGGCAAAGGAAGAGAAGGACATAAAACAGTCAGACAGTGAGAGGAAGAGATTGTTAATACTCAGTTCCCCAACAGTCTTCCTCTCTGTTTTCGTCCCCTCTAGTCTAATCCTCCATCCCCATCCCCCTCTCCTCTCCTCCATCCTCATGGCAGGATTGGGGGGCCTGACCTGTCTGGTGATTGATGGTAATGTCTCAGGAAGTCATTTTCCCCGACAGCACCCTGCCGCCTTTCACCAGGCCTGGTGCAGAGGTGAGCCTATCACATGGACGCTTTTAACTCTTTGCTCACTCGCCGCCCAGATCTCTCGGACCATCTATCTCACGCACCTCTTCCCAACACCAACTTCACTCCGATGCACTGCTAACACTTACCCATGAGCCCGCTAATTATTATACCCTGGCCAGGGTGAGAAAGTTGTCACAATTCTGTAAGGCTAAAAAAGAAAGAAAAAAAACAGAGACCATCTTGAAGTGGATCTGCCAAGCAGCCTTTAATTCAGGTTGCTGGGGATGGATCCCCAAGACTCCATTACTGTCAGCGCTTACCACCTCCATTATGGCAATTAGGACATGGTTCCAACACTAGGAATGCTTTGCTATGCACTGGAATTGCTAACATCTGCCGTGTCTTCGCTCCATGTGTCAGAGTAGAGTTGTCGTTTCTTAAACACACATCTTTTTACAGACACACTCTCCTTCTTTTCCTCTTGTTTCTTCAACACTGCTCTCTACATTTATTTTCTTAATTCGACTCAAACTGTGCCTTAAAGAGATCCCTCTCTGTTTGAGTCCAAATAACCTAAAATGATCCGTGAAGAGACTTGCGGTTCTCGTTTTCAATAGGCTTCATTAGTTTTTAATATCTAGCCAAGGAAGGGAGAGGAAAATGGCATAGAGATAATCAATGGAAAGGGGCTGGTAGCCTATTAATCTCCCCCAAAGGATTGTGGGTTAATACACGCTCTTGCATAGGCAAACATGGCTGTGTGGTGAACACATCTGTCTGCCTGGATGGGCTACTTAATGAAACAGCCAGCGTTTGGCTGCTGAGATGGATGTCGTTCCCCCAGTGAAAAATGAGTTCTGCTTCCCACTATGCTGAGACAGAGCTACACATGATAGGGCTCCATTCAATTCACTAGAGACCTGACGGTGCCCCTGTGCGAGAGCAGCTTAAACAATAAAGGTGCCGGGGAGGAGAGGCAACGCATGGCCACTAGAGCAGGTCTTCATGGAGATCGTATCAAGGACTCCTAATGTGAACAAGACTCAGACTGATCTGGGAAGGAGAGTAGAAAGACTAGATGAGCAATAGTACAGTAGACAGATAAAGGCGAACAGGGAAGGGGAGAGATGAATGCCGTGCCACCTGGGACAGATAAGCAGGCTCAATGTGTTTGTGTGAGGAGATTGTGCGTATGTCTGTGTGTATGCATGAGCAGGTATTACTGCCTGTCTGCCAGGACATGTGTGCATGTTTCTCTGTGTGTACGTGTGTGTGTCGGACAGTGTCGGAGGTGACCCCTGGTCAGGGAGTCCTGTAACTGGAGCTCACCTCCGGTTCTGCGAGCTCTCCTCTCAGTGTGCTAAACAGCCACCTGAAGACAGGATTAGCCATTGTGACCCAGCCCCAGAGGTAACTGAGATATACCTCCAGGGACAGACATGAAACACACACTGTCACGTGTTGCAGAGACACAGCCAGGTGGGGCGGGACATAGAGGAAGATAGAGGTTTTAAAAAAGAACGACGGAAAACGAAGATAGGATGTGACAGGTGGTGGCAGGGATTGTAAGTGCAAACAGGACACTTATAAGAGGATGAATGCAAGTAGGATATGGTATAATGTTGAGCAAGCTAAGGTGAAGGTATCAGTGGTGTTTGCTGTTGTCTAGTGAAAACAAAGCATCAGAGCGTAAGAGGATTGAACGGTCTAACCCAGCGCCTTAGGGTAGCTGAGATTTGTGCCTATATGGAAATTGATGCCTGTCAGCCTGTCTATGACTCAACTCTGACTGACAAAATGCATGCATGTGTGTTTCTGTGTGCATGCTGTGCTATGACAAATGAGCAGTGCTTAATTTGTGACTGATTATGCAGGCTGTGGGTGCCCTAAACCCCTTTGAACTTGTAATTGCCCCTGGTTTCAGTAATGAACATTAAGGAGGATTCAGAAATGTGTGGCTAATTACAAATTTGCCCCCTTTTACATTTTTTTCACCTCCATGCTGGATAAGAAGGAAGAAAATGAGGAGCGAGACTTGAGGTAGGAGGAAAAGAGCCAAGGAGGAGGGTCTAGGTTGGGAGGCATACACTGCTGTTATCGGCCTCTTTATCTAAATAATTGTACAAGCTGGTTTATGGGGTTTAGAGAGGTGCTTTGTGTGTCAGTTGCTGCAGCCCCGGGGATATGGGGGACTAGCTTTCCCCATGATCAATATTCAGAGAGATTCACATCAGGTGCCACTGCCTGCTCTGCTTAGATTTGGATTTATTTATTTATTTATTCTTTTTTTATTGGTTCTCTTCACCCTCTATCCAACTGCTTTTCCTATCAACTGGTACAGCATTTAGTTTTTTGTTTTTTGATCGTGAGATTAGAATCTATGACACATTTCAATAACCCTGTATATCATGGGGAAATGAGCAAGCAGAAATCCAGGGGTCTGCTCTATGTGGAGAGCAGACACACTCACAACACATGGCCCAATATGTATGCTTGGCAGAAATGCTTGAGCAATGAAGCACTCTGGGTAAATGTCTGCGGTGCAGGGAGGGTCCACTGTGGCTACCGGAGGGGAAAGAGTTGGAGAAAGCAGCAACAAATTGACCCGCTCAGACTCAGTCTTTGATGTGGACGGGGCTCTCTCTTAAAAAACAGTCCATATGTTCAGAGAGGGAATGAGAGAGGATATCAATGGGGAGAAAAATGAAAAGGTGAGGAAGTGGGGGGAAGAGGTGAGAACAAGAGACATGGCTCCCAGTTATAAGGACCCCACTGTGCAGGAATCCCACCGCCTGCCCCTGGACTGTGCACTGGGCAAAACAAAAGCATGCATTTGAGAAGAGCAGCAAAAGGAGGGGAAAAAAAATCACACAAAATGGCAGGAGTGGGATTTGGTGCAGCTAGGGTCCCATGACTAACCAAACAGTGAAACAAATAGTCTGTTTTTGATTTCGACTCATTGCCTCCATCCCTCAACCTTTACTCTCTCCTTGCCTCTCCTCTCTACTTCAGCCTGGTTTGCCGTTGCTATGCATGTGTTGCTCCTTTTCCCTTTTGCATTTTCTTCTCTTGGTGTGAGATGAATATCAAAGCAATGCTGGAGCAGCTTGGAGGCCTGCAGCAGAATCTCATTGGCCTTCATGGTCCCCAGCAAGCAGCAGCCACCGTTCTAACAGCTCTCGCCACAACTTTGCAATCAACCATCGGGGCAATGAGACTTGCCTGCAGGGTGGAACCCCTGGAAGGGTAAGGGGTAATTTAGAGGAACTAGCTCTAAGATGTGAAACCAAAATCCTCTTAGACATTTTGTTATGAGTAAGATAACCCCAAAAGTGTAGAAGAGAAAAAAAAAAAAAACTGTACAGAATCAGCTCACAACATCTGCCTTTTTTCTTTCACCAGGGGCAGGTATGCTATCACTGACTACCACATGGGTTCCCCCCTTATTACAAATGACGTCAGTCTACCCTAATTCCCATAGAGTCTGCTCAGCCAGCTTGTAGCCAGAATCAGTGTTATGGCTACAGAAGCAATGGACAGCTCTGTAGGCAGGGAAATCTTCCTGGGCTGGGGTCTATTTTCAGTGGAGCATAGGATCTTAAAGAAGGCTCCTAAGCGCTTTGTGTGAGCATGTGTGTGTGTGTGTGTGTGTGTGTGTGTTCATGTCCCTTACTGCTCAGAGCAGAGAGTTTATAAATCTGACTGCCCTCCATGGGCTTTGCTCTGTTTGTATTTCGCTGTGGTCAGGGCATGTGTAGTCACCTCTGTAGGGGCAAGTCAAACTCACGCTGTGCTCCCGCATTTCCATCAGGACACCCCAACTGTAAAACCATCGTTTAAGAAGCACATCACTTTTCAGGGAACATTCCTCTTTTGCAGTCTTACTGAAGGATGAGTTAATGGTTTTGCTCATTTCTTTTTCCTTTGGCAAACGCTGAGGAGCTTCACACAGCTTAATTGCCTCCATGCAGTGGGAATGTGCCGTAAACAGTCCCTCAGCAAAGGCAGTCATTTCTGCTACTTCATTAACCTGCATTAAGAGGCAAACAGCAGGAATGGAAATGAACAGGAATGGGTAGAAATGACAGGAATCATGAAGGAGGTGGAGTAATGGAGTTATCCAGGTATCCCTTTATTTAGGAATGCACAATAACATGATGCTCATGTTGAGGGTGAGAATGCCTGAGGGAGCAAAATGTTTAAAAAACAGCAAATATGCCATTAGTTCTGTCAAACACACTGCGTGGTGTATGCAAGGTTAATGTGCCATACTTTATATGTCAGTGGATTCCACGTGGGGTTAGTTGGCTTTGAAGTGTAACTGTGACAGATCTGGATTAGGGGGCAAAGTGTAAAGGTCTGATGTCGGAGCATGAAATGAATTAGGGCTTATTACATTCTGATGCAGCACTAAATCTCTGGAACAGCTACCATCTATGCCAGAGCACACTGTAAACAAGGCATACAGCTGTGAAACGCTAACACTTGAAAGTTACAGCAGAGCTAACAAAAACAGGATGGTGAACTTGATGAAGCTCATAGAGAATCACAGATAGACTCAGGAGGTCTTTCCTATCCAGAGCCATCAGGATTTATATGCTTCTATATACAATGTGCCAGAAAATGTGCCTTTTATAGGACAATTTAAATCTATATCATTTTTGCTTACTATTTGTTTTCTACTTTTTATGAATTGCTTGGTATTAATGTATTTTCTTCCATCCATCCATCCATCCATCCATCCATCCATAGCCGCTCCCTGACCAAACCAGAGATATAATCTCTCCAGTAAGTCCGAGGCCAACCTTGAGGCCTCCACCCAGTCGAATGTGTTTGGTAAACCTCTAATAGGAGGCGACCAGGAGGCATCCTAATTAAATGCCCGAATCACCTCAACTGGCTCTTCTCAGTCCATCCTCAAGCATATATTACATTTTCTGGTATGTTCAATTAATAATTGAGCTGTGACAAGAAAGCTGAAAACCATAGACGCTAGAGCACCAATTCACTGTAATATTTGCACTTGAGGGTCTCTCTTAGTAAGAGTCTGCCATTGCTATGGTAGCCTCTTAATGGTGGCCTGGCTGGGGACGAACAGATGGCAGACTGAGGTGGCTTGTGTCTCTGTTGTCCAGGGTCGCTGAGCAGCCAACATTAGAACACAGCGGCTAGACAATGGCTTGGCACCTCGACCCCCACAAAGGTCTCCTCCACACTCATTATCAATGACTTTCAATGACTCCTGAGCTAAACATCACCAAACTATCCTGTCATATTGTCTCCAACATCTGTTTTGCAAACACACACAAAGCAGCGGGTACGGTCACAAAAGCAATGTGATGACTCTGTTTTTCCCTACACCGTCCACTCAAAGTCTCACATTTGGGCAGTGGCAGTGAACCAAACTGTCGCCCGGGTTTCTATGGGTGACTGGAGAACTGACTTTTGAGCTCCTGAGGCAAACAAGCACATGACAGATTAGTGTGTGGGCCTCCTCCAGGCCTCCACCTCTCTGACCCCGAAGAGCCCCCTCTTTACCCCCTCCCCACCCTTGCTCTTATGCCTTAAACCCACTCCTTGCCTCTCCTTTGTCTCCACCTTCTCTTCGTCCACAATCACAACCATCTAAGGAGGTGGAAAAGCAAACTCATTTTCAATCCAAATTTTTGGTTTGCTTTGTTTTGATTCAATTTTCTTTCATCTTTTGAGGTTTGTTGTTGTCGTTTTTTGGTTTTGAAGTGTTTACTTGTCTTGGGATATGGACATGCTGTCAATTGTGTTAAAGAAAGGGTAAAGTGAGACCTCTACCTTGACTTGCTGGATTGTTCATTAATGAAATAGCATTAATTAAGCACATGTCAATGACTAAATGAGTAAAGTCCCCTATGAATTATTTTTGTTTAAAAAAAAAAAGTTTTTAGACACTGCTAACTATTTATAAACAGTACTGATATTCATTTCAAACTGTGCATTCATTTAACATAATCATGCATTGTGCCATGTATACTGGAAAGAAAATGTAGTCAGCAAAAAAATATGGAATAAACAGCTTTCGGCAGTTCAGTGTTAAAGGAGGAAGGGCTCGGGTATTTCAAACTGTTTGCAGATGTGTGTCTCCACCAGTTAAATGCTGCTTGTACTGGAACAACACACAAGGATTAGAAGGACTAGATGAGCTTAAACAAAACTGGGGATACTACAGGGCTGACTGTTTAGTCTACTCAAACAACATGCCCTCTCTTTTTGAGGGATGGACCTGTACACTTGTTTATCGTATGGAACAAACATCCGTTGCCAGGGTTTGGCCTTGCCTGTGCTCATGTCTTGTGAATGACCCTAGCTGGCTTCTTTTATGTTCGTCTATAAAGGGTGGTAGAGGGAGCAGCTCCCATAGGAGGGCTCGACCTGACGATGACACCCTGTTGTCATGGAGACTAATGCTATGTTGGGCTTGGGTTGGGAGTGCGTGTGTGAGTGTGTGTTCGGGCACATTGTCACCACGATATCTAATGATGTTTGCAGCTCCGTACACTTAACTCCTGACAAAAGTCCCCCTAAGACCCAGGAGGCTTCCATCTCAATTTTGTACACAATTTCATTAAGTTCATGGGAAATTCCACAAAACCAACATTAACCCAAGCTTGAGGATTCATCAAATTAGTTCCATCATTTCCAAATATGATTGTACAACATACTTGCAGCAGCAGACACATGATATCTACCCAATATTGATGACGTGCTGCATTCATCTCGAAAAAATGTGAGACCTGCCTCCTGTGCCAATTGTCGTACAAACATGACAATAGAGGCATCACAACAAAGCCCACAATCCTGTTCATGACACAGCAAGATTAAATTGGTTAGCATAAATAGTGCTTGACTTTGAGGCCTCAGACTCATGTCGCCTACAGCGGACAAAAGTGAATTGCAGGGTCTTGTGAGGATATTCGTATGGAAAAGCAGTCATTTTCATTTCAGCACTTCAATCAGAAGAACAGCCCAGGAGTCAATAATCACACTTTGGTTGCATTCAAAGGGATCAAAACAAAAGATTACACATATATCCTCGGCTACCATCTGATCATACTTGAACATTTTCAATCTAAGCATTTAGTTTTACTTCAAAATCCAATGACTCTTTAAATGACCAAAGGATATATCACTTCCCTTTCAAGGAGCCCAGGGGACCAATACACCTGGCTTAGCAGCTTAACAGCATTTCCCCAAACACCCAGGCCAAAGGGTGGCCCGGCACAGAACCTGAGACGCTTGATGCTTGAGAGGACTACCTACTTACTCATCTGACTGACCATTCTCCCTCTTTCACTCAATCCTTCCCTCCCTCCCTTTCAGCTCACACGTACACACGAGGCGCACACTTTGAACAAGCTCAGTTTGCTCCTGAGGTCTCCTATTTATTTTCATAGGTGTTTGAGGGTTTACACTAGTCAAAAGACAAGGCCAAAGCTTGGAGTGGTATCTTTGTATCTGAGTGCTTCCTGTTTTCATTGCAGGGCCGACCCTTGTCTTTACAGGGGTGAGTGAGGGCTAGCAGTGGGCTAGCAGGGGGTGAGAGGGAAGGAAGGCCAGGGGCGCCAAGGGGCTAATTGTAAAATTTAGAGTTTGCTTTTGCCAAAGACAAAAGGGCATCACACATGCAACCCATGAAAAACTCATCCCTGCTTTCTTTTTTCCTCCGCACTCTTTGCCAATTTCTGTTCTCACTCCTCTTCTCACGTCCACCTATGCAACTCTCTCTTCTCATTCTGAATTCTGTAGTTCCTGCTTTTGAAGTACCTCAGAACATTTTACCCCTAACAGTGAAGTTTACCTTTCTGATAACATAATCTCCCTGTAGTATTGAAAAGCTTATACCAACAGTCTGGGATTTCCCTTCCCCTAATGTGGCTGGAAGACATCCAGAAACTCATGGTGAGGGAGAGAGGGAGGGCGGGTATTAGAGAGAAAGAGAGGGAGGGTGGATAGAAGAAGGGAGTGCAGAGACAGTCTGACCCTCTTCTGCCAGCTAACACCAGCTGATCTGTCCAGCCGTTTGCCAATTACGTATGGGACATTTAAGGTTGCCAGATCACGTGTTCTCTAGTGCATGTGCATATGGCCTCAACATAAAAGAGGTCAGGGTTACCACAGCTTCTCCTCAGAGCAATGGCATGGTCTTTTCATGTTTTGTGAGATCAATACCGAGCAAAAAGTGTATTTTCCCCCTGACTGCAATGTCGACATCGTCAGGCGGGCGGTAAATACAGCTCAAAACGAGGTTACTTTCAATATGTGAGTGTCATGATGAAAACAATCTGCAATTTCTCCCAAGAGAGAGTGAGGTCAGAGTAACACGAGGGAAAGGGTGGGAGGGTAGAGGGCAATTTTGTTATACTGAATCTAAAAGCCAACAGTTGTTACTATTGGCCTGTGTTGTTTTTTGTGTGTGAAGGGGGGTCCTGTCCTTTTGAGCTTTTCAGAAGATGTGACAATGGCTGGATGTTGAGAACATATGTAGAGAGACCCCTGTGGCTCATGGAAGAGAAGCTCCATGCTGGCCCCTCAGTTTGAGAAAATACAAGGCTTTCTCCTTTCACTCCTCAGTTAATGAATGCGTGAATGGTAGAATGCTGCTATAGGCCATTCAGGGGCCAAAGTCCCCAAGAATTCACCCTTGCACAAACGCATCCAGCTATGGCAAATACATTTGCTTAACAAATTAAAAGAAAGGAGAATGGTTAATGGGTGTGTATGTGTGTGTGCGAGTGAGAGGGAGCGAGTTTATGGGTGGGAGACCAGGATGGTGAGAAGAGAAGGGGGATAATTCAATTAGTCCTCTTCCTCAGTAGAGAAATGAAGGCAGGTTAAAAGGGAGGGATTATTATTTGTACAAGCCTGGCTAGGGGTTCACACAAAAGAAACAAATAAAGATTGAAGAACATCTACAAGCAGGCAATGTGATAAAGGAGAGAGGGACAGAGAAAGAGAGGGCCTTGAAAGCTCCGCTCTGTCTGAATTAACTAGCTCCCTGAAAAAAAAAATGTGCCCGACTTTGAGTTCCCCCCTCCTTCCTCTTGCCACTATTTCTCCATTTTAAAACAAATTTGCAGAACTGTTGGTGACCCTTTCAGAACGTCTATGAGACAGCGAGTGCTGAAGCTGTGTGAGGTTTGCAACCAGGAAAAAAGCCAAATCACGAGGAAATTTCCAGTCTAAACATAAGGTGTGTTTATGAATTGTGTCCATGCTTATATGAACCTACAGTAAATTCCACGTCGACATATATAACATTTTACAATTTTTTGTTTGTCAAACACTAACAAGGTACTCCACCAAACATGCTCCAAGCTCAGGGGAGGAAAAAGTCCTGGGGCACGAGAAGAAAAATAATAGGTAATAATGATCATAAAAAAAAAAAGTTGATCCTCCCTCCCACCCTAAGCCTCTGAATGAAGCTTGGTCTATACGGTTTGCTGAGAGGTCTCCAGTCAGGGAACGATGGAGCTGTGAACAGCTGTGAAGTCATTTTGATAATGATGAGAATAATAAGCGTGCAGACTGGCGTGGTGGAGCCGCTAAGGCCTGCGAGGCTCAGGGCTTTGCAGTTGCAGCTTCACTGCTCCTGAATAGATAAAAGTGATTAAAGCACTCCTGATTATCCCTGACCAATATGTAATGGATTTACAGCCCTTTCAATTAGGCTGTATTTGCTGCCTGCTTATTACTTGGGCTTTTGGTTAGGTAATCAGGGTACAGGGGGCTTTAAGCTGGGAGTGGGTACTGCATTGGCGGTGCCGGCTACAGGGAGCACAGAGGGCACCTGACCCTTTTAACTGTGCGGATGATCTGTAAGACCAAAGCTCTACACAAAGTCTCCTCAACTTTCTCCCTTTATCCATTTTCTTTGCCCATCCCCCTGTGTCATCCCTCCATCTCTGGGACAGGGAGCCACAAGCTCCAGCAGCTTATGTGTCTCGGAGTGGCCACCTCCTTCTGAAATCTGACCTGTGATGCAAAATCAATACAGCCTGATGTTCTGATAATGTCCTGACATTAGCAAGGGTGAGGGGACATGTGAACCACCCCTAAGATCCACAGAGACAAGCTGAAAAACAAAGTGAGGGAGTACTTTATGATTTTACACAACACATTCGATTTGCTGTGATATTACAATTTGAGGTTTACTGAAGCGAGTAAGCAAATGTCAGTGTTGTTTTTGCCCCCTCACTTTTGGAGAAGTACATTCACAAAAGTGTTATTTTGTTAAACATCCATTCAAATACAAATTAACAATTGGCTGAGAGAAGAAATGATGAAACCAATCCACTGATTCCCCAATTATTTACACTCATTCACAATATCACAATCATAACCTAGTATAACATTCCTTCTTGTGTTACTGTGCAGTAAAAAACCTTGTTCATCAGGGAAGACAAGCACTGAATCTTTGAATGCCACAGATTCTTGGGCCCTTTCTGCTTTTCCCTGAGAGTGCTGGGCAGAGTAAACAGTTCAGACTGATTAGATTGACCTGGTCACTATGTTCCTCTGACAGGTGGCTGACAGGTGAGCACCACATCACTGCCATCACTCACTCTCCAGCTTCTTCAGTAACTACTTTGTGACAGGTGTGTGTATGTTCTGGCTTATTTGTGTATTTTTTTTAATGCGTGTGTTTCTATTTGCATTGCTTTCATATATCTTTAAAATGAACTTACCGTGAGATGCTGGAAGAGCCATGCCCTCATGATGTTCGTAGCCACCTTGGGGAAAATGCCACGCTTTTTCTGCCTCTTCTTATCTTTGTCCGGGTCGTCGTCGTCCCCCGTGCCAGGCGATGCGACGCTGTTGTCTAAGCCATCTCCTGGACGGGAACCAAACCCTGAGTTAAATAACATCCCAGACCACACTACTGACTCCAGGCAATTCAACAAATCCAGATGCAAAATTTTTTAAAGCTGACACACAGGTACAAAGCTGAGTTTAAGGTTTTTGATAGATGGATACATGGACAAATACCATGGATTGTTAAGGAGGAATTCAAACATGGTGCTCTGAGGCCAAAAGAATTTCTGCAGCAAAGCCAGTGTTTTGTAGTGAAGTTATAGAGGAAGGGTGGGGGGGGGGGGGGGATTTAGGATGGCCTTAGACGAAGGCCTGAGCAGAGAATGAGGGGTTTACTCAGAGGCCTAGCAGAGCTGCTCTATACCCCAGAGCACAGGAGAGGAGAATAGGGGTTAATGACTCAAATGTTATGGTTGGATGCTGAAAAACTCGCTTCCTCGTTACATTTCTACCAAAGGAGGAAGACGAGGAAAGGAAAAAAAAAAAATGGACAAGGACCCTTCAAGTACAGTAGAGACTCAAACTCATGCCATTAATTCAATTAAATTTGCATGCTTGACATAATGTGGAGCATTTTTTCATCTTTTGAAGAGAGCCAAAGGGGACAGAATGGAGTTATGCAGATATGTATAGTAACACGCAGACATTCATGAATTCACAACATGCAGTTGGGTGCCTGAGTATGAAAGTAGATATGTGATTTGGGGTTGTTCATTGTTGCACTTCGATGCACATAATGGACTCTTCGTCTGCTCCCCCCACCCCACCCCGGACCCTGAACTCCCCCCCCCCCAACCCTCTGCCCCTCTTCCCGCCCCATTCCGCCACAAGATTAGCATGACAGGCCAGCGGCAGCTTTGCCTACATTAATGTCCATCAGCGTTTGATTTCACAAGGAAAACACGCACACACTCCAGCATGGTTTCTCCTTTAAATTGAAGTTTCCATCTTTGTCCCTTGCCTTTTTCTTGTTCCTCTTCCTCTGCATTAATTGTGCATTAGCAAAAATGATTTACTTTTAACAGTCATAGTTATTTTTTCTTGCCCCCGGGCACAAATGCCTTGAAAGCCTTCCTTCAGGGCATCTAAATTATGTATCTGAAAAACTCCTCCACTAAGGAAGAGAAGGACCCTGACATTCTGAAAATTCAGACTCACATGTCTTCCTGTTTTTGGAGAGGCGTCAATCACAACCACCTATACAAGCCTTAATCTCACATAAATATTTGAACTAATAACATTAAAAAGGGGAAAAGAAAAAGGATCCGACTGGTGGTGTAATCAAATGCAAAATAAATGAAGAATACAAGGACAGCAGGGGCCCGCACTTCTAACTACTTTCCCCACTTTCTTTTTCGCCCCCTCCTTGTTTTTCCCTCTCTTTTTCTTCCATGTCTTTCTTTTTTGTCTGTGCACAGTGTTTTCCTTCCACATCATTAGTGCAGAGCCACACAAAAGAGGAAAACAGAGAAGTGCCGACTTTGCGCTCTCTGTGTGAAGTTAAAGAAGCAACAACCCCTCTGAAGGACATATGGGAACAGGGACACAGACTCGGGGTGTTGTAATTGTAGAATGGGCATTCATTAGTGGCAAATGCCATAAATCCCAAGCTAAGTACGAATCCTTGTTCAGGAAAGCCTAAAACAATAAACTTTGGTCTGGCCGTAGCCCTACCCTGACTGTGAGGGGCTTCCTGAGAAATGCGACCCATGCGGAAGCTAAGACTAACTCCCTCAGTTTGCTTCCAAAGTTCAATAAAAACACGAGTGAGCTGTGAATTTTAACCCCCCCCCCAACCTTTGTTTCCCTGCTTTTGAGCTTCACTGAATAATGTTGATACACAGTTTGGTGTTTGTTTGTATGCCGCTAGGTTTTGTGTTGATTTTCGAGCTAGTCTCCAAATCCCTCTCCTGCTGTGAGCAGTCAGGCTCATCCAATAGAACCACACAGTGGCCAAAAGGCTGGCAGATTAATTTTATTGACGTTTCCATTTTCACTGCAATGCGATAGCCTCCCCCCTGGCCAGGGCCAGAGCGACCCGTGCGTATTTACAGACTGACCTGTCACTTCATTACCCAGCATGCTCGCTGCCTCCTGCCCTAGCCCGCGAGGATGAAACCAGACTCCGATGCTTTTCAAGTCCTCTCTCTCTCTGACATGCACATCTATACCGAGATGTATCCACAGATCAAACGTGTGGCTTTCAAGTTTTAATTCTGTGTACACTTGTAATCGTTTTGCATAACTACACACTGATAATATAGGTAGGAATATTCCATTCATATTCAATACAAATACAGATTGAAGAAAAATCAAGTGTGGATGAACATGAAAAGAATGATAGAAACAAAGAAAAGAAAGGGAAACAAGAGAAGCGGGGCAATAAAGGAGAAGAAATAGAATAAAGAAGATCCAACTTGCACAACCTCATTACATCTAAAGGAGAGCTGGTGCTTTGCATCCACCCCCACTCCTTTCTTATGAGCAAGAGAAGGAACGCTGCAGGGCAAATTGTCCCAAACGCTAATGGCTTCTGACTGTTCCCTGGCAACTCTGCCATTCTAACCTGTGTGGATGTGCATGCTGAAAAAAATTGGGTAAGGAAAAAAAAAAAGTGCGGGGCAGAGCAGGGGGAAGCGTCCCATCATCTGGCCATGTGACACAGATGGGGGTTGGCTTAGGAGGCAGTCGAAGGGCCTAAGGGAGCCGAGGTGCTGGAGTGTAGCCCCAGGCACTTTTGGAAAAGCAGCGCCCTTGGAGACGGAAAAAAGACATACCCCCCCGCCTTCGCTCCCACTCTCCCCACTCTCTTTTCTGTCTTCTCTCAACCTTTCCTGCTCTCCCCTTCTCCCTCACTTACTTGTTCACAATCTTGACTTAAAGTGCTTGCAATGAAAGTTTCTGTGCATATTCTCATATGTGCGAACACAGTGAAAGTGTAATCACGCAAGATGGAAGACAATGACCGGATGCAATGAGGGCAAGAGAGTGAATGAGCGTGTTAGCAAACAAACAAGACCAAGTGCAAGAGCACATTACACTCACATACATTCCCTCTCTCATCACCAGTGGGTGGTTATTAAAAATGCATTCAGATATATCTCCTTGTGAGTAAATTGGTCTCAGGGCTGAGCTCATTAACGGGTTGGGATAGGACTGTAAACACATTGCAGCTCTGCTTATCTGATGTTGGCACATTCAGGGTCGCTTCAGGATTTTGTGCACAAAAATTGTTTGGTACAAAGTGTCCTCCAGTCTCTGTAAAGAGTAAGGGAGACTTCGGGGAAGTCCTAATGACTCCAGAGCTCATAGTTCATGTCTAGGAGGTACCTGCACCTCAGGGAGCCACTACGGTCTAGTCAGCCCTACAAGTATTATGGATATGACCATGAGTAACACATATTACGGCTATCAGCACATTGAGAATTCCCTCTCCGTGCTGTTCCACCATCCTCATATACTCATGTGTGAATAAATAATGACTTGTCAATAGCTGGAGAACACATTGAAACCCAGTCATGATTAGTTATCAAATAACACTCCAGACTGGTTCTTTTACCATCAATGTGCATGCAGAAGAGCCCGTGGACAAGCTTTAGATATTGTGTGTATTATTCTAAAGGTTGTGCAGTGATTTTGCACTGGGAGGCCCCGGTGTTTGTTTCAGGGTAATGAAGCAAGAGTGTAGAAGCAGTGGCCTATGGAAGCTGTGGTTAAAGTGACTAATTACAACAGACCCCCCACGCCCCCTGTCAGCCCAAACTAGTCAGGCATGTTCACCCAAGCTAACCCAAATAAGGAGAAGAGGAAAAACTCATGAGGGGAGTTGGAAGGAGAGAGAAGTCGAACAGAAACTGAGAGGTGTGTCGTTTTAGGGGCTTCTTTGGCCTTCTCTACCTTAACACACCATAGTGACCGAGCCCTCCACCTCTCCCTTACACCACATCCCTACAGGCTTGGCTGCGGAGAATGAAGAGAAAAGAAGAGGGGGGATTTAGAGCCTCCCTTTTCCCTCTTTTTCTTCTCAACTTTTCAGCCAACATAAGCGGCGTTTAGCACATTCAGTCCCCCAAATGGCAGCGAATGAGAGAAGCAGTGGGGGCTCCTCTTTTGTCCGTCTGGTTACCCCTTTTATTTACTCTGGATTTACGAAGGGGTCTTTGCCGGCTCTGGGACCACATGCTCTTGACGCACACACAATCTCTCTCACATACACACATACACAAACACGTAGAGGCCCTATTCACACTGGTGAAACGACGAGCTCTCTGTTGCTCTGTGCTGACTGAGGATTACAGGGCTTTTGCTATAACCGCATGCTACCAATATGTTTCGCACTCACATAACATGCAACATAGACAAGTACTAACGAGGAGGACATAATCCCTTTAATGATAAAACACACACTCGACCATCCAATTTCTAATAGTAAGTAAGCCATCAGTGAGTTTGCGTGTCCGTGTGACCACACACCACATGGTTTACTGTGCCCATTTCAGATCCATACAGTAGCTGAGGGCTCTAACCTGAACTGTTTTAGTATGGCTGCACCACTGCAGCCAGTGTTTTACGCTGATTATTTCCTGATCTGTGCTTAAACAAGCAGCAGCCCCTTGCACTGGACCATAAAACAACAGCTTAGTAAACAGCAAGCATGCTGACAAATTGGTAGCGCTCAGGCCGGAGTCATTAACAGCCTTAAAACCTGTCAGAGCAATTACAACAAACTCTCTCCTTCAGCAAGTCTGAAGTCTCCCTGCCAAACTCAGATGTCACTGCCTGCCTCCTCTTTACTGCCCTTTTTTCTACCCGGACACTGGCGAAAGGTGAATGAGAAAACACTACCTTTTATCCCTCTTTCCCCCAATGGCCATAACACCCTGGAGAAAGGAGGACAGACCTCCATCTCGAACACAGCTGTATCTGCATCTTGGGGGCTTCAACCGTGCAGTTCCTTTTGCATGAGAAATAATGTGTAGTTGTCTCCCCCCAAAAACACATCATTAAGTGTTCCCTTAAATGAAGTGGAATAAGAGCTTCTAATTAGATGGGGTTTTTTTCTATGTGTGGGGAAGCGAGGCAGTCAGGCAGTAAGAAAAGCATGGAGGGAAGGAGGGAGGGAGATGCATGGGGGTAGGGGGGGGGGGGTTGCTCAACAGCTCCTGTACCTCTTCTACTCCCTCCCTTCTCCGCCCCTTCTCTAAGCCCCCTAACCCTGCCATCAGGCAGATATCTCTCTGTCATCCCTGGAATGCTGGAGATAACTATCGCCTCTCCACCGATACACGGCCTCTCTCCTCTCACAGGCACAGCACTGACCCCACTGTGCACATCCCTACCATAGAGGGCGAGGCTGGAGTGGAGGGAACAGAGAGAAAGAGAGGGGTGGGGTGAGGGTGTCAGGGTTGGAGGTAAAAACTTGTTTTTAACAGGCAGTTAGACTATTTTACCTTTTAACCCAAAATATGGGCTGGAGCAAAGCCACCCTCCCCTTTCAGCTTCTCCCCTGGAGCCAAAGATGAGCAGTTCATCCAGAAGCAAGAGGGAGGAAGAGGGGCCAGCTGCCTGGTTACTGCCTTTTCTCCAGAGTCACAGCCTCCACCTCTCTTGATCTTTTCAGAAGATTATATTCTGCTAAGATCTGAAGATTAACCTGCTACTTGCAACAAAGATTACCTGATTACATCATAAATTGGAACTTTAAGGATCACACAGCTATTGGCATTCCAACTTCACTTTTTTGTCTTTCAGTTTCATACGTATAACAGCGTATGTATATCCACAAAATTATGCTGCTTTCACACAGATGTGGACTATACATGAACGCATGCTTGTCGGCTGCGACAAGGCTCAACCATCTAAAGGGGGCTTTTCTCTGAGGAAGAAAAAAAGATCCAAAGAAAAGAAATGGAATAAAGATGTATAAAAGAAAAGAGGCAGGCTGTTGCAGATGTCAGGACCCAATTTGCATGAATGGCAAAGGGCTAAATTGCAGGGGATGGGGGAGCTACCCTCCACCCCCTCATTCGGCTTTTTTTGGGGAGGGGGAGAACTAAAAGGGAGTTGTGATGCCCATGACTGCCCCTCACTCAGCAGACAGGGATCAGTGGCTAATGAAGGGCTTTGGGTCTCCACCAGACATTTCACACTCTCTGCCTCCCTGACAACTCCACCCTGCTCCCCCTGCACACTAACACAGAAGAAGACACTGCCGCTTCCCTTACTCTCGAAATCGAACCAGGATAATTGGTCTCACAGGTAATCGCGGTTCATCACTTGTTTCTTCATAAACAAATTTACAAGCCTTTAACAAAGAAACACAGGATTGGGTGCTCACAGAGAAGAATACCTGATTCCTAAGGTTTGATGCTGCATTAACTATTAAAGAATAAGTGTTGTCCAAAAGTAATTGGGCCAATGCTGGATTGAAACAAGCATGGTAATTAGTAAGACATGCTGCTTTCACATCATACAATATGATTACTAGAAAATACAAGCTCGATCCACTTGGGAGTCATCATTTTATGAATAGAGTGATAAAACAAAATAGAAGAAACAAACAAATGGCGACTACATAGTTGCACCATATGGATCCAAATGCCAGTAAACAAATGCCTCCATAATCCCTTCTAGGAAATATCAAAGTCTTCTATCGAAACCATGAGAAAAAGCATCTGCAATGCTGGTTGTTAGTTTCAACTGAGTGCGGTTGTGATTCAGAACAGCTTACACTGTTTGAGGCAATGTATGATAACAGCATAAGCAGTGATTTTCTACCCTCAATTACAATTCCAAACCAAACAAACAAACTTGGTGTTTTATTACTGAAAGAGAGGGACAACTTGGACTTATTACAGACAGCTTTACCTGATCGGCAGTGGCATCAAACAGAAGTTTAAGAGAGATGGGAGATTTTACATAGCGCTGGAGGGTTTGGTGGAGTAAATGAATTAAAAGGTTTATAAATCAACAAGTCAACCATCAGATTGTAGCCTCTGCTCAGCAGCCCTCTCATCAGCCAAATGCCATGAAGTTTTTTTTTTTTTCCCTCCTCGCTCCCTTTTTTCACACAAATGTCCTGGAGGCAGGGAACAAAGCGAGCAGAACTGATTACTGCACTGTTGCTCCGCTCCGCCAGTCTAAACTCTGTTTGGCTTCCTAATGAGCTCACTAAAAACCCAATTCATCACCCATAACCCCTTCTCAACCTGCCTTGAAATCCCCCATTATGGGGAGTCAAGGACAGTCCGTTTACAGGCTTTGGGCTGGGGTCAAGGGCTGTGAGGGGTGGATGGCAGTGGCCGTGACAATGGTGCAGGCAAGGTTATTTTGATACTGGGGATATTTCCTTTGTCTCCCTACACATATATGTGTTTACTGTTCATTTTATTCCACCTAATCTGCTCCTTTGATTGTCACACTCCATTAATTTTAAACGCAAAAAGATAATTGAGTTTACTACTTCAGCATGGTGGGTTGTTTTTCCAAGTCCTATACCAGCTTCCCCCACCCTTTATGCCCCCCCCTCTTATTCTGCAATACCAGCGGTGTCCCAGCCTGAGCGGAGGAATGTCCGGCTTGATGGCTGCAGCAGCGGGAATGTCCCGTTCTAGTCAGCTTTCGCACCAGAGATTTCAAGTTTAATACCCTTTCGTCTCATCCCTGCAAAGACTGGAATTCGGTGGGAAGGGGAATGTATTGAGGTGGGGGAGAGGAGGTTTAAAAGAGTGAAATACAGTTGGTGCATTAAGAGCAGGGCAAGTAAAGAGAAAAAAATGCAAAAGAAAAAAAGAAGAATATGGTAACAGCTGAGAAGGTAGAAGATGGGATGTAAAAGAAAATGTGCTGGTTGAAAGGAGGAGTCAGAAGCTGAGAGGTGGAGGAGGACAGCAGAGGGTTGGGGTAAACTCCCACAGTTCCTCATTACATGGAGCTGAAATGATCCTCCTGACACCTGAGCTGTAACCAAGAGATTACAGAATTGATGAATCCTTGGTTTAAAATGCAGCTGTTTTATTCTGCTTTAGTAATTAATTCTTTTTCCGATAGAGTATTGATTTAGCGTAGCCCCTGATAAAGTTCAAACTGAGAGAGTTCCCTCCAGGGTTTTGGGTTGGCCTGCTCTAGAGAGTCAATGAAAACTTCCTTTCCTCCCTTCACCTGCCTCTCTCTCTCTCTCTCTCTCTCTCTCTCTCTCTCTCTCTGTCTCTCCCCCCTCTCTCTCTCTCTCTCTCTCTCCATGCAGTTTACACTCATAAATTAATCACATCTGCAAAGAGTGAAGATCTTAGTTAGTTGATATTAGACGCTTTTCTTAATACTATATTTCCCTCATTATTTTAATATAACCATGGCTGCACAAATACAGATGCCCTTATTGACAAGTTCATATTGGATATCTTGCCAAAACATAACCTCACACAGTTTCACTCTGGCTTCACATCATACATATACTCATGTATGTAGCTCCTTCACCAAGCTGCTGATTTCTTCATTTCCTTCATCCTTCTCCGTCGCCCTCATTCTCACCCTAACAGGGAAATCATGGCATACAGAATGAGAGCGTCTCTTTTCACAAAACTGCTCTTTCATTCTTTTTATCACTGCGTTTTTCTATACAGCTGTGAGTGAGAGTCTGATCAACAGAGGGTAGAGTGGGTCTCTCCAGGGAGCCAACTAGCAGAGAAATCAGATACAGCTTTACAAGAGAGTCAGACGCTCATGTCTTGTCAAGACCCCTCACCTACCGGCTTCTTTACAAGTCAATAACCAGGGCCCAATGTCCTCCACTGGGCCTTGGCACACATTCATCTCTTTCTATAGGAAGCAGATGCAACGGGAAGCTGAGAGGTTCTGATCCCTGTGTCTGTCCCATAATTCTGTCCAAAAGTTTTCTTGTATGCTGCTATGGAATAATGCAAGCTTGGGATATGTATTTCTAACATGTTCGCTGTTGTGGGATGCTACATTTATCCCCAATATATAACAAGGACTCTTTTGACATACTCATAATGCATGGTGACAAATAATTGGTGACCCTATGAAGACAGAAGAGACAGTTAAAAGCCTTTTTCAATATTAAGAACTAATGAAAGAGTGAATGAATTATGAAGGGAGAAGGGAAAAATATAATTACAAGGTGGAAGTAGTGCTTAATACATTTACTCGAGACTATTTCCTTTCGTTAATGGAACTGCTGCATGCAGAGAGAGGACTTTGACGAGGCTAGTATTGACTGTTCGCCCAGCTCCTTAAGGTAAATCCAGCAGGTCATTTCATTAAGGCCCAATTCCATGGCACTAATTTTGATTTTAGGGGCTTGACAGCTGTTGGCAGTGGAAATTGCGATTGCAGGATCTGTGAGAGAGGAGCCTATTACTGCTGCGAAAAATACAAATTGCAAGGCCCCAGTTCAAATTACTGCCAATCTGGCTTGGTGACCCACAAAAAGTCTGATTTCATCACACTCTTGAACATCATCTTTTGCTAGGTTGCAATCAAAAGGAGAGAACGGACAAAAAACGGTTTGTTTTGAATTAAAACTTAAGAAAATTTAAATGTAGTTTAAAACAAAAAAAAGTCACAATGTTGGAGTTTGCATGTTCTCTGTGTGTTCAGTGTGCGTTCTGTCAGGAATTGGCTCCAATCCCATATGATGATGGATAGATGAATGGATGTACTCCTTTTTGTTTCACATTGCTGTATGTTTTCTGTGTTACAGTGCATCTATATGATTTAATATAAAGATGAAACAAATAGAATTATTTCAGAACACAGTAAAACTGCTAGCACATAAAGCAAACAAAGACTTGAATTATCTCCTCCCTCTCACAGACTGCTGATTCAGCCATTTCAAAAAGGTATGTCTGTATTGCAAACAAAACAGCACTTTCTTTTGGCAACTTTTATGAAATATGTGTTGGGCTTCTATTTTCCAAAGGAGACATTCCCAATTCTCCCTCATACAGCATAGATACTGTAGGCTGCTTTAGTCTGGCACTGAGATGATGGATCTGACTCACAAATTGAGCTCTTAATCACCCTACCATGCAAGTTAATATGCAGCACTAAAGTTCCAGAAGGAGGGGGGGGGGGGGGGCTCTTCTTCTGATGCTATTAATTAGCAGTGCTCTATAGCTCTCAGCTTTTTGAAGCTCCCCATCTCCTTTTGTTTCACCCTCTTTTTCTTTTTTCTTTCTTTTTTTTTTGTCCGGCCTTTGCTATTGACTTTTCAATTTTCACCTCACATACACCCCCCCCCCCCTGCTCTAGCAGTAGCACCAGTGCTTCTGCAGTGGTACCCAGCCCAACAATACCCCCAAGCCCACTCTCCGAGACGCTGGCTGGGGAGCCCAGAGAGCTGGGCCAGCCCTTAAGCTCCCACCAGCCCACTACTCACTCCCCACGAGACCAAAATCAAAGAGAGAGGCCCTTAAAATATAACCATGGGTATAATGAGGGTGCTCCAAAGAACAATAAGCATATACACCAAAGAAGAGAGAAGAGTAGGAGTACAAAAGGAAGAGAGAGAAAACTATAGGAATGTTGGCCCAAAAGTGTTCTCGAGAGGTGAACAACAGAGTGTGGATGAGAAGAAAACAGAACGATACTGTGCAGTGGGAGAGAGGGCAAAGGGCCACAGCCAGTGGTAATGGTAGCCAGGGCCACGCATCTATCCAACCACGTATCTGAACCCGAAACAACAAGGGGGTCTGCCGCATGCCTCTGGAGCCGAAGGGAGCCAAAGGGAGCACGACTAATTTCTGCACAACAATGGGCCTGGATGAGCGCCCACACAATGGCAGGTGCTTTGAATAGCAGCAGGGCCCTTGCAGCAGGGATCTTCTCCTCTCTCACTCCGAGGGCTTGGGCTCTGGCTTGTGTAACCTTTCATTTTCAACCAGGCTTCCTTTTGACTCATAAAGGATGAAAATGATCTCATGGGGGGGCCAAAGGAGTAAGAGACAGCAAGGCCTGCAAGGCAAAACTCTGACCAAGTCTGTCTGTCTCCTCAGTTGCACGTTATCTATCTCATGTTTCTTTCCTTCCTTCTTTCCTCCTGTTTACATTAGTGGTATTAACACGCTTCAGTTTCCTTGAAATGATCGCTTTTTTGCATTTACTGTATTCTCACTTGTTTGATTCACAAAAAACTTCGCTGAACTTCTTTTATGATTTTGTTTTGATATTATGTCAATGACTGTTTGTGCTGCATGTTATCTTCTGCCGTGCTTGTTTTTGTTGTGCCGCTGCTGGGCCGTCCTGTAGGCCATGATTCAGTGGAAAAGGCAGTTTTCCCCCCACCTTAAGAGCATTCTTTCCGAGGTCACAAGGTCAGGCTTCACAGATGTCTCCTGCAGACACTCAGTTGTCTAAGGACCGCATCCCTGGGAGTAAGCGTTCGTACTAAACAATGCAGTTTTCCCCCTCACTTTGGAAAGTGTTAAATGTTTGTGTGTGTGTGTGTGTGTGTGTGTGTGTGTGTGTGTGTGTGTGTGTGTGTGTGTGTGTGTGTGTGTGTGTGTGTGTGTGTGTGTGTGTGTGTGTGTGTGTGTGTGTGTGTGTGTGTGTGTGTGTGTGTCTGTCTGTCTGTCTGTCTTTCCCTTCCAACCTTGTTGTTTATATTGTTTTATTTTGAATGAAGCAGTAGAGTGAGAGCAATTTTTTCCAAGGTGGAGGATTTTGTGTTGAGACAATAAAAGAAAGGGCCGGTTATCACAAGATAGTGGTGTTTTCTTGGTGCTTTCATTCCTTTAAACACTCCCCGTCTCCCTAAGTTTCCTCCAATTGTTCTAATGGGGCCTTAGTCATCCTTGCCTGATGGCAGAGAGAACGATGCTTTTAAAGGTCTTTTTCTTCTCTCGGTATGTGTTGCCAGGAGTGAAAAATGAAAACATGTAGTAACTGTCCTGAAATCGACACTGCGAGACTGATACAAAAACCCTTGAGTAAGCAGTGTTGAAGCCAAACAAAGAGCAAACCCTAAATGAACAGAAAGGCAATATTTGAAGAAGAACATCATTGTGTGTAACCCCCCCCCCACACACACACACACGCGCACACACACACACACACACACACACACACACACACACACACACACACACACACACACACACACACACACACACACACACTGAATCCCAACAAAAATGTAGAGGAGAGAATTCCTGAGCCAAACAGCTTTCATTAAAGGAAAATCAGCTTCTGCTTTTCGTAGGGGGCGGAGCGTGACTGGTAAAAGAGACGAGATTGCACCATTTAACATGCAAGTTCTGCCTCAGAACATGGAAAAGTGTGTAATTGGAACAACATTTTTTTTTTTTTTTAATCCAGGCGGTGAGCTATCCTTGAATATCTTGCTCCTTTTCATCTTGCTTTCCTTGTTCCTTTTTCTCTTCCTTCGTTTGATATGGTGTTATTGCTTCCCCCTCCAAACATCTTGTCTGTATTCTGCAAATTGATAACCCTCTAAATGAATTATGGTAAATGCATAATGAAGGTTTTCTCAGCTTCAGCCCTGCAGCCAGCCAGGAAGGAGCATCTCGTTTGGCATGTTTGATTCGTTTTGTTGCGCATTTAGCCCCAGTGTTCCTTCAGAGTGTTCACTGCTTGGGGCATGTAAATAAGAAATTATCCTTGCTGACTAACATGGCTAATACCTCCTCTGGGGTAATCAAAAATTATTAGACGCTTGCTTCCAATAAACATTAGGGCTCATGGCACTAACCACTGTCGAATCGCTCACCTCCGCCCGCTCCCCAATAGCCATAAAATGGGTGAACAAAAGTGATCAGGTGTGGAAAAAGCAGCCTGGCTACGTGGAAACTGAGAGACCGCGGGACTGCTATTATGCCTAAAAAAGCAGCCCTTGGCTTTAAGAGTCATTAAAGCATGTACTAGAGTGGGAATCAGACTAGAAAATGAGCTTATCTTGCATAATGCCCTGAAAAGCTTTGCATAAACGTGAAAGATGTGCGCGTGAAAATCAGCAGCAGAGAGGAAGAACTCGGATTGTAACACACTTCCTTTATCATACTCCCACTCTCTTGGAAGGTGGCAGCATGGTTAAAGCACTACCTGTAGGGTATAGCTGCTTTGCTCAGTTCCAAATATGCCTCTGTGTGTGTGTAAACCCCGGTTTACACAAGAGAAAACCACACAGCAAGTGAACAAGCTGCAGCTAGCTCTGCTAAGCCACTCTACTCAACCGCGTTCTGTCTTTTGGAGGGATCTTTGCGGTGATGTGAGGTTTGGACATTAGGGGGAGGAGAATTGGGAGGGTAGGGGGTGGTGGAAGAGATTAAAGAGCCAAGGGAGGCAGAAGAAAGAAAAGAAAGTAAAAGAGCACAAGGCCCATTGGTCAAACACAAAGGGGAAGAGAGGGAAAGGACATTTGAAGTCAGGGTTAAACTCCAAATAAGCACACCTTAAACGGGCCTGTGTAAGCTGGCAGTCGGGGTTTTTGGAGTTTCCCTGCAGGTGTGCCTTTGACAGGCTTGGCCTTCATAACCTTTCTCTGATCTAGAATGGGGCCCGGGGTTGGACACAGAAACCGGTGGCATCTTGCTGTCTCTCGCTCCCATTCTATGTCTATTACACCCACGCACGCAGGCCTAGATTCTGCTAAAACACACACACACACACACACACACACACACACACACACACACACACACACACACACACACACACACACACACACACACACACACACACACACACACACACACACACACACACACACACACACACACACACACACACACACACACACACCAATACACTGCCAGACAAGGGGAAAACAAATCTGGTGAGGACTAGAGCAATTGGATTATCACCTCTTAAGGGTGACTTCTTGGCTGACCCCCTTCAGGCTAGCCTGCTGAAACAAGACAGAAAATTTCCTGGGAAAACACTCGCTCCCTTTAAAGAACTAAAGCACTGTCATCCTTGTGAAAATGCAGCAGCGGCAGCATTAATGGACGTGGAAATGCCCTTTGGGGCATGTGCTCCAATCCCTTTTAGCCATATTACATCAGACCTCTGTGCACTCCTCATCAACACCACATGCACTGGTGTAATCAGCAGAGGAACATGGGTGTGTGTAAACCCACAGTATAATGAACTGATCCAGCCGCACAACGGCTGGATCAGTTCAATGCCTTTGTTTTTGGCTAAGGGTACAAGAAAGAAAAAGTCTCTCCCCTCCCGTTCCTTTTACTATAGTTGATTCATGATTACTTCCCCACAACGCCGTTTCCTCTGTGCTTGTCAACTATGCCCCGCTCACTCCCAGATAAGCTGGTCTTCATCTACTTCTGAGAAGAAGACAGAAAAAGAAAAGAAAGAAAAGAAGAAAAAAAAAACATTTTCCGCCAGCTTTCCCCTTAATGGTGCAAAACAGACATTCTCCTCAGCTGCTGTCAGAATAATCTGGATAATTTTTTCCCTATGTTCTCCAAACATTAGTTTGCACATTAGGCTGACCCAGTTAATGTGCCTTTCCTGCTGTGTTGGACCCAGTTCCTGGCCAAGTTAGGCCATGCTGGGTTGGGCCAGGTCGCACCAGGGGCCTGTTCATGATTATGGACCAGAGGGACCAGGCCCCATCTAGAGCTGAGGCAGAGGGGGAGAGGGAGGGAAAATCAGGAGTGCAAAGGACACGATAAGAGTGGGAGAGCTTGAGTGTCAGGGGGGATGGAAGGGCAACAGGGTGGTGGTGATGTTGTGGGAAGAGTTTGTAACTGGAAGCGAGGCTGACTATATTGGCAGTCCACATCATCTTATAGTACCTTTTCTTTCGCTGTTTTCAAGCACAGGGTCAGAAGAAAGACAGAAAGAGCAAAAACAAAAATGGAAGAGAATGGAAGGGAGGAAGGAAATAGGGAGCTGAGGGAGCTGATCATTCTCTTTAATCACATTTTGGATGAGGGCCAGGTAGTCTGCGGTACTGAGAGCGAGACAGAGAGGGGTGAGTGAGGAGAGGGATACAGTAAGAGGGTGGGAGAAAGAGAAGTGGAGAGAGAGATGGAGGAATAAATGGAAAGAGAGGGAGAGAAAGAGAGGATAGAAGAAGGACTTACAGAGAGAGAGAGAGGGGGAGAGAGGGGATGAGCCTGAGAGCAGAGCCCCTTGAAACAGCTTGAAGTGCAGCAGTGCTTAAGCAAGTGTGCGCATATGCCCACACATACCATGTCTATGCGTGTGTATGAAAGACAGAGTGACAGCCGTTCCCGTAAATGCCCGCGAATGCTGAATCCAGCAAGAATCTGGTGTTAGGGCAGAGGCAGGGAGAGATCCATTTTAAAACTATGTGCATTAACTATACTTTTCCCCATAGATTAAGCACTCCACATGAATAATTTAGCCTCTTTTATGCTAATGGGATCATGAAAGTATCCCCTCTGTACCATGTTTTCTACCCCTCCAGAGCAACTCTTCTCGGCTTTCAACAATGGCCCTGCCCCTTCCCAACAAACCATCAGACAGACGTGCTGCACTGTTTCCACAACAGACACCTGACAAACATGCGGCTGACATGTGGTGACACAGCTACAGTGGCACTCTGCAGCTCACTGAGGAACTGTAGCATTAAGCGTCATTAACGTTTGTCTTTATCTCCTTTTCCGTCAAAAGCAGTTGCTGCTGCTTAGTGTGATACTGCAAATTATACAAGCGATGCACATCATCGCTGCGCGTGTTTTAATGTTAATGTGATCTCTGATCTCACCGAGTTGACTTTGCAAGTGACTCCAGAGACAGACTGTTCCTCTTCTCACCTTCTGATTGCTTCACTGTAGTTCTGTGTTTTCTTTACAGAGAAGTGGATGTATCCTGCGTGGTTATGTGCGTTTTTGCCCCCCCTTCCTTTTTTTATTTTTATTTTTTTATTGTTAATTCTCTGCCATCACATGCTAAACTACACCACTGCACACACATCTATAAGAGATACACACGCTTGTGGTGTTGTGGTGAGGTAGGAGCACTGTAAAAATTATCAGTGCTCCAACAGCTGGGAGTGAGAGCCATGAAACAGCAGGGCCTGGGTCTGCTTTATTGTTTATCTGTTGTTTATGGGCCAGTGTTCAGCTTTAATTACTACACTAAATTAAACTCTAACAGGCACTTAGAGGGAACCAGCTAACACATGCACGTGCATGTCCACACACACACACACACACGCCCACACACACACACACACACACACACACACACACACACACACACATGCACACACCCAAATCGTATATTTTATATACACAGACACACCTCACCGATCACTCTAGAGCTCCTGTATAAGCCACTAAATGCAACAAGGCTTCCATCTTGGGTTTAGCAGAGACTATGGGGTTATTTCTATTGTGGTTATATGTACGTATCCGTCTTTCTCATTACCCACTTCTTAGACTGTGAGCATAGTCATTAAAAAAAAAGAAGAAGAAGCAAAGGTATAGGAAATGCAGGAATCAACAGGCCTTGTTCATGCTGGGACACCAGGAGTCATGTCCCCAACAGGAATGACCTCCCTCTAGTGAGCTCAACCACAAAGACCTTGCTGAGTGGGGCCCCAAGCCAGGGCCAAGGGAGCTCACCACACTCCCTACACACACAGAGACGCACACAAATGTACCACAACACCATCAAGCTCTGCATGCTCCCTTGGAGCCGAACACTCAAACTCTCCCTCTCTTCTTCCCTTTCTCTCCATCTCTGCCTCTCTCGGCCTCTCTGGGGAGTCTGTCTATCCGCAGAGCGTGGGGATTGTTCAATTGCTGAGAAAATGTACAAACTGCTTTCTCCTCTCTTCTGTTGAGCCTTTTCCATCTACAGTAGAATCTGGGAATTGTACAGAAAGCCCCTTTGCTCGGCACTCAAGATGTCAACGTGGATTTGGTCTTCATGCATAGCTAATAATTACAAGTATGGACTGGGGCTGGGATGTGCACACACACACTCTCAGACTCACACATACACTGAGGGGGGAAAGGCATTACCTACCATGCTGAATCAGTGTAGGGGATTTACACTTCATGACTGAATGCATTTGACTTTACTGTGTTTGGCGTGGGCAAACGTGCAAAGTATTTCATCACACTGCTCCATCACACTTTGGGTGCTTAACATATTAGAGACACCTGCTTGGAAACTGGCGCAGTCTTAAAGCACGTACATTCATCAAGTTTAACTCCCTGCAACTGATGTCTCTGATGTTTCTAGATAAGCTTGGAGGAGCTCCAAAGTACTGTTAATCAAAATGATGTGCATGCCGAGCCAATGAAGTTATTGTGTGTTACCTTCAGAACCGTCTCCCCTTCACTGGTGTTTGTTTATCAAGCAGGAACATAGGGAGTCACTTTCTAAAAGTCGATAAGTGAGGGCACAGAATTTAACCTCGGGTGTGATAATTCACAGTATCTATGTTGGGACATAATTTCAAAGAAAAGTAAAAATGAGGGAAAGCCAAGTCTGCTACGAGTGAGGATTTAGGGAATGATGCAGATCCCAGTGGTGCAACAAGACTTTAGCGGGAATCTTTACTGACAACTATGAACATGCTCCACCTTGGTTTAATGCATGACAGTAAATTATTCTGCAGGAGGGATAACACATATTTGCACCCTTGTAAAATGTTTTTTTTTGCACATTTATGATTTTTTCCATTTCCTCCCACAGTCCAAAAGCATGCATTGAGGTTAATTGGTGGCTTTAATTTGGATAAAGCAGTAAACGGGGGGGGGGGGGGGGGGAGTTTAATCCTTACTTTAATATTTTGTGAGATATAACTCTGAGTCATACATTAAATACAGGAATGCTTAGGAATCTGTTTTTCAGGTAAATGCTTTTCAAGCCATGGGCACAAATAAAACGTGCCCCTCAAGGTGGAGGGATGACAGGGGAAAGTTTATGTTTTTCTTGGCAGCTGAAACCAAAATGCCCCATCGGTTTCACATACTCTTTCACTCTCTCCTCCTCCTCCCTCACTCTCAGCCATCTATTCTGTCTTCCTCAGCTGATCCACATTGTCACCCCTTTTAACAGGGGCCAAGCTGTTAAAGACCCCATTACTGAAGTGAAGCGCACATTTCACGTTTTCTCTGTGGACTCCAGAGTGAGGACTACAAATTTTATGTTGAAATGTATTGAGATACGAGGCGAGTTCATGCGTGGAGTGGAGTGGAGAGGAGGAGTGGAGGGAAAGGTGGAGAGGTTGGAGAGGGAAGGCTCAGTCAGAATGGAAGGGCCAGAGTCGGGAGTCAGCGAGCGCTTCAAGCGTTAACGTAATTGCAAGAATGTGAAAAATGAGGCGGCGGGGCTCCCGAGCGAAGCGAAAGGTCAGAGCATGCCTCACACAAAACAACTGGCTAGAGGACGGCCTCATTAGACCATTAAATCAGCTGCCCTTGGTCTCTTTCCCTTTTTTTTTTTCTCGCTTCCTCCTTTTTTCTGCCGTGCCTACTTTTTCACCTTTTCTACTCTTTCACCTCTGTAGATCTGTGGCTCCTGCTTCACCTTCGTTTAAATCTCTGCCTCTCGTTCGAAGTTGCTTGTTTTGTTTCGCACCACGAAACGTCTGAGCTGGTGAATCTTTCATTTAGCGCGCTTCAGTGCAGGTCGCGCTCTGGCCCTGATTTAGTCTGGGTCTATCTTGGCCCATTGCATGGTGCCGTACCGTAACTGTCTTTGGCCTGCATCGATCCGCTGTTACTGGATACGGTGGGGAAAGGAGTCGATAAGTGCTCTGTGGATTACAGGTCACTTGTACTTATGTGTGTAAGATAATCAATAGGCAGTGCATTTCTTTCTCCCACCGCCCCCCCCTCCCCCCTCCCCCCTCCGCTGCTTTTCATCTCCCGTACTACATGCATTTGCAAAGAAGAGTGCAAAAACTACTGTACTCTTTTCTAATCAGCCTTAATACTGGGTCTTTGACTAATATTAATATTTTTCCGACAAATTTTATATTTAACTTGTTGAACTCTATCTGATATTTCCTTTTTTCATTTTAAATCACAGGTAATATCCTACATTTAACAATGCAGGCCCTCTGTGTGAGCCCAGTCATCTGCTTTGCTGAAGGGTCCTTGAACAACAGAGAGTGTATGTGTCAAAGGAGAAACCGAATGGATTCCTCATCAGTAGTCATATGACTATTAACCATTCTATCTTTATATTTTACTGTGTGGAAGATTCATCTTGTTTTACCACAGCTTAGTTATCATCATCGCTCTCTCTCTCTCTCTCTCTCTCTCTCTCTCTCTCTCTCTCTCTCTCTCTCTCTCTCTCTCTCTCTCTCTCTCTCCTTCCAACTAGTCCTGACACAGCCAACCACAAAAGGCTCCTGTAACCCCGAGTCTGTGGTCAGTAATGGTTGAGAAGCTCCAGCTCCTGCCTGAGGGAGGAGGAGCTAATTTGACCTACCCCACAATGGACCACACATCCCATCAATATGTTTGATCGCCTATTGGCAAAACGAAAGCTTTGAACAGACACAATGAGTTTAGCTCGGTGAGTGAGCTGGTATAAGTGTTGTATGCAGACAGTGTGATGAAATTTTATGAAAAACTCTGGACACTGCCAGAGGGCACACACAGATACACAGAGAGAAGAAGCACACACACACACATACACTGCCGCTAGTGAATGGAGATCTTGGGTGCATTCAAAACAAGTGGAAGATGAGGGGGAAAAAAAGGTTGGGAGCTCATCGTCTGATTTCAAAGTTCAAATAGAATATGTAAATCATAAAAAAAATCTCAAAATTACAGAGATGTGAGATTTAAATTGATCATCTCCAATAACATGCGGCTTTGACAATTTACATGTCAAAAGTGATGTAGATGATGACGACAATACAATAGAGATAGCCGTGACTTAAATTCAAATGCATTTTTTGAAAAATGCTTTATGACTGTTTGGCAGGTCATGTCCTACATAACATAAGACTCAGTGAGACATAATTAAAGGCTGTTGTGCAGTTAAAGTTAATATGGTTTAAATTGAAGCAAGAACTGGCAGAAATAGACAATTAATCACCGGCTTTTGTTCAGCTCTCTAAATAGCAACATTTTGGAAACGTGGGTATATTACAGCGGCTGTGGTTTGTATTTGTGTGCGAGTGTAATGATGGATAAGCGTGTTCATTTTTAGGTGTGACTGTGTTTACATGGACGCCAGTCAAAAAACAGGATAATCCAAAGTGCAAAAGGAAGGACTGGGACATGTGTAAAGAGAGATGTGCCATCTACTCACAATAGATCTCACATTTGACGGCATTAAAGTGAAGTGTTGGCAACTCTATCCATGTGTGTTGATTTATATGTCCTGTATGGACGTATGCCTGTCCTGCATGGAACCACGCATGTTTGTGTGTTACTGCTTGAGTGCACATGTACACCCATGTGTGTATATGTGTCTGTATGTGTGTGTGTGTGTTTGTGTGAGTAAGTGTGAATGTGCTCCCATTTCTGTGCTGGCTCACCTTGTTCACTGCTGTTGTCGCCGCTCTGTGAAGCGTGTCCCCCGCTGGAGGGCCCCGGTGTGCCGGCTGAGTGTGTGGAGGTGGCGTCATCGTGGTCTCTCCAGGAAGCTGGGTTCTGAGGTTTGAAAAGGGAGAAAGCGAGCGTGGGATCCATCCATCCATCCGTGCATCCAACCACATTCCCCGTCCAAACCACAAACCAGGAGGAGAGAGAGCAGGAAGGGGAGGAGGAGGTGGAGGAAAAGAGGGTAGAGAAGGAGAAACACAGAAAAAGAGAGAGAAAGAGAGATCATATGAGTATGCTGGAAATGTGACAGTGACATCTGTAGGAGTCTACAAGCTTTGTAGAGCAGGTCCTTGACCTGCTTAAATTTTTCTGGCAGGACAAAAATCCGCCATTACTAATTCCACAGCAAGTTAGCAAACAATCAATTGGTGTTGGTGACAAGCCAACACACTGTAATCAAAGAGTTTCATTAATGCATGAAAGAGATACACAGCGCTTTAAATGTAGCGTTTGATTCTTAACATTGCAAGTAAAGTCCTTGTAATTGTCTAAACACATACGGCAGAGCACAGCAGAGTTCATTCATCCCATAACCAATTGAAACTTCCGTGTCAAGTGTGAAATATCGAGGTAAAAAGTCCAAACAGACCACAGCCGCCATTAATCATTACCACTGTCAGAAATGAAAATAAGATATGACAGTGATTCTCCTGCTAATCTGCCAAAAATGTGTCCACGCCCACAGTGACATACACACACGCCCACAGAGGCTTGCAGGAATACTCTTACACACACATGCTAATGACATAATAGAGCCAGAAGTATAAACACACATGCACGCACACTCACTTTTATATATACAAAGACAAGCTTTAAAAAAAAGTGTTAAATCTCGGCGGGCTAACTTCAAAGAAATGGCCATAAACAAATTCATAGCTTTTAAGGGGCCTTTCTTCTCTCCTGCAGCTCTTTTTTTCTCCTCCTCCTCCTCCGCCTCCTTCTCTTTTTCCTGGTCATTCCCACTGCCCTGTCAGTGCACACGGGGAAACAGGATTTTCTACTGTACAGGAAAGGCTTTATCAGTGCCACATGAAGTCAGGCTAGAGGTGGAATTTCCTCTGCCATTCAGGCGATACAGGGACGGCCTGATCACGTCATTTACTACACCTCTGCACCACCGTATACACACTTTGAACAGCTTCTCAGAGACAGAGCTGATACGGCTTCCTTGCTCACGCGAACCCTCACTCGTTTTTCCCAATTTACCGTGTCACCTGAGCATGATGACAAAATCTTGGCAGACGTGAGCCCTGCGTTGTCTGGGGCCCAAGAGAAGCAGCCCCTTGAGCAGAGCCCAAGCCAAACAAACAGAGGCCTGCACCAAGGCTTCCCACAAACCTCAGCCCACTTCTCAGTTCCCGCTATGTGTTTTTTTTCCTCCCTCAAACACACATAAACACATCTACATACATACGAAAGCGTGGGGGGGTGGATGTACAAGCCAAACAATATTCCAAGAAATAGACCGGTTTTACCATTTTGTCCAACTTAGGCAGAGTTCCTGATGAACTTCTTTTCCCTCCGCTCCCGCCAAAGTGAGGCCTGCCTGCCTGCTATGGTGCCCCAGTCAGAGTGAGCTGTTCTCGCGGAGGACAGACAGGATAGAGCCCGGAGACTAATGGAGGTTTGGAGGGAAACGGAGGCTATAAGACGAGCTGCTGCCGAGCTCCCCTGGGCACGCAGTCCTGATGTGCTGCTGCTTGCTCTGCTGCGGAGGCGAGGCTGCTGCTTTGCCTGTGAGCGAGGCCCTTTTATCTGCTAAGTTTTTGGGGGAAGGCGGGCTGTTTTCTCAAACAGCTTGGAGCTGAAAACAGCAGACAGAAACACACAAGACCCTTCAGACCCTGCGCTCCACTCAAGGCCCTCTCAGCGTCAGCTGTTCACCGGATGGCAATCAGATAAAGAGCTCGGAGAATTACCGAGAAGAGGGGTAAGAAGACAGGGTGAACAATAGCCCATGCGTGGGTTTTAGCCCTCCAGAGTGAGTGGAGAGAAAAGTGTCCCCGCTCAGAGAGGGATGGATGATTGTGATGTGAGCCACTGATCAACACATGGTACACTTCATGGGAACGAGGTCTGTTGTTACAACAATCTTCTGTTAATCCTCAACACAGCACAGGCTGAGTGAAATCACTAATATGGGAAAAGCCCATCAACCATCTGAAAACAGTCTAATTTTGTCTTTGTCAAATTCATCAGAGAGAGAGGGAGAGAAGAAAGAGAGGTAAAAAAATAAAATAAAATCCCAGACTCCCAGAGTGCATAATGTATTTAAGCAGAGCTGAGCTCTGTGCTCTCAGAACAGGCTGTTGTTGTTCCAAGAGAAGAAAATGACTGGGTTCTACTTCCTCACAATGAGACACCCACTGCCGGCAAGACGCAAGACAGACCTGAAAAACTATGCCTGCTGCTCTCACACACACACGCTCGCCCTCTCATTCTACCTCTCTCGAACACTCTCCAGCCATGGACACAGCATGGTTTTTAATGCAACAGCGGAATCGATAGGACTTAATTTAGCTATCATTGCAGAGTAATGTGTCATTTTTAATGGTGCTGGCACTAAATTAAATTCAAAGACACCCCGGCTAATGGTGTTAAAGGGAATGATATTTTGCAATGATTTGCAACCCTGTGGATTTAATGGGCCTGTATGCAGGGATACAGATAAGGGTTTGTTAGTTTGGCTCGTATAGGACAAAAGTAGACTGCAGCACTACATATATTATAATAAAAAAATAATACAGTAGATACTTGGACTAGTGGGTATTCCGAGGAGGGCGCACACTGCTCTTTTGATACCTGTAAGATACTCCTCATTCATAACCATGACTGCAAAACAAGACAACGAATATCACAACAACAGTGTTAACTTTCCACGCTCAACAAGGCGACAAAAGCAACAGCCTTTCCTCCCCATGAATAATTTAGTGGGCCTCTCTGAGCAATGGAGGGTGCATCATCAGACACTGCAGTGCGCAACACAAACACACACACAACCATTTTGTCACAACCCCCATGGGTCTGATAAAGTTCAAACAAGTTGTAAAAAAAAAAATCATGTCACCCAAACAGTCTTCTTCAACCTACACAAGAAGTCCTGGAAATAAAATTGAGGAAGATGCAGAAGAGGAAAAAAGAGGGGGGAAAAAAAAAAAGACGCCTCGAGCCCATGTGACTATTCCCTAAAGCTGGGCATAATTAGGAGTCAAACACGGTTCACTCCATGCTCTGCACTAATTGTGTTAAAGAGCAGTGTTACCAGGAGGAGGAGGAGGAGGAGGAGAATGCTCGCAAGCAAATACACATACATGTGCAGGCGGGGACGCACACACAAACCAACACAATAGGACTAGATAGAGAATAAAATACAAAAGGAGCACGGTCTCTATGGGCAGCCTTTTCTATTTGCTGGGGTTAGCAACTGGCGGCTGATAATACAAGTTGTAATTAATATAAAAGCAGGAGACAATATGGGAAGGAAGACTTGTAGTGCAGCCAGGCCACAGGAGAGCTGGAGAATGCTGCCGCCTCCTTTGCTCCTGTCCCCTGTTTCTCATTTACAAACACCTGCCTGGCACAATCTCACTTCCCTCCCTGCACTCTGCCTACATCCCTAGGAATTTCAAATAAAATTGATTTAGCAGCATCATTGAATTTCCCTCAAATTCCCCTGAAACCTGGAGGGAAGTGAAGAAATGCGTTGGTGTAGTGTCAGAGTAAAGCTGGCTGTGAATGACTAGCCGTATGCGTGTGTGCATCACTGCGAGCAGCCGCTACAGGGATCCTGTGCTCAACATGCACAGAATCGCTGACACACCAGAAACACGGAGGATTGTAAATCATAAGGCGAGCTGACATTTCAAGACACATCTCGCCACATGGCACAAACAGACATAGAGAGAAACTCCTCGCACTTTTATTTGTTGGACTGAGCTCGTAATTATACACAGCCACTTTAGAAAAGAGTAGGTGCACCTCTATTGCACAGCTGAACGTTTACAACACCGCCAATTATCCACAATATAAAGACTCCTCAATTTCGCAGCTAATAATTCATCGCAACATGTTTTAACAGACAAGCACGATTGACTGATTGTATTTATGCCTCAAAACTTTCTCTGCGGCAAGAAAACGCTCTAATTCAAAGTTGTTCAGTCACATTAAATGTTCAAATGTGTCTTCAGTGAGAAGAGATTAAATCCTAAAAAAAATATGATTGCTATTGTGATTCATGGGTTTGGCTCACATCAAAATGACATATCCAAATAATGACAGGCAATATAAATCTCTCAAATCATCATAGATAACTCAGCTTTCATGATATCTAAATAATATATTTTATGATGTATTTAAGATTTAACATAACTGTATACATGATTTTACTCAGCTTTTAAAACCATCATATTCACAGTTAAACTTAACTGTCGATACTGGGAGCAGTGGGTTGCTGAAGTGCTTTCAAATGATTCTGTGAAATTATTTCTATATGTGCAGAATCTATGTGTTACATTTTATTATGCAAACATGGATTTTATGATCAAACATCACGGCTGTGCAGCCTTGCACTGTAGCCATTTACTCCACACATGCAGCAAAAGAAAGAAGAGTGTGGGAGATGCAACAAGTGAGCAGAGCCTCTGCACAGCCACAGGAGTGATGATTAGATATGCCTGCCAACGGTGCCATGCCTTTGAACACTAATCAAATAGGAAATGTAAGGCCAGACATCCCACCATCACAAAACAATTATGTGGCACAGACAGAGCGACCCAAGTCAACAATCCACTGTTCTCACGAGACCCAAACATAGCCAATCCCACAGGAAAACAAAGCTCAGAGACTGAGAACACCTCAAAAACGGGGAAATTCTATGGTCCAGCAGGCCAATTCCACCCGAGGCCTCGTTGTACTCAGAGAGCTGCATACGCACAACACCACACATAGTAACGTGCAGAAATAGGACGGGATATTACTTAGTGCCCATCTCTACAGATACACAGTAAATCACTGCACTGCCTCGAAAATGAACGATTGGATTACTTGATTCAACCTGTGACATCACGAAATCTGACCAATTGTCTACAGCAGCCTGAGCCCGTACAGGAGAAATTGATCTAAATGAAAATAGCTTGTTTCCCTTTTTCCCTCCTTCGAGCCATGCAGAGTGGAGATAAGCCACATCATAACTACTATAACTCCCTCAGGACAGCTCTCCAAAACAAAGCGCTGGGACCTGCAAATCCGACAGAATTTTCAGTAGAACAAATTGAGAACTGTGTAGAAATTCAGCAACAGATTCCACAGTATAATACATATGCATAGAGGAAATGAAAAAGCCCTCTGCTAATATGTAAGCTCGACTGAAGAAGCAGCACAATGGCACACGAAGACACAAAGGCTAATTCATTAGACAGATAATACTCAGACACTCTTAATTCTATTTGTCTCCCTAATTGGATGTAGCACAGAAGAGACAGAAATTTTATTCATTAATTAAAAGACAAGCAAGCAAACCATTGACAAGTACACACAGGCACACACACACACACCCCACATTTACAAAACTACACCGCTGTGTGTTTTCTCCCCCACATTCGCCTTGAAGTATACTACAGCATCCTTTTTTCCCCCTCCTCCTTTCTTTTAAATAGGATGGAGGTGATGTGAGGAGGGGGCAATGAGGTAGGAAACCTTGGGTGGGCTACGGGGTTGAAATAGTCACCGCGAGCGAATAAAGAAAATCAACAGTGTCAGCAAGGCCTCATCGTCATCTGCCTTTGCTATAATCCAATCATCCCTAAGACAATGCTGCATTCAAGTGTAAATAAAACTGGGCTTATTATGCTTCAGCGTCAGGTATGAGGAGGGGATTGGGGGGGGGGGGGGGGGGCAGGGGGAGAGGTGGATAAGGAAGGAGACACAGACATAAAAACAAGCTCAACGGCCTGCCTCCTTCTCCAGTGAAGAGCCTCATCATCTCCAGAAAAACCAACTTTCACCAAATGAGATGTAGCCCTGGGCTATATATTAAAAATGCATATCAAAGCAAAGAAAAATGGACGTGAGAGATTCAAACTAAATAAATTAGCATATCTAACTATCAAACCGCCTTCCTCTCCTCAATGAGACACGAGGACAGAAATGAATAATGAAACACAGCCAAACACAAGTGAATGAATAAAATAAGTCAATAGAAACAAGTAGAACAAAAATTGCTTTCCATCCAGCGGCACTGTTTTGTACCCGTGTGCTTTCTGGGTATTGTTTCCAGTATTTAAAACACTCATGAGGCATGTGAAGCTGCACTCTGTTCAATTAGACATGGAAATTACAGCTGAAGAAGTTAACTATTCATTACAAGGTTTTTTTAGATCATGCCTGCACTGTACGCCTTTTGCACTTCAATAGTTTCTCTTTACTTTCTGCAAATGGCATTTCCATTCCAGCATAATGAGGTGTACACATGTTCTCACATACTAAATTTTAATTTTATGAATAAAAAAAAAATATTAATCTAGGATATGTGTGTTTTCATGATGTACCACAATTATTGAAATTCCCTCTCAAGCAAACAAGAGGGGGAAAAAAAAAGAAAGATCAGATTTAGTGAATTTCAGTCCAGCAGTTAGGTATAATAAAAAGTTCATTGGTGCCACAGAAGAGAAATAAATCCCTCAAAAGTTAAATACCTAATGAGGTGGTCACTCCAAATGACTCTAAGATAAATAGCTTGTCATGTAACCTTCTTTGTTTATTGCTGCTGCTGGTTTGCTTTATTGGCATATTTAATTTTCTAATTATCAAAATATTTCTCACAAGTGGACTCATGACAAAGCTGGTGTCTGAGCACTGGAGGCACCAGTGGAAATTGGCTTGAGTATCAACCATCTGCCATGAAACTAAACAGGCTAGTTTATCTAATCTCTGCAATATAAACAACTGCATGCCTCATTTCTACACTTGTGTTTGAGGGCCACAATATTGTCGTTTTGTCCGCTTCTGAAGAAGAAGAAAAAAAACCCAGCCTCGGCATCCTCGCTCTTATTTAAATCTTCGCTCCACCTTGTGCAGCGCGCTGCGTGGCTCTGCAAAGGCGACGCGCTTTCAAAGGGAATCCACTGCTATTAGGCCAATGGCCAGACCCGACAGATGCAGCGCAGAGACTTTGCATAACACTTAAATCTGCTTTAATTCCTAATAGGCTTGGCCTTGTGCTGCGCAGATATTAACTAGTCACTTTGTTAAACTAGCCGCTCGTTTTCACCCCCACCAATACACGAGCTTTGTCACAGGCGCGCAAGACGCATGTAATTCACGGACATCAACTCAACGTCACATTGTCAGCGCCATCCCCACTGCGGGGGGAGAGTCTGTGTTTATTACGCCGAAAATACACAATTTAAAACAGGGAATCGATCTTCGAATTTAAAGCTACTGTACTTCAGGTGCATATAATTGAATTCAGCATTATGGAGCCTGCAGCCATAAAACGGGGAGCAGAGGAGAAATCAACTACAGAGCAAACCACACGGCAATCAATACAAAACAATTAAACACATTAACATCAACAGCAATGGAAGGCCTCCAGACGAACCATCATATGCCTTGTGAACTTGACATTGATGGTAAGCCTTTAGCTCTGAGATCTCTTTCAATAGGCTACCACTTTCTCCACCTCTGCAGCAAAATCCACAGCTTTACGCACAGGCCATATCCAGCTCCCACAGCCCCAAATATAAAGCCCCTTTCTTTTTAAATATTGGCCTAAAGCTAAAGCTTACCGCTGATACCCTGCTTTAACGTTAAACCTGCGTAACAGATAATTGCTTCACGTTTTTTCTTTTTTTTTTTGTTGTTTTTTTTTTTTTTACAGCTTGCAACTCTCAATAATGCAGGGCAGCGATTTGCGCACACACACACACACGCGCGCGTGTGCGCGTACCCTCTAATACACATTCACACCCACTCAAACTCCTGCCCACAAGCGAGCACGGACGCATTATGCACACATCACTGCCCCTAATCAAAAGACTAAAACAATAACTCAGTCTATTGTATCACATGTAGCTTTTGACCTTAGAACATCGATCGGCAGATTTTCCTTGCAGAACAGAGCATGCTCTATTCACTGGTGGCACACCAGGGTCACACACCGAGCAGAGACCAAGCGGCCCAAAAGTTGGCTTCAAGACAAACATCAAGTAATCTTATTACCTAGCGATAATATATTATGCATATGCACTGACTATGAAAAAGCTGCGCGTTCCGGTAATGTTTATCAGCAACAGGAGCGCGCACACACATACACACACTCACACACACGACCAAAACTCACTGCACGTCACAATTTATGAATAGAAAATCACAGAGCGCGTGTTACTTACATGATCTGCGAGGTTAGTCGACGATCCCGAGAGTTCTTCGTGATCTGACTTTGAGCTGCCATCCCGTTCATCAATAACTAGATCTATTGGCATTTTTCCTTTCAAACAACTGATGTACCGGTGGCAAAAATTGTCGCAGAGCTCGTGCACCTGGGGAAAAGGAAAAAAATACGTTTTCAAGATGTGGAAACGCTTCAGCCATATAGTCCAAGAATAACTCCAATTAAGGGGCATTATAGGCGGCGAGGAAACAATACTGAAATTGTTGCAGAGCTTATTATTCTCCTGAGACCGGAGCAACAAGTTGAACGACAAAAAAAATAAAAATAAACAGCATGCCGTAAAATGGCGAAATAATGAGCAGCTGGAACAAAATCCTCCGGATCAATAACAATGTGCAACATGGGCAGGGTGCCTCGAACACATTTTATGAAGAGTCACTTCAGTTGCATCAATAGTTTACCAAATAAGCATGCATATTCTATTGAATTGAACTGTGAGACTTTTTCTCAGTGCATTCACTAAATACTAAAACACGGTCCATAATGTCAGTTGTATTATATTCGAGATTTTTTTTTCAGCATGCCAAAGTTTTAAACACATATAGAAGTAGAAAATTCACCTTTTCTAATTCCAAGAGATGAAACCGTAATACTTGTATGGCTTGTATCATCTGAAAAAAAGGAGCAAAACAAAACAAAATTACACAAAGATCACATGGTTGATGTTCTTTGCATGTGTGCAAGATTTTGAAATAAATAAATGATAAGACTACAATGGAGTGAGCTGCAGCCAGTTCGACTATAACAGAAAGTTGTGCAGTATCTTACAGTCTAATAAGTGATTATTACACTGGTGATCTGGATCAGTTAGACGATAAACCTGCTCAATGACAGCAGCAAACGTGCTCACACAGCTCCATTTCCAAAGTGACCTGACATCCGTGCGGAAGTTTAAATCATATGTTCGCGTTTAGTGTGTGGACACTTCAGAGCACCGCCGGAGAGTAAAACCGCACCGACAAGGGAATAACTGAGACACTGAGAGACACAGAGAATGTGCTGCTTACCAAATTGTCCAACTCTGGATTTGATGAAAATAAAGGTTTTTCTGCTCGGACCTAAAATAACACACCAAATGTCAAAGTTAGTTTGGCATAAATAATATATATATTTTGCAGAATGTGTGTCTAATTTTATCATGGGATGCAACTTGATAAATATATTTTTTTTCTTTTTTAAAACAAATGAATCAACTCGTGCGTTAAGTGTAAAACTGTGCACCGGACGCACAGTTATATTCATGATATCAACAGCAAGTTTTATAGCGAGAAAAATATATATATATATTTATATATGCACATATTTTTTTTAATGGCTCAGTAGCTGCATCCACAATATGCTTTAATGTTGCAAAAAAAAAAAATGACCTGTTTGGCAAAGACTGCAATATCCTCATTGAAGGAGTCTGAAGAGCAGACATCGCCGCCTGCTACGCCGGGCTCCCTCGGAGTACACGTCGCCAACTCGCACTTCTCAAAAACCAATGCGAGCAGTGGGAATAAAGGGTGACTGCAAGAGGGGAAACACAGCCTGAATACAGCACCCACTACAAAAAATGTGCAACCAACCTGCATAACTATCGCCTTCCTGTACTTTCAATCCTTTATCGGTCTCATTCCAGTTAGAATATATGACACAAACACATTTCATAGTTTCACTTCTCTCCACTGTAAAGTTTTTACGCATTTATCCTACAACACGTGACAGCATTTAATATGAAGCAGAGAGCAACCTAAACGTTATCTCTGGTTTCAAATTTTCATTTTTTAGTAGCTGTTTTGAGTTGGGAGTAAGAAAACATACACATCTGGTATATTTCATTCCACGTTCCAGCGTTTTAGACTCAATGTGATATTAATGGACTAAGTTGAGACTGACATTTCTTGCAGTGCAAACAAAAAGCGGCTGAGAAAGACGACTAAACTGTAACAAAAAACAAAAACTCAGTCGTCTCATGTCACCTGAATTTTACAAATTAAAAACAGTCTCCAAAAAGAGCTCAGCAGGAATGTTTTGTCAGTTTTTACACTACAGACTGACGCATCGAGGACTTTATTTTCCATTGTATTTCCAAAGACCTGCACAAGTTAATAAAACTAATGGTATTTGAGCAATCACAATATGAGATGATCGCAAATAATAATTTTTGAAGGTGGAAATATAATTAAGAAAATTATTGCAAGTGACAACACGCGAAAACTTAATTTAAAAGACTGTCATTGGGTTATTCAGTTTCTCTCCGTTTGACGTGCGTCAGTGTACAAAATAAATAGTGTTAACTATTTCCCAGATGAAAACGTGAGACAATGAGATAGGGGAGATTAAGTCTACACTACATTCCATGATTATATCACTGGATTAGGGCACTTTCTGTGAATGTATTAAGTGATCAAATGCTGTAATCACATTTTTAGTTTTGCACTATCACTAACGACTTATTATAATCTCATAAAGGCATATTCAGAAAGTCACACCGTGCGTGGTAACGCGTTGTGTGCGTGTGTTAGTGTGTGTTACTGCAAAGGTTGTTCCAAAACACTGCAGAAGTTTTTGAATGCGTTCAAACGAGTCACAAATATTCTACACACTCGGTAGTATGGCGAGTTTAACAACAAGTTTGTAGTGTAGAAATATCTTTATCCTTCACAGAAACTTTCCGGGTTGGACTACGAGCGGCGTGTTTCTTATTTTACAGCTTGTATTTCGATCTTAAAGCTCTCTTACTTACTTGCAGGGTTGACGGCCCCTTGTACAGCGAGTGTAAAATTACACATCACCAAAAGTCCCCGAACTAAACAATGGAGCCCCCGAATGTGCGGTCAAAGTTGCACAAAACTGCGTATAAATTTAGCGCACGGAGAGAAAGTCCAAGAAAACAAAGTAAAAAAGAAAAGCTGGAAAACTTTGGGAATTAAAAAAAAATAAAAAAAATCACTGTGGGCGCTTATTTTAGTTGGTGCCAACCTTACCCATAAATTTGATCTTTATCCCTCTTTAAAACGTCGTTGACAGCAGAGCCCATGCTGGTGGGCATAACGTTCGGATGGGGCGCGTGGGCTCCGTAGTGCTGGCTGGTGTGCAGCGGCGGTCCGTGGTTCAGGTGGTGGACCTGGGGAAGCGGCCGTGGCGCGTGCGGGTCCACGTACATCGACGCCGACACTCCGTCCATCCCACCGTAATGGGCCAGCTCATCGTACTGGGGATACAAATTGAAGGAAAAGTCAGCGGACTTCCCGAGTACTTTTTTGTCTTAAATTTGAGAAAACCAATGTAGAAGGAAAAAGTAGAAAAAGAAAAAGAAAGCATGCCCGTCTCATTCTGAACGCATGCACGCAAAGGAGAAACTCGTGAGCTGCTCCTGTGAATACACGCGGCAAACATGGCAGACAAAAGTGTCATATAATATATTTGCGACTAGATATTGTCATTACCAAAAACATGATAAGTTTTGCGCTCCCCGACGCGGAGTTTGGTGGTGGAAAAGAGCGAATTAGTTTGGAGTCTCCTTGTGAAAGTGCTCCAAACGACTGTGGCGGAGAGGCTGTCGGTGCAGGCAGAGGCTGTCACTTCGCTTCAAGACTGAGAGCGCAGCAAAAATGTCAAATATAGCGGCTTTGATATGAATACTTTGTAAATTTGCCAGCACCCGACGTGAGGTTAGCGATACGAGGGCCTCCCTACAGTGGATTTGAACAGGTAAGTGTAGGAGATTTAAAACCTACCCTTTGCGCCATCAGGCTGCGCTCCAATAAACTCCTGAATCTGTCGTATATTTAATATCCCAGTCCCGGTTAGAAAGTGATTTAGTGGCAAGATTCCTTTTTCAACCAACTTTGCGAATTCTCCTATTCGCCAGAGTGGTTCAGATGAAGCCGAAGCATCGGGGAGTTTTGCAATTTTTCTTGTTTTCCCTCTTTCCTCGGAAAAAAAAGAAAAAATTGCGCCAAAGTGAAGGTTACAATCGGCCCATCAACAACCTGCATGTAACTAAACTGTCGTGTCTCATGGCTTTTTGCCACTCCAGCTGTCAATCAAAGCCAGAGGTTGTCAAGGTAATGAATGAATGACGGTCGGTGATGATGTTCAAGAGAAGGACGAATCTTTTTAGTCCGTTTTCATCCCGCAAGTCCGCGTCTCCTTTAATGCCTCCAGATCGCTATCTTGTTTTATTATCACTGTAGTAAAAAAAAATAAAAAAAAAAAAAAAATAAAAAAGAAGAAGAGAAAAAAGCAGTAGAAATTAAGAGATTGCGATTCGGATCTCTCCTTTCTTTCCCCCGTAGGTATTTCGTCTATCTGGCGAGACTGAGATGAGTGAGTGTCAGCGAGTGTTGGCAGGTTGGCTGCTAGCTTGCTTATAGAAACAGAGTCAGTTCGCAGCGCTGAGCGGTGGGCGAATGAAATGACGGATCCCGGAAGTAGTGGTGGCCATAGCCAGTCCTACAGCAGCTCCAGAAAAGAGAGAGGAGAGACCAAATCTTGTGATATGCAGAGTATATGCGAGGCGCAGGGACGGCTTCAACTCCACACTGGGGGTAAAAAGCCAAAGCAACACAGCTCCAACTCCCACCCAATTTCTTTTCGCCGAGAAGACTCCTAAAGGGGAAAAATAAAAAAATAAAAAAAGCAGAAAGGGGTTGAATGAGAGAGGTTCACCGGAGCGGACACTTGGGGTGCAACTGAATCAAACACAAGCGCAGACCGACATCAAACGGCATGAATTATGATTAAGAGTGGAAAAAAGTTTATTTGAAAGAAAAATTACGCACTGCGTACCCAAACGTTTACGCACGACAAAATACAACGTCAGATCACACACATATATGAATGTCTTATCCATTCTTTAAACTAGAAATAACCTTAACTAAAAAAACACATTACTAACACGTTTTCATGTCATTTAAAAAAAAATTGTTTTTTTTTTGTTTGTTTTTTACCAAGACATCTTATGACTGCTGAGGTTAATATATGCTCATGAGGCTTCTTTGTTATCTGTTGTGTGGTTATAAGCCGGTGTGCATACGTAATATCTCTGTAATACCTCCTAATCTCGCTGCTAATTATTGCTCTGGTCTTTTTAGCAAATTAAACGGCGCACAGCACCCCTCCGAGCCCGCAATGAACTTTTCCAAGGGGGAAAAAAGCTTTTGTGGAGAATGTAATTTTGTATGTTTCTTTCGTCCAATCGCCTCTCTTGATGGAAACCCGTGCCTTACCTCAGAGCAGTCAATTATCAAAGCTCCTGAAGATCATCAATCATGTGAGGAGATTGAAGTTTAGAGGAGGAGCAAACGCTGCGGCCATCGATTGCAAGTGAAGACCTTTTTGGAGCCCGAGCACTTTTACGCACAAAACAGAAGCAGGCCATCTATCCCCTTTAATATTTAGCTCAATCGGTGCTAATATGGCATCATGACTGTATTGATAGGTTCTCACATAAAGGCTCCATTTACTGCTCAGTGACATTTTTGATGGTGGAAATTAATTATTCACAAGTTAGGATTAAGGAAGACACACGCACAGGGAGATGGGCTGTGGCTACTGTTGGGGGGGTCAATAAACTCTCCCAACAAACAAAATACACAGAAGAGTTGCTCAGGGTCGATTACAGAAATAGCCAAGTTAAAAAAAAAAGAGAGGAAAAAACAGATTTAATAAATGAAACCGTGACAACAGTTATGTTTGTTGGCATAAAGGGGGGGTGGGAAGTGGAGGACTGCAGGGTTTGACAAACGGCTGTGTGGACATTTCAACGAGCAATACCCCGGGAAGGAGCTGCAGAGCGGTGCGCAGGGAGCCAAGGCATTCACCGTCTCCAAGTCTTTCTTCACGCACACTCTGTAAACACTTCCAGCCCGGCAGACTCTGCAATTGAAGACTGATATTTTCATAAGCTAAATACTGTCGCTCACATTGATTTGTGCACTAACGCTTGATTTTTTTTTTTTTTCATCTTCCTCCTTTGGACAACATTGGTAAGTAGCATAAAGCTTACTGTATCTGCCGCTTTGTTGGGAATGCGCGTCCTCCCAGGGCGCACGGAAGGGAAAGTTTTGAGGTTAAACTATGTGGCATAATCCGACTAAATGCATAATTTTCCAAGCATGGCTAATCTCCCGTTAAAACGCACAGTATAGTGTCCTAAAATGTAATCGACATATATTTTTTAATAAATTACATACCTCCAGATCGCGCGCTCACAACGACCTTTTTACACATTTATTGTAGAAACATGTGATTTGCCCCGGAGGAAAGTGATGCAAACACCCGAAGAGCGTGTGAAAATAGGACAGGCTAATTGCGCGTGTCCAATGCACGGCTCTACAGAAACACATCCTTCCCTATAAAACTTCCAGCAACGACTCCCGACGACGTGAAATTTTCAGCTCTTTTCTTTTCTGAACTATTTATTTGAGTAATTAATGGGGGCTATAAACGCAATGCTTCACCACGGACAATGTTTAGGTTGTGAAATAGGTTAAATCCACTTAATGACATTTTTTATGTGGCATTACACAAGTCGCTGTTTAATTTTCTAATTTCATTTTAATCATCATTCGCTCTATAGTTAATTAAAATTAATTTCCTCATAAACAAGGCATGTGCCAAGTTGTACTCCCCTGCTTACAATCTGACCGCGTTTACAGTTCAGATCATTCCAGGAGGACACCTATCACAGACAATTAGACTTTTGTAAGTAGTTTTATATTTCTTCGCGCATAGCTGCGCCTTTCAGGTGCGCATACAACTCTTAAGCGCATGAAGAAAAAAAAATCAGTAGATGGCATTAACAGGCGGTAAAATTTCATCTGGTGGTGTCAAATTGAGGTCAGTTTAGGGTTAAAGCTCTCGGTGTCCGTGTGGGACATGGCCAGCTGCGTTTGGATTCATTAGGGGGGGAGAGGATCCATTTCAAGGAAAACACTACTGGGACAGTCACCGGGCTAAAGATCCACCGCATGTCACATCCTAAAGGTGTACCAGGATCGCCTGCATGCGCCCGAGAAGCAGCAGCAGCAGCAGCAGCAGCACTGAACTTCCACTCCACTGTTTGCTCTTTGCAGGACTTACAATCCATCTCTCCCCCCCACCCGTTCTTGCACTGCAGGGCTGGTTTGTTCACACACAAGCCTGTTGCTAAATATGGAGAGAAAAGCATTGTTGATTTAATTCCCTCAAAAAGATCGCTGATATGAAACGAGCTTTAAATCCTCTTAGTGACCTTAAACACTCCTGGAGAAACAATTGGCGCTCAACTGCAGGAACAAATAAAATCGCCCTAATCTTGTTTGTAACTTTGTTCTTCTTTGGCCCTCTTCACTATTTCAGATTATGTAAATGAGTAAAGCTAATGTATAGAGGGGCTCAGATAACGCCAGATCATGGATTGACTGCGGGAGATCCACGAAAAGCAAACATCTTATAGGTGGACTCACTGGAAGAAATTCCGATTTCTACGCACGCTTTAAAGTAAAGGTTTAATTTTACGCACAAAATAAATATCTATGTAAGTTTTCCTTGGGCTTGCAAGACTTAACTTAGAAGACAATTTAATTCCAATTAAAAAGCTGCACGTTCACATTTGGCTTTCTTCATTTGTTGACATATTTTTTTTTCGGATTGTTCTTCCAAATTATTTGTTTACAGCATTTCAGCCTCTTGTTGTTTTCCTCTTCCAGTCCTCTGCGTCTGAACTCTTTTTGACCCCGGAGTGAAATGTGACTATAGGGTTTCAGAAAGTGGAGTGAGCAACTCAAATACTTGTAAAAGTTTCGCGACTAACTGTAAATTCTTCAGCTCCAAAGCCTCATTTTCCCCTCCACCGATTCTCAGAGTCTGGTGTCAGAGGGTTAGTAAAGGGAGGAGGAGGAGGGAGGGAGAAAGGAGAGAGAGACAGACAGAGAGACAGAGGAAGAGAACACAAAATGTAACTGTGGCGTTTTCCCTTCGCAGACAATCCAAGAAATATGCGGCCCTCTAGCGACACCTGGCGGCAGCCTCTGGTGGCCGAAAGCAGTGCCACACACGTGAGGAGGCCCACGAAACATTAAACTTAAAAATTATGACACGCTACTAATTAAAACACCAATTGACAATTAAAATACGTTTTAAAATTAAAATGGATACATTCCAAATCAAATAATTAAATTTCCCAATGACATATGATGGTCAAAAGCGAATATTTAAAATCAAAAGATTTGATTTTTTTCAAGGTTTTATTTGATTTTTTTTTTAACTTTGGCATCTTGTATTTTTTTTCCTTGTAACTTTTAATTCATTTGCTCGTTGACCCTTAAGACATAAATTCCGTTTGCACTTAACACCCTTCACCAATAATGTCATCAATACTGTGACGTGTCACAAATCCAACAAGAAATAATTAAGGGTCGATTGTTGAGTTTAATTTACGGGTCCGAAATATTTCATTCTGATTAAAATATTTAAAAATATTCCCAAACATACACAATTTCGTTAATTTGAAAACAGCAATAAATCAGACAGTACTATGTTTAACTTCAAATGCACTAATTCGTATGCGATTGTTTTAATATTAAGGCAATCTAAAGATTTGTGATGACGTTTTTGCATGCTAAAATACAAAAAAAAAAATGTTACCAAAGAAAAAGCCCAAATGTGAAATAAATAAAATCTATTCGCAATGGTTGATAGAATGCAATTAATAAACGCGTAAAATATCCATCCGTGGAACACGTTTCTGTACATTGAGATATAAAAGTTTAAGATTGGCCTTGTGTATACCCCCCCCCCCCCCCCCCCCCCCCCCCCCGAACGAATTCATCATATGCAGGTAAAAATAAACAGCAGCATGCCAAAGTGTCCATCCCGGTGGAGAGGAGAGGAGTGCGCCTGGCTCTGCTCTGCAGCCTCAGCTCTGTGTGACACACTTTGCGCAGGTCACCGCTGAGATTAGAGCCCGTCGTTAACGCCTGCTCGGATACACCAAATGCTGCTTTAATGAGCTTGCATCGGGTGTTTGTCCCAGAATACCTGGTGTGCACGCTTTAGTAACGCCACAGACTATAATCCCCGTGTTTCCCCCCTTTAACACGTGGCTTTAGGGTAGGGACAGCCCCGGAGCGCGATCCACATTTGGAGCAAAAGTCCGCCACGTTTTCGTTCTTTCTTTCTTTTTATTTAAGTTAGATTGAACAGGTCGGAGCCTATAAGGCCTGTATCCAGCCACATTACCAGATGTAATTGAGAGAAGTTTAAGTGGAGGCCGGGAAACCGAGGAGTTAATAGCAGTGACCCTCTTGCTGTGCCTCTGTCGCTCATCATTTATCAGGCTTAAGGGGCTTAAACAGGCAGCACAGAACCACCTTTTATTACATATCAAACCCTCTCTGCCTTATCTACATTATAAGAAATACATGCATCGTTGCCTGTTATGCGGATTTAGAAATGGAAACATGTCCAATAAAATCGCCCTCCTTCGCTGATCAGAGGAAATATGTCTTTAGGCAACTGGAGAGACAACCCCACCGTTTTAAGCCTTTATTAAATTGTCTTAATTCCCTCTTTCTACTTGGAAATATGCAATCAGCTCTTCCGCTGTTTGTCCAGCTCAGAAGCTGGAAAGAAGTCTTCATGGTTTCAATATGATTAGAAAGTGAATAAAAAAACAAAAAAACGCCATGAATTAAAGCATGCTGCCTGAAAGTTCCTGCGAACTTGTCCAGATAATGCACGAAATATGAAAGATTTTCAAGTCTGTATTTAAAAAAATAATAAGCATTTCTTATTACAACTTAGACTGAAGATACAGAAAAGTGGGATCTTCTTTATGAGAAAATTAATTAAAGGTGTGAAAAAGAGACAAACGAAAAGGTGAGATATATTCAACTTGCTTCGTGTGACGGCTTTATTTATACAGCTTTAATAAATTATCGCAAGTCATTAAAACTACTGCGTTTGAGGGCGTTAAATAACTGGTCAAGTGAGAGGAAAAAAATAAATCTTTTCATATTTGAATACAGAAGAATGAATAAATCCATATTTTTTAGAAATGCTGGCTCAAGGGTTCCGGTTAAACTTCAGGTCCAGGTCTCAGTTGTCTTGCTGGTTTTCTCCAAGGACAGCTCGTCCAGTCAGGCTGAACGCAGCTGCATTCACGTGGAGCCACGCGTTTTGATATTCTAGTCACACAACAGGGTAAACACTGCTCTCCTGTTCAATAAACATCATTGATAAGGGTTCACATCCAGCATGAACTTTACCGCATCAGCTTTTCAAATGACTAATTGGAAGAAGTTTGCCGTCTTGCTGAAGTTCTGAATATTTTTAGTCGGTGTTTTTTGTGACAAATTGTATTAAATTGTGTGAAAAATGGATGTAAGTTTGGCAATTGTGTGGCTTTCTGTGACAGTTCATTTAATGTAAATGGATTAAAATGGTTAAAAAAAATTGTATTTTGTTTCACCCCTCTCATTTATTTGTGCTTCACCACATGTGCAAAACACACAAGCTCATTAGTATCATTGAATCATCACACACGTACACACACACACACACACACACACCCACACACACACTGTAAGTTAATCAAATGACTCAACCCATGAGACAAAAGCAATTCATTTGAATTATAATAAATGTGCACTTTGCGGTATCTCCTCTCTCCTCCTTGTGTGTGTGTGTGTGTGTGTGTGTGTGTGTGTGTGTGTGTGTGTGTGTGTGTGTGTGTGTGTGTGTGTGTGTGTGTGCGTGTGCGTGTGTGTGTGTGTGTGTGTGTGGTAACCGTCGCTGTCTGACCTCCAGCTCGCACTCCTCACAGCGTGGGACGGTCCCACTAGAAAAACCACAAAACACACTCGACTTGCTTAACACAACGCGGCCCGTCCCTTGCTCAAGACTCCCTCCGTGTTTCAAATACCTGCAGAAAACAATGCCAGTAAACAAATGTGGATGGTTTGTTTGTGTTTGTGTGTTTTTGTCCCCCTGCCTTTCTTTTTTTTTTCCATGTTTATGCATTCACTTTCCATCCTCTCTCCGATATCCACAGCCTGGCTCCCTTCTGCCCCCCCCCCCCCCCCCCCCCCTTCTCTCGTTCCTCATTCCTCCCTCCCTCCCACTCCACTTTGGTTCTGCAGGAGTTCACATGATCAAGCAAGGTACCCAGGTAATTACCTGGCATTGTCAAATAAAGCGACCACTGATTCAAATGAGGAGTGAAGTATCAAAGACCAGCGTTGCCTTTGCAGCCACTACTTATCCACACAGGAGACAGAGAGGAGATCTGAGAGCTCGAAGACCTGCAGGGAGGCAACAACAACACTCAGCCTTCCCTTCCCGGATAAATATCACCAATGGGAGCAACAGAGCCAAACATGCCCGGGTTCACTCGTAACAGCACATGTATTTGTATTACATATCCAACGTATCCATTATTAGCTTGTGTATCCTTAAAAGTGGCCACGGTGTAGATTTAACAAGCAGGGTTTTGCCATATTCTCAGACCCAATCCACATGTATTGTCGGCCAGTGTCGCCCTCATAAGGTCAAAGGTTAAACAGTTCTGATTGTATGCTGAGGTAGTTGCAGGCAGTGTGGTCCTGCCGCTTTTTTTTTTTTTTTTCCAGTCCTCCAATATTAAAGCATTTATTCTGCATTCCTGGATCAGATACAAAGGGAGGAATAAAGACAAGCCAGTCACCAGGATTAGAAAATAATAGCGCATTAATGTTTGGCAGTGCAGTTCCTCAGTCAAATTAGCTGCTTAACCACATAATCACTTATACTGTGAAATGTTTGCATTTGATTTTGGTCTTGCTGAAAGTTGCACGGTCCCAAGTAAACTTATTAAAGTGGTGTACATGTCTTTTTCTCCCATTGCACAATAATATAGTGCAGCTCCTCCTACGTCGACATCATGAGGACAAGACCTTTGACACGGTAAAGTGGAGGGTGACCTCAATGAACGTTGTCACTGTTCGGGAAACAACACTTTTAGGAAAGAAAAAAAAAAGAAAGAAAGAAAGGAAAAGAAAAAAAAAATTTCTGATCCCTTCGTGTTCGACCGAGACAAGCAGCGTCCTGGGATTTCTGAGAGAGCACCTGTAATTTGACTTGCCACATCTAAATGGAAGTTAAATAGGTTACGTCGTTCAACAACAAATAAAATGCTTGCAATGCTTTTGTGAGTGTTTTTCATGGTTGGAGGCAAAATGGTGCTGGTGATGATGTTTGAGTGCTTAATGCTATAAACACACAGACTTTCCTCCCTCTGGCATATGGATGGCTCCCAGGGACACTTCGCATGTAAATATTCATAGAGTGATGGGATGGCCTATTAATTATTAAGCACTGTAAAGAAGTGCGATACTTTAGCATTAACATGCGACTCTTGTTTTTTTTTTATTTGCTGCACCTGAGGATGAACATTTGGAGGTGAAGTGTGTCGTATTTTCCAGAATATGGCGAGGCTAAAACCATATGAGCTCAAGTCTAACTTTCAGGAAATAAAGAGTCATAATTATCAGATGGAACATGAGAAATATGTATGAACATGTATAATTAACGTCTGAGCTAAAAGGCAATGTGAGTTGATTACAGCGGAGAACAGAAGTATTTCTCTTACATCAAATCTTTGTGGCATGACCGCTCTTTGGTTTGTCATGAAAAAGGTGGAAGTTGGAGCACTTCCTCTTTAACCCTTTATAGGGGATTTTTCATTAAAATAAAACACACCTCATCTGGCTTTTTGTAATACTTCAATATAATAAAAGTCAGTGTAAGACACCTTTGTGTGCTATTGGTACATTTTTTTTTTAAAGCATTCTAATGGCAAAAAATGGCATGTAATTGACCAATTCTAACTTGAGAATCTCTAAATTGGACACATTTGTCACTGGATTTCTGTGAAAGATTTGCTACATGCTATTGAGTACCTATCTTCCTATATAATACATTATCTGCAAAAAAAAGTTGCGTAAATATTGAACATATATTTGAAAAGTTGCACTAGTCTCACGTGTCCAAGGCTTTACTCAAGCACACATTTTCATTCATGACATTTTGAAGTTAAACATAAGCATCAGGCAAACTCTCTGGAAAGAAAAAGGCTTTTGCCAATAAAATAGCAGCAGCATCCATCTCAACGTTCGGCATGACAATTTAATTGTATATTATTGTCATGGATATGCATTTATTTAAATACAGATATCAGCAAATACAATCACACACTTGATGTAGGTTTTTTTTTTTTTTTTTCAATGTCTGCAAAGGTTTGTGGCCTGTGGATCATGACAGCATGTCACACAGTGATGGAGCTCGAGTGGAGCCATCGAAGAGATGTGGTTAGAGTTCCATACCTGAGATTCACTCTGCAGAAATTTGACAAATAAGGAGTGAAGTGGCCCTACATGAGTGTGCGGTTAGATAAGGGAGAAAGTGAATAACAAGACTACAGAAATCACATTTATTTGGAACAATACCCAATTTATTTTCTCAGTTGAAGGACTGCATCTGTATCAAGCTTTCTCATAATGAGCAAAGGAAAATGACCTCGACACGTCATATGTCGTGACGAACAGAAATGAGTGGGCGATCCACATCATTTGGGTTGACTCAGAGAGGACACTGCTGTACTGTAAGTTCCCTCCGTTCAATTAATTTGCCTCCTGTAAAACTCACCATCAGCTGAGTGGAATTGAATTAACAATTTCCCAAGCTGATTTGGTCTTTTAAAACCCTCATTACACAAAAAGCATTGTATACATTATCAAATCCCTCGGAGGAATATGGAACCAAGACACTACGTTCATCCCATCATCGCCAAGTTGTAATATTATAATCAATTACCATGGATGAACTAATTGTCCAATCTCTCACTTGCTAATTAACCCTGGAAATATAAATGGGACAAACTATTGCGCCACTTTTAAAGGGGATGCACAAATTGAGCTGGTGCGTTAGTTAACGTGGTTTGGTTTCTTCATCGGCTTCGTCAATATGCATGAGCTTACATCAAAGAGAGCCGAGATAGAAATGGGGCTTGCACAAACATGGAACACATTTAAAGATCCCGCATATGCAAATGCACCGGTTCTTGTTGAACTCTTGTGTTTGCATAACATCGGTTGACACAGTCTAAGAGAGCTTTCCTGTGCCACTTGTGTATCGACCACAATACACACTGTCTTCTGGGATGTTTTATTCTACAAGGCGGGTTTGGATCCCTGCATTCAATAACGCGGCTCTTATTTTCCAAATTGCAGCAGCTGCGAATGTGTCTGAAATTATGTAATTCTATGCAAAGGAGGCCTGTTGGTTAAATGCAGGCTGGGACACACGAGTCTATGTGGTGCAGGTTCATGTTTTGCCCACACAAAATTCATGGACTAAATTCCTCTGTTAAATAAGTGAGGTGTTTGCATATGTGACTGTAGTTTTACATTTCCAGGGAGTTTCTTTTGGCTTGCATACAGTAGAGAGACAGTAAGCTGATTGTAGTGTACATGAAGACAGTGGCTCCATGCTCTTTAACTAAAATGCAAATAAAGTGAACAACACTCATTTTTAACCTAGAAACATAATTTTCTCCTTTGTAGCGCCAGTAAACAATATTATGCATGAGAAATAAATGTCACACTCATGTGAAATAGCTTTTTGTAAATTTACGAGAACCCCACAAAAAAATAATAATAATGAAAAAAAAAAATGGACCTAAAAAAACGGACAACTTTTTGTTTTTTGCTCTCCTCTCCTTTGTTCTGCCTTGTTGTCAAATTTGAAATTTAATACTGTTTTCACCTGACTCCATCTGTAGAAAAGATATCCCACATTCCCCTTTAATATTCACTGGTAGTTAATTATTAAAGGTATGTATTTGAATTATAAATATACTAGTTATACAGAAGTAGGCAAAGCAGGCATATAGCCTGAGGCTAAATTCCTCCATTACCCATTATTTTCCAGTCTGCCGTCTCCATATGCCTGCCTCCTATTCCTATGTCATCTCCAAAAACACTGAGGCATTCCTTTGTACTTACCTACCCCTCCCCACTTTGGCCACCCGAAAAAAAATCTCCCCCTCCATACATATGTGTGCTGCCTCCTTGAAGTAGGATGTCACACTTGTCTTAAATATAATGAATCACTATCTTCAAGGCATCCCTGGATCCCAAACACTCCCCACAGAAACCTGCCTCGTCCTCCCCCGTTTCGTGCCTCTCTACATGTCACAAATCATCCGTTGTGGAGGGCTCTCCACTAAATCATTAACATTGTCAGAAATGACTGGGCCAAGAGTGGGAAGAGCCCAGAGATGCAACAGAGACGTACGTACATGTGATGGGAATATAGAATGGTAAACAAAGACGCAGCCTCATACCCAGTCTTCCCTTTTTCCTTTTCAGTTCCCCTTTGCTTCCTCTTTGTTTGTCCCCCCCCCCCAACTCTCTTCTTCATCCGTGGGATTTCAGAAAAAGAAAAAGAAGTACAGTATGAGGAGGAAAAAGTAAAGAAACTGTCAAAGAACTTTAACAACTCATGTGAAATTTTTAGCCTCCATTCTCTAAAGTGATGTGGAGTTTTTCCTTGAAGTTTTTTCCTGAAAGCTTTTTGCTGTAAATCTTGTAAATAAAGAGACGGTGCAATATAAGAGATTACGTATTTGGGAGTCCACCATTGAGAGGATAGTCAAAAATATGGCCTCTTTTCGTCACTCAGGTTAACTAAAACTGTAGCAGCTTTGTTGTCATACAGCGATAATTCTCCTGTCATACGGCATTAAAGTTTATTCCATATATACGGCACATCTTGAAATGCAGGCTCCTCATGTGATGCTACTTATCAGGCTATTTCCATTTAATGCTATAGCCATTCTTATATCTTACGTGTACACTCCGAGCTGTGCTATCATCCATCAAAAGGATTACTAATTTTCCTTCAATTTCCGTTGCTCTCTTAAGATTCTAAAGGATGATTGATAACAGATGAAGGAAAAGCACAGTGGTACTGTTTTTAACCTTGCTGATGTCATTAATCTGCTTTATACCCATGAAGGTAGTAAAGGAGACAATGAATTAGTCATTAAAGCACAGGTCAGTTTATTAGAATTCCTGATTGAACTGTAAAACGACTTCTCCCAAGATGCCTGGGCAGAAGGAGGAATCTGCAAAACCAAGGAGGGAAAAAAAGGAGCTGAAGATAGCAGCAAGAGGAATTCCTGCATGAGTGCATTTCTGTGGAGAACGACAGCGGGGTCTCTCAGGAGCCAGCGTCCTCCTGACAAAATGAAGCCTAATTAGCACACAGTGCTTTAGCACATAGGAAATGATTAAGAAGTCCAGAAATATTATGCACCTACATGCATTTAAATATTAAAAAACACAAACTTCTGGTGACTCTTCATTTGGATGAAAGTCCTTCATGCCTCTTGTCAGTGATAGGAGTGCTGGCTTATGTTTGTCATCCTTTATTAAGCCTCACAGTTGTTGGCTGCACTCCAGAGGACTAGTTCAGATGGCCTCAGATTTTACAGCACAGTAATGATCTAATGAGCGGTGCAGAAATATGATGGATCAATCAAAATGTGGAGTAAAAGTTAGCAGTATTGTTTACAGGATGGAGGCTACTAAAGTGAAACCTAAGTACAAACTAAGTATAAGCTTCAACATGTAATTTCTCTAACCACCTTTAAAATCATGAGCTTTGACTGATCACACCTGGAATTGGAAATAATACTGAAATGTTTGAGATACGATTCATTTTTGCTTGTTTGTATCAGAAATGTAATGGATTTGAATGAAAATATTACATACAAATAAATGATATAAAATCCCTGCTATTCAGAAAACAATTAAACATGGTTAAATAAAACTAGTACTTTAATTATTTTGTGAGAAAAAATATATACATGAATATCAACAAGAATATTTGTTCTACTAATGCGTGGCGACTATACTGTTGGCACATCCGATTCCTAAAAATGGACTTTTGCTGATATCAGAATTAGACAATCTAACGTTTACTGTGTCACAGCACTGACTTTATGTTTAAGTTAACCCTCCAGTCTGAGAAGTCACACGTCAACGTATCCATGTCTAATTTATTTCAAGTAAAACTCAAGGATGATCTAGTTTTCGATTCTTGTGGTCTCTGTCTCCTCTGTTTTCTGTGTTGTGCTAATGCATGTCATGGGAGAGGAGCTTAAAAACCAGTGAAGAATGAACTATCACCTCCAGAGACATAAACATATTGGCTTTCTTTAAACACAACTCAGACCAAACAAGAGAATGTTGACTTATTTTCTAAATCATTTGCTTTATTCATGTAACAATGTTATTCCGTATATTGTCTCCATTCTGCTTTTGGTTGGTTCTTTACTGATGTCGTGTTATTGTGGTTGATCAAAGAATTTCAAACGGAGGAAAAAAAAACCCACATTGCAAGCAAAGTAATAGCAGTTGAGGAGAAATTCACACTAATTCCTCCACGTCTTTCTCCAACAAAGCTTCGTGTGTGAGCATAAACTGATCAGCGGTGCAGTTTTCTAATCTATTCCAGGCTGAATAATATGCAAAGAGCAGCATTTGCATTAATTTCCAGAAAACACTTGGCACACAGCAGCGATAAGTTTAAGAGTTGTAGCTTGTAAATGCTACCTTCCACTCCCCAGCAGCCCTGGATAAACACATATCACAGTTATGAGAAAGTGGAATATGACAGCTGAGATATGCCATTATTAGCCAGCACTCTCAGGCATGTAAACATCTTACTCCATTAAACGGTGATTTTGTGGCCTGTGTAAACTCTGTTTCCATGGCAGCAAACACAATAGTGTTTATTTATGTAAACAAGGGTGTTTGTGGATGGGATGTGAAGATCAATATAAACAGCCCATCCTAAATTATCTAAACGGGGATGTGTTGCTGTGGAATATTGGGTTATCATCATGCAGCAAATGCAGCTTGTGGGCTTTAAATTCAGTGAAAAATATTAGTATTCTCCCGTGCCGGATTGTTATGGAGCTTTTCAGGAAGCTGATTGTGTCGTGCCAACCAGCAAGGCCACTTATCACAGTGGCGGACTTCAGAGGATGGTGATGTTTAGTCTATGACACGGGGAGTGAAACTCTGTCGGGATGTTTCAGCGATGTTTGAAACCAGGTGCTGGGAGCACGTGGGCACACGGCTCTGACTTACACTGTGGTGACTTCTTGTTTACAGTCATGTCTACAGACTGTCATCCCAGTCTGCCCGACTCCCTAACTAAATGGAACTTTCATTTCCTGGTTTGTAAATGAGTCTCTCCCTCCGCTTTTGTTTGATATTTATTTATTCCGTTTATGTGACAGGAACATTGCACATTAATCAACATCTCAGCTTTCACATCACTGTAAATGTGTCAGTCCCTCTCTCCCTCTCTCCTCCCCTCCCGCTCGCCGCTCCTCTCTCCTTCCCTCGGAGCGCAGTAGCCCCCAATCAGCAAATCACCACCGTAACTCTAATGAGTGAAATTGCTTATGAGGGGAATCTGTTTCCGATGGTGGGGCTGATGATTAATGCACACTGACAACATGTCTTTCCTCCAGGAGCTTTGCGAGGCTATGGCAGATGTGTGACGCCACCTCCTCGAAAATGGCCACGCTCTTCCTACGAAGGGTTGACATCCCAGGGGGGAGACGGATAAACTGGGGGATGCTTCTGGGGGATCAGCTGGGGGAACTGAGTGAGCTGGAAGGTTCAGGAAAGTCGGCAGTGAATGCTGATAAGACTAACAATAATAAAACACTGACCTCACTTCACTTCTCTCAAACGCGTAAATCTTCACATGCACACATCAGCTAGCATGGGGCTGTTGGAATAAATATTCCAAAAGGGCTTCTCTTGTATGCAATGTCATAGCTTGAATATCTTCACTTTATTTAGTTAGAGGGCAGTGGTGTCGTGGTGAGCACTCTCCCCTCACGGCAAGAATACCTTTAGTTTGAGTCCAGGTTCGGGTATGCATGTCATTTCTCTGCATGCAAGCATGTATTCTAGTTTTCTTCTATTCACATATACTTTTATTTTGCTTTTTTGAGTTTGGGGGCAGTGGTGGGCTCGAGGTTATGGACTTGGGATTGGAGGTTCACAGGCTTGAATCCTACAGCTGACAGGCCACTGACGAAGGCCTTTGACCCCCAACCAGCTCACCAGGCGCCCACTGCTCTTAACATGTGTAGGGTTAACTATGAATAGGATGGGTTAAATGCAAAGAATTTCTCCAAGAGGAACACTAGAGGTAATTTAACTTCCTCCCATTCCTCAAAGACATGCATTTGAGGTTGCTTGGTGATTCTAAATTGGCTGTAGGTGTGAAAAAGTGTCTTTGTGTTTGTGTTTGCCGTACGGCGGACTGGTAAAACATCCACCTTGACTGATGGTTAGCTTGGATCAGATCTTAATCAACCATTCTGGTGAGGCTTATTGACTTTTTAATAGATGAACAAGAATGTTGTTTTTTTTTTTTTTAAGTTTGGTTATGCTGTGCAGTAGCATTGCCTCCACTGTTGTTCTGATTGTGGCAACAAAACAATGAACTGAGGGCATTTTAGAGGAAACTCTTTGGTAGCTCAATCCTATTTTCCTAATTATTACAGAAACTAAAAGATGAACTTCTCTGACCTGGTCAAGCAACTTCAATTCCCTTTGAACGCGGTCATAAATTTGCAGTAGATAGCATAAGAGTGTGAACGTGTATGGCAAGTGAAGCCAAAACTATGGCAGAGTGCTGGTGGTCTTACGAGGCACATGAGAAAACATCTCACATGACACAATGTTTCGTATTAGAGGAATTTGGTGGCTGCAGTTCACCTCTTGCTTCAAATGTTCAGCTGTCTGTATTTCATCATGCACGGATATTTCATCGGGCTCCTGGTGATGCTGAGAGATTGCTCACAACTAATGGACATTTATGAATGACTTATTATGGCTACATGAAACAAGCCATTTATTTAGACAGTTGTTTGAAACAAGTACGACGATAGCACGAACAAGCATGCCATTCTTCTGTGTTGCACTTGCAGTTTAAGAAATACACTTTACGCCATATATCATGAGTAATAAAAATGTCCCGGATACATAAGAGTAATCTCGTAACTACTATGTCTCGGCTGTGCAGCATGTGACGGGTCGAGATTAATAAAGAACTATTCATCTCTAGACTTCACACTTCAAGAGCATTTCTTATCTACCATAACCATTCTGTAAATTACATTACACAGACTGAGAAACACTTACCCTTGGTTTGTAAGGCTCTAATGTAACATGCACCATTATCAAAGAATTTCTACCTAACGACCCAACTAACCCGAACGCTTCTTTCTTCATTCCAAGCTTGCAGATTAGATGAGACCCCACTGAGCCAATGAGCTTCAACAAAACTGGCTTGATTGCCAGGGATTTAGCGTCAATGATCCTAGAATAACAAGGAGCATATTGTACCATCAGCACAGGGCTGCACAGCCAGGCCTGTTCCAGGTTAACAGGCTCTGAGCTCAATGATGGAGGTAATGATCTCATGAGCCAGCAATACAGGTGAATCGGTATCCATATGGGCTGGGGGAAATAGAGGAGGCAAAGAATGCACAGCAGAGAAAGTGCAGTTTTTATCCATTTAAATAATGACTACACATACATTCATGTTGGGAATAATGGCAGTATTATAATCCTAAATTACAAAGAGCAATGAAGGGTCATGAAGGTGTGGGCACATTTTAACAGCAAGTCAAATAAAAAAATTATTTAAAAAAAACACATAGGAGATGATATTTATATCATGATTGACTCATAACAAATAACTAACTTCCATAAATGTGCAGTGGCATTGTGTCTATGAGGCACATGTACAGTATCAGCTTGTAAGCAAGTCATTATCACAGTGAGACCACTGACGCTGTTACGCATCCCTGTCAATATTTTGAGTGGAGCTTCAGCACTTTCCACAACTCTATATGGAACGCTTTGACACTCCCACTAATTGTGTGTGACTTTTATCAAGCATTGAAAATCCAGTTCTTGTAATTTCCGCTGTAAAGACACCTTGTCAGCCGGTCGCTGCCAGATGCCAAAGTGGTGGCGAATGAGTGAGTGGAAGAAAGAAAGAGAAAAAGCTCATTTTGATTATTAGGATCTGATTGACACCAAAACAAAGAACAGTCATAGAGCATTGTGCATTTGTTTTTAATTTTCCACAAGTTTTTAATCACAACATATGACATCTGTCAGGGTGAGGCCTCTGTGATATGAGGGAGATGGAGAAAGCACCCGTGGCTCTGTTTGTGGTGGAGGCGGCTCAGCGCGTTTATATATGACTCTGTGTACGTGTTTATGTAAATACGCGCACAGTCGCATCTATATCACCCTTTTTTTGTCTGCAGTACGTATAGAAACATACACCTGGGTTGATGCTGATAGTACAAAAGCAAGGTAGCATTATCATTACTTTACATATCCGCCTGTCTGCTAGCACCACTCATAAGCTTAGTCCCTGTCGCTAACCGCCTTGGGAGTTCAGATAATGTTCCTTGGCTGGCAGAAGACAGGTTGATAGCTGTCAGTGACGGAAGCGAAATAGATGACAGGATTTCATTGGGGCACCTCTAAGGCGCATTAGGGACCTCAGGATCCCAATCCCCAAACAGGGGATGAAGAATCATTTTGTCACAAAGGCACAGGGTCGCCCATCACTGTCTAATGCATGCCTTGATTAATCGTAGGGATGGATCAACATTATGTCCTATTCAGGGAGATGCTTAATTGCCTCTGCCATCCAACTCATCCATTGCCCTAATGATTGTGCGTCTGCTTCCCTGGACACATGCTTAGTCTGGCGGACCGTAGCTTAGCAGGACAGGACCCCCTTAAACATCATCACCAGCTGAGAGCTTACCCTCTTCAGACACCTTTACCTCCCCCTGACTGCGAATATGTGGATAAATGGATCCGGCTTCATCGCCCGTAGCCCTGTGTTTATATTCACAGCAGAATGTCTCCGAGTGTTAATGTATGTAGATTTCATTTCTGATGAGTGATTATTTGACTGCTCATTTTGCCTGAGATTTATGGCACTCTCTCTATCTCCTGACTGCAGTGCCACTCTTATCTTTAATAAAAGAGATGAGGACATTAATCAGGTTTTGTTGGCGGCCCTTACTAAGACATTAAATGTATTGTATGGGGTAAGTAAACACGCTTCACATCCTTCTCTCTCTCACAGTGGAGAGCGAGAGTGTGAAGGAAGGAGGGTGAGGGACAGAAAGACGTGAGCGAGGAGGAAGAAAAAAAAAAAAGCCTCATTATATTTATCATAATTTCACATCTGCTGTTTTTGAAGCAATGTACCATGAGCCCATAAAGTGTATTACAACTGGGCATAAATTCAACTGATTTGTGGCTGCAGTAGCTAATTCCTTGAGTACATTTTAGAAAAACAAGCACTGAGCCCTGAAATTGCAATTCCATAAAGGCTTTAAATTACTGAGTACAGAATCAAGAACTTGCCTGATGTGCTGCGGATGGTGACCGTGTTATAGGGGAAAAGCAGCACTCCTAAGATAGAGACAATAAAACCTGAGATGAGTGAGCCATATACTCAAACAAAATAAAGGAAGAAGGCTGGCAACATGATAAGGGGAAGTGATTATCATGCTGCTGGATCTCATTTTACCCTTTTAACCAGGAGGATGCGTTTTAGAGGACACATATAGTTTTCTTAGCTCATCATATCCGTGCACTGATGCCAGATAAGCCTCTTCAATGAAAAGTAGTAAAATAACCTGGATGTCATCACTACTTGAGCCACAAAATACACAGAAATAGCAATGTACAGTCACAATCTTATGTATACAGAGCCTCTATTCATAACATTTATGCTTCCCCCTTTAACTTGTATGACCGGACGATGGTTCTTCAGTAAAATTCACGGATTCACATATAAGACTTTGCATGATTTGCTGTCATGCGAACTCCAAGTGTCACATTCCAGAATTAATATTTCATGTCATTCTTTTCCAGCCGCTCTTTCTCCCGCCCTATCACCTCTTCCATCCGCCCTCGCAGTCTCTCGCCTTCTTACTCCTCTATCCACAGTCATTTGGGGATCGACATGAACAAGATTTTCATATCAGGTAAATGAATATCTTTATCACAGAGGCAGGAGCCGGGATGCTCGGGGAGCTGGAGAGAATAATCACACAGAGCAAACAGTCTTGGGGGAAACAGAGAGGCACTCAGTAATAACAACCTCTCTCAGTCTCTCTCACACTGCTCTCTGTGTACATCTAAATAGCCTGCTTACTGTGGTGGATGCTGTGGGATCAATGGCTTTGCTGTGGCTTACCGCTGCCTCCAGACCTTTCATGGGTTTAATACCAAAAAAGAGGGGGAAGAAAACAAAGTAAAGTTACGACTTGAGCTCTGATTATTTTTGATAAGCTCATAGAATATAAATGTTATGATTGGACATGTTGGCCACATTTAAGGGTTTTGTCTCCAGAGACGAGGGCGTCAGTCATCATTTTGGATGAGAGTGAGAGACCTCAACAGCCTCCAATGGGCAATAGTACACCTTTTTCTCACTTTGGTTTATTAAACTGAATAAAATTCTACATGACTTTCAGGTGACTTAAGGGATTCATTGTAGTGATTCCCTGACTCTTCTCTGTACTTTATTTTCTGTCCTGAAGGCGTTATACTTTTACTCAACTGTCTCTGACTGACATTCTTGAACTGGAGTCATTCCTTGTTTTAACTGATTGGTATCAGTTCTCCACACTTAAACTGCAGAATTAACTTAAGAGCAATCAAGACTGATCAATAATGGTTCAATGTTAGGGCTTTCTGTTTGTGTTTCAAAAATGTAATTCTTTTCCAAAAATGGGTTTCATAGTGTTTCATATGAAGTCCAGCCAGGTTATCATTGGTGTTCATGAAATAAACCTGTTTCTGATTCAAAATAATGATTTGAGTTGAATCATGATCTGACTAATGATGTTCGGTGATGTGTCCATGCTTACATAAATAATGCATAATGTACACAACTCTACTACCAGAACCATCATAAAATGGGTAAAACATGTCTTAAAAAGGGTATTATTAAACTTGTTTGTTATTTCAGCTTTTGGTTTATACTCATGATTGTCTTCAGTCAAACCTTTACTCAAATAAAATGATTGTCTATCTAAAAATCTGAATGACTTTACTTCTCTGACTATTTCTTTATTGTCAACATAATTTGGATATTTTCATTCCAGAAGGGAATTTCCCCAACACTTTTGGGATGTGCTAATCATGAAATGAAGTTAAATTTGTATTTTGTCCGTCTAATCCGATTTTCCTGTCTGTGCATAATAATATGTTCTCCACAGAAAACACTAAAACATCTCAATTGAAAAATACAGATATGTGAGAACTATTACTAAAAGCATGTTAGCATGCTGACATTAGCATTAAGCTCACATCACTGCTGTGCTAAATTACGGCCCAGCACAGCTGATTGCATGGCTACAGACTCCTGTCTTGATTCAGGGCCGCATGCACGAGACATAATTAAAATACATAGGACTAACATTTTTCAGACATTCATCCAAGCTGCGCATTAATTTACATGCAAAAAAGAAACATTAGTGGAAAATTACCGCGACGAGACTCAAAATAAAGCACATTATTTGTGATATTGATGTGCACATTACAATAAAACAACACTGATTACCAAGCACTAAAACACATTTTATCACTTGCTGGGCGTAAAGTTTGCAAGCGTTATGAAAGTTTTAGTTAATGAACCAAAGTAATTTGTTTGTGTTTTACAGGGTTGCTGACATTTAATTTACCTGTGCAAAAATTGGGCGCAACTCATTTTTTTCTAATGTGGAGTGCTGGACAAAAAAAGCCATGTCTCTTTATTGCAGTGCCAAATAATAGTTGATTTAAAGGCAATAAAACGTCTTCATTAGAAGGTTATAGTTAAGAAATATTGAAAGTATACCTAAAAGTGTCACTTTTATAGTGAATGAACAGGATAATATAATCTAAAAAGGGTGTGATTATATTCAAGTCTTGTCCTCCAGCATTATCTCGGAGCTCATAAAGAGATGAAATTTAATATGATGCTTTCAGTCAGTTTAATTGAATTTTAATTGCCACTTTGGACAGAAGGTTTAGATCTAATCAATAAAATATTAAACTTTTGGGGCTTTGACGTGGTGCATTCTCCGTGTCGCCCTCGGTGTGAAGCTTCCCGTGACTGGAGGGGATAAAAGTGCCTGTTTATGAGCTGAAGGAGCTAAGCCAACATCTTGCTGTGTTTCAACAGAACACAGTGGATAAATAACACAAGGCGAATGAGCTGGGATTCTATTAATTACACTGGTGTGGAAGAGCGGTCGGTCACCTTCAAAAGAAAGGCCTTTAATGTGCCAGAGCTATAAATATTTTGAAATGTCACACCTTGGGAAGACAGCATCAGGCCAGAGCTGTGGCGATAAATCAGAGTCTGAGAAGAACCGGGAAAGACAAGATGGCTCTTTGGTATTTTAGAAATAATTACTAATACAAAAGGGGTAATGAATGAAGCCATAAATTATCCTAAAAGAGACCATTAGGAGAGAATTAGTTTATAAAACTCGTTTCTGCTCCTTAAAATTACCCTCTCAGAATAGCGTCTATTTTACGCCATTCATAACTCATGGAAAAAAACATGTATGCATAATATCCCTCACACGGCTGATTAATGGTAAATGAATTGATTTTCTTCAACTGATTTTAAATAGGAATATTTTTCCTCTCAAGATGCTACAAATTCAATCACGAGAACAGTTCCCTTTTATGAATATAATGCAAATTTTATGGTGTCCGAACCTTTTATGGGAACTATTAAAACTTGAAATGAATTGGTGCAGACTGCTATCCAAGTTCTATGGTGAAGCAGATGTGACCTGGATGAAGACCTGTGCTGTATTTAGGCCACTCATTGCCTGCCACCAGCATCACTGGCTCTGCATACAGTTGTAAATCTGACGGAGTCATAGTTAGGCTGCTGCATGGATGGAAGGAATTTATCCTCCATCCCTGTAGAGTGAGACCGGGAGAGAAAAATGACATGGCCCATCCTCTAAGGCTCATAAAAGTCTAAATTAAATATCAAATGGAACCACTGATGGATAGCGTCCCTTCCATGGATCCCCAGCGCCGCCTCTGCCTCCACACCCTGACACGACAGGTGCTGCTCACATGACTGGAGAGCCAGACAACTTTGTTAGCGGGATAATTCTTGGTTCAATGCAAAGTCGCTGTGTACAAAATGAAGGAGTGAAATAAGGAAACGCAACAAGGCGGCATTATTCGTCACCGGTTCCTGCTGGCTTTCTTTCAAAAGATTCTTAAACATTATACTGTGCCTGTATGACCGAATGAGGATATATCTTCAGAAGACTTAAAAGTGTAATTTGTCATCTGAATTATAGAGTATATCGTTCTCTGTATCCATATTTATAAACTCGCGATTCTCCCTTCCTCAGCAGAAGAACACTTTCAAACATTGCTGTCAGAAGGGAACACCTCGCAGGGAGACACTGTAATACTAATGCCAACCCTACCACAAAAGCTGGCGCTATCGCCAGGCTAAAACTGTACATTATGAATCATCAATTGTCGCCCTGCTTTGTATTATCCCCAGAGAAAATCCCAATCTGGGCTTGAGCCCACGGCTGATGGACACCCCATTATTCACTCGCGCTTCTTCAGCTCTGAGACAGGAGTGGGGATAGGCAGTAAAACGACGGCCTTAAGATTAATCCTCTGCTCTTTCTCCTGCTTCCCGAATCAGAATGAAATAGAAGATTCCCTTCCCTTAATCAAAAAGTTTTTATCATCTCCCCCCCCTCCAGCTCAGGAAGTGGGGATAATGCTCCTTCCACTGCTCGTCCTGCGAGCTGACATTGAGGTGGGTGATGAGAGGGATCTGCTCTTGCTGTCTTTTGTACTGAAACAAGTGAGAACAATTTAGATGAGCTATTGGTCGTCGATCAATATATGTATTATCTCTCACACAACTCACTGCACAAGCATTAATACTGAGGTGAGCAATCCCCACAAAGCACCGATAGCATCCGTGCCATTGAATGGCCTTTTGAATTACAGTAATAACATGTTTAAACCGAACAGAAGTTCAAAGTGTTGCTTTCTTTCGTACAAGGACAGTCCGCCAATGAAGTTTCAAAATATGAGAGTTTTGCGGCTCCACTTTACTTGAGTTTTAAAATTCACGTATTTGATGTCATTTCTCCTGGTAGATGTAATCACATAATATTCCCCAAGAGAGGGGTGGACAACCCTTGTGCCGTGCTGCTTTTTAAGCCTCGTTCGGACCCACTCCTTGGTTAACTTTTGTCCACAACCATCCACTACTGCTACGTGTGTATGCATGTGCTTCACTACTGCATGTTCACACATTATTTGTGTGCTATACAAATAAAGTTGATTGATTGATTATTTTTGTCAATTGTGTTTTTAAAGTTCTGGCTGATGTCAACAAAGCTGTACAAACCCTCCCCCCCCAGAAAAACAACACCAATGTTTCATGTGTATGTTTTCTCCCAAAACGTTCATGTTTCTCTAAAAGGTGTTAATGTCGGTTTGTGTCATTGTCTCTGTGTTTGCCCCGTGATGGAGTGGTAACCCATTCAGGGTTTACCCTGCCTTCACCCACAGTTTGCTGGGATCGGCTTCGACTGTGAACTGAATAAAGCATCATAGAAGGTAGATAAATGGATCTTGCTGATTATATGCAGGATTAACTGATTGGTTTACATGTGTGATGGATAAGAAAGCCCTAGGTGTAGCGCCTAAAACCGGAGATACCTGATTTGTAACCTTTGTAGATTAACACATGTATCACAACAAATGGCTCTCTGCATTGCCAGTGACAGCTGAGAGTTGTTTCCATATTTCAAGCAAGTTTTCATTCGATTTGGTGAAGGAAAATCCAAGCTTTTGATCTTTCTTTCTTGACATCTCTTTGCTGACAGTTGTCTGGGACCTGCAGGGTTTTTTTTTTTTGGATGCACACGCCCACTCGTATTATACAAAAAAAACAAACATGAAACCCATCATTCCCCTGGGATTTGCATTGGGCCCTGCAGTCCTCTACTCCCACAGCACCTGTAAAATTACAAGAAAAGAATGACCAGAGCCAATTATACCAACTTCACAACTTCTTTTTTCCCCCCCTCCCGGCTCATAAGGAGAAAATGTGTAGCACAAAGTGAGATGTGATTTGGCTCTCAGCGAGATCACAGGCTTCAGGTGAACTGTGAAGTTGTGGCTCTCGTCACCTGAGTCTTGGCTCACACAGCCAACTTCACCAAGGTCTTGATGCCGCCATGTCTTAGCCCGCATCACTTAGCAGAGGGGTGTGAATTTGTTTTCACCCGGGCGTTAATGAACTGTGGGCTTTGTGGGCTTAATGAGAGCAGGCTCCTATTCAAGCAGGGGTACCTGGGAGGAGGAAGAGAGTTCACAAACTTCTCCCATGCCACGGCTTGAAAGGTGTTTTAACAAAAGGGATGTTGACGGCCGCCGAAGCATTTCATCTCTGACCTGCCAAATCAGCAGCACATGGAAACAAGACTCTGGGACTATTCGTCATCCATCAAGAGCATGCAGTTTTGTGCCACAGTTTCTGGCTTCCAGCCAAGTCCAAAGCGACTCATTGTACAGCAGCCAAAAGACAAAGGCAGCTCCCCCTCTGCTCTGTGAGAGCGGTGCGTGGAGGTGTGGGTGGTTATGCAGATCACTAATTGTACAGGCCACCGGGGAAAGAGAGAGGGGAATGGCAGCTTCTCTCCAAGACGTGCTGAGGGAGGGGAGAGATGGACTGGTGTGAGCCACCCTCCCTTCTCTCCCTCTCTGTCTCTCTCTCTCTCTCTCTCTCTCCCTCTCTTTCTCCTTCTTTTTCACTCTCTCTACCCTAAATTGGCAGCTGGCAGGCAAATGAATGCGGTGTGAAGTGAGCCCACTGAAGTGCAGGGTCCTGCTGTTCGGGCAACAAAGGAGCTCCATGCGAGACATCTGCTGTTCAGTTATCAGAATACATTTAGTCACGTGCCTCCTTTTCCCTCGCTCTTTCTCCATTCCTCTTCCACCGCGGCCCCGCAACATCCATTCTGTCAACTGAGAGCTGAGCCTTTCTTTCTCCCCACTTCTCTTCAACCGCATTCTTCTTCAGATCACTCCTCCGCTGACACTCCCCCATCCCTTCCTCATTCTCTCATTTGCCACCATAATCCCTCTCTCCACCTCTTCTTTCGGTGCCTTTATTTAAACAGTTTAGGTCTGGCAGATAACCCCGGAGTGCTTCCTATCTGGTCCAAAATGTGTGAACCCTGTGTGAATGATCACAAGACGGCCCGAGGAAACGGCAGACTGAATCTTAATGAGCCACACTCGCACAAGCAAAAGTAAATTGAGCTTACCGCCATGATAAATTAAGCTAATGAATGCAATTGTTTTGTGGCACGCTGGCTTGGGCTGAAGCCAGATGGTCAATACTTAGTGCTGAGTTTTGTGGCTCTTGTCTTACTTTCCTCTTTTCTTTCACGCTTGGGAAGTTTTACAAAATCACAAAAATGATATCCTAATTGCATATTTGTGGTGTGTGTAATTTTAATCTTTTTTGTTAGCTATAATTTTAGTTTTTCACTTATGTTAATGGCTTGTATCACAGTAGGTATAGCGTCTGTTTGTAAGCATTAATACTGCATTACTAAGCAGGGACTTGAGCTTGAATAAAACAAGAAACTAGTGTCATGATGGGGGACTATTTCTTCCCATTTCCTGTCCTAACTCACAATATCCGTGTTTACTTTAACATTTAATCCCTGTAAAGTGTGTCACTCGTTTTGCATGCTCTTCACTCTCCACTTCGTCCTCCATCCTCTCCCGGCGGAGCACACTAGCATGAAGGTTGCACATCCAGGAAGGGACAAACCCCCTCCTGTACTGCGTGTAAACTAGATGACTTCCTCTAGGCAGGTGGCACATATCCAGATGTTCTCTCAATTTCCTGTCTGTGTGTGTGTGTGTGTGTGTGTGTGTGTGTGTGTGTGTGTGTGTGTGTGTGTGTGTGTGTGTGTGTGTGTGTGTGTGTGTGTGTGTGTGTGTGTGTGTGTGTGTGTGTGTGTGTGTGTGTGTGCGTGCGTGTGCGTGTCTCTGCTTATGTGTATGCATGCATGTATTGCCTGACACACCCCGAGATGGTGACCTCTGTGCTCTCCCCACAACATCACCACTGGAGCAGTTTACACCATAATGACTTGTATCGCCCGAGGCCCCGCCACATCTGTGGCTCCTTCCTCCATATCTGTCTCTCTGTCTTTCCCTCTCTGTCTCCGAGCTGCCCTCCTCTTTGTCTTTCTACCTGCCTCACACACGACCTGCCTATAACTCACCTGCACATCCTTGATTCCATCCAGTTTTCTTTTTCTTTTTCTGCAGTCTGTCATAGACTTTCCCCAATCACTTCATCCTCACTTTGCTCAGCAGTACTATAACTGCAAAAAAAAAAAAAAAAAATTGCTCGACTCACTTTGCAAGGATTTAATGCATGTCTAACATGACACCTATCTCACGTAATAAACAAACACATCATTCACTGTCAGCAAGCTTGAAAAGGCAGTAGCAGCCCCTCATTGGACAGGCATAGAGTCCAAGATAAAGTACGGGGTCTGCTCTGCCAGCACTGACTGAGTTGAATGTCACATGGAGTGACTTGTGCTCCACCAACAACAACTCAGCTCATTACACACCCAGGAGGACACGGAGGGGAAAATGGTGCATCCAAAATGTGACCATGTGCTGACCAGGCACTCTGTGCCGTCCGTCCCCCCCCCCCCCCCCCCCCCGGCTGTATACGGAGAGCAATGACCTCTCACTCAGACAGCGTGGCGTTCGATCGATCACACGTGACATTTGTGACATTGCATGCATCCGAGATATGCACCTCCAAGGTGTCAACTTATCAGTCAAACCATCTCACAGGCCCACATATATACATATCACATTACATGTTTGGGAGCTCCTGTGTTATAACGGGTGAAGCCGCTTGCGGTTGGAGTCAGATTCTTGCACAAGGTAAACTGTGTCTCTGTGACTGTGGCGAGATGTTGATGTTCGTCTCAACTTCACTGCTGACAAGCTCCGAAATCCCAAACAGATGGACAAAAAATTGACTTCATCAAGACTTCAACACACAAGTCTGTTTTCCACACCACAGAAGTATCTCTATTCTCTTTACACAATACTGGAGCTAGCGCTAAGATACTGTAACCATCTGGATTTTTTAGTCAGGCACACACGCACACGCACACGCACGCACACACACACACACACACACACACACACACACACACACACACACACACACACACACACACACACACACACACACACACACACACACACACACACACACACACACACACACACACAGACACTTCGCTCACCACACACAGTGTCTTGTTTTCAGGTTCATTAAGCCCCAGTGTTACCCAGAGTGGCTGACAGGATGAGGAACAGTGCAGAAATCTCCCCCTGCAGGTATCCATTCACATTATCATTGGGAAAAAGCCTCTCTCGTCAGTGCCCTTGTTACGGCTCGAGGGGGGACCACTAATTAGAGAGACAAGAACTGGTTGAGAATAAGTCCATTACACCCATGTGGACCCAAAAGCTTAAAATACCTGGAATATCAGCAAACTCCCAGCATCTCTTCCAATCGCTCTCCCTGTGCCGAGGGCATCTTTTATAACATGGAAAATTATACTGAAGGAATTGAAAAGATCGACGAAAAATAGAGGGCAGAGGCTGTCAGCTGTTTAAAAAGCTTTATGAAAATTATCTTCCAATTAGAAGTGATGATTAAATCAGATGTGAGTATGTGTGTGTGTGTGTGTGTGTGTGTGTGTGTGTGTGTGTGTGTGTGTGTGTGTGTGTGTGTGTGTGTGTGTGTGTGTGTGTGTGTGTGTGCGCGTGCGCACGTGGCTGGGTAAACTCATGAAAGAAAATTTGGTTAGTTTCCTCATCACCAGTGATTATTCTAATAGATCGAAACCCAAGTGCACAAGTCATGTGACAACTCATTTTATTCAAATTAGTGGAGCGACAATATAATAAAACCGATGATCACAATTTAATATCAATTCTGAACCTTAAAATTCCAAACAAACAAGTGAATAATCCAACAATCAGTAACTCAATCTTTAAGAATATTCATAATATATTATCCAAATGGTAATATGTTATGCAATTCTTTTCTGTGATATGCACACTATGTGTTATGCTACATTACACAAAACCATACAGTATTATACAGTAAAGTTTGTAATGCAATACTATATCGTGCTATATGATGATATGAAATGAAAAGCGTTGCAACGTTAACATATACTCTGCAAACCCATAGTATTGCTATCATACTATGTAATGGAATGCTAAACTGTACTGCACCTGATAAAATGCATGCAATACACTGCTATGCAATGCTATACTGTATACTGCTGTGCTTTACTATACTACACTATGCTATGCAATAGTAATAGGGCTTTTTAGGTCCAAAACAGAAATTGTGTATACTAACTTGTTGGTTTTAACTGATTAATAATTACTGGGAGTACAAATAGACAGGGCTTTGCAAAAAAACAAAACTTTCTTAAAAATCATTACCTACTGTAACTTCAAGTTATGAGTCCAATTCTCAGAAAACTGGTGACAACACCTGTCAGTGTAGTAAAATTACTACAACTTGTTTTTTTAGAGAAATCAACTGCTCGTGTAATCTACTTTTATCCTGTCTATTTTGTTGCAGGTATTGCTTTTTAGGATATACTGTATAGCCTTATTGGTTAAGGTGTGAAAACCTAATTCATACCTATCATAATTCTTTTGCATTTTGATTTTGTTATGATCCCACAAATGATCCATTACTTTGAATGGAGGCTTCAGGTAGGCAGGTGAATTCGGCTTGCAGTTGGCAGTATTTATGCAAGTTGATTTAACTGCTGGATAGGGTCCTCTTGTGAAACATGAGTCAGTTCCAGCATTTAACCTCACTACACTAATTTATGCACCATGGCATAGGGTAGTTTATCATCTGCTCTTTGGGGAGAGACAGTCATCTCATTAGGCAGGATTTAATGAAATGCAAGGATACACTTCTTAATTCCATAGATGGCTGAAACAAAAATCCAGTGTAAATCCTGCACTCCTTTGTGGCTTTATAAATTGTAGCCGGCAATAGAGGATTTCTCAGGAAGGGGAGGGAAGGAGTGAAGGTGGATGCCAGCAGACACTTCAGAGGGGAAAGAAAGAAGATGGAGTTTTTTGTCCACCTGAATATATATGCCTATAAACATGTTTCCTAATTGCAAGGTTCACAGCTTAAAAGTGGTAAACAAAGTAAAACAAAAACAAAAACGTTGCACTAAGGTATACTGATTCACATTACAAAGCCTTTTAATGTCAGATTTATGGTCCATGGACATCTCTAATTTAGTGCATGAAAGTCTTCTCTTACCAAAACAAAAGCCGTGTCTTCCAGTGATTTCCAAAGCCCTTAAGGGTCTTCTCAGCACCTTCTATCAAACTGACATATCAGCTTCCACGACTTACTAAGTACCAGCAACACCAATAAAACACATTTAGATAGAAAATGATAATAAAACAACAATTAGTGCGTGTTTTGCTGCTCACTTCTACAGATATTGCTCACGCTAAAGACTTTCCTTATAAAAATTCAAGCCCGTATCCAATGCACCATCAGGAAAGACTAATAATATACCAACAAATAATATTAAAAGACAGTCACAGGATGGTTAGGTTTTGGAAAAGATTGTGGTTTAGAGTATCAATAGTCAAATGGACTGACTGCTCAGATGGCCTATATATGCTTTTTTCATGGGGAAATGGTTTGGCCTCTACACAAGAGTTCATGTTAGTTTAAAAAAATATCTCAAAGTCAAGATACAAATATATCTACTGACAGCAATACATCTGCATCATCAGCATTCACCCTGCCTGCTATTTTTTACAAACCTTTGACTATTGTTCTAGCCTCAAGCCAACTACGATATGTTAAATCATTCTGCAAATACAGATCTCAGCTGGAAAAAAAATTAGGGCAGAGCCTCGACTGTGTTTGGCAAATGTACATGTTCATATCTGGCCAGCCTTGTAGAAAAAAGCCACCAGACATGTTGCGAGCTCATCATCAACAGCACGACACAGAACATTAACAGCATAATTTACATAAAATTACTTACATACCAGAGTAGTAATTTAATTAGTTTGACCGCTACAGTGCAACAGTGAGGAATAGATTCATACTGAGACCATGAGGGAGACTTGCTTACTCTTCCACAAAACTAAATCCTTCACACAATATCATGAAATTGAAATGGAGACATTATTGAAAATCAGATTGCATTTGCTGAGGGCATCTCCTGACACAAGCTTCAGGTCTTAACACTAGAAAGCACATTTGAGAGTAAAAAGAAATGTAAATGCTTTGGATTAAATAGTTTCACCTTTACAGCAAACAAATAGCTTTGCTATAAATTACATATAGTAAACGGTTGATGTTTATTGAATTAAAGTTGAGGAAGGCTTCAAGTCAAAGTAGCTGCGTTAACACTGTAACTTTTTCAGACGATGTTAGCGTCTCATGGACTTGGTGAAACAACCCTTTCGACTATTTACAAGTCTCCCCCTCAAAACACTGTGACGCTTCAGATGGCGACGTTATGTAACTGATGTGCACAGGAAGCAATCCAATGTGCCGTTTACATCAACTTGAATCAGATCATAAACAGGGTTACACCACCTCCTCTGATCAGATTGGGCTAATCAGAAGTGTTTCCATGACACATTTCAATGTGACCAGCAGGCATCCTTTCATATTATTTTAGACAAGTGACCACAGTAATTGAGTTTACTCAAATAACAGTTCTGGTCAAACTAAAAAACAAAAAATCCCAATCATAGAGTCAATTTCAGAGTGGAGCCAAAATTACATAGCCGTGTTTGGTGGCTACTGAATAAAAGGCAGCCCTGACCACATATTCAAAAGTATGTTACAACTGACATTCAGCAAAATAACTTGATTATAACAAGAAGCAGATTTAAAAAGTCATACCAAGATGAGCCAGTATTTAGAATAAATATTGTTCTTCCTGTGTGAGATATCTGACCCTGAAGCTATCTCAAAAGTAATCTGCTCTGATGGTGAATCATATTTCACACCTTTTTGTGAATTCAAATGGTTTCAGGCTTAGACCAAAACGTCAGTTGTCATCCGTTATAAACAAATGAAATGATAAACAACAAACCGTTTAGGCCTGAAACGATGTGGTCATCCTACCTTAAACAGACTACACGAATCAGTCAGTTATGATGAGTCGACCTAACAGAAATTAGAGACCATTTGATAGGGCAAGGTTAAAAGATGATGATACATGTTTGATTGCAAATAACAGTGTACATTAATTTCTTAATCATGGAAAAAAGCTCCAACATGGGTCCTTTTGCATATCTGCATCTGTGAATGTATCTTGAGCCTGTTTTCTTTGGAAAACAACAGCAGCTCTTACTCAGCATCAGCCATGGCTAACCTGACAGAAAGACTAATTCTTGTCCACTTGGCTTTTGTGAGTACCGGCGTAAGACCCTTTCAGTATGACCCCCCAAAAAATGTAATTACCGATCACCACAACCACTGAAGAGAACCTAATATCCTATTCACCCCTTCCACTCTGCAACCTTTTGGAAAATGCTCAGTTTTTTTTTTTTTTTTTTTGTTCCTGTCCCTGTAACACAGCTAATACAGTATTGTGTATTGTTTCTGAGAAAAATGATTTTATGACATTTCCATTAGAAATATGAAAGTTTGGGTGAAAAAAATGGAGCATGCGGGAAGTAGAGGAACATTTTGGGGGAGAGGGTAAAAAGCGATTGAAAGGCTGTAATTATTTGAAATAGTCTGCTAATGTGTATTATCATGTCATTAAATGTAAATGAGATGGAAGCTAAAAGACCCAATGCGGAGGCCTTGTCGCTTGCTGTACAAAGAGGAGAAGGGAAAAAAAAAAAAACTATTACCAGAAAAAAAAGGGAAATGTCAAGGCTATGTGCAGCCACATAAACATTTAATAAGCTGAGCAACCTATGACAATGGAACAGGACATTGTCATTTGATGCTGTGATAAATTTACAAACAGCCACTGCAACTTATCAAACCTCTGAGGCTGCTACTGACGCACAGATAAAGAGAGGGCGGATGGCGAGAGCGATTTAGTGGGAAGATCCTGACGCTGTCTGAAGTCCTGACTGTCTTGACTGTGAGTGGGCGTGTGCACGAGTGCGTGCGTGCATATGTGTTTACTCTTGCATTTGATTCCCGACGTGAGCGAGCATCATTCCACTCCAGCTGCTTAATAAGGCTGTCTGGGCCAGCAGCTCTTCATGGCCCCAAGCCCTGTTATCAGAAACATTAAGCTGAATATTAATGGCCTGGCCCGAGACGCATGCCATTAAGCTTGGTTGGCCATTTCTCTCTGTCCTTTCCCCACCACTGTACAGGAATTAATGAATCGTGGGTAAAACAGGGTACACAAAAGAACAAGAGCGAGAGATAGAGAAAGGGAAATGAGAAATGGGGGGCTCGGTTGGTGGCTATTTCTCAAAAAGCAAAAGATGAATTTGGGTAAGAAGTCAGGCATGTCGTGTGTGGGCAAAGGAGGAGAAACGGTGGCAACATATCTAAAATTAAACTGGTTCCCTCACTCCATTAATAAAACACACATCCAGTTCAAAGAAGGAAAACAAAACAGAAGAAATTTGGGTTATGATGTGTTCATCTCCATTTCCTGTGGTTGTACAGGCACATAGGTTTGCAAGTGAAATAGAACAGAGAGAAAAGGGGAAAGCACTTATTACTCCCTAAGTGCTGTGCTGTTGCGGGCTAAGCAAAGTGAGCTGTTAACGGATATAATTTGTGCCGAATAGCCAGAGGAGAGCTTTTGATATGCAGAAGAGCTGACCTCTGGACTGCCACTTTAATTGGGTTTTTAATTTTCCAGGCCATCTGACAGTATCAAACATGATCCCTGAGCTTTGCTCCGCTGATTGGAAGCACCGTGACAAGAGGAGTCTGACATTCCCTTCGCTTTTCATGGGAGGGAGGACAGCAGAAAGAAGAAAGGCACAAAAAAAAATAAAAGATCGAATAGAGGGAAATAAAAGCATGTCGGACCAAAGAAGATTGGAGTGCTTGGGATGGAAATTTGCCTTAATAGTGAGGACCTGAGTGTAGCATTGTACACGGCTGAGGCTGAAGCTGAGGCTGAGCTGGTGATGGGATACCACCCTCAGAGACAGGAGGGAAAAGTGCAGGCTGCTGAAATATAAGCTGTCACTTCTGACTAGCGACAGTACACAAAAGACCAAACCAGACTTCACCACTTGGAGAGGTGCGGCAGTTGTATACAGTACAAGAAAAAAAACAAAAAAGAGAGAAAATAGCAGGACAGATAGATGCCACAGTCTTTGGTCCAGCGAAAACTCAACAGTTCTGACAAATTTACGTAAACTGCAATTTCTTCTGTGTTGCTAAAGAGATCAGAATCAGTAGGTTGTCGTAAGTATGTATTTATGAGCGGAGTTATCCAAATACTCTTCCTCGCTCGGCAGGAAAACTTTCATCTGGAAACATTACAGCGCAGAGTGGAGTGGCTTTCAAATGAGGCTATGTCGTCAAATCCTAACATGGCCCATCAACACGCCAACCACCGCAATTATCACCTGCGCCAGTCCATCTGGCTCGCTATCGTCACACAGACAAGAGTCTGTCTTGTGGTTTCTGGACAGGGGTTCCTACTGCTGCCTGTTTGTTCAATCTGCAAGACCACACAAAGAGTTTCAGCCCTCTAATCTCCTAACCAAACAAGACAGCAATTACACAGGCAGATAACTAGGGGACATTTTCATCTGCGGTGACAGTACTGGCACAGAAGTGTGTCTGTTGTGCACAGAGAGAGAGAGAGAGAGAGAGAGAGAGAGAGAAGAGAGAGAGAGAGAGAGAAAGAGAGAGAGAGAGAGACTGTTGTCCTGTTTGAAGAAAAGAGAACTTCACCTGCCAGTCAGAATACACAGAGACAACTGTGACAGCAACTGTCGTCATTACAAATGGACAGAGTTAGCTCAAGGACCATTGGAAAAGCCTGAGCAGGTCCCAACCTGCCAACAGCACGTGACAGTTAATTGATATACTGACATATTTAGCAGTGTTATTCATGTAACGGAATGTATTTGTTGCAGGCAAACTCCGGTGTCTGAATTGGATTCCCCAAAGTGGACGAAAAAGTCTTTGTGGGTGTTAATTTAACATGAATATAAAGACTGGAAACTGTTGAAATAAAATGACTCATGTCCTTGGTAAGTGTGGGAATGTGAATGAAATCGGTGGACAGGGCCATCATTCAGAATTAAGTCAGTTCGATGACATGCATTAGACAAATGTAGCTATTTTTCACAAGTAGCAGAATACATTACAGTTGAGATTGAGAGTAATGTACCTTTCTTGGCACCACAGAGATTCTTCAACCTTTAGTCATTAAAAAGTGGGAACTTTTCCACCTTTTCCTTAAAGTTCATGTTCTCATTGAGGCTAAATTACTCTGTCCTAAGATACTCATAAAAAACCTGCGATGACAAAACCCTTTTAACATGTCATGAAAAGCAGAGCCGTTTTATATTTGTACGTGTGAGGTGCGTGCCTGTGAACCCACACTTGCACACTCAAATCTGCATGCATAAGCACTCGTGCACTCACACACTCGAGCAAGGCCCTATAAAGTCGCTCACACACGCACACACGCACCCACGCACGCACGCACACACACACACACACACACACACACGGAAATCTCATTAGAGCCTTTGTTAATTGCAGCAGACAAATGCTAATGGTTCAAGCAACAAAGCAGCTGTGTGTATGAAAAATGAGAATCCACAAAGTAATTATTACATCCAATATTAATTTAATTATACCGTTTTATGCGATACAGTAATTTAGGGGGGGTTTTCTAATCACACACACTCTTGAAATAAATTAGGAGTTACAGAGGCGCAGGGGAGCTGAGGATTTCTCCAAAGACTCACTAGGGGGGAAATAGCATCATTCTCCTTCAGAGAACTGGGATTTTCACATTTAAATTAAAACACCACTGTTGCTCTCTCATCAAATGTGAGACTGGAAGAAAAGGAGTGGGATGTCTATGTGGGGTTTTTTTTTTGGGAGGGGGGGTGGGTTTGAGATGCTGTGCCTGAAAAACACTGCCTTTTTTTTCTTATCCTGGTGGCCATTCTATTCATCTGATGAGCGAACTGGTGAGACGGTACGACTGTCAGTGCATTGGCTGTGTCTGAATGAAAGCACGAATATTAATCATCTCTCCTGGGCCTGGTTTTGCCTCTTCGCCTCTCTCTTGTGAGCCCAGAAATGTAATTGCAGTTGTTTTCCTATATAATCAGTAGCCAGAGAGTTGGTGCTATTACAGACACTCGACAAGGGAGCTTTTGTTTTAATCTTTTGATTCCGAAGTCAGGTTCTTTTTTTATCTGCTGGGGTGTACACAAAAGCAAGTTTGATTGGCGGGGAGTTTGCATCTTTTTTGCTCCGCTCTCTCTCGCTCTGTCATGTAAATTGTTATTGTCTTTTACCTCAAATTGCCTGAGAAGTTTGTCAGATGAATGGTTCCACAACAGCACCCTTTCTTCTATGGATTTGTAAGCTACAGAGCATCCATGCCGGCCAGATATAATTCAAACAAACACACCTCGGCCCCCGGCTCACATGAGCCTCTATCTTTGCACGTGCAAATTGGGCAGATGTATGTTAACAGTTTTTCTTTTTTCTTTTTTGCATGCATGTCTCACTCTCTTTCCTGCTTGAGTTTTTTTTTTTTTTTTTTTTTTTTATTCACACTTTTTAATAAAGCAGAACATCTCGCCTCTGGACGTCACATGGACGGACAGCTGTGCCGGTGGTCGAGGTGAAAATCAACCCCAGGACATGTCAAAGAGTGAGATTTCCAGGCCTAAAATTAGACAAGAAACCTGGGTGTCTGTGAAGGGTGGGAAGGAGACAGAGAGAAAGGAGGGAAAGAGCGCAGAGGGGTGAAATAAAGTGTTAGAGAAGCATGTCCACCCCTGGCCAGTTACTGTAAATCAGGTCCCCGAATGACTAAGGGTTACACCTCAGGAAGTCGCTTCCTGGAGTCAAAAGTGCAATGGTATTTATATAATAACACTGTTTCATTCCAACACCCCCTCCACCTCCAAGTAACAGAGTAATGGGGCCTCTGGCAGCAGCGATTTTAATGCTCTAATGGCAGAATTAAAACCAAAGGATGGCAATGAACGGATGTAAATTAACAATCACCCCGCTATCACAGACTCATACACACACATGCTTTCTCTCGCACACACACACACGCAGGGAAACAAGCACGACAACATCCTCCTCCGAATCGATGGGGAATTAAAGAAGCATCCAAAAAAAAGTGGGCCATTGTTTTCCCGAGATGCCTGGTGAACATTGTCGTAGAGTAGAAGTGGGGCTGCACGATGTCACGTTGACAAGCGATATTTGGAAATGTGTCAAGTATTGCGATATCGATATGATTTGCCGTAATACGTAGATGATGTTAATGTCTTTGTCCTTTCTTTTTTTGCAAGCAACAGTGCTTTTTCTTTTGCCTCTAATTCGCACCAGCAACATTTCAGAGCAGGAGCAATTTGCTGGTTACCGTTTTTCAGTCAATATTTCTTGATGATACATTTGTGAAATATCGTGCAGCTCTACTTGAAGGTCCCCTGGCTTATTTTATTTATATAAATAAATACAAGGTATCTGTGTCTGTTTACCCAGATTAATTTATCTGATACAAAACTATTTCTCCACAGCACAACTAGTGGTTGAGTCCCTACAGTGCATGTTAATGAAGACATTTATTTACATAGTGGTCTTGTACTGGTTCAAGTCCAGGCTTGAGGGCATGTTTTTTGGGTTATGGTGGTCACACTAAACTGGAAGCGTGAATGTGAGCGTGTGTCTGTAAGTCTGTCCAGAGTGTTCCAAGCCTTCTCCCGCAGTCATGTGGGATTGGCTCCACCACCACCTGGCCGTAAATTACGAAAATAAAATGGATAGATCGATTTACAAACGACTCAATACACAAAGATAAGTTGCTCTAGGCAATTGAGACCAAACTCATTATGATCCAGAGTTGGTAGTACAATGTAAATTATGACAATGCCAATTGTTTCCATTTATTTTAGTGCAAAGAAGTATACATATATGATGAAAAGGTTTATATTTATTCAATCTTCGAACAGTGCACAAGTCCGAAACAGCAATGCCTTAAAAAAAAAAAAAAAAAGAGGTACATAACATCTGTGTTGTTTCATACTATTTCACAAGACAATCTAATAAATACAGTATTTCTGTCATAAATGTATCAAAATTTGGGCAAAAACCATCAGAATAAGAACAGAGTAAATCTAGTGACAGAATATAATAGTTGTTTTTGGTAAATTGGTACCATTTGGTAAACTTTTATCTCGACTAACAATTGTAACTCGCCCCTGATCCTGAAATAATTTATGACACAAAGGCTCAGGCAACCTGGGCTGTTAAAATACTTTTGAGCATAATTAACTGCAAATGGTATTCTGATTAAAGGAAATCCACACACGGGGATTTTACCCTCCTTTCACCACAGAGGCTTATGTTCCCTTCTGGGACAGGAAATGTTTAAGGGATCAAACTTAGTTCACATGTTACAGGTGGTTAAGATATAGCTACAATTTAAATGATATTCCTCCGGGGAAACACTAGCCCTCGAGTATTTGAACTAACAATGGGTCTGGCATGGTGCCCGCACTAGTGCCACATAGCCATTTGTGAGTGTTTATAGCAGGGCAAAGTGAGAGACAAGTAGCAGGCAGAATGTATTTAAGATCCTTTACGTCTTTTTTTTGGGGGGGGGGGGGGGACGGGACGGACTGCCAAGGTTTAAAAAGAAAATCCAACTGCAACCAATGATCTCGATTTTTCAGGAACTTATCTGTACTCCCCAATGCTCCTTTCAGCACAGATATTGCGCCATTATTCACCAAGCTAAGTAGAAATAAATTGATGGATTATCATTTGAGTTTATTCAATGGCTCAAACCTTATGGAAGGAGAAAAGAACAGTCCTTGCCATTTAGGATAATGGTTAAAAATGTGTATGAGTGTTTAATGTCCCTGCAGTGTTTGCTCTGTGGGGGTCTCGCGGGGAGAGGAAGATGGCTGTTCTGGGTCACTGGGGTGGGGACAGCAAGCGCTTAGTCGATTAGCCAAACTCTTTTTAACCACATCAGAGCCGAGTGGCAGGCAGGCTGGCTGCTAGATTTGGGCACACTCAGGCTTTTTGTTGTCCTATTATTCCGCTCAATGATTGGGATAATAAGCAAGCCTTTCTCTCATACCCTTTACACCCCCCCCCCCCCCCCCCCCCGACTTTTTCCTGTCTCGTTCCTCCTTTAAATGTCCTGTTGTTCCACTCTGTCATTTCCCATTGCTATTTGAATTTTTCTCTCTCTTCTTTCACGGGCAAGGTCATTTATGGGATTGGAGAGATTGTTCTCACTTTTCTATATGAGTTCCCATCACTCCTCATCAGGATGAATAAGAGAATCATGTCTACACCTCTTAATGTTAAATATTATTCCATATAACTCCAACCAGACATCTTCCAAGGTGGGCTGAAGCTGTTCCCAGCTGACAACAATCAGGACAGATCACCTGCCCATCAAAGGGTCAATACCGAGAGATCAATTCACATTAACGCCAATTCAGGGTGACCAGTTATCCTCAAACACATGTTTTGGGACTATGGGATGTAACCAGAGCACCCAGAGATAACTCATGTATGCATAAAGAACATGCAGGCTGTGCTTACACAATGTTATCAAGTGAAAATGCAAAACTTCCATTGCACTTTTGGTGGCCATTTACACGACAACGGTGCTCGGAGACAGTGAAAATACAACTTTTTGAGACTCCATCTCCATGGAAACAGAGGAAAATGCTGCTACTGCATATGCACACCATGGCTGTGTAATTAGTTTATCTGCACATGCGCGACTCGATCGACAATAACAACAATGGTGGCCTCGATAGTGGCATGAATCCCATTCAATATTAATTTTATAGGTGAGAGTCACCCATACTGACATAGCAATTCACATTATCTATGTAAGTATCTATACTTGTGTGTACTTTTGTCATCTCAGTCTTGGTGTTGTCAAGTAATTTTAATTACTTCTATTAATACTAGAAGCAGAAAGGGGGTGAATGTGTTCACTGCAAGAGTCCTAGATAGTGTTAGACGGGCTTTCCAATGAGGAAACACCACACGTCCTCAGATGGCCGCTTTTCCTGACAGTGTAGTGACAGATGTATAGTGAAACCTAAACTGTAATTACAGTGTGTTTACCCAGTTTTTCTTTAAACCCATCCATACTGTAAGTACTTATGTTAAGTCCTATGACCTGAGATGGCACTGTACGTGGTTATGGATGGACGTTACTGTACCACCTGGGCACACCGGGACACCCAAACCTATTTACTGTTAAAGTCAATACGGTAAAGCTGAGTTAATAACATTACAAAAGAGCTATTCAGTCAAACACACTCAACAAACTCTGACACAGATCTGAGGTCCAGACTACATATGTTCAGGGACTTAAAGGCAGGGTACTTTAAGGCTAAGTGCCTCCCAGCCCCCACTTCATTCACCACCACTACATTCACCTCCGCTACTACCATCCCCCCCTCGAAACATCTAATTCTCCAATTGCATTTGAATAAAGCCAAATAAGAAGATTTAAAGAGATAAAAGTAAAGGGGCTTTAAATCTGCTAACAATCTTATGGTAAAGTCTGATAAAGCCATCAACTGGATTCAGGATTCTAAAAAAAAAAAGGAAATTAATTCAGTCAAAATGCTGTCAACTTTATCAGAACTTACTGTAACCTGTTGAAGTCCCGAAGGCTGATATCACACTTTGGGTTTTTTTGCCAAACAAAATTAGTTTGAGATTATTTTTTCTACACTGAAATGCATTTAGACAACCATTAAAGTACAACAATCACATTGAATGCTTCTCCTACTTAATTTCCATACAGGGAATGATCCATTAAGCTAATTCTGGGAGCAGGGATTGACAGATTTCTCCTTGTTTTCGTCAGGTCACTGTAAAAACATCTCAATACTTTTGGTTTTTCCTACCTTTAATAGCACACAGCTACAATTCAGCCTGGATTAAATAATTTCATATACATGTCATAACATATGTCAGTAATAGATGAAATTTCACTAAATCAGTATCAGTTTGATACAGTTTTAGATATATTTACCACTCGTTCTTTAAATGGTCTACTTATAAGCTTACTTGTAATCCAAATGCAACTTTTGCACATGGTAAAGGAACCTGTCATGTGTTAAAACAATTAAAACTAGATTAACAGCACTTTTCATTGAATTATCACAAGCATTTGTTTTATTGGCTACATGCAAACTACATGATCTGACTGCCAACACTTGACAAGTAAATCCAAATAGAGCATTCATTTATCCATTCATTTTTGGGTTACTGGAAGTACACTTTAAAATTATAACACAAGCAGATCAATTGATATGTGTTGCTGTAATGTTTCACAATATCATTTCTATTTTTATTGGAGATCTGATCATCCAGATTGATCCGGATATGAAGCAGTTGCTGGGTAGAGTTGAAAGGTCAGCCTAGGACAGGTGTTAAAGTAGGAGTCATTCCAGGCCTACCAGATACAGATATCATCATGGTGGGACGGGACCTTCATGTGACCCCAGCCTGCCATTAGGGACGACACAGATAGACGTCCTTATCTTCCCCTGCAGCTCCCCCGCAGCGAGCTGACAGAACTGGGAACTGTCAATCACTGCTGACATGTGATGTCTTACTCAGCCGGTAGATGGGACAGCACCAGACGAATCACTTCCAAATGACAAATCACTGTCGCGGTGGTGGTTTATCACCATTTTGTCTCGGTCCTGAGACATGTCTATCACTGATTGAGGATAAGTTTGTTTGGTTAAAAGTGATATTCCGGACTTGCTGCGAGGTTAAATATCCTCTACAAAGGGAAATAAACTTTAAAGTGGGAGTTACCTGACAGGAAACAAAGAAGTATCCCGTCGCTCTCTGACGTGTTCAAAATGCTGATTTCACAAACAGGTGCTATGAGAGAAAGGGAGATTCACTTCGGTTAAAGGGTGATAATTTAGCGCTGATCGTTTCCCCGCAGAAACTGACAGCTCGGGTGACCTCCTCTTTCTTTCCCTTTCTCATCCTTGCCGCTTCCTTATATGGCTTAGCCATAATGACACACGTTGTAAAGTCTGTGTAAGCACTGCCTTCAGACACTAAAAGTGACCCTCAAGAGTGTAATGGGGCTATATTCCTTCTGGCATTGTGAAAAGGTGAGAAAAAAACAATTTATAACTCTTTGTACTGCCACTTAAGGACTCCCATCACCGCTTTATTTGCGGGGAACGAGGAAGCTTGTAATTTTCAGTTTCTTAAGGAAAATAGGTATGTTTAGGGAGGTGAATAACAGGTTGAGCTGCGAGTTCAGCGCCGGCGTTTTTATGGCTCTTGAGCAGAGGTTTGTGTTTGTTCGCAGGGATTAAAGCTGAGCCCAATGAAAACATGTAATGACAACACAGACCAACTGATGTCAACTTAGCTGCACCGTAATCACCAGTCTATAGATATTTGTTGTGATACCGGAGAACATGGAGGTATTAGTAGTGCTTTTGCCTCATAATGTAGGTAGAATATCTCCGGTTGGAGTCTGAATGGAGGATTTCTGTGTGGCGTGTGTGTTGTTTATCTCTGTGCATGTACGGGTTTTCTCTGGGTGCTTTGGTTTTCAAAGATTACAAAGTTGGATTGTCATTACGAGTGACTCTCAGCTGTAAAACTTCCAACTCTCAGGAGAATATGGACTGGGAGTCATGACACTCCGGAGGCCGACATTGTTGTTATTGTACGTCAACTCGCAAAGAACTATTTACCATGGCCGTGGTGTGCATGTGCAGCAGCCATTCAGAAAAGTGTCATTTTCAGTGGCTCGGAGTTGTCGTGTAAATGGACCTCCAAAACATTAAGAAACTTTCATGTTTTCACTTGAAAATCCTGTTTTGTAAACAGGGTCTTAATTCTCTCAAGGTGTGAATGTGAGTGTGTGTTTCTGTCTATTGCGTTTGATGGACTGGCAAAGATAAAGAGATGCTGTACTATAACTTTTTTTTTTGTCAAAAGTGGATTCAAAGGAATGGAATTATCAATTAATAGTATGACATTTTAAGATTCAGTTTAAAACTTTTGAGGCTTCTCATATCTTATCCTAAACATACTGACCACTGTCATCTCAAAGAAGCATAGCAGCAGTGTAGTGCATCTTGGATCAACGTGATATACATACTTTTTATTTACAATAAATACTCAGCATTGTAACATCTATAATGAGTAATCAAATGAAAGTAGTTCAAATGAACCCCATTCTCGTATAAGCGTTTTCCATTTATTGCAACATGCAGATGCTGAGCTTCTAAAAAAAAAAATCTAATCAAATATTTTGTCATTTGGTAAGATTAAAAAATTTCTTATTGTTCACTTTAGTTTCTAATTGTTAAATAGTTGCTTTTTTAATTATTATTTAAATTTTAATTATTGTCATTCTATATATCACATGTTTGAAGCATAAAATACAGAATAAAAGGAGTTGTTTGAATAAGAGGAATGTTAATCAATGGATCAAATTAATACGTTTTTTACTGAGTTTCTCCACTTTGCTCAGTACAGACCACATTAAGTCTTTAACTCACGCACAAACTTTTTAAATTCAGAGTTACCCGCTGCCATTTACAGACTCAGAAGTTTCCCCTCATCTCCAAAGCAGGTTTAATTCTTTAAAAAGCCATCATGTTCCACTCATGTCCTCGTAAAGATTACACTGGAAGTAAGAAACCGAGGGGCTGTTGGTATTAGCGAGCCTGGGAAAGTACATCTTCTCTGTTCAATAAGTGCTTGAAACCGCTAATCGGCCTGAGTGTAAGACTATGGTCCACAAGCGAAGGGAAAGCCTCTGAAAGCCGAGTCCACATGATCATCTGTGTGAGGAGAGCCAAAAATGCAAGCAAGTTTGGGGAAAAAGAAAAGCACCTCGCTACCAGCCGAGGTTCCCGTGTATTTATGTGAAAGATATTTATTCAATTTCTGAACTCGAGGGACGGCGGATGATAATCCGTTAAATGTCTGCACACACCTTCCCTGCTACTGGCACCTTATTAAAATATGTAGATTAATTTGCGACGCGTTCTGCATACGATTAGAGCGAGAGGGGCCGGGTGCTCGAGATTCAGCTCATATTTGTAATGTTCTAAATTTAACAGCGAGTGAGAGCTTGTCAATTAAATGGGATGAAATGATGGGGAAGAGCAAGATTCATCTTCATCTCCTTGTTTTATGCTCGAGTGGCCACAGAGTTATCATTTACAGGGCTTCAGATAATTGGCAGCAGTTGTGTTGAGCACCTCCGATTTCAGGATGAATTTGTATTCTTCAGCCAGACAGCAGCTCAATACTCTTTGGCAAAGTGTAGCCGGGCTTTGTCAATTGCACAGGGTGTCACAAAGAAGAGGAAAAAAATATCATGTCACTCCAGATGAGAGAAAGGCATTAGGAGCAGAGTGAGGTGAAATAAGATCTTATGGAATTTAATGGTATTTATGTCATTTTGTTTGAAGGTGATTGATTTGCACTTCTCATTCTTTATGTGTCTGGCTTTTTCCGATTAATTTGACTTGCAACAAGAACTTGATTTCAAATAGGACACTTATGTGACAAGCCAGTGATGCCAGTTTAAACTGACTTGACTGGTTCATTTCTTAAGTGCAGTGTCGCTGCTGGGATTGAAATAAGGAGATATTTAACCCATGTAATCATCAATAAAGTTGCATAAGCTCAGATTTTGGCTATTATATAATTGTGAGAAATGTGGTTTATACACCCAGTTTATTTTTCCCAGATTTGGGCACACACAAACTTTAATTTGATCCGTGTTTTTGATTCACAAGGATCAAAACAGGCGAACGCCAAAAAAAGAAACAATAATAAAAATGACACGCGGCAAAGGAAAGTTGTCAAAAAGCTCCTACTGGAATGAAAAAGTGTTAAAGAAAATGAAAACTCACCATCCAATAGAGCCCACATTAGGACGGCTAATGTGTTAAAATGGGAGGCATCATGATGTTCTACAAACAACACCAGAAAGTTACCAAACAAAATCCAACAACAGATTGAAATATGTAAGTAGTGTTCTTCCATTGTCGCTTTACTGAAGTGCATGTAAATGCATCATATCTGATAACAATTGTTTTGGCAATGTAAGACTTGTTTGAAAAACAAAAAGCAAAAGGCTAGCATGAGGCGAAATGCTTGTTGTTATTGTTGAAACTACACTGGTTTTAATATTCTGTATATCTCAGATACCTTATTCTATTTCAAAGTAGAGCTACAAAGGAGTATAAAAAAACAATTTCCCTGTACAATAAAATGTTTTATGTGCTTCCTAAAATTAATGTCCCACTACAGGAAGTCTGAATACAATAATATAAAGTAATAGCAAATTAAAAAGGCGGCAAGTACTGCACAACAGCGGCTATATGCAACAGTCAAGTACAGTTAGATGAGGTGATCTGTGATTATAGCCTCCCGTCAGCTGAGGGATGAGAGATCATCCTTTAATGTAGAAGTTGTGCATTTGTCAGCCTAATTCATTGAGTTTTTCATTTTGCTTCCTCTATTCAGGTACCCAGTCTCCACCCTCCATTGGCAATAATGCAAGACCTTTGTTGCCGACCGCAGTCCGTATTGGCAGCTGGCCGTTCTGCGTCAACCTTTGACTGATCTGAATGGGACAGCGGAACAATGATCTGACAATGAGGTTCCTGCACAGAAATCTCTTTGTCATCAAACACAATAATATGATTTGGGTTAATTAAATCTAAGCTAATAGGCAGTGATTGAGCCCCCGCATTGGGCTCAAATGAAATTAGCTGTGCCTTCAAACAATGCCCGTGCTCCATGACCGTGGTGTGGAGGGGTTAGTAGCGTTCTGGAAAAGGTTTGAATTGATCTGCTCACAGGAAACCATCTCTCGCTCAAGTTACAATCAATGTGGGAAGCAACATTTCGGACAATCAACCAGCTGCGTTAATTGTATTCTGTGTGCAGCTTTGCTCGGAGAGCATCCAACTATCAAATCCAGTTGCGCTGAGCCAAGTTTTCATGAGAAGTTGAAGCTGACCTGTTGTGCTCCCTGGCAGATATAGCCATGGGGCTCTCCTCGTCTTTGACCAAACCTCAGTAAAGACTCCAGGGCTCAGGAAACACACACATGCGCACGCACACACATACACACACATTCACACGTAGAGCTGTCTTGACAACATCTAGTTTCACCTCCCCTCAGCACTTTTCCATCCCTCCGGCAGGATTTTGCCATGCCACTTTTCTCCCACTTTGACGGCTAAAAGTTTTAGCTGAAAATGAAAACTCTTCGGCTGTATCATTTTGGTAGTGCAATCTTAAAAAAAAGAAGAAGAAGAAGAAGAAGCATTTGAAAAATATATAAACTCCAGTTCATCAACCAAGCTTTGAAGAGGAGTAAACATGTGGTCGTCCGTCTGTGTGAGAGCGCCTGCAGCAGAGTTGAGCGGAGGTTGTAGGTAGATTGGTCTGGACAGGGAAGGTAGTCTGGTGCTGAGTGGCCAACGAGACAGCGAGACAGGATTAGAGGCCTCTCCTGACATTTGGCACAACACCCGACTGGGGGCAGAGTTAATTTAATGTTGAGGAGTCGGGGGGTCGCGGCCTGACCTGCTCGCCATGGGCGGAGTAGCAGGAACGCAAGACATGCTCGAGCAAAAATAAATAAAACTTGCATGTGCTCGACAATCCACAAATATCAAGAATTCTCCTTCGATGAGCAGAGCTGATCGTTTGGGGAGAGTGCGTGTTTGCATTAGTGTGTCTCGCAGTCGGATGTGTGACTGCCGTCGATCCAGAGCGAGAGCGGCAGGGCCTCCTCGGCCCTTCAGTCACTCGCTTCCTCCTGCTTCAATGCTTTGCTCAGCCAGGCTGAAAGCCGCTCCGTTGTCAGGTTGGAGTGTGCTAATTAGACTCCAGTTTAATTTTCCAGGATGCTCTACTGCCCTTTAAATGGCCATTTCAAATTCAAAGTGATGGTAATTGTACCGTGGCTTGCTGATCTTGTAATCACCCTGGGATTCTCCCCTTTTCTTTCTTCTCTTCTTTGATTTTTGCAGAGGATTTTCTTAAAATGCATTTGCCATATTCTTTAATTTATTCCAGCACTTTTGTTGCTGTTGGCATACTTAAAAAGAATACAGTGCACAAACATTGCTCCCTACTTTGTATGCTCAGGTTAGTGCAACAACCACCAAAATTAAACGCCTTTGAGAGAAAGTCTTGCTATCTTGCCGCAAAAGTTTGACAGCTCTTCATTTCTGTGTTATTAAAAATGTGAACGTAATCCCCACCACAAGTCACCGGGTCATAAACTTTGCTAATCAAGAAAGTAAAAAAGCAATGTCCAACTTTTAATGATGCAGTCAGGAGGGTTGTGAGCACGGGCAAAGTACGAGAAAAGACCGAAAATGAACAAATTACATTACTTGAGGACTGTATTCAGGGTGATTAACCCTCATGTTACATTTTTTCATTTGGCATTCATCCCAGTCTAACTCTCCCAGATTAAACTGGTTGATGAGGAGGCCATCTGGAGTTATTAGAAGAAGAAAAAAGGAGTAATTTTGATAGCCTACCGGAAGAGTAATTGGGGTTAATGAGTGGTTTTGTATGAGAGGAAATTATTACATTTAGTGAAACTATGAAAAATCTCAGTGGCAGACATTGTGCAATGAGAGACTGTGTGTAATGTTACAAGACTTGAAAAATGCATCTCCCTACCATTGTACCATTGAAAGAAATGGTTTTATGAAACCAAGTAGACTTCTTTGTGTCTATTTTTGTTACCAAATCCAAAATAAAAGTCACATGCACAATAGACAAAATGTGACAATCAAAACTTCTCTGGAAAAAAAAACAACAACTTTTTGATCAACATGATAATTTTCTTTTGTAAATCTTAATTGATTCTAGCGAGTGCGTTTCCCTTTGTTAAAAGTGGAAATACCCTTGCTGTTTGATGCTATTTACTCTTGTCCTGGACTAGCTTTGCTTTGTCAGGTGAGGTTTTATTTCTTCTTGAAAGGGATTCCTTGAAGTGACTCGGGTGTCAGGTTTGTGACGCTTCCTCTTTTCAATTGTCTTTGCACTCTGAGGAGATGTGAGGACGGGTGGCTCCTCAGCCGTCACAATATTGATACTGTACGATGGCTGTCGAGGCACAAGCCCCCCGCTTCTAATCTGCCCTGACAGACCATGCAGCACATGAATGATAGCAGGTGTGACATCACAAATAAGAGCGAAATCAAATGAAGTGAAGAAAGGGAAAACTGAATAGAAATGAGGAAAAAGTTTTTGGGAAAGATTTGGTTTTGTTGGTTTGTTGGTTTTTTTTGTCTTTTTTTTTTTTTCGCCTTCTTCATAGAAAAACATGGCGAGATAGAGAAGAAGTGCACCTTTCTCTGATCTAACAATCCATTATCCTTTTCTCCTCCTGTTCGGAGATGGTTGATGGGACGTTGGCCTCGGCCATTCATTGTGGCAGTGTCAGCAGTGGATTTATTTTCTCTTTAGTGTGCAGAGGGAGACACAGGACAGGATGCTTAAGACTGTAGAACAAAGGCATACAATAGACTTCTTCAAAGACACCTTGAAGACACTGATTCATCAGTCAGACAAGGAGCCTGTGGGCAGGTGTCTGGCCACAATGGGTCACTCACAGATAGACACACACAGACAGCCAGCCACACACACACACATACACACACACACACACACACACACGCACACACGCACGCACGCAGGCAGCCACACACGCACAAAAGGCATAGAGCAAAAAACATACATGCCAGCTAAATCAACTCCTTTGCTTTTACAGTGATGCCGTAAGATGGATGAGTCCTGGACGGCACCTTTGTCCCAGAATGCAATAGGCCCGGGCAGCTCTTTGTTAAGTTGTGGATCTCAGTTACAGCACAACCAATACCTTCACTGTCACCCCACACAAGTGATTAAACATTGTGAATAGCATCCGAGTGAATGCTGAGAGATCTCCTTACTCTTTAATTAGTCATCTACTTTTTAATAGCACTGTTATGTATTCTGCAAACGGTAATAGGACACTGTATGGAGGTCAGTGGGTTCTCTATAATTTGCTTGTTCTGGTAAATCAAGTAGCCAATGAAAGTTCAAAGAATATTCACAATAATCCACACAAGTAATTAATCTATGTTGTCTACCACCAGCACTATATCTGAAATTAAATCTAATTAATTCACTTACCATATTCAGCCTCTTATCTCAAATTGGACCAAGGAATGGTAGTATAACAACCTAGAAATACCTACAACTTCATTTCTTTTTTTGTTATAAATGTCATTCTTTGATGAACGTTTTACAAAATAAAATGTCAAAAAAGCTGGACTTTCTATTAGAAAGGTGCAATCCCTTGTCAGTAACTGGGCTGCATAACTTCTGCAGCATTCAGCAATAGGCACATTTTGGCAAACCGCATAGCAAGGATTTGTGTGATATGCAAGCAAAACGTAACGTTCACTGCAGTGTGTTGCTGAAATCAACTTTTAAATTCAGGGTCTTGACTGGTATTTTATTTATTATATATTCATGTCCTTCCAGATTATTGAAGTGATTATCTGACTACAGCACGGAACAAATTAAAAGAAAATCAAGTAATTTATTACCAATTCCATGGTATTTAGAACACACAAAGGAAATATGTTCCACATCTGTAACAAAAAAACACCCAGCTGTAGCTGTTGTAGAAAAGAGCAGTTAATGTGTCTTTTGTAATTATTATTACATAATGCAAGATCACATCTTGTTGGATAGGACTCTCGAGTGGGACGGTTCTGGACTGCAAGTTTGACACTGAAAACCTAAAACTTAAAATAATGATTTAAAAAGTATGGGAGTATAGAAAAACTTTAAATAGTATCAAAATGTTCCAATTAATAAAAAGGAACAAAAGTTCTGAAGTGCAGAAAAAGTAGTTTTGGATATTTGTGAACTGCAAAGAGAAAATGAATGCCATTTTTGAATTGTCCAACATTTTCTTTTGTGATTCAACGTGAATTCTTTTGACACAGAATTGCATTTGTTCTGCTGTGTCTAAAAAATAACAGTGATATCTTGATATGTGGGAGTATCACTGGATTTTTTTTTTCTGTTGCGACAAAGCATGAGTAGAAAAAAAATCAGCAACAATTTTCAGATTTATATTTCATGCCATTTTGAAATCACGAAGGCATGAAATGATATGTGTTTGTACACCAGAGCAGGTGAGTAAATACAGCGCGGGAACGTATCCAGGCACTGTCAGAGTTTGATACGACAATAAGAGGTTTGCTCGGTCATATTGTGTGTGTCCGAGGCTATTGTGGGGCGATGTAGAACCTGGTGCGAGTGACAAGGTGAGAATGGGGGGAACAAATGTCTGATCGAGTCCTTTTCAATTTCACTTCACTATCAATAGGATGGCAGTTCTATTTTCTCTGCGCACACCCACACAACTAAAGGCCAGGCGTACTTTTCGAAAAGTAATTTACTTTGAACCCCCACAAATAAAACCCAGCTTCAAAGCTACTGGAAAAAATGTGAAAATCTGCACTTGCTATATTACGTTTTTAGTTTATTTGTAAGCTACTTTTAGCAGACATACCTATGAGTCTGCAGTCAAAGAAGCCAAACCGTCTCCTGAGAAAATGATGTTGTTTTTCCTCTTACTTTTTTGTCCCGTTGCCAATCTGAGTCTTTTTTTTCCCCTCTTCTTGTCCCACAGGAAAGACTCTTGAAATTGTTCATTTACCGAGAGGAAGAAGTTGAAGGCCAGGACATTCTTTTTTTTTCTGTCAGATTTGGAAAGATTATTCCCATCATGATCCTATTAGCCACAAGGAGAATGTGACTACTTAAGATGGATTTATGGAAAAATAGTTATCCCCAAAAAAACATTGGTCGGCGGTGGATGAATCCAAACCCTCCTCCTCCTGCTCCTCCCCCCCCCCCCCCAGAACTCATTCCCTCTGTAAATTCAATTCAAGAGGCTACATTTTGTGTTCTCAAGGCCAACAAGTCTGAAAGTCATAATCCCAGACCACAAGTACCACTTCACGTTCCCAGCAGGCTCTTTTCCTGGAACTTTGAGATTGCTGAGGCGGAGCTGATTTGGCAAAGGATTAATCTGCTCTAGCACCTGCAGTCTGTGTAACCAGCCACTGCCTGGCTCGTAGAGAGCCCAAAACAGTGGGTTACCAGAGGTAAAGAGGCAGACGTTTGAAATCTGAAAGAATATAAATACGGGTTGTTCATTTAAAAAAATAAATAAATAAAAAATACAGGAATATCCAAGCAGCTGCTTGACATATTAATGTAAACTGCGATGTAAAGTCGATATCCTAATGCTCAGTATCACAGAGCTCATCCTTATGCACGGGTATGAAGTTGGTGTGTTGAGGAGAAATACTGCTTTTGCAACTCGAGCTCTACAATGCAGTTTTTTCAAAGGGAATTTCATCATCCACAATTCGGAGACAACTGGATTGCAGCATTATTGGTAACTAAAACGGCACTTGCACAAGAATGATCCGCAGAAAATTGTGAAGTTTTTCTGTTCTCGTTTCATAAAAGTTACACATGCAGCAACGTTTTGACAGCGATTGCTGAACACAGGGGAAAGCGAAAAACTTGCCACTAAGTTGGTGGTGAGTTGTTGGTAATGCAACATGTGTATGTGTGCAAAGAACTAAAAAAGGCAAAAATTCAAGAAGTCTTTAGCTGGCCCTCCTCGTTGGTGGTTAGAGCCACAGAAAACAGACCTTTTTGTGTTTCCTCTCGACACCATCAACAATCACGGCCTCCAGTTTTATAGTTGAGTCATCCGTAATAGCATGTGTGTATGGTTTCATTACAGAAACAGCCAACAGCACCAACTCGTGGCTCAACATGTTTCATGTTTTGAGCATTCCTGCTAGTTCCATGTAAACAGACACCATTTTCAAAGCATTGCCGTGTAAACCCGAAACATTTCTGAAACAAAAAAGCAAAAAATATGCGTTTTCTCTTCAAACTTTGTCATGTAAATGGGCCGCAGTCGACAGAGTGTGTCGTAAGATGTGCATTTTTGCTGCTACAGATGATGGTGTTAATGTGCAGTTTTATAGAGAAGTACTGCAGGAATCCTTCAATGGCATTGTTGTCCATCAACTCATGCATGTGTGGAAGAGAATCAGAAGAAAAGCAATCATAGAATGCATGTGCAGGTAAGGTTTCAGAAAAGTTGCCCTTTTTCCTGTTTGAACAGGGAAGGAGGTGGGGTTGAAACTTTACACTTTGGAAGCAGCTTTCAAAGACTCATAAACTGCAATTGAAGAGTTAATCCTTTGTTTGTGAAACGATTCATTCTCATACACGAAGCTTGCATTCCCCTGCCGTTGCACAATTTATCTTCCTCAGGTCAGAACCTCAGCTCAAGGCCCCCATGGCTGGCGCCATATGCGAGCAAAGCAGGGGGTGGTGCAGTGGAAGCCTGCTGGTCATGCCAGTGAGCCCAGGTAGGTTGCTTGAGCCGGATCCCCCCCACCCGGGCACCCAGGGGAGAGGAGGTGTTAAAACCTGAAGGGCCTTTGCATGGTTCCCCCCTGAGCATGCAACCATCTGCTCCCCGCCCCCGCCCAGCTGGCCACCTTTGATCCCACCAAATTTGAGCTGAAATGAGGATGATGACGGAGGTCTTCCAGTTTGCTTTGGAGGAGAGGGAAAGGGAAGGAGGCACGAGAGGAAGAGCAGCGGTTCAGGGACTGGAGATGGCAAGAAACCTGGTGATGACACAGCTCCATATCCCATTTTGGAGAAAATACACTCCCTTTTGCAGAAGCATTTCCGCCTTCAATCTGAGTAGCGTTTGTGAATGTGCAAGTAAAGATTTCTGGCAGAACATTGGCATTTTAAGATTTTACAACAGTTAGTTGCATAACAATACACACTGAACAATGGCAACATTACCAGTCCATTGATACAATACAATATATGGAATCAGACCATCTATCTCACTTAATGGCGAGGAGCCCACTGTGACCATGACAATGTAATTGCAACATCTCATATCTCTAATTAAAACGTGTCCCTCAAACAGATGTAAAACGTGACCTGGGGTGAGTTGAAATTGATATCGAAATGATCAGAATTACTCGCTCCCACGAAAACATATGGATCAAAGCCAAATGGCTCCTACTCCCTGTGATTAAAAGAGGATTTTGAACTGAATGACCAATTCAGAGATGAATCAGGGAGGGAGCCCACAATCAGCATTTTGCTCCAGCGACCCAGCACCAAATTGATTCCAGGGAAAATATCATGTGAATAATTAAACGCATTGATTAAACAGTGAGATAATATTTAATTAAGCTGGCTCATTAGAATTCCTCCTGCACCACCATTAATGGGTCATTAACACAACTAATTAATTAAGCACCCTCTAACTACCAAAAGAAATTCAATCTATAATGAGTACACGTTTTTGAAGAAGTTAATTAGGTAATCCCAGCTCGCACAAAGTCTTGTGTACAAAATCTAATGTGAACTACAATTACTGCTAAAACTTGCACAAGTCATTGTCAAAGATTGAGGCTTAACAACTGGACCTTCAAGAAAAAACTGGGTAAAACAGGAAGCAGCCTATATGAAGTTAGAGAAAAGTGCTTGAAAATAAAGAAATTAGATCTACATAGTTTCAGGTTGTCAATCTTAACACAAAATTATAACAGCAGCTAGGACAACTAATATTAAAATAGCCATTTTAGGTTAATAGTCCATTTAGCATGATTAAACCATTCTGATATACTTTCACATCTTAACTCTTCATAATATTCTCATCAAATCGTATGACATATACAGATAGCAAACACATTGTTTCTTTGGTACTGTATCATGCCAGTTCGGAAAGTGTTTTTCTACTTAGCAAAATAATAGGATGACTATCAAGGTCTCCTATTGAGAGCCGAGCTGTTATTCCTGCTCAATTTTTGTGTTTGAAAAGAAAAATAGCAAAGAACTTGTACAATTAGTTTGTAATTTATTCAGAATTTTGCCTGTGGCCTGCAGGCGATAGAATGTGCAGGTCTGAATAAGGTAATATAGAATAACATGAACATAAGACATCCTTGTTTTTGTGACATAAAGGAATTTTTTATTACAATTTGAGTTGTTCTGACAATGTTCCTGTGCTTGTATGAGAACAAGGATCTGTTTTACAATGTCGACGTCTTCTTTGTACATCATTGAGTCCCAGTTTCTATTTTATTTTAGGTTGCGTGAATATAAATGTCAAGATTTCTGCATTTTGGGTTGTGGGTTGGACAAAATAATACCTCTGATGTGGGAGAACACCGATTATCCTAAAATAAAAAACGGTCAATTTGAAAATAGAGTAATATTTGTAAGTCTGAATGCAAAAGTTACACTTTCCACTGTCCAGCAAAAACACAAAGTTAGTTCTTTCTTTGAGGCAAAAAGAAAATCCTCAATTTTATTTCATATTTTAGTGGTCTGTACACTTTTCTACTGGGAAAACCTTGACATGAAATATTTTGGGAATGCTTGATCTATATTCTACAGAGGGAAGAAGGCAAGGTGGAGAAGTGACAGCTAAAGCAGCCCTGTGTGTGATCAGGGGTGAGCTCCCCTGGTGAGATTCCTCACCCCTGTAGCGTGAACAATCCTCAGACGTGATCTGCCAGGCTAACCGGCTTGCATAAATAAAATCGGTTATCTCCCCATCCCTTTGCCTCCCTGTCCGCACTAGGGCTGTATTTAATCACGCGGGGGCCGATGGGATGGGGCCGTTTTTCTGCCGGAATAATCAGAGGGCCTCCATGTGTCCTGGTCATGTGTATTAATCCTGCCTTCCTATGGCTGGCCTTATCAGCTCCCAAAGCCCACCTCTCATGGGATCTGGGCTGCTGTCTCAGCGCCCTCTAATCTGCCCTGAGAAATTGTTAACAGGATGTAAATGCGTCCAGGGATGATATATGGCTTCTTGTATAACATCCATGTTATTGTTAAGCGTTTTGCATGCAGGCTCTGAGATTATGCACACGGAGAATGGGCGAGATGGTATTGATTGATGGAATAACAAATGTCGAATATCGTTTTAGATGCAAATGATCACACAGGGTTATGGGGCAAATCTTTTTTTGCTGCTTATGGATATAGACAGGGATGAAATAGTGGAGGCACTGGAGGACTTATCGCAGGCAGATATTTTAGTTTAATGGAATGTACTGTACAGAAAAGGAGGATAACACCATCAAGATTATCCCGTAACACAAATGTAGCCGGATGAAATTTTTAATTTTCGTGAACAAAGTTTCAAAATCCTCGCAGGTATCAAAAAATGTCATCTGAAATTAGTGCTTGAGACACTGAGTGAACACAAGCTTTGTTTTTTTATGTGACAAATCCAGAAATGTATTCAATGTCTCTTTACTGTGTTTGAGATTTCTTTTCTTTTTTTGACAAGAATCCCAACCTGTCAATTTCAGTCAGAGCCTGGTTTGAGTCAAAGTCAAATCCACCTCACATACTGATGCATTTCCATTTTGATGTGCACTGTTTCATCTTTAGTCTGTCAGCAGGAAGGGTGTATCACTGATAAGCATTGGAAATGCTCATGCAAAGCTGTCAAGAATTGCATTTTTAAAACATCAATAAAGTATATGGTGTGGCATGTGATGCGAGCTATAAGCACTGCTCTCCATCTTATCACAGTTCTCCATATTTCCAAAGGAAAACTCAAATGAGAACCGCTGAGCCTCCTCTGTGAGCGGAAACAAAGATTCATTAATCCACATCCTCCAATTATGAATTTCTCCAGTTTTGTTGTCTTTTTACTTTCCCTTGTTTTTGCTGTGCTCAGAACAGAGAAAGTCTTTGTTGTCACTTCCTGTCAAGGTTGGTTAGGACTCAGCATCGGGTCCGATGGACAGGGAGCTGTGTGATTTTTCTGTAGTACAGTAATTAGACCCCCCCCACCCCCCTCTTCTAGCCTGCAAATGCCATGGAAAGCATCTCAAAGTACTGTCTCCCATGATTAAAGACGGCTCATTATCTGTGGCTGGTCTCCGTCTGATTCGAGCCCCCACAGAGGAACGTGTGCAACCCAAAGAGACGGCACAATTGTCCTTGTCACCCAAAAGAGTATCTGCCTTTTTCATATTTCAGGTCCAAGTTGCTCTCAGCAATGGATGCCAACCTTCACTGCTTAGAATGGGACATTAAAACACTTAAACATACACCTTTATTATTAATAATAATAAAAAAAGTATTTGTTTCTAATTCAAGCACACATTTCTAATAAATTAATATTAATTAAGCCTGCGAGTTTGATGATGAATTTTGATTATTGTGGCTTTTCCTTTGGTTTTATTTTTACACACCACTAATCACGGAAACGTAGAGACGTACGACAAATGAGAAAAATAAACATGACAAGTCCAAGGTTACATCTTTGAAAGTCTTCTTTTGTTCAACCAAAGTTGAACACCCAATCCCTGTTGACTTAACATCTCAGCTCTACAGTTAGCATCGAGTCGAACACACCACAATAGATAAATAAATAAAACAAGCAAATAAATCACTAGGAAAAAAAAATGACAGTGTTCCCAGCTTGCTATGCTCCGCTGGGAGACCTTGATGGTGTCTGGGGGCAGCAAACCCGGGGGGAACCAACAAAAAGTGGCAGGACACAGGATGCTTTCAAAGGGACTCCGTACAGAAACTCAAAAACACCTGAGACCGTCACACTTGTCCAGCAACTATAATTACCAAAAATCAAATGTTGAACATAGCGGCATGGTGGCAACATTTAATGGAAATGTTGCAAATGAAGCCCTCAAATAATGAATAATTTCTGACCACTCTCAGCAGTGTTTCCCAGCAAGAGGGTGGCAAAATGTGGACATTAGTCAAGCTGGGGACTGATTAGGTTGAGGATGAGACTCGGCTGGAGGACGGACATCGCGGCGCTTCCCCAGAGAATAAATTTGCACCTGCCCCATACAGAACAATGGTCCTCTGCCTTCACACTGTGAACTGGGCTTAATTAAAAAACATGGCTAATTTGCACACGCGACTTTGCTTCAAAATTGGAGTCTAGCTCACCACTGAGTCTGTTAATTCACACAGGAAACTGCCGACTGTGAGGGGATGGGACCATGATGGGATTGACAGCGGACTGGACAAAGAGCGGACACAGTGAAAACATCCACACTGCGGGTCTCACTCGCTCTCCCTATCTCTGCTAACATGCAGTGTTCAGGGAGGGAAAAACTAACTTTGATTCAACATACTGGAGAAATAATCCTAACTGCTTCATAGTGCGGGATAATCTCCATAAAGTGAAATCACAGAAGGGCGGATGACGGAAAGGGAATCCTAACACGTCTTTTCTGACAGGTGACCGGATTGATGATTCCACGAGAAAATGTATATTGCTGAAAAGGCGGATGAATTATGACAGTTTTCATATTAAGCAGACTTATCTGAAGCAAAGAGCATTAGGAGTGCCAAGTACATCGACCGATACTATCGCAAATTGACCTGCCAATCACCTTAGCCTGGCTTCAAAGGTGCAGATAAGGTATTTAAGGTCAATGAAAGCAGATTCCACTGCCTGTTGGCCTTCCTCTTTACTACTATTAAAATTGTGTTTAGCTCCCAGTGAGGAGGTGCCTTGGTCTCTTTAGCCACATGAAAAAGATCTCGGATAATTCTCCCAGGCTCAAATAACTGAGGCTATTTCACAGCTAGGATTTTACATGCGAACTGAAAATAGCCCCTTTATGCTCGGTCCACGTCTGGGAAGACTCGTAGCGGTGGGGTCGCAGGCTGGAACTTGCTAAGGCTTACAAGGTAATCTCATTGATATTTATTCATCTAATGATGACGAAGAATGTAAACTAATGGCTACATTCATTCCAGGGTGACCCCAATGAGTCGTTCACATTGAAATAATGAATTGTACATAAAAGAAGCTCCAAATCTTCAAGTCAGGCATAGAATAAGCTCTAATGCAGAGCAATCCCAGCAAGGTATTAAAGTTAGCAAATGGTAGATAATACCACAAGATTCAAAAGTGTATGTTCAACAATGATCCTGTAAGGGAGAATTAAAGCTCCTGGCATATTGGATGTAAGTATACTTAAATAAAGACTGTGATATTGTAGAGTAAAATTCAAGCTGCTATCCCCCCATGTTCCTTATTTGAGAACTCTCACATGGAATTTGGATACAGGCTAAAAACAAATTCCATCTTCAAATAGCTTAGCGTGCACGCGGTAATTACATATCGCAGTTCCATTATAATGCACAAAGAGGAAAAGGCAGCAAAAGTGGGTCTTGAGTCGTTCCTGAGAGATAGAGGAGGCAGGGAAGGGGGAGAGAGACGCAGGGCTGGAGACAGAAAGTCGAGGACGGGGAGAGTGTTACTTTTTGGGGGCGATCACTCCTCACATTGAGCTGGAGCTGTCGTACCTGTCGCTGCGGCGCTGACAGGCGGTTTGTTTGAATGGGGGGGTCACGCAAGGAGCAGGGGAAGTGAAAGAATGCTAAGGACACTCAAAGTTACTGATAGCAAGAGGGGATCAGGCAGCAAAGGTGACACTGTGATTTATTGACTCCTCGGGGGGTCATCTTGACCTGAGCTTGAGGTCACTGTAACAACCACCGGTAATGGGAATTTTTTTGTGTGTGTGCTCTTACCTTCACTTTACGCCAGCAGCACACTTTATGCAAATTTGTATCCAACTGGAGAAAAACTCATGACCCATCCTTCAAAATTTTGCTTTATTTATGTCTGTTCTATTTTTTTAATGTCAAAATGATTAGAAGAACACATAAGACGTTTAAAATAGGATACTGTTTTAGTCCTGTACGAGTAAACAACGAACCGAACTGATCATCTTAAAAGGTTTTACGCATGAAAGCTGTAGTCAAAGCACTCCCTCTCACTTCATCTGAGGTCTGCGCCCCTTCAGCTGTTGTTTTTGTCTTGTTTACTCAACATTCACTGGCGTCCATGTTGTCATCACCTGTGAAATGACTAAGCTTGGAGTATAAAGCTCTAATGAGAAAACACACAAAGGCACTCATTTGAGTATCGCGGCATTGCGCAGAGATACAGTATGAACCGAACCCCCCCCCCAGCTATCCAAACACGCCGCTTTTCATATAGCCTGTTGTTGCCGGCCGTTTGGCTTGCGTGGCCATGGGGGCAGCTGTTGACACTGTTACCATTGCATTTCCTGTTAAGCCTACCAGCTGCTTCTCTTCTATTCTCCATGGCCCCCTGGAAGGGTGGGTGAAACAAGTGTTACCAGCCGTCTCGACGACAGACAGCTCCTTTCTGCCCCTGGCTGTTACTGTATCACCAGGCTTTTATGGCACAAAGAAAACCAGCGAGCGTGGCGACCACAATGGCCCCGCAGCTCACCTCAACCAAGCCCTCTCTTATTAACACACACTGTTCATGCTGCGGGTTCAAACTGCAACTGGAAAGAGGGGCGTACGCAGGGTGGACTGTGCGCCACAAGCCCAATGATAACATGGTTGCAGACGAGTGTATGTCAGCATTAACGTCGCACACAATTGAGATGCAGCTGAATACACAGAGGTTCAATTAAACTTAAGGTGTTAATCAAAAAGCAGGGGACTGCTAAATAATGAATCGATGGCCATATGTTTGTAGGAACATCCGTTCAGCTACAAAAACCAGCCAGGAGAACCAGACTCCCCAAGCGAGGAGCAGAAAAAACATCTTTATTAAGACTGCATGCAAGAATAAAAACACCATTTTTTATTTCTCAGAAGGATGCATATGCCTGAGTTTGCACATCTCCGATGCATTGCACAAACAATATTTATATGTTTGTCAGAGTCTGTAAAGGGGTACTCCATACCCTTTTAACTTTAGATATTGACTGTCAGATGGAGTGAAGAGTATTCAAGTAATTAGTTTATATGCATAAGAAAGACAGCAGAGAACTTGTAATGTAAATGTGATGTCGCCATGTTCAGGGTATATGTATAGCTTCTCAGCAGAAGCCAAAACAACGATGTCCTGATGTGCGAGAGAGTCTCTTTTCACAGAGCACAATCGATAATGAAATCTGACCATTTTGATGGGACGGGAGCTTTAAAGACCAGACTTTGAAAAAGTTCTCCTCGTTATTGATGGCGGCAGTTTTCTCTTGTGGATGCAGGCGTGGGGGGAGCGGGGGCTGTTGAGAAGGTGTCACATGATTAAAGCGGCGATTGGAGATAGCAAGATCGGTAGGGTATGGGAAGAGATAAGAGGAGAGTAACCATGTTTAAAGTGCGCTGTGATCAGCCATTGCATGAGGGAAAGCAATGACAGGTGTACTGTAGATAGGCTTGCTGTGAGGAAAACAGAAATGGGTGACTCCTCCAAAGCACTGCCGCTAAAATTAGAATATTTTAGAAGATGTGAACAAAAGAGTGTTAGATCGGGGAATAGGGATTCAAAAAAACTATTTTTATTCCAAACGATAATGACCCTCCCTGCTTGTGCATATCGTTAATTCAACCACGGTGGAAAATATAGCTTTGCCCAGATGAAGGGCCTGTTCTGTCTAGCTTAGGAATGACAAGAGTAAGGCTAGACAACAGCGGAGGACAAGGCCAGTCATGGGGTAGATGAGCTGGAGGCGAGGGTGTTTATTTCCTCCTTTACAGACCTGCCTTGTCAGCAAATCACGCTCCGAGCCAGAGTCTCAAACACGACGCCGCGGCACAGGCGACACCACGACCCGTTACAACATTCAATAAATATAATAAACATCCCCGTGAAACAAATTGTTCATAAGCTACCTGTTTAATTTTTCAGATCTCCTTGAACCATATATTTCCTTATTAGTTTGGAGACATTCGCTTGGCCTGAGTGGATGGATGATGCTGTCAGGGGCCTGGGCATTATGGCGGCTCTGTGTGAGTGATTTCTACCAAGGAAAGCCTATTAGGCCTGACAGGGGGATGATGATATTAGGCCATCATCATTCAGAAGACACCGCCCCCACCAACCCCACTACACCCTCATCCATCAGACAGCCCAAAACACCCAGCCCAGCTCGCTCCTTTCCTCGCTCCCCCTCACTCCCTTACCCACTTACTCTCCCTCTTCACTTCTTCCCCTTTGGTTTTTTTCTTGCCTTCCCTCCCATTTCCTTCCTTTCCAGGCTGTTTTTTCTCTCTCTCACTTCCCCAGTATTCCCCTCACACACTGTTGTTACTTATTTCCATGGTTTTATATCTTTCTGTCACATTCCCTCTCCTCACTTTTCCCCTTCTCCCTCGTTCTCTCTCGGATGGCAAACACAAAGACAAATTCTGCCCTTTTCTTAGCCCATGAAACATTTAACATTTCATTCCAGATCTTGGCAGACGCAAGTAAAAAATGACCTAATGAATCTTACTTATTGTCTACCCTGAGTGCAATCACGAGCTAAATATGAGATCCCTGTTCCCCAGCCGGTATCCATTGTCTTCTTGGCCTTCCCTGATCTCACTCATCCTACAAAGATTGAGATCTTTACCATTAAGATGCACAAGTTGTTCGTGTTAACATCAGTTTACTCATGCCTCAGCATCTATTCTACTCCTTCTTCTGTGTCTTTTTTAATCCAAAAATACCATATAAATAATCAGAGCTATATATACATATATATATACATATACACACACACACACACACACACACACACACACACACACACACACACACACACACACACACACACACACACACACACACACATACACACATATACATATATATATATGTGTGTGTGTGTGTGTGTGTGTGTGTGTGTGTGTGTGTGTGTGTGTGTGTTTGTATATATATATATATAGTTGAGTTAAGAAGTTAATTTGCATGCCTAAGCTGTAGGTACGTCAGTAAAAATTTCCTTGAAACTTTGATAGTGAAGCTTTAATCATGTTGGAGGAAAAATGGTCTCAGTCATCCCATTCTCTTTAATAATACTCATCTCTCAAACTGATTTTCAACCAAAAACTTACCGAGATCTCTCAAGGAACAAACCAGAAAAACCTTTTGCACTTGCTTTGGGTGCATGACTGATATCTCCTCTGTTGTTATCACCGGTTTCAAATCCCAATGTAATACCAGAGTTATAAAGTAACTTCCATGTACAGATAAAGAAGCATGTTCCAATCTCATATAAGCCATTCTTGCATCAGCTCAATGCTATATTTGTTTCTTTTCTATATAAAGAGAGAGACGCTTACCGTCTTCTGTTCTCTGAGGATTAACCAAGAAATAATAAATGGTGGGAGCTTTCTTTAGTAATCCACATGACCCCGAAGTCCCACTCTCTTCACCCACACCCTTTTGTTGGGGCACAGACCTGAGTGAGCCCTTTTGACCTCAGCTTTGGTCTGCTGTGCCCGCTGCGGTGACCCCTGAGATCTCGGGTCCTGCTGAGGCCGGAGGAGCCTCATTGATGACAGCGTTTGCCTGGACTTTCTGTGCGTGCTTCACATGGTGATCACTGCAGCCGATGGCCGTCTGCTGGCCTTGACAATGGACGGTTTATGTGCCAGTGGTCAAACGGTGTCAACAAGCCATTTCTCTCACAATGTCCATTGTCCAGCCTTTTCTCCCTGAGATTTGTTTAAATCCTCCATCAAACAACCTTTTCTTATGTGCTTGAATGTTCACTTCTGAACTGAGCAAATATGAGTATAGGTGCCTGGTGGATTGTCAGTTCTTAATAGACACACTTCATCATATAACTTTAATAATGCACTCATCTACATAGTAAAAGAAAACCAGGTCCATTGTTACTTATTCCATCCTCCCATGATAAAACGAGAAAAACAGCTCGTGTGTTAAGTAAAGAGAGGACACTTTAATTGGAGCTCATTATGCACCACATACGCATACATTTAAAAAGCTGATTCCAAAACATTCAGACCCATTTAGGTCCCTCTGAATGATGTTAGTGAAGGAAGGTTCACCAATAAGACAGCCTTCTCCCAGGAGAGCGGTGCACATCTTCAAAAGGCATCCATGGTTTACTGCTTTCCATCATGTCTTCTTTGAATATTGTCAAAACCTCCATTATTACATGACAGGGTTTGCTATGCAGATGCAGGTCAGGTGTTTTTTAAGAAGCTCCACCCATATATTCTTTGTTTTTGTCAGTCATGTGCTGAAAAATGACTGCTCTGTAAACATACTGCATCAGGCAGTTGGATTCCTGATGTCTTCATGTATTCTCAGAGTCCCTCAGGCCATCACAGCAGGGGAGCGACAGCTTTCTATAGGAATGTTGTTCTAAATCTATAACATGATATGCAAAAAGAAAAAAAATATGTACTCCTCTCTAACTTCTGACCATGTATACTGAGATATCGCAAATATTACAATAGTATCACAGTAATATGTGCTATGTTCATTTGATGGTCGCAATAGCCTCTGCGATTATTACTGGCACATTTTATTTGACTTATTAAACTATATATTTACCTTGGGGTTGTATGTATTTTTTGAATGGGTACTTTTGGCTTGGGAGCTAATTTGTTAATTTACAGCCTCCATGCCGAGACAAAACAGTGATGTTTTCATTGATGTGATGTAAGTAGTTTTGCATAGTAACATCCCCTTGCCTTCTCAGAGAGACTGATCAGTTTCAGCCGTGGCCTTAAAAGAGATTGGGGATTACCTTGAATGTGAATATGTCGCCAAGATCAAAATGACAGAGGCAGACGACGGGGTGAAGGAGTGGCTTTAAAGGTTTTATGCAAAACGCGATGTCTCCTTCTGCCTTTCCATTAACTGGCTGCATTGAATTACTTAATATGGTATAGACATTAATTAAAGGATTACTGTAATATAAATCATGCTGGCTGTTTGCTGTTGTCCACATATCCTGGTTCAGAGCTCCAACTGAGAAGGTCTCAGACATGTAAGAAGTAGGAAAAAAATATAATTCTGATGACGGCTGGTTACTGTAACAAAGAAATGTACATCTATCAAGCAGTAATTAATCGCTGTAGCCTTTCCAGACAACGTGACGACAGAATTTGGTCACTGCAAACAACTTAATTTGATCAGCTTTATGTAAAACAGTCATTTGAGGGGGAGGAGAGCCCGTGAGGAGATTAATTGTAAATGTTTACAGTGGAATTTGGACTGTGTGTTTAACATGATAATCTAGCCAGGAGCCAAACAGAAGAGAAATAACAAATTAATAACAATAGGAGCCTTTGCTTATCACAGACTGCTGTCTGTTTAATGTTTGAGGGATCCAGACGTCTGCCAATCCTGAACACTTGCACATATGGTGTAATATGTTTATATGAGAGCAAATCACTGTCACTGGCTCCATCCAGGGAAATGTTTGCTCTTTTAAAAAGGAACATCTGCCAGAATTATGACTCCTCATTTCTTTGCGCTTTCTACCTTTATTCTCATGCTGTTGATGTTATTTCTGGGATAAGAGACACTGTTATTCCGATTCACATGTTTATTGCAGCTAATGACAACAGAGTATGTTATAATCAGCTTGTGCCTTAGCTCTGATTGTATAATTAGGTATTGTCTTGTTGAAAGTAGACACAGCTCACCAAACAGTACAGCAATAACCTGTTTTCTGGCCTTTCCACTCATGTTCTATCAATATGGATAGAAATACAGCAGGGTATTTTAATGTAAAGTCAGACACAAGCATTAATCATACAGTTTTATCATTTTTTTTGTTCTGTAGACATACAAAATCAAGTTGGAGTGTTTATGTAACTCAACAAGCCCTGCACCTTTAGTGCCGCAAAGCTATTCATCAATTGAAACAAGGAGAGAAAAGGTTTGGGGTTTTATTGTTTCTTTTTTGCACATTATATACATGTAGACGCACAAGCATGCACACGCACCACAGATGTATGCAAATGATTGTACCTTGACCCTTTTTCGAATATTCGAGTGCGTGTCTATGTGAGTGTTTTTGGGCCTGTGTCAGAGGCAGTAGATGGTGTCAGCCTTGAGCCAACCCCCACCTCAAAAGCTCGTCCTAATACCCCTTTTACCTCCCCATTTTCTCTAGCCCATTCAAAACCTGTCACTCACTGCTTTGAATTCCATTAAACCTAAAGAGTGCAGCACATTCACCTGAAAGAAAGGGAAAATATACACCAATAGTTTGTGGGGATTTGTGAAACACACAACTTTAAATGCACAGTTTGTTTCAATGAGAGTGAATTTTTCTCTTAAAAACCAGCTCCTTACTGTTCTTAAGTCAGCTATCTTCACTTTTCCTTCACCTGAACAGTTTTTCTTCATGTAAAATTCTAGCATAAGGTCACATATTAAATGGGAACAGAAATGAGGAGTCAGCAGAGCTGGCTGGGAGAGAAATGTGCGTCTGAGTCTGAATGTGCTGAATGAATGAATGCAGGTCATGATTTATCAGGCCCACAGTGCCGCTCTCTGCCCGTCCTGCTGAGTCCTGATGGCTACAGGCTTTATGTAAAACAAACCCAGCCTTTTCATTCTGCTGCTCCCATCGCACTACTTTGCTAAAAAGCCAGACTCTGCATTCCCAGAAGTAACCCGGCAGCCACAAAATGGCCATGGCTTTCTATTTTATTGAGGTACGAGCTGAAAGTCCGCTCCACATGAGAGACAGTTATTATACGGCAAAGAACAGTTTGGATTATGGAGAAGGCAAGCAGTCATGATTAAAAACAAAGGAGTGGTTCATTCGATGCACCGTATAACTGGAGGGGGTTGGTGGATTTAGCTGACTGCACTAATATTCAGCAGGTATTCGTCATTGATCACGATTCCGGCAACATATTAATACTTTCCCTACAGCTTAACATTTGTAAAGTTGAGTTTATGTGCGGTATAATTGGTGGCTACTGAAATCTTAATGCTTTGATCACCGTTTAGCCCCATTCATCAAAAGTTCTAATCTAAAGAGACGAACCATCCTCTGCGATGAGGACTATACATCGTCTTGAATATACATGGTGTGCCAATCAGCGTATTCTCTGAAAAGCCGTCTCCCTCAGACGACTCAAAGATATGTATACAGAGGCCAGCACCTTCCAACCTATCACCTAAACCTAAAGGGTGTCAGAGTTTGAACTGAAAATGACCCCTTTCATTCTAATTACTGAGAATCTCATTGACCCGACATGTCCTTTTTTTTGTCCAGCAAAGAAAGGGAGGGGTGTCCGCTCCACGACCGGCTCAGCCTACAGTTTGACAGACGTTCGGTGCTGGAGGTGTCAATGGTAACCCCTCAGCGGTAGCGTGTGTCCTTCCACTGGCCGGTCATGTTTAAGGGGTTGACAAGTGACCAGGACAAAAGTACTCTGTCAACAAGCTGTTTAATATCCATTATTATGGAGTGAACATTGTGCTCCGAGACAGGTAAACACATCTCCATTGATCCATTGATGGCAAGATAGAAATATTTTCTCTCACCACTCACCACTATAAAGTGGCCCCCTTTCACAAAGACAAGGAGCAAACAATACAGAAGAAAAAAAAAAAAGCAAAGAGGTATATAGGAGGGCTGACATTCTGCTCCATTGGTAAATAATAGCGTCGGCAAGCTGGCCTATCTATAACCCCTGAAACCGCTGTCTGCCAAGATAAAATGTTGGGCCTGCTTCTCCAGAGCCTTCGAAAAGATCAACACGGCTGATGGAGTTTTATTTGTCTTTAATGTCACACTCAGTCTGGCCTCTCTAAAAAACAGTCTCGAGTAAACACTAATGACAAGAATGCTCTTAGACACTTCAAATTGGACGTAAAGCACAGCGCTGAAAAGCCATCGCACCCCAGTGGATCGCTAATCTGTTGAACCTCTGAAGTGGATAAGACCGTGATGAAAAAAACCTCAGGAGCTCTTCACAATACAGATTGATGATGCGTGGGGCAACCTTGTGCCTGCTCACAGTCAAACAAGAAGCAAATTGTGTTGGTTTTTTCTTTTTTCTTTTTCCACCCTCTTACAATCTGTCTCATCTCATAACTGAATTTAAAATCTTGCATGCATGCCATTTCTCTGTTGAAAAATATCAAATTGCATGTTTTACCATTGTAATTGCGCATTTTTATGTACTGTTGACACCCTTTCGGGCTCTGCTATCTTTTAACCGCATGCTATTATGACTTCTCTCTTGTAAGCTGTGAATTAGATGCCTGCTTTTAAGTTTAAATGGAGGCGTATCCCTTTCCGCAGGCTCTTCATACGAGCCCTCTGTCAAAGAGAGAGGGGGACAGACACTTGGTATGCTGTTATTTTGTGAACTACTCCGCTTAGTGTGAAAGCAGAGGGCATCTCTACCCAGCAGGAAGTGGACAGCTCTTCCCCCTGTAATGATGCATAACTAGAACACTTCCATTCACTCTTGCGAGCCTCAATGAGGACGGCCTCTCAAACCTAACTATTATAGCCAAGCTAATGTCAGAGAGTCAGCTGCATTCAATATTATATTTTGGTCTTTTCTGCAGTTTGATTACTCTCCTTTACAAACACTCACTCCCCCATCAACCACGCCCACTATGTCATCCATTTCCCTGGATGCGGTTGTCTGTCTCTCACCAGACCCCCTCTCTGTCTGGCTTTCTGGTTTCATCTTTAATTTCAGCTTGGCTTGATGCTGATTTTCAGCCATGTTCAGGTGGTATAAACAAGCACAGTGGGTAATTCACACTATATTAAAAACTGTTGGTGCAACAAAGAACCTCAGACAGTGGAGGCCTGCATAAGCAAATTATCACTGCTAAATTAAAACCCTAAGCACAGGCTAGATGGTAATAATATTGTAGATCTCTAGAGCAATCACATCCTGGGTGCTTAAGTTTATTTATTTTTCGCTCGGAAGCCTATCAGACTGTTTTAGGGGCACTAACAGCCTCATGAAAATGTCTTTATTACAGTATACATAACACAGGTAATGCAAATTAGTATCTGTTGAACCATATGGATGAGCACAAATGTGCAGCAGTGTTATAGCGTTTGATTTCGTGGTGCGCCCACATTATTTGGCAGATGTATGACAATAAAACATGTTGCAAATTTCCATGATTATTACATGTTGAGATTTCTGTGTCACTTCCTCAGTAGTTAGCCAGGAAGGGGGAAAAAAAATCTCTGCTTGGTGGCCCAACATTAAAACCCAATAACTCGAGATTTCATTTTAGTATGTAATAAGGTTCATGTTTCAAAAACACTTCTTTGTCTTCTAAATTGTTGACTGCTATTCATGCAATGCAAAATATAATATCCAGTACTCCTTACAAATCCTACACTGATGCATATCACAAACTCTTGTTTGCGTCTCACCTTTCAAGTCACAGCTTGATGTGATTGCGTCAGGATTATTTCATGTTTAAACTTATCGTACCACAAATGTGCAAAAACTGGAACATTTGCATAAATGTTAAAACAACAAAATTATCTGGCATGTTCAATGGATTCATATGATAAGCAATATTCTCATTATTTTATTTCCTTTTTTTTCTCGACAGCACACTTTAAAAAGAAATTACTATTTTGTCTTTTTGTCTGAGAATATGTTGAAGTGCTTCGTCAATAGCAGTGTTCAGACTCTTTAGTTCTGGTCACAGTGGGCAAAGGTGGAATATTTTTAATGGGAATACAGTCACATTTTAAGAACATGCTACCACTGTACCCCTCTGTCAGCCTTGGCCCTGCTGAATTCAAGCCGATTATGGATAACAACCACATTACAGCACGATACATCAAAGACCGAGCTTACTGCTCAGTGGGGAGCCACTCTGGCACATTTCAAAAATCTACCCATTCAAGAGCTCTCACTGGAAGCATGCTATGCATTAAATGTGTCAAGACAGGAAAGTGTCTTCTGATCCATCCCATCCCAGGCCTCCGTGCTGCTGCTCCGTAAGTGTGCTGGTTTCATTAAAAAAAACAACGAGGCGCAAAACAAACAGGAGCGTAAACAAAGACTCACAATGGAAAATTGATAACAAAGAAGTTGTAATAAAAAATGCACTGCATTAACTATTAACTGCTTTGTGTGTGTTAATTGAAGGGATGATTGCGATTTCAGCCTTAAAAGAAATAAAATTGAATAGAAACAGATTTATCTTAAAAACTTGCAAAGATTCACAAAACAATAGAGTCACTTCACTCTTGGATTTTGACAGCAGCAACCAACTAATCATTACTTTAACAAAGCTACTGTGTATTCACTCCAATTTGGTGCTATTTTGGATACATAATTTCCCCCTATAACAGCCATGCATGCGCACATCCATCTGGACGTTTTCACATATATTCTCATTCATTTTAATTGAATCTGACTCTTCAAAAGTAATTGCAGGGTTGTTGTGTTAATAAGCAGCTGTTTTTCACATGCAGGTGTGAGGATGGCGGGCTACCGGAGTGTGTTTATGTATTTGCATAGCTTCACACCTGTTAATGAAAGTGCTTGTTTTTCCAATGAATTTCCATGCTCCTCTAATAAGACTCAGTGTCCTCCCACGGCTACCCTAATGACTGTTATCACACCACCTTCGCAGAGCCCAACGCAGGAGTTATAATAACCTGCATACTGTCGCACCGCTCTGCGTGTGTGTGTGTGTGCGCGTGTGTGCTGTTGCACAGGTGGTGCATGATCCATGTGAGCAGGTGATGGAAATGCAGCAGATCCATGTGCTGAATCAGAGGGAGGCTATGAAAGATGGAACGTACACCAGATTCAGATTGCAAAGTCTTAAAACAATTGCATATAAAGAGCCGACATAATGATCATCCTGCCCTCCTCCCATTCACGCAGAACTTAAACATGTAATGTACACATCTGTACTCTACTTTATAGCATACTCTTAACTTTGGGTTCTTGCCTTTACTTTAGACCTCGATTCTGCTCTATAAAAATCTGGCTCCCAGCCTGACACTGACACATTTTGCAGGCGCAAACAGGTGAGAGCCTGCCAAACCTTTGCCTACACCCATCAACTTCCCGGAAAGCTAAAAAACATGCCAAGGCTGCCTCCGATAACAAGCAGAAGATGTGGAGATCCTCCTCTGGGCAGTGACAGAAGTCTGTGAATAGCTAAAGAAATTTCATTTTTCCTTCAAAATGGCCCTCAGTCCCCAACTTGCACTGCCGGGAACTGTGTATATCCTTCCTGCAGGCAGCCTTCTCGATTACTGCGAGCTAAATTAACAGCATTTAAGTGTCTATTAAAACACCAATGCTTTGCTGCCTCTGGCTGACCCCGCCTTGCCCTTTTTCCATCCGCTGCTGCTCATTAAAATGGCATAATTGCAGGTAAGCATCCTGCGGTATCAACACGCTTAATTGCCAAAGTGAGGAGGTTCACGGTGCCACATTGGTCCAAATAAACCTGGGTACCAGTGGATAAATAACAGTTATCATTAGCAGTCCGAGCCCATTTCATTACTGAGGGCAGGGCCTCTGTTGATGCATCCTTATTAGCAAACGAGAAATCAAGTGATGATGGTATTTCTGACAAAAGTAATAAAATTGGGACTTTTTTTTTTTTTATTTAGACAATTACTTAATCAACCAACTATTCAAATCAGAATAAAAACTTTTTTTTAATAACCTAATATCTTAAATTCAAATGTAAAACATAAAAGCTTACAACACTCAACATTTGCTTTGTGCGGTTCACACATCACACTTGAATCCTTTTCACACGTTCACACTTTCCTCTTTGCATGAATCTGACACACAAACAAAACAAACAAAAAAAAACCAACTATCTGCAAGATAGTTACGTTTCAACTTTTCTCTCGACCCCACTCATTAAAAGGCTTCCGTCTCGCTCTTCGAGGACAAAATGCTGCAGAGTGCAGAGCTGTATTTACCGCCCGCCTGCTTGTGAAGGTTTAACTACGGCACTAATCGGCTCTTGGATTCCACTTTTGTCATCTGCCGTCCCCTAATATGCACTAACTGGATATATATTGTATGGGAATGTTCTTACTTTTTTAACCTTCCCCTGAACCGTCAAATTTCTGCTTGCTCTTGATCCGTCCATTTTATACATTTTAGGTCCTTTAAACCCCCTCAAAGCTTCTTAGTAACAGTCGGTCGATCAAAGCCACCACAGCCTTTCCATCCTCTCCTGAACTGAAGCACAAGTTTAAGATTGGCTGAAAGGGGGACTTGGGAGCTAAATAAAATGGCATTGTTTGCCGCTGACCTGACTCGGTAAACCAAAATGTGCTATTCTTAAGCTGAAGCACGTCGCGCTGGAACTCAGAAGTACCGATTTCCTTCATTATACTCTGTATACTTTGATTTGGAAAGTGTTGGACTTCATCCAAAATCCAGCAGCATACCAGAAGAGCTGAAACAAACTGCAGTGAACAGGCCAGAGGTGTTACTTTGCCACTTTTGATAGTGTCATAAATAGAGAATTAAAAGTTTTTTTTATCCCCTTTCAACTTCTGTACAATGTTATATGTTGAAAGTCTGGCCATTATACTGGAATGAATTTCTTATTCTTATATGTTGACAGCCTGTCTTAAGATTTTAAAGAAAAATAGATTTCTGTTTTTGTTTGTGTGCCTGTGCACAAGAACCAGTGTGCATGTGCATTGTGAGTATATGCGAGAGTGAGACAGACAGCCATTGCACGAGCAAGCCGTGAGCGAATGCGAGCGCTCTCTGTTTGTGTGTTCCTCTGAGTGTGTGAGTGTGTGTGTGTGTGTGTGTGTGTGTGTGTGTGTGTGTGTGTGTGTGTGTGTGTGTGTGTGTGTGTGTGTGTGTGTGTGTGTGTGTGTGTGTGTGTGTGTAGAGAGGTATTATTTGCCGGTGTGGGTCAGAGGAGGGGCAAGGTATCAAAGATCACAAAAAGTGTATGACAGCTGACAATTTCAGGCTTTTGATTAAGATTTGTTGATATGACCAGTCCCTGGGTCTCTCCCAAACTCACTCCAGGGATTCTGGGCTGCCCGGCTTCAGCACAGACAGTACAACCCGTCAGTTGACAGAATCAGGCGGCACAGGCGCCTTCTCCTCATCGCCTGCCTTACCTCCCCGCTGAAACCCCAGTAATTAGAGTCTGGGCAACATGCAGAAAAAACACCTACAGAGAGCACAGTGTCATGGACATTGCCAATTATGCAGCCATTTTGCTCATGGATGCAACCAGCTCTTGTAATGACACACACACACACACACACACACACACACACACACACACACACACACACACACACACACAGTCATGTTCACATGAGATCATTACAGACCTAAATCAGGTTTAATCTTGACATATGCTTATTATTTATCAGAGTGTCATGTCAGCAGTAATAGCAAGGAGCACATGATGTTGCTTATTATTGCTATTTTGACCACTATTTCCTATCAAGGCCCTCACCTGTGAGCCTTGTGTGCACCTGTGATTCTTCCTGCCATCCAAACACATTCACGAATACCAATCTTATATTGTAATTGCATACAAAAATAGCTGATTGTTGGAAAGGAAAGGAAAATACCAGACTACGTTAAGAAATAAAATTGTTTTGAATGAAAAAAGAAGAAGTGGATACGCATTTCAACTGATGACAGTAATGAGCTCTAATGACCATCTTCCTTTAGAGTTTTCCATTAAATCATCCTTGAATAATACAACATAAATGGGCCATTATGTTCAATATTAAGTATCGCAGGGTAAAAAGGAAGATGTCTGCTCGAGTTTAGCGGTAGCTGGAGAATGCTGTTGACTGTAGGCTAATGTCTTTAAAACACCTTTTCCCTCTAGAAAAGAGGAGGAAAAGTTAATTGCAGCATTTGCTCATCGGGGAGACAGAGGGCCACTCAAAACGTCCCCTCATTTGTGAATTAGAGACACGCATTTAGCCACAGGAAATGTAAAGTGGGATTGCTCTCCATGAAGAGGAGGTTAAGTGCACTAATGGAAAGCAGTTAAGTGTTTGTTATTGTTGCTCTGTTATTTCTTTTCTCTTCTGTATTTATAGTTTGTAATCGCAGATGTAAATTTTTGGAATGTTTTAATGGCGATTCTTCCAGACCAATAATAAACGGCGCTGCGGAGCGAACACTAAGTGCATTTCATTGTCTCCGTCAACCGCCTCGTCCTCGGCTTGGCGTAATTATGTACCATAAATTTAAACAGTGTTGAGATGACGCCGATATGGAGTTGTTTCTCAACTTTCATGCTGCTATGAAAGATGACTACCTGGTCATATAACTAACTCGTGTCAAAGCCATGTCTGTTAAAATGTGCATAATGCAAAAGTCATACGTGAGGTTTTTGGGACATTTCACTGTATTTTGCAACAGAAGGTTTCATTAAAATTGACTCTATGTTGATAGTGTAGTCATGTTCAGTAGTAATTATTTTGTTTGGTGAAAATATAGACATTTTCATCACACATACTCTCACCACAACAAACAAAAACTTCAGGGTTTAAATTTAAAGGATATTACGGCAATATTTTTCTGGTTCGGCTCATTCAAGATAAAACTGGTCTGAATGTGGCACCTGAACTAGAATGTGTTCGACACTCCCCTAAAGGGTAAAAACCTAAGATATTGGTGAGCTCAATAGCTCAATAGTTTTCTGTGCATTATGAACTGCTTTAAAACAAACTGAAATGGCGTTTCATTTGTACATGGCACCTTCATGTTGCTTGTACCACAGCACAGCGGCACCATCATAATGGTTCACTAATGATTCAGCTCCCCTCTGCATGTTTGGCCTTTGAGAAATCTGAGAAATAATTTTTTTGGTAATTATTTGTGTGACTCCCTCCAGTATAACTTGACATGTATTGTAAATGTAATTCTGCTGATGATGTGAACTGAAATTAGTAATTCAGTGCTTTATTGAACAAGGCTAATAGTATTTCCCTTAACGGAGATTTCTGAGAGGAGGGGAATTAATGGGTATATTCTGGCTGCTATTGTTGGCCATGGCAGAGCACATGGACACAGTAAAATGCCTGAAATTGTATTTGTCATGTTCAAACCAAGTCAGTGGCATGTAAAGGGGGGAAAAAAAGTAGGTGCAAGGGGAGGGAAAATCCTCAATGCTGCTCTGAGCCGACTTTGACACAGATCTCCAGAGTAACATGATGCCTCGTGCAGAATAAAGCAAGCCAGGCAAAAGCCAGCAGACTTGTGGAACAGCCCCTTCTAATGAGAAATTCCTGTAATTGATGTCACGCTATGGCAAGATTGGGATCATTTCTCAGTTTCTTCCTTTTGTTTGCTGCCATTTCAGAAATACGCCCTCTGAACTTTAACAGTCATTTATTCTTTCATTTTCTTCTCTAAACAAAAGCGGGGCCCTCTTTCCGCTCATCACCGTGCCAATATGGGAGAAACCCCATCTTGTCACGCAATGTAACAAAACCATTAAATGTGCAGCATTAAAGGGAGACGAGATGCAATTAGCCAAGAAATTACTCTGATCTTGGTGACATTTGGGAGAAATTGTAACACAATATACCCGGCCAACGCTTGATTGACAGCCTAATCCAAGTTTGATGGGCGCGGGTCCACGTTCAGCGAGCAGAGCGGGTCGTGGCGAGATAACGAGTACAGCTGCACAACCCTGATAGCTGTGTCCGCTACGATTCGTCACCGGGCAAATTCCTCTGGTTTAAACGATGATGAAAGTATCGACCATTAATGACAGGATCATCTCCCTGCCTGAAATAAACGCTGTAATCCCTTTTGCCAGGTCCATGAATTCCTAATATGAGTTATATAAACTGGAGCAATAAATCAGTGTTAGCTCAGTTGTGTTTGGAAAATTGTACCAAGGCTCTTTGCCCCCCCCCCTGTTTAAAATGCGAGACAGGCAACTGAGGACATCTTCGCTTAAGCTGTAACATCCAATGAGTTATTGCTGTGGATAGATTAACTTTCGCTCAGCAATAAGAATTGCAAATAGGTGAAGAATAGGGTGGAAATTCCCTTCACCTATTGTGAACTAAGAAGTGTGTTCGGCTGCAGTCAGCGGATGCTGATGAATATCACAACCTTTCATCGGATGGGTGTTCAATTGGTTGAACATGAGTGATGAGAACATCACACTGATTGTATTGTAATGACATTAATCAAAGTCAAAGGTAAGTGAGCTGCAGCCCGATAAAAAAAAAAGGGAAGAAGATAGAAAGGAAGACAGAGAAAAAAATCTGAGTTTGTTCAAGCAGGTGTTGGAGTTTGGGACTTCCTTTGAGGGGGTGTGGAGGTGCCAGAGGACACAATGGGGGATCAGCAAAACATAAAAGACACCAAATCTGTCAATCTGGGTGAAAGCGGGTGTGTCCTCGCTTCACTGTAAGTGAGGCAGCACAATGTATCACAAATGTATCATTATCACAATATCAACAAGTGCGTGATACATTCATTTCCATTCATTGTGAGATACCGAACTCCCCAGGTTCAAAATGGCCGTTTAATGATAAAATGTGCAATTAATTGCCAAAATTAATTAACTGAGGCCCAATTTATACCAAAATGTTTCCATTGAAAATGCAACCTTTTCACCTTTTCATTGGAGAAAAGCTTTGCCTTTACACAGCAGCGTTTTGAAAAGGATGTCTGTCCATAAACTCTGAAAACTATGTACTTTTCATGTTGGGCCACTAGTGAGTGCTGTTGGTTGTTTCTGTAATGAAACCACACACATATGTGCGCAGAGAATAATACGCTATAAACATTAACAATGGCGACGACATGGACAGACACAGTAGCATTATTGTCCTACACCTAAATGTTTGTTCTTATTGCAAATCCTCTTGATACCCAACAACATTATTAGATATTCACCTGGTATCTTGCAACTGTAACTTAGTAGGAAATCGTGAAGAGCTTCCATGCAAAAAAAAGATGAGGACTCACTTACTGAGAGTAGCATCATTTAATGCAAGCTAAAAACTGTAATGAGATTCTGTCGATAAGTTTGTATGCAAGTAAGTTAGTTAGCAAACAACATTTTAATTTAGCTTCATGTACTTTTGGTGCGATTAGATGTACCATTTCCCAATGCAGCTTATTTAAAACGGTTCCTGAAAACGCACAGCAGCATTGCACAGGGAGGCAAACACCAACGACTGACATTTTCACACCAGAACCAAAATGTCCACCCATTGGACGCTGACATAAAAGCAGAGAGGCAGTCACTAATTCACCTCCCCTCGGCAAGATGATTGTAGTCATTTTCCCCCCCATTCTTTAAAGAGAGGTGACACAATGCTAGCTAAACGTAATGAGTACGGTGAGTGGAAAGCAAAAGTGAATGGCTGATGAATATTTCATAAATGTTAGCAGCACTTACTGGACACAAGGCCTGATTGATGGCAGAGAGGCTGGAGAGGCTGGAGAGGCTGGAGAGGCTGGGATGGTGAAGGAGCTGCAGCCTCCTTTCACACCACTTGCTTACTTCAAGCACCCCTGTTAATCGTAGAATAAAGATGTATTTAGCTGAAGGGCTCTTCATTAACAACCAGCCTCTAAACTGAAGTAGCTGCACAGAATTTGTTTGACGGGAAGGAAACACAGCGCGTCATGAACCGACCGAAGAAGACAGACAAATAATGAATGTTAGAGGAATACTATGGTTTTTTTTTTTTATTGTTTAGACCAGTTTTTCCTGTCATCTCTTAAAGTTTAAAGCACACCACCGCTTAGCTATGTATATATTACATCTTATTTAACTTAGTTAAAATACATAGCAATATTAAGCAAATATGCAACAATGCATCCTAATTATCCTTATAGAGCATTCACTGGTATATTTAAATTAAATTAAATTAATTAAACCATTATTTAAATTACTGTTGATCCTGGCTTTGATTGAGTTCTGTAACATTTTAAAGTATGGACACACGCACACACACACACACACACAAATATATATGAAACTGATGACAACATTTCACAATGTATTAAAATTCTCACTGGAAGTCTTTAAAAAAAAAAAAAAGCTTGAAAAAATGTGTTAATTTCTATATGGTGATGCATTTTCCGACTGCCATTGACCTTTAATAGTTTAATTAAACAAAACAGAAAAAGCTTCCATTACGAGGAAACATTTGTCTCTTTCCACCTCCGCCGAATCTCTGCTACATTTCTGCTGCATTACCACCACTGCGTACCATTGGAAGATCATAAAACCAGAGCTGGACCGATAAATCAGCCGAGCCATTATAGTATCAGTATCAGCCTCTAAAATCCAGAGTTGGTTAGGCTCTACATTCCTTCATCTGCATGTACAAGAGTGTCCTTGTGTGTGCACATGGAAAAATACAGTAAAATAGGGACTTTCCTTTATGGCGCTACTTGCTGAAAGGAGTTCCACAAGATGCCTTCGCGCAGCAGTGTCAAACATATTAGGCCACAACCAGCCCATTGGGATGACCTTGCATAAAAATGATAAAGATTGACTTTACATTTTCAATCAAGGTGACATTAGCTGCACACATGTTTACAGGGGATCAGACTTTTTTGCAGCAGTGAAAGCAAAGTAGCGTTAACATTAGAGCCATGCTGTGAAAACAAAGCATGCATTCAGTGATTGCGAAATACGTCGGACAGTCGGTCATTACCGATCAAAATGCCCATGGTCCTGTTAATATCCTCTTAAAACCGGTCTCATCTCCGAATTTCCGGTTTTCAGGAACAGGCAGGTCTCAATGAGGCGCGGCGTAATGAGTCAGGAAATCCATTCCACACTTTGCAGCCAGCGAGGAGGCTACAGAAGGAGCGTCCCGGTTATCCACCTTTTCATGAAAATATGTTGGCTAGTTGGATGTATTTTACCGCAATGCATCGACGTGAATGTTTGCAAAGTCGATGAACAGCGAGGCGTTCTGCCGCCAGTTGCAGGTTTCACTCACACACACACACACACACACACACACACACACACACACACACACACACACACACACACACACACACACACACACACACACACACACACAACCACACACAGGTTTACCCTAAATACCAAGTTTCAAGTGATTGATGCTGCTGCCCATTTCATTGTGGGTATAATACACCTATTGATAAAGTGTTCAGGGGTTTCCAGTGATTGACAGAAGGAAGGTTAATTGACGTGTGAAATGCCTCTGATTGTGGCGGTATCACACTGTGCTTCTCTTTCTGTTGGCCAGGTAGCAATAGCATGATTTATCCAGACACAGCGTGCTACTGACAATTAACTCTCTGAGCACCAAAGTTGCAAAAATGAGACTATATGATAATAGCTGAACAAAACAGTCCATAGCTCAACATATAGCTCCAAACCTTTTCTTTTTTCTTTTCTTTTTGATAAAAAAACTAGATTGAAACATCATACAATGTACATATTTAAGATGAGTTTTACTCAGTTATTTAGTTTTATATGACCAATGCTTTGTATCATCAAAAAGCACACCAGTTCAGTGAATTTATTTCCAACATCAACTCAAATGAATTGGAAAATCTTCCCGATGACCTTTATTTCTTTGCCACTTTCAATGTTTTAGTAAATCTTGAATAACTGTCACCTAAAGGGTTTGATCAGTTAAACAATACATACAATCAAGTGGATTATCAGTTTTGTTCTGATAATCAAGTGGATTATCAGAGAGTGAGTTTTATTCTGTGTAGTGAAGTGAGTACACTGGCCCACTTACCTCACAGAATCTTTATGATGAGAATAAAATAATACAAATATTTATACTATAGTGATTGGTAGATTTGCATCCTAGAAAACCTGTTTATTTCCCTTTTAAATTGTAAGCATCATTCATTTGTGGGATGAGCAGTAGTTTGAGGGTGATACCCATGAATGCTCAACAATTTTGTTTTTTGCAGTTAACTCTTTATACCAATGTCCTACCAATAGTCCTGACCTTCACCCCATCATACACTCATGTGACATGACTGTGTGATCTGACTCTCTATGGTTCTTCCGTACTATACAGAGACTCCTGTTTGCAAAATGAATAAATTGGAGTCCTTAAATTATCCATTGTATCTTGTTTCTTCAAAACCCATTCGACCAAGAGTCACTAGCAAAGGAAAACAGTTGCTGCTTCCACCCACAAATGCATGTTCCTCACAAATATGTCATTAAATAGCAAAACAAACAGTCTTTCCACTGGTATAACGGTTTTTGCTGGAAGCAAAACTTCCCCAAACACATATTTCTTTCCGTTTAGGTATAGTTTATGCCCCTTGATATTTCATATTAAAATAGTTTTAGCTGCTTTTCAATGACTTTCCATATGTGATGTTTAAAATGACAGTAATGAGATATATATCCTTCAATTAATAATTTTTTAAAATAAATATTTCTTCTCAATTACGGTCACGGAAAACCCCTAATGCTAATAAAAGACTATATCTCATATTACATCATTGACTTTCCCCAGATCTGATCAGCCTGGTTTACATTATTGTCCTGAACTCTGGCATGAAGACTATTTTGTTTTAATCTAAAACCAAAGAAGGAGCACATATGGCTCGTCCTCACAGCCTCCATGTCTTCTGATGTGCTCTGATATATGACCCTGCCTGTGCCGATGTGCGGAGACACCCAAAACCACTCTGGATCCACTTGTCCGGCTCTCTTTAATTAAAGCGTGTGCATTTTTCTATTACCGACAAGTCCATTTGCAGACAACCATCCATCACACATCTGCCCCCTCTTGCAGGCATGTAATGAATTGAGCCCAAGTGATGTGTGGTGGTAATCCCTCAGAGAAGCTGAATGAAGTGTAAGCATTGCATTTATTTTTTTCCTTCTTCCTTTATTTCCCTATGAATGAATAGTGCCCCATAGGCATCGGGATCATATAGATGGCTGCGAACATTATGTTGACTAAGGTTTTAGCGCTATTACCATGTATTTCTAATAAAACTAAAGCCCTGAGAACGAATCTCCGTCTCATTTTTCATTAACATTACTGCCCTTTACCTGCAGTCCTCTGCTGATTCTTCAGCTTTGCTATGACCCCCCCCCTAACAACTTCAATCTTATTCCGAACATTATAGGAAGAGGGGATTTGAGCAGTTATAAGTGAGGTATTAGTGCAGAGAAGGTGGATGGATATTACTACTTGCCATAAAAACTGTCAAGGGGAAGTCATTAACAATATATGACAGTATATTATGATATTCCACTGTGTATCTATTGAGCACCTATTTGTTTATTTTGTGTTTCAGTGTTTCCATGGCTATCTGTAGCTCCAAGTCCATTAGTTTTGGGTGAGCGTGTCAAAAAACTGGGTCACAGATACAGTGACTAATAAAGCACTGCAGGGTGTACACAAGCACTCAAACAGGTGTACAAAATATGTCATATTTTCAACTGCAGATGAGATTTTTCCTCCAAAGGTATGACAAAACAGTTACAGAAATCAGTTACAAGCAAAAAAATGTATCAGATATTTATAATTACATAGTCAATGTAAAACACAATGATGTGTCATTACACAGTATTTACACGTAAATAATATACTAAAAGTATTGTAGTAAAAAACAGCATTCACAATTCACAAGTTCTCTCTTTAAAACTACATGAAATACATTTCTCATTAGATTTCTGTAAAAGATTGTGTTTCAGCATCATCATTATCTGTAAAAAGTATTTGAAATAAAAATTAGAAAGTTTGAAAAGTTGCATCAATTTTGGGTGTCGTTCTGTGACAGTGTTTCATCATTGATTCATAAACTTTTCGAGATAAAAGCATCCTTCAGAATAACAATGTAAGGAAAGGATGTGTTGTCAGTGTACTGATTTCAACGTTTAAAGGAGTTTTTTTTATCCATGTACAATCATTGCTCAACTATTTTTCATTGTCATTTCTCTATTTTACCATACTTTATCTATTTCCATCTTTTTCTAATGTGACCTGTCAAATGTTCAGCCATCTTTGAAAGTGCCCATTCAGAAAGATGAGATTGCTACTCATACCATGTTTAAATCAGCATTTGGTGCTTTTTGTTCTTGTGACAACTCAATATGTTTTAAGTCGCGTTGGAAAAATATGGAAGAACAACAACAGATAACATTTGTATTTGAGCTTTGACAGTTTTTTGGCTGTTGTTGGTGGGGGGGGGGGGTTCGGGGGGGGGGGGGGGGGTTGCAGAATTGACACGACATAAACGGTCAATATTGTTGCAATGAAGAAATGAAACTCTGTGTTTTGGATAACAGTGGAGATCCACAGCACAGAGAAAGAAGCATGAAAATTAAATTAGAAATCAATTCATTCAAATTGGCTGTGTGTGTGCGTGTGTGTGTGTGTGTGTGTGTGTGTGTCGTCCTCTTCCTCTACTACATGAGCACACCTGTGGCTCGAAGGAGTTAGGGGTCATGACTACATCCCTTAGTGGGCCAGCCGCAGACATGCCCAGCCCTGCTATGTCCCAAAGGCCCTCCTGTCAGCCGTGCGCCTCCACCACTGTCACTGAGTCTATGTGTGTGTGTACGTGCAAGTCTATGTGTGTGTGGGTGTGTGTCTGTGTGTGCGTCCTGCCGCAGAACAAGACCCAATTTGATTTGCTCCACTGGCCTGTGAAGCTCGGCTGTGAGGCAGCACCTCTCTTTATTCCCCTAATGGCTTCCCTTCCCTGCTGCTCCTTACCCTTCCCCAGACACCAGTCATGTGCACTCCTGTAAATATACATACGGATGGAGAGATGACGGAAGAGGGAAGTACTGTGATGCGCATATCCAAATACGCGCCGAGGGTAAAAGGAGTGAAAGCGCGCGGGGCAAAAGTAAAACAAAGGGCAGAATGAAAAGCTGCGTTCACTTCGGTAGATGCAGCCATTCCCTCAGAAGCTGACCTTGGGGGCAGTGGTCTCTTTAATCTGGGGACATTAGGAGCCTTAGAAGGGACAGGGAAGTGCTTGGGCGGCAGGAGCTGTCCATCAAAAAAGGGAGCGCACGCACACAAAAAAAGCAGTCCTTTTCCATGGCTGGGCTACGAGTCAGGTTTGTCATTTTGTTTGTATTTCACTGCGGATGTGTTCAGGGGCAATGGAGGTTAAGATTTCTGCTGCTGTTGCCAGCCACCCCTGTGCCATGGCAGCACATACATATGGTATTATACCAAAGCTACGCTCCGTCTCCCCTCCCCCAGAAGTGGTCGAAATGGTAGCTCTTGTGAGTTGAACCATATAAGTGAGTGTGATGGAGAGACATGTAAATTGCATTGCATAGGACATGCAATTGGCTCAGTCTATAGCTTGCTAACAGCATGGTTCTGCTCAAATAGGCTCTCAAAGCGTCCATGTGTGACTTTGAGTCTAAATGGGTCATGCCATACAGGTACAATTCAATCACATATGAAATGAGTTTGCTGCAAGTAAACTTTGAAAATGATTTTCTTTGTCAAGTCTAATGTGCTGAGTTCTGTGGGTGTTTGTGTGGTTGAGGGTCTTGGAAAATTGCACGGGCTGTGTGGGAGGGGGCGCTAATTTAAGAGGCTTAATAATGACCCCCTACTATTCTCTACAGGAACTGCCTTCATTCGCCCATCACATCACATGCATGGCATGACATGGAAACAGGAGATGCATGTCATTTTTGACACAGCTTGGCACTTATTGGCTGCAGGGGAAACTCGATTCTCTTGCTGCACTACCTGCCTGTTTCTCTGGGGAAGAAAGGAATGAGTCGAGAATCACTGATTTCTTTTTTTATCTCCCGCTTGTCTTCCAAGATCGAAATAAACAACAGTCTCACCATCTTTCCTTTATACCCTAAATATTCAAAGCAGTCAGAATGTACAATGCACCTTGTTTATTGCCGATATGAAACAATTCAATGGATTTTGAGACACGTGTCTATTTAAATGAGTTTCTTTGTTAGATTAAAGAACATTCCTGTTTTTGTAGAGAACGTCACTGCCTTTTGTATTGCCTTCTGCAAAAAAAAAAAAAAAAAAAAGCGCCTGCAAGACTGGAAGATCCAAAGTAAATGCTACACATTTCTCCCCAAAAAAAGACGACTGGGAGATTTATTTTTAATTGACAGGCCTCTGTCGACAGCAATCCAAGCTTTTCCTGGCAAAAAAAAAACTTTAAATAGAGAGAATGGGCTTGCTGGCACATTGGGTGTGTGGATGGACACCTCAGATGCTCCGTGCTCTTCAGACCCAACTGATCAATCATATGGTTGACTAATCAGCAGGAGAACAGGAAATGAAAGGTGAGCCAATAGGGCTCCACACAATGTTGCAGGTAAACATCTTGGGATTTCTACAGCTCGGAAATCCAATTGCGTGACCTTTTTTTTTTTTTTTTTCTTTCCCTGGCTAACAAGAAGGCATCGTCGCTATAAAAAGGGCTGCTTTGAGCTTCCAGGGGAAACGCAGAGTTCACCAGACAGGCACGTCAGACACCATGAATGAACTGCACATGGAGATATAACAGCACTGACAGGCAGTAAAATGGTGAGGTGCATGGCATAAACACAAGCTGCAGGCATGAATCAGGCAATTTGCACAACTCCAAACTTGCTCATTCCTAAAACACTAAAGCACAAACTCCGCGATCTCTTTGAAAATACCACCAGGAGAAGCAGATATCTGATCAGATCGCATGGACTATAGAAGCTTAGTCTTAAATCTAGTTGGCTCGTTTTTTTCCACCAGCCAACTCAAAGCCCGAGGGTGCACTGCAGGAAGTAAATGGGGCCCCCTTTGCATTGCCCCTTGATGCAACAGTCAGTATAATGCAAGTGGCATGGTGTGTCCGCTGTTAAACGATTCACATGAGAATCTCTCCCTCCTTTTCCCCTCCGTTTATCTCACTTCTATAGTCTTCCTGTCTTTGACCCATGTAGAATCTAGCTTCCCATTTGGGCTTCCATGCGTCCAGTCATTTACATTTCGGCACATTTAAACCCGCATAAATAGGATCTGAAAGCGTGTCATCACACTGACTGTCAGGAGAGGCAGGTCCCATAATTTCATTTAAATTTTCATGTTTTTTTTGGCGTTTCAGTTCAGTGGGAGGCTTTCTCAAAGGTGACTGTTTTGAATGATTGTAGGCTCAAAGTGTAAACGTGAATCATAGCTGTCTGATAACAGCTCTCAGTCTTGAGTAAAAAACCCAGTGGAATATTCTGCACAGGTTTTGGTTACGTTCCTGGGAAGAAAATGACTTCCTTCGTCATAAATTTACAGCTGCTGAATTGTAACCAATAGCTTTCATAGCCTGCCACCGAGAAGGGGCCCAATGCGACAATTCCAGGTGAATTTTTGATATTTCATTATGAAACGAGCCAATGGGCTCATTCATATCTTCAAATATCCACTCTTCCAGAATCAATGTAGCCCTCCCTCCGTCTCCCCAGGTGGAATGAAAGTCTTGTCTGATCTGCTTGAAACCACCACTGGCTCATGTGGTTATCATCTGACATCTTTCTTGTGCACATTTCACATTTGCTATCACTGACAAATTGCAACACTGCAAGTTAGAGGGGGAAAGAAATCTAAACATTTGTGTGAACCAAGGTCTTTAATTCCAGGCAAGAGGAAGAGATTACACCATTTTCTCCAGCCATGAAGTAAAGATTTAGCAATATAGACACAGATGAAAATATAACGACAGCCACAGTTATGTCTGAAATAATCTTCTAACTGTCAGAAATTTTACTTTGTGACTGCTATGAGCTAAAGCTGCTAACAACTGAAGAAAACAGAAACAGTTTGCATGTCTCCATCCATGGCTGTGGTCCATCGAGTTATGAAATTAGATTTTGTCTGTGCAATTCTTAACTCAGCAAAGTTATGAAATTGAGTTTTCCTGCAGTGATCAGTGAATGTGTCCCGAAACTGTAGAATAAATGTAATGGTGAAATGCACCACTTTGTGTAATGTGCGAGAGCTTTTCGTTAACAAATGGCTTTTATTAGAACGGCATGTTAAATGAAATGTGGTGAAGAGATAGATAAGAATGTCAAATGTATTGTTGACTAAATTATATATGGCCTAAAGTTGATCAACAAATTTTAATACATAATTTAAAAAATCGCTTTGTCTTCATTCAGATTGTTTTTGCCTTTTAAGGGTTGAAATTAGCTACTCCACCACTCCAGCTCATGTGTTCTATTTTAAAGGGTGCAGCAGGTACAGCAGTAGCAACGAGGCATTCATACTCTTCCAGGTACATTTCTGTACTTTGATTGGTTAGTGTGCACTTCCAGACCGAGCTTCACTCTGGAGCGAAGTCAGTGGGAGCATTAGGTTGAGGTTGTGTTTGACGACAAATCTTTAAAAATGAATACTTTGCAATTAAGTTCCTTATAAACTCCGGCACACTAATACACGCAGAAGTCACACGCTTCTCTTTGATGTTATTGTAAAAATTTGCCTCTTTAATCAAATGCGCCACAGTGCATTAAAGTCCTTTTTTTCCTCCTCATCTTACAGCAGTTCTTGTTAGAAGAAAATTCTGTGGATTACACAGGAAAACGAGCCCTGTACCTTTCTAACGCCATAATCCAAAAGGAAAGCATGGCTTTTTTTTTCTTCTTCCTTTTAATAATCAGGAAGCTCGATAGATAAGCAATAATAATACATTTCAGTTAATGAAACAGACCGCAATGTATGTGGAGCTTACCCATAAGCTTTGCGCCTCGGCATCCTCACCATTTGTTTGGAGCTGTTTGTTTTTTACTGCCTGCTATTGTTACTGTTTTTAATCCCAGAGAAATAAATTTATTTGAATGCTCCATGGATTAAAGAAAGTGTGATTTTCCACTTCAAACACATGCAACGGTGTTGTGTGATAAAACGACTGGGGCTGAGTCTTTCATTGTCCTTTTTTCTCATGTGCCAAATGCTGTTTATTTTACTTGTACCCTTTCTTTTTCAGTTTCCAAGAGTCTGGGAACCATAATAAAGATGCTCTTTTTATTATTATTATTGTTTACCTGCTCAAAAGATGGTTTGAATAATCCCAAAGCCCCCTGCTCAACTGACACCACTGCAGAAATAGTGGACAGGTACGTGTGTGTGTGTGTGTGTGTGTGAGAGTGTGTGTGTGTGTGTGTGTGTGTGTGTGTGTGTGTGTGTGTGTGTGTGTGTGTGTGTGTGTGTGTGTGTGTGTGTGTGTGTGTGTGTGTGTGTGGGTCTGGGTGTGTGTGTGTGTGTGTGTTAGGGGGTTGGTGAACTTCCAAATAACAATAATGCACAGTAATTGTGTCCTTTACAATAATTGCAGAGCAGGAAAACAAGGAGCGAGGTTTATTTGCATCACATCTGATCCTTTATCTCATCACGGTCAGTCCCCTCTTCAATTAGCACAGTTTCTTTTGTGGTTTCAGGAAGCCCGGCCAGACATGGTAAAGGCCAACTTTGCTCCATATGGGGAGGAACTACCTTTTACGGTACCTACTATATGTTTTGTCCTGTCTTGTATTGTTATTATGTTGTTCTTAACTTTTGTGAGGTAACCTTGAGTTCTCTGAAAGGCGCCTATTAATAAAATGTATTTATATTTTATTATTAATAGATGGTGCAGGACATTTCATTGCTTTTCAAATCTTAAAGTGCTTTACACTTTCAGTCATTCATGCAAGGTGCTTGACCTTCATTGGGTTCAGTTTCTCACAGGACACTGGAACATCAATAGACTGACAGAGAATCACACCACCAACCTTGTGATTAGAAGACAAACTTTTTTTTTTTTTTATTGTGCGGTCATGTGAGCACAATTAACTGGGAGATATGCTGATGAATAGCTGCAGTTTCAACTTTTTAAAACTTACTCATGAATGCTTCTATTTTTCATGCATCCTTTATGTTTCATGAAGCTTTTCAAGTCATTCTTTGATCTGCCCAGCGTCTCATGTGTTTTGTATGTGTGCCTGTTTTTAGTTTTTGCTGCATAAGCATTGTGCAATTTTCCTGAAAAGAAAGAAAATCTGTAACATTCTGACAGTCAAGCCTGTCCTTCCATTCCCACCAACGCGACTGCCACCCTCCAGGGCCGAGGGCATTTTAATTGGCCCACTTCCGAAGTGTAATTTTTTTTAATTGCTTGGAGACACTGTGCTCTCTTTAAAAGAATCAATGCAGATGTAATAATATCTGTAATTGTCTGCCACGCTCCAGGGACACCACAAAAGCCTTGGATCAATGGAAGAAAGCAGGGAAGCTGGTAGGGGTTAATTTTTCCCTTTCTGGAGGTAATGACAGGGAGGCAACGCTTGGCTCCTGGCATAGAGGCACAACTTGTGCTGTTCCTATTGTCTCTACAGTGCCTAATTGGGCCAAATGCAGTTAGTTCCCCTTGGCAGAGGCTGTCGAGGTGGTGATTAATGAAGCCTCCAGTCACGTAACCTGATAAAAGAAAAAGAAAGGGATAGGAGAGGGGGGGGAAAAATATCAACCTGCTTTGTGTTCTCCATCCTTTTTCCTTTCTTGTGCTTTTTCACTGCCATTGTCAATTCTCCAGAACTTCTTTCTCAAAGTAAACAGGTGAAGTAGTTTAAGTTTGCTGAGGTTTATTTTTTCTGCAGGCAATAAAAGGGGGCAGGCCAATTACGACATTGCGACAGTAATTAAGCAAAAAGAAAAGAGAGCAAGAGAGAGAGAGAGAGAGAAAGGTGGAGAAATAGGGGGCTTGCTCAGCTTGAGTCCCAAGTCTCATTTCATGAAAAACAATATGACGTACATTCTTGCCAAAAAAAGAACAAAAAAAGTGATGCAAGTGTCTGGCCGAGGAGACAGTGTTTGGATTTTGCAGCCGTCTGTCCTGTACCGTCTCCAGAGACGTGTGTCAGGAATCCAGGATCAAGAGGTCACAGGTATTAGCCTCCCAGGATCGTCATGGCCTTTGACTAATTACCTCATTAAGCTGCACTCCAATACTTCCCGCGGTCTCTGTGGCTCGGCCTTGTTGCTCAGTGTGAAGAGGATGGACTGGACACAGAATCCATCCACAGTGACCCGGGTGAACTGACCGCAGCTTGTTGCTGCCTGGTGGGTGGGTCGTGGGAGGGAAATCAATCCTCAGTAAATATATTAAGTGCAATTACATCCTGCTGGACTTTGCCTAACACATTTATGGAAGCATTAGGCAAAGTCTTCCTTTATCAGCACCCCCGGGCCATTAGGACAATGACATGTAATTTTCACATGTAGGAACTGTTGGGGAGGTATTGGAAAAAAGAACCCAGTTGAGGAGTTGCTGGTCTGAAGTTTAGATTGCATTGGGAACAAGGCATTTTTTCATTTTCTTTATTGGGTTGATGACACTTTATGGTTTGTTCTTATTCTAATAAGGGGCTGAATGCAACAAGACAACAAAGCTTATGAAACAATCTTGAATAAGCATAGGCCGAGAGTAAAATACAAGGCAATAAATTAGCTTTACTCATATGTCCAATTTATGTGCATTTAGAGGATGATGAACAAAGCATACTAAACGGTTATATCGTTTGAATAAATAATCAACATTCATGTATGAATTATGATTTTAACATCCTTGTTTTTCACGGTTTATTTCAGTACATTGTCATGTGACCATCAGCAGCATTATTTCAGTGATTTGATTAATGTTTATATTTGCTTATGTAAATTTTGCCTGGAATTGCATGGGCACATTCCTTAATTCCTCCACGAGTGGAAAAAAAATGCTCAATTACCATAAAACGTATGAATGATAATTGTGGAAGAATATAATGTCAATAGCCTTCTGATTAATCCCCCTGAATGCAGCCAAATGGCTGGCACAGTAACTCGGTAAGTGATAAGCAATTCCCGTTTGTTCCTAATTACTAAGAGGCCCATTTTGCTACTGTCATGATGAGATTTCTAAACCTCCTTAACCAGCCAAGCCCTATACATTTATAGAAGCATCCCTCCTTTTTTTTCGTTTCTTTCTATACCCTCTCTTGTTTTGGAAGGTATTCAAGTCTAATTACTCACAAGAGGGCATGCGTGCTTATGGTCGCACAAGAGGTGCTTGAAAACAAAGTTTATCCCAAACGGCAAAGACTAAAAGTGCATTCAGTTACTTGCAGCCTTAATGGAAAAGTGCATCCATGAGTTGGCTCATGAGCATGATATATGAACCTTCTCCAGATACCGCAGCCAAATGATCGCATTTGTTTGTCTACATTCATGCAACAACCTTGAGCCTAACTGCGATATATTCTTCAAAAAGCCTGCCTTTTTCTCCTTTTTTCTTTTTTCACCTTTCCCTTTCTTTTAGTAATGAACTGAGGAGAAGGCCTTGGTCATTGGGCTCAAATACAGCACACACATAAGTTTTAACTTCGGGCTTCCTCACTGTCACCCAACAGCACCCTCAAGACCACTATTCTCCCTCTTATCCCAGACCTGAATTCTTCATTTGGTCACACTGCTTGCTCCTGAATAGTCACCTCTGAGGAGATTAACCCTTTCATTAAAAATGCCTGACCAGGGTCAACCTTCTGCCGGGCTCTGCACTCCCAGTGCCTTTGCTTTGATCTATCAACTATGGTGAAATTATTAGCAAACTTTAAGCCATGCCATGTGATTTGTTTTTGTAAATTTGGAGAAATTATTCATAATCCTATTATGCGACCAAGGGGCAAACCTGCATAAAATATATAAAGCCTTTGTTATGAAGGGAATGGCAGAAAGAAGAAATGTTGAATGTGGTCACAATGGAGTTATGGGAAAGACAGAGGTTTGTGATTCTGTCCTGATTTGCTGAACCATAAATATAACCTCTCTAAAGACTTTCCTCAACTCTAAACCTTCCTTAAATATACCTTGTTTTTTTTTTCGTCGTAATAATTGTGACGTTACAAACCTGAGTCCCAGCAGCTTGCATTACCGGCAGGGTAATGTAATGCACATAACCAGGAGAAGAGGAGAAATCACAATTTTTACACCGCCCATCTCCCTTTCAGGGGCCAATACTTTGCAGAACAAAAGTCAATGTCTCAGCCCAAATCTTGTCTGACAATGCGTAGCAGCCCGTGCTATTTTGGGCTCTTTGTGGTGCCAATCTCCTATCTCTCCCGTGACATTTTTTCAAAGAAAGAGTAGATTTCCTAGAGACTCTGCCCTTTGCAACTTCCACAGTGTATTCTTGCACATAGAGTGCGGACCCTCCTCCTCACTCTTATGCTGTTGCTCTCTGCAGTGACCTGAGAAAGGGAAAATTAAGACAGCGTATCAGGCTAAGAGCCCTATCTTTCGCTGGTGGAGTGAAAAGACATTATACAGATGCTTAATTCTCAGTTACACATTCGGAATGAAAGGAGCAGAACCTGGGAAAATTTCGTCCACAAACTGTGCTGTAAACAAGAACTAAAAAGAAAAAAAAAACAAGAAAAACAAATCACTGCATAAGGGGGGGGGGATTGCTATACTGCTTCAGTGAGAATTTGAAAGAGCATTGCAACCTTGTAAAATGTGTCTATGTATATTTGTTATCCACAGAACTTGGTCTTTAATCATTTCATGTTTCTGCATATTAGTAATTTACTGCTCTTGCAAAAATTTGTCGTCATGCTTTTAATGTCCCCGATTTAGATGGACCGGCTAACTGGCAGGCCACCAACTTCACATTAATTTGCAGCAGTGTCTGAGTGTACAGGTCTTATCTGTGCCTGCTTTTATTCAGGGTGAAAAGCTGAGTCGTTCTAAATAACGCAGGTCTAATTGGCTATGTTTTGCAGTTAATTTCCATAAAGAGCCTAGGAGACTGTCACCTCAGCTTGGGAGCACAAGGTGCTGAAGCTGGAGCCATGTACCTCAGCCAGCCGTTAATCAGGAAACACACTTTCGGCTGTTTCGCAAAGGGCAGAGGTCAAGGAGGAGGGGCCGACACCATATCTGCTCCAGAGTGCTGTAATTGTTGGAGTGTAAATTGCTGCAGAAAAATGCCTTGTCTCTGAAATTCAGTGAAAATGCACAGTGAGGCACACTCCAAAGGGTATAATGAAGGACCAAGTGTCTCTTTGTGTAAGCAGAAAAGTAAGACATGAGAAACTTATTCGGCGTGCTTTCAGCATGAACTAAACATAAATCTGAAGCTGGATTTCAACACTGGCCTTGCTTTCAACATTAAAATGATAAATAGGAAATGATCATCCATAGCAAATCAAAAACTTTGTCAAAGTTTTCAATGTGTCATTATAGAATTTTAATGCAAACAGCGACAGTAAATCATTACTGTTTTGTACCAGGTTAGTAAATCCCCTAAAAACACTGCTTATAACTTGTGAAAGTGATGCCAGTACCTGAACAAGTGCCCATATACTGACAGCAGCCATGAGACGATCCACTTTCCTTTTGCTTTGCCATCAGTGTGGCACTATATGCTTGTTCAGGGGCGGACTCTTTCCTCTAATGTGGCGTGCTTGATCCCACAGCTGTGATTTTTCGGCTGCCACTTAGCATCCAGTGGCTCCGGGGCCATGAATAGAGGTGGTCTCAACAGAGCCGGGGCCCCCTCATTTAATGGCTGCCTGCCTGTGGTCAACAGTCCTTCACATCACAACAGGACCATGAAGGAGTCTGAGCTGAAGTTGAAGTCTGAGCAGTGGAGCCACTCTTTATATCGCATATTGTTCAAATTCCTTTAATTGTGTTTTTCAACTTCTTCTCCCAAAAGGTTCACATTAATAGGAGAGACTATAAATATGTGCTTGATACAATAAAGATTTAGCTCTAAATGCAAAAACTTCTGACGCAACTGGTATTTCTTAGAGTGAAAGAGAAAGATGCATATCACAAAAAAACATCAAAACAAAACCAAGAAGCACAGACGAGCTTCACATTTTCATAAGACCACTGGCAACCTGAAAGATATGAGGTATTTCCCTAATAATAGCATCCTAAAAAGGTACGGAAACTAACAAAACTGGCCTTATTTATTCAGTTTAAAGGAACCATAATGGGTCCATGGAACACACTAACCCCCAGTGGTACACTTAAGTGGCTCCCAAAGAGATGCAGAGGATAGTGCTGCCAAGAGTGGCTTTATAGGGACAATTTAACATAATGGTCAAATAAATACCGGTGTAAAAAAACACCTGTGAACAGTGGTGGCAGGTTGACGCCCATTACTATATTTTTTGTGTGACAGTTCGGCAGCGTACAACAGATTTCATTCCATTTCACTAAAGTAGACGTTCGCATTCTGGTTTTATATGCTGAATCAGAAATGTGGCGCAAGCACAGCTCACTGAACCTGGCAAGGTAAGGACGCAACAAGCGACGCAAACCATCTGAGAAAAATAATGAGAATCCCCACTTCCTCGTTATACTCTCTAATCCGTCTTATATCCATTGCTCTGCAAAGTCTCAATCTGAGACATGGACTTGACAACTTGGGAACATACTGCTGCTGCACTGCTCTCTGTTGGTTCAAACGTTTAAGTCACCTCCTTCAGCAAAGTCAGAGTACCAGAAAAACACCAAACCCCAGGTTTCTTGAAGTAGTAATAGTCGGAAAGTCATATAATTACAGTGACTGCTCTTTAAATTACAAACACAAACAATTCAAATAGTGTTTTTGTTTTTTAATTATGTCTCATTTTTGCCAACTTTTTCCCCAGAAAAGTGACAGAAAAAGAACACAAACAGACGGGGATAGTTTTCTAACTTTCACAGTTTAATATTAGTTAATGGCACAGTCTCTGTTTACTCTGGTTTTGGCCTCAGGGGGGGTATTTACCAGCTACAAATGCAATAGAATTGATCAGTTAAAACAACAACACAAAGGGAAATATTGTCTGTGCCATTCGATTTTTGATGTTGCACTAATGTAATGGGGTATTTTTTTTAAACCACTCTTATTTTATGAGTACTTCTAGAGACACATCCATATAGTACAAGGCAGAAAATGGCATCTAATAATAAATTGAGTGTCTTCTGCATTTTTTTAAAAAGCACTTTTTTCAATCATCAATCAATGAAATGTTATTGTTTGTTCAAGCACAAGAATGATCATAACAACAATAAGCTATTAAAAGTGATTTAAATGAAATGTGGCGCATACATTTACAGTTAATAGCTCTCTGACAGGGTCTAAATTTTCCAAAGCTTTTAGTAATTGATCACATGGCTGTGTGTCTCTGTTCGGCTGCTCATTTTCACAGCAGTGGCCACAGCAAGTCAGTCCAAACTTAGTCACTCGAGATTGAATTTTATTTAAAGTGTTTAAATTAAAATATGTTATATTTATTAGCAGGAGCTGCAAACATTTAATCTAACAGTGATGTGTTCATGATATTTTTATCTTGCGTTTTCACTGCTAAGAGATAAAAGAAAAACAAATTTTTGGCAACGTTATCCTATTTCATTACACTTTCAAATAGTTGATTAGTAAAGAAAATTAAGATTGATTGTCCAAATATAAATATTAGCAGATCTAGCTGGGAATTTCTGCACTTAATGGTAAAAAACAAGGAAAAAAATACTCTTTCATAACAGCTTCACCTTTAAAACCTTAAATCATCTCAAGGCAGACACCTTGTTTCTTTCCGGCAAACACCTTTATTCATCTAATTTCAGATCTCGTGCCGAACAATCGGATCATAACATTTTACATAATCACAACTTTAAGCAAGGGATCTTGTCAAAAGTCAGTTATCTGAAGATGTACACGAGTCCTGATGTTTTCTTCCGTTTCTCTCACTTCTTCGCCTTGTCATACTTGTCCCACTTTGCATAAGAGCGATGACCCCCGCTTCAACCCTGGCGCCGGGTGTGAGCTGGCCGTCCCAGTCGGACCTGTCCTGCTGAATGCCTCCCGGCAGGTTGTTTGTGAAACTCTTGTGTTCTGTTTGTTCCCTCTCCCCACCCTGTCCTTGCTGACAGTGTCCCCATTGTGAATCTGAAGGGTCCTGTTTTGTTTTGCCCGCCTCATTGGAGACCGTGTTGGTCCAGGGAGAGCTCGCACACACCTCTGCTCACTCTGTGAGAGCATCTGTTGACTTACCTGCCCATTATTTAACGTTATCTGTCCATGACTTAAGTTTTGTTGGAGGTCTGATATGCGGCTTCTTTGGCGCTTGATCCGATCAAGTAAGGATGGTGAAATCACAAAACTGCTCTGTGACATAGGTTCTAAGATATGATAGAGATATAAAAGCATTTATCAAGTACTTCCAAAACCCCCAAATATATACACATACCTAATTGAAATTGAACACCCATAAAAAAATTTGTGATTTGGGAGGGAAAAGCTATTCAATAAAAATGCATTACACTCAAATCCAGCCTGATGTCTGCATCCTACCATCTATCCAATCTCTCTCTCTCTCTCTCTCTCTCTCTCTCTCTCGCTCTCTCTGTCTCTCTCCAAATCTCCTGTTCCCCAGTTCCGACATCAGCGGGGAGCGTGGCTAATTTATGAGCGTGGGCAATGCCAACATACTCTCTGAGGAGGGCCTGTTTTAACACCTCCAAATGCTGTAATGCATCCCAGCTGACCTTAATTATAAAAGCATGTGCCTCCCCAAAGCCCCCCCACCCCCAATCCACTCAACCCCTCTCCCCCTTGTATACAATCCACAAGGCCAGGAGTGTGAGCCAATGTTCTTACCTGCAAGAGTACAACCCAGCAGCAGCTACCGTAGCAGTTCAATGTTAATAGTTGCATCCTGAGAGGAAATCAATAAAGCTATAAAGGGTGATATCACAGTGTCTGGGCCCCCGTGCACACATTCTTCCCACCACCCCCTCCCTCCCTACTCCCCTCTCTCCCTCGGTGAGACCCGTTTATGAGGGGTTCTGATGGTTGGTGGGAGCAGCTGAAAGGTCAGTAGTATGAGGTTTTGATCCGAGGATGAGACACCCTCCCTGGGAGTGTGGGGTAAATGGTGGAGTGGGACCCCTGACTCATCTGGAGAAAAGTGGATCTTTTAGAGGGCTTATAGCCGCCGTGTGTTGTCAAGGTAGCGAAGCATTAGTGCCTGTAAAGGTCCATCGATGCCGCCTGGTTACGATCGGAGAAGAATCCCAGGAGGTGAAACGAGGCCTTGCTAAACTGCTGATGAACCGAGGGGAGATATTAAAAGACCGACTCTCCCTCTTCTTCTGTCTGTATTGCAGATTTTTGCCCATAATATTGATATACGCACAGCACGGGGCCCTAGCATCATTGGGCTGATAAACTGTTCATACAATAGATAATCTTTTATGTACCTCCCGTGCACAGCACAAATATTATGACTATTAGTACATTAATTAACTCGCTGGCCTGGGGGTCCTCCGCCCAGCCAAGGTTAAGAGCTTCTTTAATTAAAGATCAATACGGTTTTGCAGTATATTCCTACACCACCAAAAAAGACACGGAGCTCTTAACAGTCTGCGTGTCAAAATGATATACGCGTTCACAAGATATGTATAGGCCGAGATGCAAAGTGCAAAATGAGACCATTTGCAAGTATAGAGCAGTTAGTTGGATGTATGTCACACTGCTGAAGTGACAGTGTGAAAGACTACAGACCGAGTTCTATTTATAGCACTCATAATATTACACTTTAATATTAAGCATACGTTCTCATTAATAGTCGGGCAGCAAAAAAAAAAAAATCAGGTGAGCAGCCACAGTTAAAAAAGAAGCACAAACTCTTTCCTGCCATCCAATACACCTGAGGACTGGGCCCTTGTTTGTAGAAGGAAAGACAGCAGGACCCAAAGAGTACACCTTCACGGTTAAGGCTCCAAAGTTCCCCTCAGATCACTATAATCCTCCTGGATTATGTTTGACAGGAAGGGGATCCTCCTGCTGGTCAACACCCCTGCCCGTTCCAGAGTACAGCCCACAATGAGTGGCTCCAGCCAAAAGTCGGCCCTGCACTAAAACCAAGCACCAACCTGCCCCTATCTGCCAGCGGCTTATAAATGAGGAGGCTTTTAACATGAGGAAACCTCAGAATGCATCCGTAGCATATCATTCAGGGCCAATTAACATAGTGTGACGAGATTCTTACAAGAAACATGAATTGTTTGGATAATTGGTAAATATTTAGGGGAAGTTAATCCAAACCCCACCTTTGAAGGATGACTCTAAAGCCTTTATCATTGACTGACACTGGTTCCTCTGCACCACACTTTCACACACTGTCAATTATCGGCAAGAAATGAAGGGCTGAAAGTAAAAGAAGACCAGTGTGATTCAATTATACGAGACTGAAATGCTCTGGGGAAGCCACTCGCACAACCTTGTATTCCTTCGCAGCCACTCGCTCTCAGATACGATGTTGTAGTCTAACAACTCCACTGGTGATGTGACGGATAAGTCATCCTCACTTATCAACGCTGCCCCGACCCTGACTCAAACCATCCGGGTCTCTCTTGGCCCGTTGACCAGTTTCTCTTGAAGCCCTTGCTTCCGCTCCCTCCCACACCTCTTCGCCATACAAGACTAAGACAGGTTAAACAGTTAAACACCAGCAAATCCACCACTGCCCTGTGGGAAATTTGCTTCTAATCCCTAACTTATAGGCACAGAATCAAAGCCAAAAAGCCAGAGCAACAAATCTGATCCTCCCCCTAACAATCTTGGGCCTCCTGGGAGACCAGGGAGAAGCTCCACAGACAAGCCCGAGATGGATAAATACCTAAATGATGAGACAGTCTAGGGACAGGGGAGTAGTGTCTGGCTATGGCCGTTCACCTCCAATTTGGCATCCACACAATGAAAGGCAATTGGGCGGCAGCCCCCACACAGCAGCCAGTCCTTATTATTATATGTTGAAGTGTGGCTTGGGCAATGATTAATGACAGTGTCAGGGCGAAAACAAAGCACAGCGCAAGTTATCTCCAATCCACCTGCTCCTGTGGCCCGATTGGAAGAGAATGGAAAAGAGTGTGAGCAGAGGCTTGATAATGGGAAAGAAAAGAAGGGGAGAATGGAACGGAAAAGAAGGCGAGGAGGAGGGGAGAGGTTAGGCTGTGGCTTCACTGAGGGGGGGGGGGGGGGGGCTTACTGACCACCTGCAAGGTTAGACCAACTTCCAGCAACACACAGTAATCTGGAGACTCTCCGCTGCACATTGCAAATTCCATCCTGCACCCGAGATCAAAATAATGCCCAACAATCCTACGAGGGTGTGTTCCTCGCGTCTTTACCCAAATGCCAACTCGCAGGTAGTTTCCATGTGAGGTGCGAACATGAAGCTTGTGACTTGCCCGGATGATTGATTTGACAGACAGAGTGGACTTTCATGGCGTCTGTGTTTGTAACGTCCAGGCCCACTGTCCCCTGCTGTATTGGTGTTGACATTTATGAGACATGTCGGTGGGGGCCTGCTAGACCTCACTAATGAGAGCGCTGAGGCTGACAGCAGGTAGCACAGCCTGACACTGCCATCCAGAGGACACACTCAAAATGGCAGCCACGGTAAAGCTCGTCAATTACCATGTTTACACTTGTTCCACCTCAGTGGTTCTTTGACAGTGTACTAAATTGTCTTAAAGACAATCAGATAAACTACATTTAAACAGAGCTTGAAATAGGGGAAAGGAAGAAAAAAAACATTATAAACAAACAATTAACTCTTGATCTCCTCTGTACAACTGGCCAGTGACACACCAGTGTGCACCCTGAGGAGTGTGTGTTTAAAAGTGTGATCGGCTTTAATTACAAAAATTAATTTATTTCTGTACGTGCGTGTGTGTTCCTGACTGCCATATTCAGCCCTTCAAATCAGGTCACTCTGGTACACCACCACTAAGAGTGGAATTGGACATTGACTGGAGACTAAAGCTGCCCTAGATAATGTCACGATATAGTACAGTATTTCATTTATGCATGCAACTCAGCCCTGAGTCACAGACGAAAACCCTTCCTCGCTCATTTATCCAAGTTAGAGAGGAAAACAGCGATTAGTATCCTGCTCACATACAGAGAGCCCGCACTATAACCAAAGGGATTAGGACACTGTCTGGTATCTGTCCCTTTCAACAAAGAATCGATGTAAGACACGGATATTTTTCCATGTTTTAAGCCCCATCAGATGTCAATGTCTGATCCTCTGCGACAGTGAAAAATGACAAAACAAAAGAAAGTGAAACTATCATTTTTCCGCCCTTTAAACAATAGCACAGCAACTATCAAATTAACTCAGAATCAAACAAGAATATGAGGGGGGAAAGGAGGAATCTCTGTACTCTCCCTCACTCTCCGCAGGAGAAAAAAAACATTAAATAAAGTCTCATTTTGACCTATGTGTAGACCCAGAGACTGTCTTTATTAAAACCAGGAAATGAAAGTGCACCACCCTTGGCTTCACTAATAAATGTCTCTGCACTTTCTGGAGAAACCGTCAATGCAATGTACACTCTGGCCGTGCTAAGCCTGATGCCCTCCGCTGAGCGATGCCACAAAAACAGTTTCAATCTGAAGTACTGCAGATAAAATGTGACTGAAACAGTTTATGTACAGATGAGAACTTCATCAACATTTTGATGAAGTTCTCATAATAAAACTACGACTTTGATAATCTGCTAGTTTGCCTGTAGGTGAGTAGGCATTTAAATAAGTAGGGCACCAAATAAAAATTGAAGTTGTGCATTTTAAAGTCCTTAAAGTTACTTGGAACAGCTTCATATTAGCAGTCAAATCCACGGATTGAAGAAAAATGTGTCTCCACTTAGAATTTAAAAACATTTCAGACTTTCTGACTATGTCCTCTGGGTAATCACGCTGAAGGACAGATAGATTTTACCTCTCTGTGTTGGAAATAATTCAGTATATGCAGAATTCATAGATCAGTAGAAGAGTTTATCCCATCATCCTCCATTGCATTGATTCTCAAACTGTGGCACATGGATCGCCAGAGGTAAGAGAGAGCCCTCTATTGGTACATGGAGGAAAGAAAATAAAACATGAAATTAATATTTCTAACAAATTGACTACCGGTATTTGTTCTAAATAACAGCTGCTATTCCTCATGTTCAGGCCTGCGGTGCAAACCAGGGATAAAGAGGTGTTGCACCGTGTTGGGATGAGTTCATGAGTTCATCAATATTTTAACAAACAATGCATAGCTAATAATCAGCATGACCATTGGTCAGAGTGGATGTACATGGAGAGTTTTTCTAAGTTGAAAAAATGTTGACCAACATAGCCACAGAGTCTTACAATCGGTCTCTGCATATACGCCTGGTTGTGCAGAAATATGTACGTGCGACACAAATTGTATACAAGACTGCTGACCTCTTTGCCTTTCAATCATTAGTATCTGCTCAGAGGCCGTGACCAGGTGTCAGGCACAGGTTTAAAGTACAAAAAGGCTAGTACATCTCTAGACATCAGGAGGACTCCGATTTGTCTGTAAACAACCTGTCAATCACTTCCATTAAAAATGTTTTGTCATTTCTTTTTGAACACTTGTTTTGAGACTCCTCCAACTGTATGCTTTATTTGACAGTTCCAATCATGTAACACCGCATCTATCAGCCGCAGACGTGGCAAGGGTGTCTTCCCTGTGTAGTTTTCCCATAGCGGTGTAATCTGCAGAGGAAACTGTAGTGTTTTTAATGAGAAGCCATGGTCTCCTCTTCTCCATAACAGCTCTTGTCTGTCTGTAGCACGGTGCAGCACAGCACAGCATGCACCACAGAAATGTGGCCTGTCTATGTGGGATTGCAGGGGCCCCTTTGAAGTAGTGAGCTGCGGCTGTTTCCTTTGTGTGTAACAACACTAAAAATCAAACCTAAAACCAAAACACCCATAAGAATACCTGAAAGGGGTACAATATAAAGAGCCATATGTATATGCTGCTTTACACATCTCTCCGCCGTTTCATCCCCTCCCCTCCGCCGTGATTATGCATGTCTTCTGTGAAGAGCTGCGGAGCGTCTGGAGAGCCCCTTGAATGGAAACTGCGAGGTACAGAGACGCACATTAAAATCCTCTAACGCTCTCAAACGAACAACCTAGGGACAAAACACGAATTCCATGCGGTTCCTCTCCTTGTAGTGGTGCAGCGCAGACAAGCTCACATTTAGCACAGGCTGCCATCTCAGACAGTCGGTCCAGTGGGATGTGTAGCTATGTGTTTATCAGAGGATGAACTTCCTTTTTTTTTTTTTCTAAAATGGCACGTCCCCCCCCCCCAAAAAAATCCCTTTTATCCCCTCCCTCTCTGCTTTGTTCCACTCTTGTCTCTCTCTCCCTCCGAATCCTGTTAGAATTGGAGTTAAAGGTGCAGCACCCGAGTTCAGAGAGCAAGAAGAGGAGTCGTCGCCTGAGTCACACATTGCTCTGCTCTGCTCTGCTCTGCTCTGCTCTGCTCTTTGGGAACTGAAGATTTTTGTCCTTGTGTAGATGCCGTGGCACACTTACAAAGCGCCGGATGCTTGACTATATTGTTTATATAATGGTGGCCTACATTACAATCATATCTGGATCAAATTCACTCTGTCTTTTACACATGGAACTCAATGGAAAAAGAAAGGAAACAACAGTATTAATGCAACTCATCCGTCTCTACACATACTTCATATATAATCTAAAATCTGGTGACCTGCTGAGAACAGCTCTGTTATATTAAGAGTCCACTCCCCAACATATGGAAAGTGCACTTTTGACTCCACAGGTCTGCAGATTTTGGGCTGCAGACACGGGCAGATGAATTGGATTTACCAATCAAGTCATCATTCACATTTTTATTTGTGCAGCGTCGCACAGTTCAGATGGAAAGTAATTCACATAAAAAGAGGGGTGAAGGATTTATAATGAAGCAGCTGGATACTTGAAGAGCTAAAAGCTTGTGCAGAAATATATGGACTTAAAATTTAGGTGAGATAGCTGGAGTGGAAACTGTTTAAAGCTTTGTAATAGATGCTACGTGGACTTTTCCTAACCCTAACCCTGCTGATTAACGGAAACATGTTAAATCCTCCACTCCTAGTACAACAGTAAGTATGACCAATTATATTTCACTACCTGCTGATTCCAGGTATTGACATTAGTGCACAATCTCTTCCTCAAATGTTCAATTTCTCCTCATTTTTCCTCAAATGTCCACACACTTAAAAAAAATAAATAAAAAAAAATATATATATATATATACATACACATTTCCATACTGGACCTGTGATTTCTCACCTGTTCAAACCACATATTGTGTAATTTGGTTGCTGTGCTTCCCGTCTGTCTTGATTTCCTCGGTGCAACTTGATATGGCTTCCATCAAACATAAGACCAGCTATCATTGTGTGGAGAGCAAAGAAGAGATGCTTCTGGTGGACACATGAGCATTGTGTCGAAAAATGCGGAACCCCTTTGTGGGAAAAAGCACCGATGCGCAGTATCAGACCCAACACCAGATAACGGCCTCGGTACAGCTAACTTCTATTACAACAAAAAACAAACTTTGCATCCAAACCTTGTCTCCCATCTCTTCTTTATCACATGGATGAAAAGGCTTTTATTTCATGGAATGCACATCAAGTCCTCACAAAATATAAGTTGGTTTAAAATAAGTGAAAATAAGTTGATTGACAATTCTGAACATGGTATTTTTTCATTATACCATAAAATGTTCTTTTTATACTCAGTCACATGTTACAGAGCTGGTGCACATGAACGGAATTGGTTGCAAAATGTCCCTCTACCTGTATTCCATGTACAACTTACTTTACTAGTTAATTGCCACCACTGTTGAAACTGAAATGTCTCGCTGTCATCAAGTTCCTTACGCAATACCAAAACGTTTTACTTTCAAGAGCTGATATCGTGAATGTGTAATTGAGCATTATAAATCATTTTAGAATCCATTCTAATTAGATTCCACAACTTTTTTGATGCAAGGTTTGTCCATTTATTGTGTAATTTGTCTAAATTCGGCCCGTTATTGATTGTAACTCATGATATTTGCTTGTGTTCTCTCCTATCTGAAACACGGAACACATAAATCCTCACAGCTCTACTTCAACTAATGTAATATTCCTGGCTCAAAATGACATGCACGGTTTATTTAAGTTATAGTATGATAAAATGCTGAGTTCCACCATCAAGAATCCCCAAAACAACTTTCAACCCAACATCATTGCAGCTTTAGCCAATTTCAATACCACCCTCTCCTGGACAACCTGCCTCACTACTACTAATGGCGCCACACTCAGAGACATTTTCAGACATTACATGGTTTTCTGGGACCACAAATTAAAAAAAATACATATATATATATTTATTTATTTTTTGTTAAGCTCAAGCGATAAACTGAATTTTTAAAAGCATTTAGCTATGTCACCCATGTGGCATAATTACTGCTTAATGGTATAACAAATATAAAATCTTATGCTTTGTTAGCATAGCTATGGGAGCTATCACAGTTTTCAATCTTATTTCATGATTTTGTATGAGTTTTGGTGTTTATCTGAAAAACAAAAAAATATGTGCGTGTTATGACAAAAAGGAACTATACCTAAATAGCACCCCAAACCAACTTTAAAAGCACGCAAACAGAACAAAAATAAGTTTTCTACTCAATGGCAGACCAAGAAGCATATGTCAACTTAGTCTTCATGCCCCAAGGGATAAACACAACTACATTTAGTTTGTAAGACTTCAAATCTCTCGTTAGGTAAACAAATACTTGCTCATTCAAAGAAGTTATCTTGAAAGAGAAGCCAAAACTAGTGCCACTCTGTGCTGCATATTAGATTTTTTTTCTTTTTTTTTTGGCAACTACATCGTCTCCCATAAATTAGCTGAAATATCAAAAGTTCTCCTGCAGACGTTGAAGGACAGTTTTGTTTTCTATTTGCCTGCATAATCTGAAATTTGTTTGTTGATCACAATTGAGCTCAAGCCGTCAATGTCAGACCAATAGTAAAGCTTCTACAGACCGTGTGATTTATTTAGTTTTACAAGTATATCAACTTCTACACTGTGCAAAGTCAATGTAATAAACTGGGCAGGTTTGGCTGCACTTGACGATAGCTACTATGATGTATGTCAATACGCTACGATGTTATCCTGTATATCATCTGCATCTCTGCCATCACTGCTGTACGCTAATACAAATGTCACAGGGAAGCTTTGTCCTCTTGTCAGGAGCCCTCATAACTTTATTTACGTGTTCTTTAGAGGGAATTTACATTAATAATGAGTGGCATTTCTATTGGTGGCAAACAGACGTGTCATATCAACTTTGTCATATTTATCCTGCCATACCATCTTGCACTTGCCACATTTTAAATACGTTTAATTTGTATATGTTTATAGTGATTTATGCACTTTTTCTATATTGTCATATGTTGTTTTTTTGTGAAATGCATTGCTGTTGTAGTTTTTTTTTTTAATATGCAATGAAAATCAAGTAATATTTCAATCATGGAATTTTATTTGTCAAGCTCTTTCAGTTGCTTGGTCCTTATTAAGGATAACTGTAACAAGCAGTGACGCAATGATTGCCAATATGGAATAGCTTGCCAATTACGTAACAAGTTATTACATTAAGGAGAATCATTTAAAATAAAACCCTTTCAAAACTGTAATAATTTCAGTGAGAATTGTCATAATACATAAATAGAGCTGCATTTCTTGCAAAGAGAAAGGCTTTTTTTTTTTCAGCAGGTTTTGCACAATTTGTTTACCAACAATTAGCATCATGGATGGGATATTTGTAACACTCATGGAGAACACATACTCTGCAACACTTGAAATGGCTGAAATGATTATGTTACAAGGAGTTATTGTATTATAGAGTGTATACTTGAATAAGTTGTGGTGTGAATCAGCAAACTCAAATTCATCCACACACACACACACACACACAGGCAGATAACTGACAACTCATATTCAAAGCAAGACATCTTTAAAGTCACCTCTTGACCTTAAATAGACATATTTTTTTTAGACTGTAAGAGGAAACCATGCATGCACGCGACTCAAACCTGGGATATTCTTGCTGTGAGGCAACAGTGCTAACCACTGTCCGCCTGCAGCCCAGTATGGATGTATGGGGCTTTTAATGAGAGGAGTTTAAGTGATAAGCTCATGCTTGATGAACTCTGTCTGTTTAAAAAGTGATTGGATTGTCAATTTTGGTGAAGCAACAAACGAGAAATGTCACTTTTATACACTCCACTAACATCTAAAAACAATCTCCCTATCTGTGGCATCTACAATCGGCCTTGTCGAGAATGTTAAAAAAAGAAAAAGAAAAAAACAAAGAAAACGGCGGGAAGCGGCGTGCAGCTCATCGACAACCTTCATAACCTCAAGCAAACACCAAAGGAAAACCCGCGGAGAAGACAGAACGACGCTGATGCGGAATGACTCAAGCATCAAAGCAGAATTGCGGATAACAAGCAAACTTGTCTGCGCCTCCTTTATAAATAGTTCGCCTGGTTGCATTTTCCTCCACATTCACGCTGGTCGGCTATTCCACGTCTGACGGCGGCTCCTCACCCTCCTCAACCACGGCAGAGCGCCAAGTTCACACAGGTTCACTCAACAAAGCACACTTGGAACGAGTGCACACCGGGGTAAAAGTTCGGGACGTTCTTTGGCGTGGCTTTCAAGCCAGATACTGACGCGACGGACAAACGCTTTGCCAAGAAGATGCCACGGAACTGACAAGGGCTGACGGTGGAATCACACTTCCTGTGCGTGCCTGTGTGGCTGCACATATAAATATCTGGGATGTGTTCCTCCTGCAAGGTGGTGTGTTAAATGACAGTGACACTCATCCCCTCATGGTAACAGGATGAACACGTCAGCGTGATCAAAGCGCGGGTGACACGCCTTGAGGAGACAGACGTGCGACGTATACGTGGTGGGGTGTGGGCTTAGTATCAGTGAAACAATTCAAAGTTTCTCTCGCCATCTTATAAACATGTGTCTGTCTCTGATAAACTCGTCTCTCTGTCTGCCTCTCACTCTTATCAGCACTTTTGTACACTTACAGCTCTCCACTGTGGGCCTACAGCCACCATTAAGTTATTGACTTTATATTAAATCCATTCTGCTGGCCCTAAAAGTAATGACAATGTGGCAATGAGTAGAAAAAATAAATAAATAAATAAAAATGACCTTCCCAATACTTTAAACTTTGCAATGAAAATGTTCTCTCATAACTTACTTCTTGAACAATAAGGAATCACTGTGTTTCAGCTTGTGCAGTCAGTTAAGAAATTGGACGTTCTCCAGTCATAAGACAAAGATATGAAATGCAATAAATACAAACACTTAAATATGTTCTTGTCTTTGTGCACCCAGATTTGTTCTTCCAAATAACAGTGCTGTCTCTCTCGCCCCTAATTTAACTGTGACAAGGCCTGGTTTTTATCTTCCCCTTCACATGTGCATCAACAGTTACTCTCAGCAGCATTTTAGATGGTTTGTGGAGTTTTTGCTTATTTTTCTTTTGATTTGTGTGCTTCTGATCTTGCCACATTATGACCACATATGAAATATTTTGCAGTCAATCAGTTAATAGCACTATTTTAAAGGTATTATGTTTTTAAAGTATTCGAAAGGAATGCACACAATCATTAGTTATCTGGCTCAGTCAGTCTTTTAAGCATTTATGTTAAATGTATACAAACATATATGTTTTAACATTTTGCAAATAAGTCACGAGTCAGTTAGAGGCCGAGGTCTTACTTTCTTGGATTATTTCTCCACCATGTTTCTCCGGATTTCTATAGAGATTTCTGTAGGGAAATCATTTTATTGTGGAAGCAGATTAAAATGACAGCATCACTGCTTGACGCTTCCTTCAGTTAGTTTACAAATACCATATAATGCAATGCTATCATTTCTGACTATCTAATGGATTAAAGAAAAGCTGTAAAGCTGGGGGGAAAAAATGCTGCCTTTTTAATTTTGTAATTCAAATCTCCCAAACATTAGCCCTGTTTGTTTTCTATAACACGAGACTTAAATCTAATGTAGTTTCGACAGGAGCCTGCAATGGCCGATTTGGTTGAAATTTGTAACATGCAGTGTGGAAAAGCTGGTGAAACTTGACTGCTTGCTTGAACTAGTGAGTTCCCAACTTATAGATAGATATAGGCTCAGCCTTGGGCCTGAACAGAAAGCTCAGGAGTTCTGCCAAGATTTGCGTACAATGAAGATGTCAAAATTAAACGTGAACATGTCAAAATGAAAAGATCCCAGCTGGGTATGTTGATTTGGTGGGGAAGGTTTTAAAATATGTATACTCACATATTTTATCACTGAAGTAACAGCACTTTTCTTTCTTCAAAGATTATGCATAAATATATCTAAAGATATTGCACAAACATGCAACCAAGAAAACATCAAGCATTACTACAATCCTGTCGTCCTTCCACACGTTATATTAAAGCAGGATTGTATTAATCTATTTACTAACATAAACTATGTGCTTCATGTACGTTCTGTCTCAATGGGTGCACCAGGTAATACTTGCAAAAGAAGGTAAGACATCTAACTTCAGTTAGCCTAATAAATAACCCGGATCAGGATTAATTTGGCACAAAAGAGCATCACAGTGAAGCATATTTTCTTACCATAAAGAGGCCAGGCGTCTTCCACGTGTATTTACAAACTGGAGTCGTACATTTCCTTCCTCGGGTTTCAGGTTTACTGTTAGAAACGTGAAGTATGCTGACCCTGGATCAGCTGTTTCTGACATGAGGTCAATACCGGCCAACATGAGGGTCCACGCTACAGCAATGTTTCCCAGGGAAAGGAGTCAGTTTTGGCTTCTTCTTCTTTTTTTTTAAACATATTTGTGAGTCTATTAGATTCACAGTGGACAAGTTCTGCACACGCAAGAGTAGATCAACAATAACAATGGCAGATCCAAGGGTTCTGCTCTTTTTAATGTAACTTTACTATCACTATCTGGATCATATTTCTTCCATATGTGACATATTGAGCTTAAACAGGGAGCTTGAATTAGATTAATTTCAAGGTTTGCATCACTTTGTTCTCTGCGTTCATGTATATGTTCTTATATTACAAAAACACAGCACCAACTGGTGGCCTGGCATGAAAACTGCAACGTTTTCAACCTTTCTGACATTTCTGTGTACACAAACATTATGAGGAAGAATTGTACTGAAGGAGCTGTGATAGACAATGGCACTTGGATGTTTATGTTTGTGGTGATTTTTTGCATTGAGTTCCAACACACTTTACTAACCCTCCATAAAGCATAATTCAGAATAACGGTGAAAGAATTAAAGCAACAAACATGAACTGGCTGCATCAGTTAACAAATTTAAAAGCGATCCAGTTACATCAATAATGGTTGAAAGAATATGAAGTGGAAAAAAGTGTTTTCAAGTGAAAATGATACATATAAATACAATGCATATGGGAAGGTGACAAACACCCCTCCACGACCTTCTAAAAAAAGGTTTGAAAAGTTTTAATAACTACATTCTGTATCAATACAGTTCAAAGATAATTTTCTTTTTTTAAAGAAAATTTTAAAAAGGATTTTTTTTTTAAAGAAAATTCACAGGAAGCAAAGGAGGAGACATTTTTAAGAAATCAATCCAGCACCTTTTTTTTTTTTTTTTAATACAGGAGTTCAATGATACCCTAACCCTAACCCAATGATACGTTCTGGTCAAAAGTAACTCGTAGTGCTACTGGAGGTCAAAATAATTTCATCCCGTGTAAAAATATATTTCGATCATGTGTCTGTAAGATGTGTTGGGCCATATACAACAGTGGAGGACACAAGGAAATGCTAAAACACAGAACTGAACAGCAGGTGGCAGCGGTAATCAAATATGCAAGGTGTGGAGAAGAGAGTCAGCTTCCTCACTGCTATAAACAATATAATGTGGATAAGTTCGTGAAAACATGCTGGGAACTGAAAGTTAGATGGTTCTTGGTATGTTTAGTAAAGACGCATGGAATATTGTGCACACTTTCGGGGTGTACTTTTATTTTTCCTTTTGTTTTTGCACTAAAAAAAAGAGAGAAATGTTTGAACGTGTCAGAATTTATAGGTTATGGCTATCACTTTACATGTTATCCAACTGGTATCAAGTCAGGTTGTAACTGCTCTCTGAGCCTAATTAAGAGTGACATACAGTATCTGTCCTAAAATTGATTCATTCATTTATTGCAAAAATGTATGTGCTAATAATATACATATTCTAACTTTTAATAACATTCACAAAGTCTTCAGTGACAAAAAAAAAAACCCCAACAACAACAGAGTAAAATTCAATAACTAAAATCAAAAGAGATTTTAAAATGATAGAGATAAATAAATGTAGAAAATAGGTCTGAAAATGTATTTTATATTTAAACATCTCTGTATTTGATTGCATGTGAAACAGCATCTGACCGGAAATGGGTCAGTGAGTAAATGAGCTTCAAAGAAATATTTATTTAGTCAGACACATTATTTGATCAATATTATCATTCACTAAAATAATATTATGGCTACTTTCTAAACAATGTGCTAAATATTTTACTTTTTCATGACAGAATATAACAAAGATAGTGTGTCTCACTTTCAGTGTGCCAGGAACTTCCTTCAACTTTGTTGGTGTAATTGTACAGAGTGAGAGTGTGGGGCTGCCGAGGTTGACAATGGTTTAAAAGAAATTGAGTCCCTCAAGAAAAAAGTTGGGAAACACCATCAACCTATAATACCACAACTACCACAAGAGGGTGCAAAAAACAAATAAAAAAAAGACATTTTTATAAGAATAGAGGTTTTATTAATTTATCTTTTTTGATCTAGTCTTGCGTTTCTGTTGTGGGACTTTTAAGTTATTCTTTATTTATGGTTGGTAATATATTTTCATTTTTGTCTATTTCAATTTGTTGTGAATTATTTTAAGTGTTTGTATTTACATCAGCACATATCCTTGGGGTTTTTCTAAAAGCCAAAAACAAAAAAAACAAAAAACAGTCGGTTTGGACCATAAAATGAACTCAAAGTGTTGAAGAATTTGTTGTCTTGGTTAAAAGTAAATCAATTATATAAAAAAAAAAAAAACACGTAATTGCAATAACTTATATAGCCGCTTGATGGTAGCAAAGGCTCGAAATAAATCACCGCGCGTGACGCGGTTGAAGTTTCACCTAGCAACAAGGTGGCTGCTTGTTCATTCACACACCTACATGGTTACACGTGATCCTTTCCCACTTTCACATGTACAAACAACCCATCACAGGCGCATGTGCATGTGGCTCGAGTGAATCCACAGAGAAGCACACAGGATGATTCATCGCAGACTTAATGTACATGCAAAGAAACTGTGGGTTTTAAATGCATAAATGACCAGAGATATTTGCTTGGTTTAAAAAAAATAATAACCATGAAAGACAAATAAAAGTGGCATCAGAAAAAAACTTGTGTGTGTGTGAGGGGGGGGGGGGGGGGATCTAAATACTTTGTTTTCAGGTGACAGTCAATGCAACAGTCATTGGGATTAGAATTATTCCAGCCACATCCGCCCCTATCGTCTCCCATTTTCCTTTCATTTACCCTCAACCATGTCCATTCTCTGGACACAGACCTGATTTATTTGTCCCAGCAGCGGCGGCCCAGAGATCCCAGTGCTGTGGAGGAAATCAAAAAAGCAATGCAAAAATCAATTAGCTCTGCAAGTCTCAAGACTGCCATGCAGGAAATTGGCTCTGAATGACAGCATCATATGACCTTCTTTATTTGTTCCTCTTTCTGGGGGGGGGGGGGGGGGGGGGACTTTTGAGGGCATATCAACAGTTTTTTCTTTTAATATTCGTATCAAGGGACGTTTGGCTTGAAACACATGATGTCGTATTGTCATTCCCCTGTGGCCAAATTTACAGCAAACAAAGCTATTGTGGTTTTTTTTTAATAATGTCAATTCCAGTCAGAATTTATTGTTTTTACACATTCTGGCTCCTCTGAAGGAAGCACTTCCTCGTGGATGTCAAATTGGTGAGACCACACCCGCTGTAGGAAACAGACTAATTAGTATTGATCAATTAGGAGACTTATTTCTTCCAGTCTGCATGTGTGCTGGCGGGTGACCGACATATAAACCATAAAGGCTAACTTCCCCCATAGTTGCAAAGGTTTTTTTAATTAACTCTTTGATCTGAGTGCTATGTAGGGAACTCTGGCTGGAGGCAGTACTGAGAGCCAAATCGAGAGTGGATGGGAATTCATGTGCAGTACAACACACCATAGAAAGGGGATAGAAATGCTGAGTTAGTCCTACTTTGACCTGAATAATAAAAAAGAAAGTTGAGACCTTTTATCGTTGCCATGCTTGTTCTGCATTGTGTACGGTTTGGGGAGTTTCCTCGATTCACTACATACATGTGGAGACAACATACGACTTGTGATTTTTACTACGTACAATAAATGTTGCCTTCATTATCTTCAATAATTTCATCCAGTTTTTATTATTTCAGTTTTCTTCTGGACTGAAAAGGAATATATTCATTGCACAGTGAAATCTGCATCTCTGCTTTGTATATGACAATACACACTTTAAATAATACAGCTCAAAAATATAATGGGACTGGTAGTTTCTCACTGAAATATGCGATGCAGTTGCCTCTCACATCTAAATGTCTGATCACTATAATACAACTACAAGACATTGACACAGTTACTACGATGCATGGCCTCAACCTCCTTTACAGCACATGAGGGGGTTAAATTGAAGGGGCAGCAGATCTGGCAACTTTTAAAAGGAGCAGTAAGCATGCTTTGTTGGTCGGAATTTGCAGCACCATGGAACGACTTAATAACAATGCGTGAAGCAATGAAAATTACACAGCGCCCGCTCGAAAGGAAAAATTAATTGCTCTCAGGTTGCACTCTCGAGAAGTTGTTCATTCAAGCACTCGCATGCACGCAGACACACGACGCACAGTCATGAGCGCACAGACACAGAGGTGCACGTGGAACCTTGGCTCTGAGCGAAAACCGTAACTGCGTGTGTGTGTGTGTGTGTGTGTGTGTGTGTGTGTGTGTGTGTGTGTGTGTGTGTGTGTGTGTGTGTGTGTGTGTGTGTGTGTGTGTGTGTGTGTGTGTGTGTGTGTGTGTGTGTGTGTGTGTGTGTGTGTGTGTGTGTGTGTGTGTGTGTGTGAACCTACAGCTCTCCTGTGCGGTGCAGTGAAGAGAAGAATTAGGGCCTGGGCCACATTCCATCCCTGCCTCCCTGGGCGAGAGACAGTATTCAGCATTCCTCTGCCTGCATATCAGGCCAGGTGCATTCCACAATGCACACATGTACACACACACACACACACACACACACACACACACACACACACACACACACACACACACACACACACACACACATTTTTACAAACATTACACAGTTTTACGGAGCACATCTGTGCACAATATAGCATGTGTGGGCAATAACATTAACATTTGCACATCACTTACTGGGAATAATAGAGTACCACTTTGAAAATACTTATTTTTTTTAAACGATTTAATGTTGTGTGACTCCGTCCACTTCTTTTTTTTTGTCAAATATTTTTATTGGTTTTTACATTGGGAGGTACAGACACATGTAAAAACATACCAGATGTACAACAATGGTCATCTCTCAATGTAATTAAACTCGCTGCAGTAAAACGTAATATAAAACCAAGGTGCGTTGGAGAGCAATTCTCCCTTCCCAAACAAAATAAATCATTCACTCACAGCATTCACACCACAATACGAGACAAGACAAGACAAGACAAGGACTCAAGGGTTGAAGATAATCACAATGAAAAATTATGTAAATTCCGTCCACTTCTAAGATACTTTAGATGAGAAGAGACTTCCTTTTTGTGCCTTGCTCAAGGAGCTACGGTAAGGAGTAGTGGGTATGTAGTTCATACATACATACATACATACATACATACATACATACATACATACATACATACATACATACATACATACATACATACATACATACATACGTACATACATACATACATACATACATACATACATACATACATACATACCGGTACATAGAATCTTGTGCCTTTGACTACAACTAACATCATCTGTTCTGTGTTGCTGGTTTGCACATTATGATTGGAAAACATCTCTGTTTCTTAAATTTTCTTTGATTCAATAATTTCAAATGCATGGATTTTTTCTCTCTCTCTGTTTGGAGGAGGCTGAGCTATTTAAAGGGCTGGGGTTGAATACACTGTGAATGTACAGCCAGCCTCTTTTTGAAGTTCATACGGAGCTGCGATGCACTGTGAGTCACTCATGACAGTGCAGACGGGGGTGGAGTGACAGAGAGAGAGAGAGAGAGAGAGAGAGAGAGAGAGAGAGAGAGAGAGAGAGAGAGAGAGAGAGAGAGAGAGAGAGACTCTCTGTGTGTGTGTGTGTGTGTGTGTGTGTGTGTGTGTGTGTGTGTGTGTGTGTGTGTGTGTGTGTGTGTGTGTGTGTGTGTGTCCACATCCGGGTCTTTCCTTTAATTTCTCACAGATTTGCTTTGGTTCTTTTCTCTCTACATTCGACAAGAATAAAATGCAATACTGCTCGTTTGTTTTTGAATGAACAGACCCAGAAGTGATGATGGAAACATGTCAAGAGTCACCTTCTTCTCAAGAGCGAGGTGGAAGAGTTAAGGAGTTAAAATATTTACTTTGAAACAAATTGGATGGAGAGATTAGGGAGAAGAAAGGGGAAAGTTATGTTGATGCTTGCTTTATGCAAAGTCAGTGTCATCCTTGGGCTTGGTCAAATGTAAAGGCACAACAGTTTCAGAACAAAAGCTCCATTCAGTGCTAACGGGCTGCTTCCTTTCCACAATATTCCTCCATGAGACAGAGAAGGAGTCTGTTGGTTGCATGCTATTTGACAGGCACAAGACTCCAATGCTTGACAAGCCCTGAATCAGACCATTACTCTTTGTCATTCCTCCCTCACCGTTACGCTTACTTCCCCTATTCTTGTATTCCCCGTCGCTATCCTTATCCTTTTTCTCCTTCCACGTCTCTCATCCCTCACCTCCCCTTTCTTTCCCCTTACATCCATCCCAGTTCATGTCTGCTGGTTGCAAGCCAATTCCCGCCCTTCTCCCACTCACCCCTACCCCCCCCCCCCCCCCCCCCCCCCCCGCTCAGCCCTCTTCTCATCCATTTCCATGTGGCGACTTTTCATCAGTGAAGTGCCTTCCTGGCCTGACTACCCCCACCGCACCCACTCTGGCTGCCACTCACTGAATGGATGCAGCATTAAGGAGGGAGAGAGAAAGAGAGGGAGAAGGAGAGGGCTGAAACCGTCTTTCATTCTTCCTGCGCGCACCACCCCCTTGGCCGTGGCAGAAGTGGTATGCTCCACAGCACGGACTGCAGAAGTTGAGAGAGTACATTGTTTGTAATCTGGCATTGCAGGGGTCACTTCCTGACTCGCGTGTCGGCTCCCTGAGCCCCCACGCCGATCCCTGCACTCCCCCACCCCTCCTACCCCCGACCAGTCCTCCTCACCGTGTGTCCATCAATTGGCCAAGTTGCCTAGGGCTTTTGGACAAACCCTGTTCTTCCTCTTTTGTGTAGGAATGCTCCGACATCTGAAAACAATCAAATAATCTGGGCACAATACGTCTCTTTATGGAAGGGTGCTGGTGGTTCCCAGATGAGCGGGAGGATTAGGTGGAGGAGGCCTTAGGGGAGAGAAGGGGAGCGATGGGGATGGGGGGGGGGGTGAGAGTACACAGCTGAAGATGGGTGGGACATTGGGGGGAAGTTATTGTTACAAGACTTTCATAGTAAAGTGTGTGTGTGTGTGTACGTGCGTGTGTGTGTGTGCGTGCGTGTGCACCCTTTGTTATTCTCGCCCTACTTGTGGGAGCTGAGGACTAAGGTCTAACTCTAAGGTTACAAACAGGTTAAGGCCAGGGTTAGAGTTAAGGTAAGGTGATTTGCTCTCATGGTTAAAGTATGAAAATCAAATGTCAGCTTCAGTGTTTCAGTCATAAGAAGTGAAATCCAAGGTTGACATTGCCGGGGTGTGGCTGAAGGGATATACACTACTTCTCGTATACGTATCCAGCAGACCATGATAAACAAATCATTTTGTGTTATGTTATATATAAGTAAAGCAGAGCTGTCATCTCTCACACATTGGAAGTCACATGATTAACTCACAACATACTGTTCTCCACACGCCCAGTAAAACGCTTTGAGCACCCATTTACACGACAACCAATACGAGTGTATCTGCAAAACTCTCTTCACTTTTTTGGGGGGGGGTCCATTTACACGACACTGGTGTGCGAATCCACTGAAGTTTTTAATCCGGCTCCCTAGGTGGAAAGATTCTTTCATGGGAGCATTCCCTCATGCGGAGACTGCCGGAAGCTATGGGGCACTCTTATTACACATGCTGCAGTGTAAACACACTCCTTTTTCTTTTTCTTTTTTTTTCACAAATTAGGTGTTGTCACGTGAAATGTTGTCGCGTAAACAGACCCCCAAAAGTGAAGAAAGTTTTGCTGATTCACTCGTATTCGTTATCGCGTAAACGGGGCCTAAATCTATCAACTAGCACCTTGAAGGCAAACTTGTGATTTAGAATAGTGCCGTAGTCGGGTTGCTTGAAGGATTATTGTATTATCTATATATTTTGTATTGGTCTATTTCACACTGTTGCAGGCAACATCATAACTTTGTATTCAGTGCATTTACCTTTTTGATGATTAAGAAAAATAAGATTGCTATCACACTCAAAGACTTTCTTCATGCTGAATAAACAATGATCATGAAACAATCGGACTTTTTAGTCTTCCTTTTTTCGCATTATAAATAAATTGTCACACACACGTATACACTTTCCTGCACACACCAGACTTCTTCTCCCGTCTCCCATGCCATTCCCTCTCATCCCCATGAGAATGGTAAATAGTCATCTGTAACTTCCCCTCTAACATATTCATTAATTCCCTCTATCCTGTGGGGCTGGAGGATGATTACAGGGAAGCCAACTGAAGCCGCCCAAATAAACACCCCTCAGGCACTAACAAAGGCCTGTCCACCTCACCCTAAACACAGCTTCCCCAGCGAGATCAGGTTTCAATCAAGCCCACGCACAACATACAAACAATAGGAAGTAACAGAGTCTGGAGCGCGAAAAAAGGCCAAGTGTGGCTGATTCTTGTTGTTGAGACATGACAGAGTGACCTAAATTTGCTTGAGTGTTAACTGTAATAGAACAGATTTTTAAAGCCCAGTCTATTGAGGAATGAGAGACTCAAAGCATACTTTTTAAGTTACACACGGCTCTTTTACCTGCTGTAAAGTGAAGGCATTAGCAGATCAAATACATTTATCCATGATATACTTACAAGTAAAATCATTTATATCGTTTTAACTCTACACATGTGTTTCTCTATGGGACTTTGCAGCCTGCATGACCTCTGATGTGATCCAACATCCTTCTGCACGGTCACAAGACCGTCTCTTTAAGCTTGACACACTTTACTTATCTAGTTATCTGCATCCATCTGTCTTGAAAGAGATCATTTTCATTCCTGATTTTTTTTTTTTTTTTTTTTTAAACGGTCAGAAAATCCCCCTCATGCAACTTAAATACAATCAGAAATGTGTAAACCACTCTCCCAGGCAAACTTCAGCAACATAATAATTGTTTGCTTTCTTTTTTTTTTCTTTTTCTTTTTTACAACTGTTCATACGCTACACTCATAAACAGAAAGAGACAGAACAAGTTCACAGTGACTCAAACATGCCTGAGGGCCCTCACACTTCCTTCCCCTCTAGCCACTACACCTTTTTTACTCACCAACCTACAATTAGCTTGCCTAAAAGTTGCAGGCTTCCGAGGCCAGGCCCACACTAATCATAGGTATGCATTGTTGTGTTCAGCTGCCAGGCCTTTAAAAATCAGCACCTCTTGTTTAAGCCACACCTCTTGGCCAGACTGTCGTTGTCTGATACATCTACAAGATAAACCGCAGAGGATCCTTTCTTGAAACTCTACAGGGCCTTTTTTTCCCCCCTAATTTGAAAGAAGAGGAAACAGCATTTTACCACCATGAAAGCTTCCCTCTGCCCACCAAAAACATGTACTTAGCTAAATGTAGTTGGACATAACTAACAGGAAACAAAAGGGCAGATGAGTATTGGAATAAACAATTTACCAAGAACTTTTCATCAGGCCTCTTAAGTAATTTGTTTTTGGTCTGCTATGGCCCCTGCAGACACCATGGTGTTGACTAAAAACACACTGAATCCCTAAAGTGCTTTGTCCTAAATATTTTTTTCAACATTCCAGCCAATTTCTTAGAATGTGTTTATAAAGGTAATAAATTGTCACTAAATATGTTGATTTTTGTTTCCACATCATGTCATGGTTACAAGTCATTTTATTTAAATAGGTCAGCAATATAGCTTCCTAGTGACCTATAAACCTGAACATAGTCTCACACATGTCTTAATGGATTGCAAATACATAAGTGAACTTTATTCGAATTTGTGTTTTGAATTGCATTTTTCTCAATTCAGAACTTCAGACAGTAATCAGTTCTCTCAATGAAAGTCAAGTAAAATAAATCACAAAGGAAATACTGGTACGGACTTCATGCCACTACATAATAAAATAAATCACAAATAAAGTTGCAAAGATGATTTGCAAGTCACTTTAGTCATTTTAAAAAACAAATTGGAACTCAAGTAAAACATCTGAATGAGGCCGGGTAAAATGCATCTTTTATTCTGCAGTTTCTCTGTTGGCAATACAGGACTGTTAGCTTGTTTACTGCCATAAAGAGAATCCTAATGACTCTGATAGCACTCAGTGTGTCAGGTCAGGGGATGACTGCTAGCTAAACATCCTGTTGCCTTGTTTAAGTGTATGCTCCATTGTGTTGTGTTCACTGTGTGAAAAAGACAGGAAATGCACCAGGGTCATCCATATTTGTGAGATGAGAAAGCAGGCTGACTTCTTCAACTCTGAATACCCTAAAGGATAAAGGCATGCGAGTGGGAAAATTCATGGCCATTGATTTTTTTTTTTTTTTTTACTCCTTCCTGGCTCATTTTAAAACCAGGGGTACTTATTTTAGTTTTATAATCCTGAGCACCACAAGTCAAAGACATGCAGATTGCTTCAGTAAGTAATTGGTCTTAACAACATTAGGATCTAAATTTGTTGTGAAAACTATCATAAACCATTCACATTTGCTCTCAGGTTGTTAAAACAATAACAGCACATGCCTCAGGCTGAAAATTTTATTCATATACGAAAGGCAATCTACAATATATGTCAAGGCTGCACGTGTGAGGGCGATGCATGCATGAGCTGTCTGTATGCAGTGACACACAGGGATGTTTTATATGACTGCAACATAAGGCTGTGGCACAAGCTGTATGAAAGCCAGAGAAATACAAAGAAACTTCTCACACAACATGCTGTCACTATGACAACCAGGCAGAATCATTTAGCCTGATCTCTTGCCTTTCCACACAGCACAGAAATCCAATAGCATTTAAGTCTTACGCAACCAGGCTACTGATTCACTCTGCAAAGCTTTTTAACACATTTGCAAATAAGATCGACAGAGGCAAAGGCTAGATTTTTTTTTCCCCTGGTAACTTTTGAGGGTGTATTTTGAAAGGGGTTGCAGATGGTAAGAGTTTGGGTTGATTCAAGGTGCTTTGTCTGAACCAATATGATGCTGGTATCTACTTATAATAATCAGCTCCAAACTGATTTCTCAACCCCCCCCCCCATACACACGCGCAAAACCTTGTATGTTTTTTTTTTTTTTTTTTTTATCAACAATATCAGACTATTGCATTATTGAATCAGCACCACTCTGGTGTCCCCAAATGGCCCCTGGGATAATTACTAATATTTCTAAAAATATCTTTTTTTTTTTTTTATAAATAGGTTTTCACTTTAAGCGAATGCGTGCATTTAAGTCTGTATAACTCGACTGAAACAAATTGCTGCGAGATAGAAATGATAGCCCTGCTTTTAGCCCACATAAACCATGGAAAAGGGGTCTGATGTAATTCCACGTGCTGCAGCAGTTTCTCGCCTGTGTACATCTCCAAGCACTAAACCCACAATTTCTGCATCAGGCACTTATTGAAGTGACTCGGGGGCGGTCGATCGCGATCAAACTGCTTAATGAAAGAAAGCAGCAGAAATTGTTAATGGCCGGAGTCTTGTGTGTCAGCCCAAGTCCTTCCTCCAGATTATTTTCTACTTTGCGTGCTATCACACACAGACGCTTCCCTCTTGTATCAATGCGTGATTGAAGGGAAACTTCTTTTTGGAAGTGCACGGGGGTGGGGGGGGGGGGGGGGGTAGGGGTGGGGGGTGGGACTACTTTAGGTCAACTTTGGAACAAAACGCCAGTAATTCACCATGCAAGCTCGGAAAGGGTTCAATCCAAGCGCAATATTAGTTACTTTTTAACCAGGCGTTGTAAATTCGGTGCACTGTGCACCCATTAAAGCGCAAGAGCGTTATGTTTTTACTACGTCGCGGAAGGATCTAATTTTCTCATGCGAGGGTCGACACATCCGCCCAGTTTTCCGACGTTTCATTCCCCCCGAGTTGAAAATGGAGTTCGATTAAAGCAGATGTCCACCAACTTCTCAAGGAAATCTCAAGCTTGCGTCTCGTATTTTCCCTCCCCTCCAAATGCTCCTGCGTGTCCAGTGTTAATACTGAAAACAGTCGACCCCCTTCCTTTTTTTTTTTGGCGTCAGATGCCTTTACTGCCAAATTACTCGGACACGTTGACGGAGCAACGCTGCACGGCGCTTTTTCAAGTGTTGTCCTGGACCTGAAGTTGGCGAATGGATGCTCGACAGCCATAAATAACCTGCCAAACGTTACAGTCTGCAACGCTTTCTACATTTCTTTTTAAGAAAGAAAAAAAAAAAAAAAAAAAAGGATCTACACACGTTCCCTGCGAACCGGCGGCGGTGGTCGTGGTGGTGGGGATTTGTCGTTTTTTGTTGTTTTTTTTTGTTTTTGTTGTTTTTTTTTCTTTGTCGAAGAGGATGATGCCGATGATGGCTCATTTGTTGTGGTCGGATTTTACTTCCAGGGAGGATAAAATGAATCAACGGTTGTCATTCCTCCTCGCGATTTAACGTCCGTCCCCCGGGCGGCAGAGCTAACGTTCGGCTAGCTCCACTCGGTTCTCGGCAGAGACGGTTTTTTTGGCCGGAGCATGCCCCTCTCCACCACGTTCACCTACAATCCCAAATAAGAGGGGCTGCTTTCTGTGTGCGAGGGGGAAAAATGGTGATATATGTGGCATTTTATCCCGCCGTCACTGCGTCGTCGATGCTATTGCTAGGATTTGGATCCCCGTGAGGAAGAAAATGAGTGAAGATTCAACAAATCCAAACAACGAGTGAGTGCTGTTTACGTTTTGTTCTAAATCTTGTATTTTCGACCCTTCTACATATTGTACATGGTCGGACAGTTGCATGCCTCTCGATGTTAACCCACACTGCCAGTGACATTTCGAACCACGCAACGATGATGTTTTATCATTATTTATCAACGGATGAGCCACACGGGGTGTTTTAATATATGTCGCTAAATTCGCGAGATTATAAAAGCTGTTACAGAAAGCCATTGTGAATAAATCATGATTCTTCCTCTTTGTAGCCTCCATGAATCAGCTCATATTATGTGAACATCTACAATCTTTTAGCAGTCTTTATACGTGTATTATATGTAATATACTCACTAACGATGGGGCTCTATAAAGCACTTAATGAAGGATCAGTTGGACTCGCACGTAGAAAACAATATTCCAGGTGAAATATAATATTTATTTGTTAAGAACATCACGATCTGATAGTAATATATTGACAAACCCGATCTCTGTGTAACTGCCGTCCGCCATGATTTTCACAACATAATCATCGATTTAAAAAAAACAAAAAAAATCGTGCATACGCGTTTGTGTCTCAGTCCAGCCTTTATTTACCGAGAGCCCGTCGTCCTTATTGCGACAATGTCGGCATTGAAAGGCTGAAGATGCCATTTTTTTTTCTCAATCACACTCATTTACATATCACAATCTCCATTCATAAAAACGCTTAAAAACGGCGTCACATTCACGCCCCGATCCACCGCGAGCCGTCGGGATGAAGTGTGATCCGCGCGTGTCATGTTTTTCACCCACGTCGCGCCCATTTCAGGTGGCGTTTCGGTATTGTTTTAATGGGCTGATCCCCTGTGTGCGCTTGTTGACAGTCAGTGAGAAATATCTGCTTCGGGAGGTGCTGCGGTCACATGATCCCCTCCATTCATAAAGTACCTGCCTGCCCATTCACAGCACTGTACTCCCGTTTCGCATTGCACCGACGATCACATTTTCTTTATTCAAAGCGCAACGCATTTGCAACACCCGAGCAACGATTGCTCGTCTCTTGATCCTTTATTTTCCTATGAGTGTGTTGTTTAACCGACGTCTCTTCGCCGTCTGAGAGGATTATCTTTGATAATGTATTTGTCACAGAGGAAGTCATATGCCCTGTTCAGCCATTTCCACTGTCATGGTATAATGTTCAAAACACACCCTTGTTTTTCACCCCATTCCCTCCATCTAGCCTTTTGTGAGCTTGTTTTATTTGATGCATGGAGGTTTTTGTCCTTGAACTACACTTTTATTTTTTTTTATGGAGCATATGTCATTAAGCCCCCCCCCCCTTTCATATTAAGTCATATCAAATAACAATGCAACCACCCCACACATGACAAATATTTCACTGCATTGGTTATTCGTCTGAGATTATTCTTGCCTCAATTTAGGTCAAATTATGAAATAACCCAGCATGTGCAAAGCAGGGAGGGTAAAAGCTCTGATTTGAGCTGCCACCCGATTACATTTTCTCATGGCGTTAACCTGCAGCGAACGAAATGAGTGAAATCAAAGCATTTCTCAATCTGAGGTGGCTCCCTGCAACAACCTCAGGGACTCCTCCAGGCCTCGCAGCCCTACTTTTGGACCAACCGCCACGGGCTACATATCAGCAGTGTGGTGGGAGCTACAGTATATGCTGGGTATGTTCCCACACTGCATGATGGCAGCAGCTAAGATGGCGAAGTGATCCAAACATTGTTGCTATGATTCCACCACCTTTCTGGCTGTTGTATGATTCATAGTAATGGGAGTGAACAGAATACTGAGCGTTGCCTGTGCTGTCTGTTTTGAAAGGAAAAGATGTCTTTGGATTGCAATTTCTCATTGCACACGGTTTTTTTTGTGACATGGCTTATTTATTTTTTTAAATCCATCTAGGGAAATGTTTTGGGGTTTTTTTCACTTTAGTGCTCCATTATAATACAAAGATATCTGCTTTTCATTGATTAAAAAAAAAGTATTCCATGAGTCTCTTTTCCCATGTTAAAGGAACTATTTGTATAAATGATGGTAATCTAAGCATGTTCTAACATAACAAAGAGACGTTACAGGCTTTGATCCTGTAATCTGCACGTAAGCCATTTAATTTGAAAACATTTCCCAAATTTGTGAAGACATAGCCCTGAAGTGGTTTAGTTTGAATGATATGTGGTTTAGCCGAGCTGGTGTACACACAGCACACCCTTCGCTGAGCGCATGTTACTTGGCCTTGGTGCAGCCATGTTCGCAGGGCTGAGATGACAAGAACGCAAGTGAAGCCTTGCAAGACTTTTGCCTTGCGTCTTGTTTGGGTTGTGCGGAGCGAGCGCGATGCCTGATGTAAAGAAAATGTGAATTTTGCAGTTGAGGGATACGATTATCTTGGGAGGTTTATGAAAGGATGTGTGAGACTCGGCATGCCAGGTTTATCTAAAAATATTAAGCTCAATCTTTTAGCAGCTTGGCCAGATCTACTCCACTCGTTTTTTTGTTTGTTTTTTAATCTATGCTGTGTATTGAGATTGATTGATCCATTTTGGTGTTGACTAAAATAAATTGTTGATTTGAAAACTCCAGTTTTTCGTGTTTAAACCTCTACCTCTCCACTGATAAGGCATTGCATCTTGTCCATTGCAGTTGAACTTTAAACACATTAATGTAGGTTTTAGCCTGGGTTGGCCCTCGGTTGTCATCAGATTTCCATGTATTCTATTAAACACGGATATGGTATGGCCCCATTGTTTTAAATTCCTGCAGTAGTGTGGCATTGTCTGTTGCCAGTCAGGTGATCCTCTGTGATTTCTCTCTCCATGTCCTCTTCCTATCTTTGTGATTGATTTGGCTGCTCAGCGTTTTATCTGCCAATGTGGGTGTCGTGATCTTATCACCTGCAGGCTGTTTTGCACTCCCATTCCTGCTGCGGAGCTTCTCCATACACATTCTTTCCAAACAACCCCCATCATGTCCTGAAACGACAAAGGGAGACAGCTACTTCAGCTGTTAGGGCCGATGCTTTATGGCCTGGGTAATTGCCTATATCCTGTGGCCCTTATGTTAAGCTAAATAATTTCCTGGACCCTTTTTATAGATGGTATTATTTAGGGTTACAGCCAGTTGTTGGATATGACCTCCACAAATATTTAGCTTTACCGGCTTGCCTGATCTAAGTCACAGATCCATTTTACCTTTTGACAAAGTCTGCTGAGCTGACCATATCCTTGGTTTTGCTTCTGTATTATTTTGGGGAAGTGTTTGTTAAGACTGCTGTGGTTTACAAAGGCAATTGAAATGTGTTATTTGACACGTTTATACATCGGCGTACTTGCAAAAACTTTTTTTTTCTTTCTTCCGGTAGCTGTTTACGTACATGCACTGAATGTTGATCTAAGAAATGCATTTCTAATAAATGTCACAGCTAACCTGTGTTTTACTTGTTCAATGATGGCTGAATGTTGTGTCGTCCTCGACGTAATCATGTGTTTCTTCAAAATCATTTGTCTTTTAATAGAAGCTGTTGTGCCATTTATGTCATTTATGTCATTAATGACAACGACCGTCTGTTCGGGCCGAGAGTTTGAACTGTCTGAAACTGAGACAAGCCAGCAAACTGAATAGGCCTTGTATAGTTGTGGACTGTTCCATTCCCATGGCCACATTTGGGCCTGGATTCTGTGTATTTTAAACCTGAGCCACTTCCCTCTTATGATTTTCATTTCCTCTTCAAGTATTTTAGGAGCACGCACAAAGTGGCGTAAATGTCAGAAGTGTATTTGAAGCATTATTTCAAACTAATAAGAGTGTGTGTATTCATGTAGGGTCTGCAGTTTGGTGAGCCGCAGTAAACTTGGAGATTCCTCCATGTGTGACTGTGTCACAGCATCGACATAGCGGGGCTTGTCTTTATTTCTTTGTTAAGGAGGGCCTCTGATGTTCACAGACCATATCTTAATGCCTCTAAGAAGTGCTTTTAGCACCAAGTGTCTGAATTGTGGATATTGTTTTCAGTTGTGCTGCATGCGGGAGCATGAAGGCTGCGCCTTGTTGTGAGCTCTTTGCTGCAGCTGGGCTAAGATGGTTCTTTCCTGTGAGGCCACAGACATAAAAGGGCACAGATGTAAATCCTAAACCTTGTGTCTTTGAGTTTCCAAACGCTTTGAAAACAGGAAGGGGTTTCTGTGTGAGTGTGTGTGCGTGCACACACACACACACACACCACAGTGTTTATTTCTCTGGAAACATTTGGCATGTGCATGTGTTTTTGAGAGAGATGGGCCAGACCCAGGATGATCGAATTTATGCAAGCATAATGTTGTGTTATCAAATATATTACTTAACGATTCTGATTCTGAGTCACAGTTTGAAATGGGTCGTAACAACATGTATTTTTAACAGCTCAGTAATCTTTTTGATCAGTTTCTCCTGTCTCGCAGCTATATTTAGGACTTGAAATAGAATTCTATTAGTTGGTAAAAGTGGCTCGCGATTTCTCAAACTCTTGAGAGATGGGCACAAAGACACTTGAGTTGATTTTCATGATGGCCTAATAGGTTGGTTTATGACACTTATGGAGATCATCATGTTATGGCAGTCTCCACGGCTGGCCATGTTGTGATGAATTACAACTTGTCAGCGCAGTTTCACTTAGCGTCAATGGCCCATCGTGTTGGTTTGGTGGTTTATCTTTCCCAAGTTGCTCCTGAGATATATTGATGGTTTCTCCCACAGCTCGATGGCTGCCATGTCCCCGCAGCTTCCTGCCCCCCCCCCCCCCCCCCCACCCCCCCCTTTAGCTTCAGAGAAGCAATGACGAATAAACGCTGGGTCCCCGGGGACCACTCACATCAAAGCAGACCAGAGACGCCGCAGCAGTCGAAATCTGTGGTTCCATTTTTCCCCCCTCTTTTTCTTTCATTTTTTTTTTTTTTTTTTCCTTATGGCAAGCAAAAGGTTTTAATTTTCCAAATGCTTGTGGTTCAAATTAAGATCATCTCAATATGTGGCTTTGATTGATGTATGAGAATAATTTTTTGGCATTTGATACGCATATGGGATTCTGGTGATTTACAGTGCCACAGCGCAGCGGTACCTAGAACATTGCTGTTGGGGTTTCAGGCCCAATCTGGTAATAGAGGGCTTGGTTTGGAAATCAGTGTTAGATATGCCGTCGAAGTGAGTAGTTCTGACATGTGCGTGCTGGGTAGACCTATCTCTGATTTAGACTACAATCTAATTTGACCCATAACTGCCGTATGTGACAGAAACCACCAAAAGTGGCTGCGATCAGCTAATTTGCTGTAATATTAGGTAGCATATCTATGAAAGGATGGTGGTGCATTTGATGTCAAGATTTGCTGTGTGGTGCAGCAGCAGAGTAGGCTTGTTCTGTTTTTTTTTTTTTTTTTCCTGAGTCAGTTGGTAGCTAAGCTGAATGTTCTTGTGAGGGAGATGACTCACCAGCAGCCCGAGGTGTTCAGAAGAGATAGGGCAAATTTCTCTTTCACTTCTCTATCTGAAGCCAGAGTATTAGTTCTTCGCTGCAGCTAATGTAAGCAGGCCTGAGATGCTGGTTTGGTGTTTCTTCAAGCTGTGGCGTCCTGTTATGATTTCACAGACACCCCCCCCCCCCCCCCCCCCCCCCCCTTTTTTTGAAAGTGTTTTGCTCCAACCTTATGTTGTAATTTGCTCTGCATCCATGTTGGTATTTGTTTTGGGTATGTCTGTGCCCTTGAGTTTGCCTCCGGTTATTTAGGAGATTTGAACCATGGCTAATTGGCCAGCTAGCTTGCGCCGTTCAGATTAGATGCACTGCTGGAATCAATGGCTGAGTCCCAGATTGCATGTTACTTATTTCTTCAATGAGGCATGGCCATGGTGAACCTCTTCATCCTCTTACAGCCGACTCACCTTTACCTGGATCTCTTTTGGTTGGCGGACACGCTTCATGTTTTATTAAATCCTTTGGGTCACTTCAGACAAACTCACCCACATACAAAATATCAAGACTTATTAGCCGTAAGTTGTGGTATCAGTCTGAATATTTGTGATAACAGCAGTGAAAGATAAACATATTTCAGTGTTGGAAAAAAAAAAGAAGAATAAATCGCACTTGGCTTTTCGTGCTACCTGCCACCCACTTTTGTAAGATTGCTTTCCTTTCAGAGGATAATCTATAGAATCGGATTGGGATAAGTAGCTTGTGTTTATTTTCCTCAATGATATTTTAACGATTTTTGTAACTCTCTCAAAAGTCCTACTAGCCAAAGGGGTCTAGTGGAGCTTGACCAAGCTTGACAGCCTTCCTCCGGTTTTAATACAAGGGAGAGATGGCTAGGAAAAGGGGGTGATGGAAAAAAAAAAGTGGTGGGGGCTTTTCTCCCCTTTTCTGATGCTAATGAAAGGAGGAATGGTTTTCCAGCTTTTAGCTTGCAGAGTGTGTCTCCCTTGCAGCATGCTCCGCTGCCTGGACATTGTAGGAGGACAAAACTCCAGGCCCGGGATCCAATAACGTGAAATTTCAGCAGAGAAGCGGCCATTGTGTAGAGAGAGGCAGCCGGGGAGGGGCTGGGTTGAAGGGGGAGACGGAGCTGAGGAAAGGGAGGGGTGACTTGGCGAGCACCCAGGGCTCAGGCCACATCCTTTCTCTCTCCTCCCTCTCTTCCTTCTCCTTTCCTCCTTCTTCCTCCCCTCCTGTCTTTCTCTCTGTGCCCCCCCCCCCCCCCCCCGCCCCCTGCTCTCTTCTACTCCACTCCCCTTTGGGGTGGGAAACCCAAGACTGAGACAGGAGCAAAGCATGATGGCATGCTGGAGCTCAGCGAGCCATGGGCCGGAGCTCAGCGAGCCATGGGCCGGAGCAGCAGACAAACGGCCACTTTGTCCGCTTAGGAAATGGTTGTCCCAGGATCCCCCCTTCTCCACCACACATTGGAGCAGCCGGCCCTCGAGGCCTACCGCTGCCTGGTCTGCACGTGCTGTCCCATCACGTCTCCTCTCCTCTCTCCTCTCCCAGTGGCGCTTTATTGTAAATGAGAACTGCAAGTGTATTGAAAAGTTACAATTAAGTTGTTTTTCTTGGGTGTTTGCAAAAATCATGGAATAATCTGATTTCCATCGTAAATGCTCTCCAACACTTTCCTCATCAGTGCACTTGGAAGTCATTGACTTCTTTCGACATTTTTCAGCCACATAACTTGTCTACGGGCAATATAATTTCACAGATGATTTATATAAGTTTTGAAATGAAGTTATTATTCCTCTCTAAATGACACTCGTTTAAATTCTGTAAAGGACCATGCACAATTTTAGTGGAGGAAAGGAAGTACTTCTTTCGATTATAGTGCTATCTCTTGACTGTCATCTTGGTCTCCATGACAGACCCCCACCCCATGTTACACTCCCACCCTCTCCCTCTGTTTTTCTCTCCTGCTTTGGTCGGAAATGAAGTCAGTCATCCAGCAGAATAACTTGGAATAATTTGGATTTGGAGGGGGGAGCCTCCTTTCTTTCTGCCGCCGCCTCCTCCCCTGCAGGCCCAGGCCAGCTGATCTGCTTCCGTTCCCAATTGTGTGTCCAGTCGACTGTGTGCTCCCAGCAAGGGGCGTGGAGGCCAGCCTTTGTCTCCACCATCCCACGATGAACTCTCTCTCTCTCTCTCTGTGTGTGTGTGTGTGTGTGTGTGTGTGTGTGTGTGTGTGTGTGTGTGTGTGTGTGTGTGTGTGTGTGTGTGTGTGTGTGTGTGTGTGTGTGTGTGTGTGTGTGTGTGTGTGTGTGTGTGTGTGTGTGTGTGTGTGTGTGTGTGTGTATTTTGCAACGGGTTGTGCAATATCTAGATTGTTGGTTATAATGAAAAATAATTATTTTATTGTTAAAGAGGACAGTGGAACCTTTTCATTCTTTAAAGATTTTCTCAAGTGCTCCTCTCACTTTATTTTTAACGTTGTTGTGGTTACTGTAGATGTACGTTTGTAAAATATTGAAATTATAGTAACTTCAATTTTTTTTATTTTTTTTTGACATTTTCCAAATTTGATGCAAAAAAGATTGTCTGTACGTCCACTTAACTTCCTCTCTGAGCCCGGCCCCCCTCCCTGTGAGTGTCACGGTTGCTGGCATGTGTGTGATGGTAGGTCTGAAGGGTCAGGCCCTGGTCATTGTGCCCTGGTCATGGCTGAGCGACACCACCGCCTGCCTTCTGTTCACCCCAGGGACCCCTGCCTGACTGACAGGCCCTTCTGCACCCATCACCCGCATCCTTTATTGGGGGCCATAGAGGGGTGTAACGGCAGCAGTATTTTCCTCTTTTACTGCCAGCTATACGACTCAAAAATGCATTTTTTTTGCCGCTCGTGTGTGACTTCTGTGGCACCGCTGTGAGAAGATGTAGCTGGAATGGGTGTTTTCCTGAAGGTTCCATAGCTGGTTTGGCTTGTGTCTCAGTCCTACAGTTACTGTTTGATAAGCTTGAGGCTTCATGTTGGTGAACATGAGAGATTTTGATAATTATGTTTTTACGGAAAGCATATCTCTTGTATCCACCCTGCTGTTTCACCGTGATCATCTTCATTTGTCTGTTTTTTGGATAAGTAGAATTAACAAATGGTGGTAGGATTACAATGTAAACGTTTGAAATGTGCTTTGTCATATACCAACAAAATCTAAGGTCTTCCATTGGTGTACATGCAGACAGGCAAGATGTCAAGTTTCAACAGACACTGATTGTGTCACTTTCTCCTAATTATGTTTTGCACTTTCTTGTGACCAAACAGAATCATATGGAGTCAAAGCTGTGTCAAAAAGTTTGAATGCAAAGGGATTCACAAATACATTTGTAGTCTATATATACAGTAAATGCTCACACAAAGTGTTGGACACACATCTGTGGGTTATTTAAATGTCTGGAGCATGATCTGATCCACATCCATTTTCTTCAACCAGGAATTCCCTGTAGCCAATCAGAAGTGCCTGTAATTTTCAGATAATTACATGAGTTTAATTCCAAGGAGGTGATTTAATGAAAATGTGGTGCACTATAACCACGTTGTGTATCTAAAGCCATCTTGTGAGATGAGAATTTTCAACTGCAATTTGACTTCATAAAGTCACATTGAAATAATAGATTTTTACATTTCAACACTGATTTAGTTGAGATATTTTCCTACTGTGCTGCTTGAGTAGAAATACAGTATACATCATGAAACTATACCTTTCAAATGTGTCATTTTCTGGTGGTTTTATCAAAGAAAATCGAAATCGGCTCTATCCAGGGAAGAGACATTCTATATTTTGTTTACATTTTGGCACTTATCAGCTGGTGTTATGTTTGCCCGCTCGCTTGTTAGATTCTGTAGGAAAAGCTCACTGAACCCAGAAATGGATTGTATGTCAACTCCAGGCACAGCTGTGTAAATGAGGAAAACCAGAGTCTAAAAGACTGCTGACAGACACAATATTTGCTAATCGGTGCCAACATGTAAAATATACTTAAAGGTAATTTCCTGAAATGAAAAACATCTTATATGTTTGGCTTGGGCAGTAAAGTGCGACAAACGGTGATTAATTGTGATGAGCTACAATTGTACTGACTCAGCTCGACTATTATGTGATTGGCTGAAAACGATTGGTTACAGATAATTCCACAATGGAACCAAAAAGACATTTATTGATAGGATACATCACAATGAGGTATGTTGTATAACTTGTGAAATGTTGGGCATGCAATGTAGTCAGCTATTGTATAAAAAACCTGATATAAGCATGCCAACATGCATGTATTCATCATGAGCAAGTTATAGTTGGAGATCTTGTGTACCATCAGACATTGAACGAGAAAGAATGCTAAGAATTAAAACCTCAACTATTTACTTTGATATATTTCAGTATTTATTGGCTAAATTGAGGTTCCTTTTTCCTAGTACTCTACACACATACAAATCCAGTGTGGAGGAGATTGTTACTTATTTGAGTACAAGTCCTAGAGGGTAGGATAAAAAGTCTTGTAAAGTGTGTTGATGAAAAGGCCAAAAATAACAAAATTGGAAGAAAAAAAAACCCCCGTTCTGTATGGTATTGACAAATGCTTCCAATTTGTAAGCAGTGAATATGAACACATCCTTTTCACACACAGCCTGTTATGTACTTTACTGTATTTCAAACTTTTACTTCTGGTCCCTATCTGTCCCATAAAGAAGCATAGGTCAGATATTGCACACTGCCAGGATATCACAGCTCCCACATGTAGACAAAGATAGGTCCAGATTTAATGCTTGCTGGCTCTTAGATTAATTACTAACCAATATCGTGAACGCCAAGGTTTGCCAAGGGTGTGGAAGGAAGGAGACTAAAGGTTAGCCTTATTGAGTTGGCTAAGAGGAGAGACAGCGCGAGGGGTGGGGGAGCTGGGGCAGCTGTTCTTTTGAATGAAGTGCTACAAGTTAAGTGTTTTTCACACAACATCCTGTTGGTAACGTTTCACCGACTCAGTAACGGCTTAAAATTTGGTCACTGGCTTGAGAACACATTCATCAGAAAGGTATCAAATTCGATGACGCCATCCTGGGTTAGAAAGCAATGCCTCACTCGAAGTCCAATAGCCGCACCCCCCCCCCCCCCCCCCCCCCCCCCCCTTTGCCCATTTCTGTCAGCTCTCGGATCTTTCCCCGTCTTTAATATGTTACCAGCAGCTTGTGCAAAATGCTGCCCTCAGCTCGCCCTGACCTTTGTAATTTCCGGTGGCCTTATGCTGCGTTATCTAATCAGGGAAACATCTGACTCCAAGTGAAGGTGAAGGGGCCTGTAAAGACGTGGAATGAGGGACAAGCAGATTAACAATTAAGGTGTGCGATTGACAATCAGTGTAATATTATGTATTCTGTGGTATTTTATTAAAAAAACCAACACAAATATAGTGATCTTGTCGTCAGAGTATAAACTTTGGCTCGGGTGGCTGTTGTTCAGTATGTATACCGGGTCATCTTTCAATCGCAAGGTTGCACTTTCCAACTTCCATCTCCCCATGTCTATTTGTCAAACTGTCCTTGAGCAAGACATTGCACCACAAATTGGTCTCAATGGATGGATTGAGTGCCTTGCGTGGCAGCCGTCACCATCGGTGTGTGAATGAGTGAATATGATTAACAATGTAAAGCGTTTTGGGGACGGCTGAAGCAGTGGAAATGCTCTATATAAGTAATATCCGTTTACCATTTTTGCATGTTGTGCCAGTTTAGCATTTGTTAACATCGTTTCGTAGTCTGATGCAGCTTTATGGTAATAAAACATCGACTAGATTGACATCACCTATGAGAAATGTAGTACTCTGCACTGATAACCAATGAATTTCTGTGATTCCCTGGTATTTAAAATGAAATATTTGTTTTCAAAGATGCGTATCATTTTAGATGAGAATCCAATAGAATAGATGAGAGCTTTGATGTAGCAACAAAAGAGAAAATATTCCTATAACGGCCGTCATCATGTCCCCTCCAAAAACATGCACTCTCTTATCATAGGTCTAAATCATGACTCGTCAGGAGATACTGCTTTTCTTGTGACACTGTTGTTCCCTGAAATATTTAATTTCATGAAACATCTCAATTTGGATATGTATGAGGCACATTAAATACTGGCTTTGAGTGTTGTGGACCTGGGTTGAAATCCTGGTGGCAGGAAAGGCATCTATATTCACCTTATAGATGAATACCTGAGCCCTGTCCTCAGTTGCGTCGAAAGAAGAATATTGGACATTGGCCATTGAAATGCATTAAAAGCCTTTCTTTTTTTTTTTTAATTCTAAAAAGTTTCTGGTTTTCTTTAACTTGTAGTAATCTCCTTTTTTCTTTTTTCTTTTTTTTTTTTACACCCTCCAAGCAAGCACAGCCGAGATCCCCACTGTGATCTCTGGCACCTCTCCAAGGGTTTCCCGGACCCCAGGCTGGCACCCCCTCAAATGTTGCTTTCGAGAATTTTTTTCCTCTCTCTTTTATTACCCCTTCTCCAACGATGATATGGAATTTCCGCCTTGCTTGTTACAGAAGTAACTCATCAGGTTTTCTTGCTTCATGTGAATTTTTGTCATAGTTTCTGAGTGAACAGGTTCGACCGTGGATGCGTTTGTCTACTTTGTGCTTTGCGTCTCTCTCACTCGGCATCTCCTTCACGCTGAGATTGTGAGGAGATTTTTGTCGCCCGGTGCAGCGCTAAACCTTCACCTAAATAAACCTGAATATCCAACAGGATGGTCTGTTTTGATGATTGACTTCAGGAGCAGCACCCAGCCGTGATGCTATGCTAGTTGTGAATGTGCTAATGTGAGCCGTATGCCAAAAGCTGTGATTGGAACGGTGGTAAAATACCTAGAAATATTTCGGGATACATTTCCGTGTAAGGATTTCAGGTCTTTCAGGTCTGTGTCAGCATTTGCCATGCTTTCTCAGGACTCTTGACACATTGTGTGATGGCTTTTGGCTATTCATTGTTGATGGGGCCACTGAAATGGAAAATATTTCACACACAACTTTGGCTGAGGAGACCTGCTTGCTTATTCTGTGGCTCCCAACAACATTTTGGCTGTTGCTCCTATATTGTCACCTTTCTTCAACATCAAGCCAGATTTTTAGTCCGAGGTGTAATAAGACAGAATGAGTTTGGGCTGTTTCTCTCCACACTCATTACAGCAGATCATGTGATCCCAGGGTTCGTTTTATGTAAAATGCCCTTCCTGACGCAACCTGGGGGTTAGGGGCCCTGCTCAAGGACCCAAAGGCGGCATTCAAACCGGCAAATGTCGAGTTATAAGTTCGCTTCTACTGCAGAAATCACCTACAGTTTCATAGCAAACTCATACCATCAGCCCTGTGTGGAAGTATCCATTTTTAAAATCTTCCTGTTACGTGTAAAATTCGTCACCGCCACCCAGATTTTAATTTCTATATTTTTAAATGTCTTGTAAATGTTAAAAATTGTTGGATAAATATGAGACGGTATCAAATCCATCTCTTATTTATACATCTGGCCTTTTTCTTTCACACTTCTCATTTATTTAGCATTTTATGTGGGTTTTATGTACAGCATGGCACCTTGTTAATGGTGTATTTTATGGGCTGATATTTCATATAGTCCAGATGTGTCAAATCCAGGTCCTGGAGGGCCAGTGTATTGCATGTTTTCAGTGTCTCTGTGCTTCAATTTACCTGAAGTGAATAACTTTGTCCTTCCCTTCATTGTCCGGATAATGAAACACGTATTACAATCAGGTATGTTGGTCCAGGGAGACTGACATGGGTTGTGGGCAAACAGAGGATTTAGCCAGTGTGATGTCACCAAAGAAAAGATAAAAAATTGTTGTTGTTCCAGATTATCTTGACTAATTTCCCCCTTTTGTCTTCCTTTCTCCCGCCATTTCTTCCTCCCATTCTCCTCCACAGTGACAGTTATGCGCGTGTGAGAGCAGTGGTCATGACTCGGGATGACTCCAGTGGTGGGTGGCTTCCTCTGGGGGGCGGAGGCCTTAGCTGTGTCACCGTCTATAAGGTCAGCCGGGCGGAGGACAGTGGCAGTACCCACAGCGGAGGCAGCGCTGGAAGCGGCAGCAACCTCAGTCCCTGTAGTTCCAGTCCTAGTCCCAGTCCCAGTCCTAGTCCCAGTCCCACCGCAGTGGAGTTCCACATCAAGGGGGAAAGGCTTAAGGACAAATTGGTAAGTGAGCCTCGAGCTTTTTGTGATGTGAAAACCGCCTCCTGCTACACTGCTGTTCCCCGTGATGTAAATTCAGGTGCAGAAATCATTGAGAGTATTCTTGTAAATGAGATCACTGAGTCCCAGACTCCCCCCCCCCCGCCACTGTCTCACTCACACACACTCACACACACACACTCACACAGGAAGCTGTTGTTTGGCGTTTCTCCATAGCGCAGGTATCTCAAAATAGGATCCAACTGCGTGATTCTGTGATGCATGATGACATCATCAGGCAGATTACTCAAGAGCAGAGAATGTGGGATGAGGGATGTGGGAAACGCACAAAAGAGCACGACGGGACTAAGAGGATGGAATAGGGGCTGGAAATTCACACTCACTCCAGTTTTCCATGAGTGCACATGTATTTTCCTTCCATTTTATGAGCACTTCCTCCTTCATGAAGAGTGAATCAAAGACAGCACTTGTCGGTGGTAAATTAAGGCAGGAGGTTATACATTTAGATTTTGGAGTATAAAAAAAATCCCCAAAAATAATCCCTTGTGTTTGTGTGCGACTCCGCAAATATTTCCAAACAAAACGACTAGTAGACGTTAAACCCTTGACTATATTGAGTTGCGTTTGATTAACAAGTTGAGCCAATATAAACCAGAAACCAATGCAAGTGATTTCTTTTTCTTAGTTTTCTCAGCAAAGTTTTACTGTACAAGATGTCAATCCATTACAGAACACACACACACGTATTCACATCTCGAAGCAGATTCTCTTATTATTGACTGGATGGATGGAGGTTAGTTGGTGTTTTTGGGCAGGAGGTGAAAATCAGTCAAAACATGTTTTTTGTTTTCTCATGTAATCCTTAAAAACATTGCTTTTTCCAGTAATTTGTCATTTCCAAACCAACTTTTTCAGAGTACAGATATGCATTCAGTATCACGCAAAACAAAGAGAAGCATTTTTCCTGAAGAAAGCTTGAAATGACGATCAGAATGAATGCCTGTTTGTTTTCGTAATTCATCAGTATTGTGATGAAATCCCCTTGTGGATGGCACGTCCACTGAAATCATATCCTTGATTGGATGTGATCTGGGTCCAAATCCTAAATAATACAAGCTACATATAATGATTAATAGCAGCATTGATATAATATGATGGTGTATTAATGGTATGAGTGGCGTTTTATATTAATTGAAGTGTATAAGCTTTATCGACATTAGTGTTCTTGTTTAGCTTATGTTTCTCACAAGGGTGAGACAGTATTCTTTACTATTCAAATATTGTAATTGTATGATTATTGTAAATTCTATTGTTTATAAATTTTACAAAATGCCTGAATTTGGGATCGTTTTGAAAACCTTACAATTTGGCCGATGCACATGGAAACGTTAAACTGGTGAACTCTGTTTAGTATCTTTCTTCTCCAGCAAAGTAACAATGAGGCTCCAAAAGATCAAGCCTCCGGCTGTAATCTGTAGGGCTTTTGGGTTAGTTGCTGCAAAGCTCATGACCTTCTAGTCATCCACTCATTCTCTGCTGTAGATGTAAAACAGATCCAGTCGATGAACTGGGATAATCCTGCATCTGTGCTAATGAGAGTGTAAATCTATTTGTGTGTCACATGCCAGAGAAAAGAAGAGGCCACCACGATGCACAGAATCTGGTGGTCCTCACAATTTGGCATTAACAGGGCATTTAAATCACTTAAAAAAAAAAAAAAAAATCCTCTGACTGGAATAGATTTTATGTGTGTTTAATGTTTATGGTGTGTTTGTGTTTTACGCGTTGCTATCCGAGCGTGTGTGTGGCACAGGAAAGGGTGTGACGGGAACGCTTTTTTGTTCAGAAAAAAGGGTATAGTGAAGGTTCAGAGAACTCGGCGACTGTTGTGGGATGCGGTAAAACACCCTTATCACTGTCAGAGTCCCGAGCCACCACAACAAACACCCAGCCATATGCGGGCCTGTCGGGATGCCACCCAGTGCCAAGGGTGTTGGTGTCAACCAGGGTGCTACCGACAGTCTTGAGGACACCAGAAGAAAAGGCAGAGTGACGAGTCCAACGGCAACAAACAAAACCACATAAGAATATGTTTGCCGTAGTGAAAAAAAACAAAAAAAACAAGCAATACTGATGTATGTTACCACTCTTTTTAAAACAGCGACTTCAATGTTTTGATTCCAGAGGTAAATGAAAGACTATAATTATGTTGTATGAATGATGTTAAAAAACCCCAAAAAAGGCCCACGAAAGAGCTTTTGGTTGGAGTTACTTCTGAAACACAGTAAATGAAAGTGCTCTACCTTGTTTGAGACATCCAACTACCTTATCCTCTATCCCACTTTATCCAACTTAATGATCCGATTCCAGGTGACTATGAGGGGAAGGCTTCCAGGTCATGCCGGGGCAAATGCAAAAAGAAAAGTAATCACACGCACTCACGTTTCCACCTCCACACAATTTTTGAGTAATTCACCTCAATACAATAACTATGATTTAAAAAAAAAAAAAAAATTTGCAATGAATAAGAACACTTGAAGACTGAGATTTAATAAAAACATCACTTGTTCTGTCAGCCGATAAAGCATTTTCAAGTAGTTAATTGGACAAGTTTTGTGAGTGAATCACAATAGCTGTAAAAGCGCAGTCCACAGAAGTAGAACAAACCATTCATGTACAGGGGACACCGTGCAAACTCTACACAGAAAGGCCTCCAAGCCAGGTTTCAAACCGGGGAAAACTTCTGGCTGCGAGGCAAGAATGCTAACCACTGCACCACTATGTGATCCCGTTTTTAATACTCATTTCGGGGGGAAAAAAAGGATTTTGAAACGCGTATTTGTTTTCGGTGTCTCCGCGTCTCCCATCTTTGGCTGAAACGTGAGGTCGACAGAGGAGAGATGACGACGCAGTCACTTGAAATCCAAAACATTTGGGATGGGTAAGATAGTGGAATTGGCGAATGTGTAGCATGTAGTCAAAGAGCAGGAAATGGAGGTGGAGCCAGATAGATGGGAGACGGAAGAAGAGAGGTGGAGGGGATCTGTCTATAAGCGCAGTGATGCGGCACAGAGTGTGCTGGTGATGACTCAGCTGGCTCTCCATATAGCTACCAATCACTCTCCTCCCCCCCCCCCCCCCTCACTCTCCCACTCTCTCTCTCTTTCCAGTTCACTCTCACTCTTGTTCTCTGACTCTTTTTAGCGTACAGATCTAATTGGCTGATGATTACTTACCATACTGGTGCACGGATGATGACAAATCTCTGGCTAACATTTCTTCCACAGCACCTCACTTCCTTAGCCTGCGACTCCCCGTGATGGACACAAGCAGCGACTGTGTCGTCGTCGGCGCTTGCTTAGAATAGCTTGGCCTTGTTGCACGAGCTTATTGGATATTGTTAGTTTTTGCTGTTAACCTTGTCATTGATTGTTTTGATTTATTCTCAAGCTCAGAAATGTGGGTTATCAGCTTAAAGTCTTGGATTGAAGAGGCAGGACAGCAATCAGTTTGCTCCTATTAATGCTTTCAATCCAAGTATTGGATTATTAATCCATACACACATTTATACTGTAGTTTTCAAGTCCACAAAACACAGTTTTATTCTGAGACTTATTTCATGCATGTGTATTACAACATATTAGAAAAGCTTCAAGATTGTGATTAAGTTTGTTGCGGTTTCTTGTGTACATGTAAACACAATCTTTTGTCTCCCCTGCTCTGTGCACGTCTCACCTCCACCCGTCTTTGTCCCTCTCCTCCTTCCACCCCCCCCCCCCCCCCCCCCCCCCGCCTCTGTTCCCTTTCTGTCTGTTTTTCTGTCCGTGTGGCTCCTCCTCCTCCTCTTTTTGTGGAATGTGGTGTTGAATATCATCCTTCTCATGCAACTGTGATACTTCCTCCTCTGTCGGCCACGCCGCACGCTCACCTTACCTGCTCCGGCTCCATTAAGTCTCGCCTCCACAATCACCCCCAGCGGCACAGTGGACCCCCCCCCCCCCCCCCCCTCCCCCTTTTTTTTTTGCCACCCTATCGTCTCACATCCGTCTCTCTTTCTCTCCTCTTCCCTCTCTGGGTCAACATGCGTACTCAACCGTTACCCCTCCTTTTTTGTTGTTGTTGTTTTGTTTGAAGGCATGTATGCAGTAGTGACGTTAAGATAGATAATGTGGGTTATGTTGCAGTGCACTTGCACTAAGTGTAGCAAGTATCTCATGCAGACAGACTGAAACGTAGACCTCCGTGCGCCCTCACTGACACACTCGTATCGAATATCGACGAAAACTTGTCCGGTTGCCACATATCAGAATCTTAAAGCGAGCATGTTGACTGTTGTCCATATCCGGTGGTGGAGAACGATCCCATCTGCTCCCAGCTATTGGGTATTGCTTTGTGACTATGATCCCCCCCCCCCCCCCCCCCCCCCCCACCCAACAAGGCATTTGCATCAACAAGATACACAGTGTAGCACTTGGATCATTGAGCTTTTCATCGCACCGGCACTCACACGCAGACTACCGTGCACACGCTCACACATTCACACTCCATTAAGCCAACTCTCGTGCACGTGAGGAAAAACCTCAAAGACCGTAATGGCCGTCTCTCATTTCATTTAATCTGCCTAGAGGAAGGCCAGGAGGCGGCCCACTAGCCCTGATTAATAATAGGCTTTGGAAACACCGGCACTCTCTACCATACACTTGGGCTTCCTGGCTACAAAACACCCCCCCCCACCCCCCCAACCTTCCTGCCACCGCTGCTCTTCAACTTTAAAATCATCTGTAACGAAAACCCCATCATTGAGAATGTGTTTTACAAATTATCCCCAAAACTTTGAGAAATTATTGGTTTTAGGGTGCTCATTTTATTCCCCCTTCTATTTTAAAAACTCTAGAATTACTATATATACAGTATCGTTCCACTTGCAAAACTCTTCTTTCGAGCTCTCTCGCCCTCTTTTTCCCCCGACTTATGTTGTGTTGGGATGATTGAGTGCGACACATTAACCGGCTTAAGGAGTCGGATGGAGGATTTACACGTGTGTTCCCCAGTAAATTTTATCCACACTCCAATAAACCTCACAACGGCACGTCTGCGTGCAGTTTAACATCACAGAATTGTAATTATTCAACTCTTGAACTGTCGCTTGTGTCGTCAGGTGGTCCTGGAATGCATTCTTCAGAAAGACCTCATATACAACAAGGTCAACCCCATCTTCCACCACTGGAGGATCAATGACAAGAAGTTTGGCCTGACCTTCCAGAGTCCCGCTGACGCCCGCGCCTTTGACCGGGGCATTCGCCGGGCCATTGAGGACATCAACCAAGGTGGGGATTTTTATTTTTTGTGTGTGTGTGTGTGTGTGTGTGTGTGCGTCTTATCAAACCAATCTGAGCAGCCCACAGCATTCTTTGACTACCCTCAGCCCGTCCTTCTCTCTCATCCTTTCAACTCAAAATGCTTTATATTCAGCGTGCTCTTAGCTTTTCAATACACGTCAAGCCATGTGGGTGTACGTGTATGAAAGTGACATGCATTCTAGTAGGCGGGCACCCACACACCGTTTTTCTGCTAGTTTATCTCTGGCTTGTAATGGTTGACCTGGCGCCTGTTCGAGGAGAGATGAGTAGCGTTGATTAGCATTGATGACTCCCCTTCATCACCACTTTTACCTGCTCGCTCACCCAAGCGTGACCTCTCTTGTGTTATCTTATCAGTTCCAGCTACCCGGATAAGCTTGGCACTTCCTGTAGAGACTGGCAGTGTGACGCTGCACACAGCCGGTGGCTGATACGGGACAGGATAGGATATTTAGGAACGAGAGGGGCAAGAGGAGACACTCACTGAAAAGCCGGCAACCTGAGATTGGGGCTAAACTTTATTCGGAGGAAACATGACCAGGCTCAGCTTTTGTGTCTTCCTCTCTTGGCAACTAAGTTTGGGATTGGCTAGACGAGTCTAAAAAAAAAAAGAGGCCGTGTTTGTTCTGGCTGTGTACAGTGTCACAGTTATTCTGTTAGTTAAACTGCACATTACTTTGTGTAGAGTTGAGTCTCTTAGTTGAGTTGGCAGCTTTGGGTCTCAATAAGCATTATTTTCCTGTACAGTGCCAGAGGTTGCAAAGTCATCCAATTAGTATGAGAAATGCCAACTCAGCAATCTGCTATCCAGCCCCATATTACACAAGAGGCTTGCTGGCTGGCTGGCTGGCTGGCTGGGTGGCTCGGGAGCTATAATCTCCTTTACTCTCTAGACCTAGGAACCCTGGGGAGCATAGAGGAGGCGCAGCAGAACATATCGTAAAGGCTTATCACCGCTGGGCATCGGTTCCCTCTTGCCCGCAAGCGTTTATCTGAGATTTGTACTTCCTGGGCACAAGTCCACACAGTGTGTGTGTAAAAGTTAATCATAGACAATACTACAAGTAACATAATGCCCAGAAAATATAATGGATTGCTATTAACAGAACATTATGGTGTATTAAAAGTGGAAAATAAAAATGCAACAATCATTTAATGATAAATGTTTTAGGTCCAAAAAAATACTACTGGATTCCCTTCATGCTTCACATACTGGATGAGGGACTAAACTGCGCAAATAACAGCACAGATTGTTAAATACGCTGGTTTGGGACCCCTGTCACGTTGAAACTATTCCTATAATCTTGTACTTATTACTTGAAAAACCAAAACATATATATAGCATGGCACGGAGAGCCACTGTTCTGTGCAAAACTTAAATCTTCACCACTACGAGCGTCATTCCAGTGTAACAGAAAGATACAAAAAAAGAGAAAGGCATTAAGGCTGCACATGTGTTTTCGTGCAACATCCAAGTCAGAAGAAACTCATTGATTAACACATTGGATTATGGGAAGTGGGGAGGGTACATCCCAGAACACAGACATCAAATATTTCACAGATATATTTGGTATTCCAACGTCGCCAATAAACCTAATAAGGATGTTTTTAAGGTTGTTGGACGAAGCCAGAAAGCTTCGGGAAACCTGCACAGGGAGAACATACAAATTCTCCAGCAGTACCCTGGCCCAGACGACGGCCTGGGTGATCTTGATTTATGTTGCGTCTGTCCTTATTAAAAACGGTCTACTCTTTTGTTTGAGGATATTTTCCACTCTCAAGTCAAGCCATTCTGTCGGGGTCTATACCAAATTATGTAATTCACTATATGTGACATTCCTGGGGACAAAACTGTCAAAAATGATGTGGACTTGCCACAGAAAGGCAGTAAAACGCCTCCTGATGTCGTCCTTTGAAGATGTCACCTTGAACTGGGGAGTCGTGTTGCTCATGTGCATCACTATGTCTCATATTTGATCTTTTAATCAATAATATATTGCTGATTATGGTTGATATTTGCTGCATTATCACACTAAATGCACTGTTTTGGAAAAAAAGGTTAACAATCTCTATTATCTTATCTTAGCATTTTGCCTTGACATCGCATAGATTTTGTGCAGTTTGGGCCTTCCCCTAAATGCTGACTCTTTATTTTGAATGTCAGCTGTAGCCAGTGATGGTAGAGTCCCTACTGCCTGTACGTTCCTTCTCTTACTCCCGCTGTCCTCACCTCCCTCTTTTTCTCTTTCTCTCATTCTCTCTCTCTCTCTCTCTCTCCTGGCATTTTCTGTATTCTGCCAGTGTTGTGTAATGCCTCTCCTCAGCGCAGGCAGGCGAGTCCTTCTGTATTCCTGTTGCATCGTTCTGCTGCCGCTGCCGCCACTGCTGCTGGACTGCTGTGTGAATGTGTGTGGGGAGAGAAGAGGCAGAGCGAGAGAATATGTTTTTTGCCCGTGTGTATGTGAGCGCACGTGTGTGTATCAGTCTTGCAGTCCTCTGTTGCCATGGCAACGCCGGGCACATGGCTCAGGCAGCTTCGTGGCCCAGCTCTGCCAGAGTCGTGCTGCAGGAGGCCTCTTTTTCTCAGTAGTGGCGAAATACACACACACACACACACACACACACACACGCACACGCACACGCACACGCACACGCACCTCTTTAGTAAATGTGATTCAGAGACAGACTGACTGACTTATGGACACACAGTGTCTAACACAAGCCCAGTAAATTCTTCTGTCGTCTCAGTGACGAAGATGACATTACCATGTATCTCAGCATTCTCTCGTTAAACACAGACAGGAAGCCTGCTTCCTCAGCGCTTCAAATGAGACCTTGGCGATCCTAATTCAGTGAACCAAGTTATACAAACTCTCTCATGATACACCAGGTACAAACACATTGCATCTCGACATAGTTTAATTCCTGTTTTTGTTTTTGTTTTAGCTTTTTTTTGTCACTGTTTGTTTTAAATCCAAAGACTATATGTTTGAAACAGAAATAGAAGTAATGCCCATGTGAAAAAGCCAATTTAGTATCACAAATCATAATATCAGTGACCTACACTCAACATGTAGCATATCAGCATGACTCCAACACTTTACTTTGTTCATCTTTTTTTTTTTTTTTTTCATAATACAACTGATGACAGTCCTACTTTGATTTTCAGGGGGGGAAAAGTAGGACAAGTAAGAGTCGTGTCGCTAAACTACTGCAGTCTAGCTTATTGGCGACTTTGTTGAGCTGTTCAGTCATCTGTATTTTGGAGAAAATTGAAACTCACTACCTAAAAATATCTGCCAGGTTGTGGCTTGAATCTCTTAAAAAAAAAAAAAAAAAAGCAGCCTGTTAACACTTGCAGCTAAATTTAGAGCAAACACTGTTTAAAAAGTACTATTCAAAATGCTGCTCTGACTCACGATAACCACCGACTGAAGTCAATTCTTTAAATTTGAAAATGACTCGGATTCAGAATACCAAATGTGTCCAAATCTTGAAATATAAACTCTTAACAAAAAGAAGTATGAATATTGCAAAAGTACAGCAATGAAGTTTAAAACCCTTTTTTAATATTTAACATTTTAGCCGAGGTTGATTTGACATGACTTCTGTGTGCCCACGAATACAAGGCAGCTTTCCTTTCCCCCATTAGGTGATGGGCTGACAAAAGGCTTATTGATAATAAAAATTGAAGAGAAAATATTTTATAGAAATATATTCAGATAAAATAGATAGTCTGTATTTGAGTATACACACACAGAGGAAGACATCTAATTGATATGTCTTAAAAGGGGGGCTGGAAGAAGTCCAAATTATCTAATCCTGCCCTTCTCTATTTCAAAAATGCTAACAATGGTTGCAAATGCAAATATCCTGTTGGTCGCCTACAATAAGTAGATGAATGAATCTGTATTGGCTTTCAACATCGAGTGGCAAATTCCTATAAACAAGTCTTTGCATGCTTTTGTTGATCACCTTTATTATTGCAATAATAATGGGGTTATGCTTTTTTACGGTTTTGTAAATTACAAAGTACATGTTCATTTCTTGGACAGAGTGCATAGCATAAATATGCCAATCCCCTAATCTTCCTGCGTTTCTTTCAGGTTGTCGGCCGTTTGGGGAGGGGGACTCTCCAGAGGACGGGCTACCGGTGAGTGAGCTCCAAAACCAAAAGTGTCTGAGCAGATTTTGTATGAGGTGAAAGTGTGTTTTGTGTCTGCAGCAGTGTGTTTGTCTGTAAGGCTTAGAGAAGGGCCTGTTTTGTTTAAACGGAAGGCAGGTCGTGGCTCGAACCCGGGCCACATGTTTGAGGCCTGATGTGTCCCAGCCAGGTGATGACACCTGCCTTTGTTTTTCCACAGTCGTTGTCATCTAGATTTACAGGTGTTAAATCCGTGCCAATCAGACCCTGTGGTGAAGCTGGGCACTGGCCAGCAAATGTGATGGAGCAAAGCATAGTTCTCTCCCCGAATCCAACTGGTTGGCTGTCAGTCTTGTTAGGATTGACGATGATATAATATTGCCCCAGGAGCTGGCTGTTAACAGGCAATTTCAAACACTTTGTGATTTTGATGTTCAATGTCCTGAAGCAACATACTTTGTGGGAGTTTTCAAAACACCACCAGTTGTCTAAGATACCTTCCCGTTTGTTTCCAAGGTGTTTAGCATGGCGATATTTGGTCGACTTGCCACAGATCTTCTGCGCATTCAGGCTGTCTTCGTTGCTTCTGTCTCACCAAGTAACCTCAGACTGTCTCGGTAATGCTGATATCAGCTGTGTGTGGGGTGCACGCCATCTGTTGCAGGATTCCTTGTACTTCTTGTCCCTGAAGATAGGTCTTTACTACTCATTTGGCTACATGCTATAAAATAAATGCGGGACCTTATGATGTCTCCCTAAAGGTATTACAGTAATATTTTTCACTATATTGTACATTACCGATGATCAACTATAACTTTCTGATATCTTAAGTGCACTGAATAACACTGATTATCTGTTGGTCATGAAGTCTTTGGTGGATGGGAAGCAATTGGCAGAAATTGAACACGCCTTCAAAGTTGAAGTGTTAAGAGCCGGAAGGAAAAAAAAAAATGTGTGAGGAGCTGAATCATTATGGTTAGACAACTTGTTCAGAGTATCTTCAAAACTGTAACATTCAGAGGGTAGTGAGGTCCATGGCTTCTTGATGCACGTTCGGTGCGAATGCTGACCAGTGTGGTGTGAGCCAACAGGCCAGTTACAGAAATCTCTGCAGAAGTTAATGAGGATTCGAATAGGAAAGGGTTAGAATACACAGAACAGTTGAAGGTATAACATTTTCTCTTGCATGACGTTGATGACCTGGTCACCACGCATTTCTACTCGGTGAATACAAAGCTGGCCAGACTGTGATTCTTTGGATCACCTTCCTCAGCATCGTTGCATGACACAAATTGATGGAAACTGTTCTCCCTTCAGCAGGATGATGCTTCCTGCCACTAAGCGAACATATTTTAGGAGCGGTGTGAGTAGAACAACCAAGTTTGAGACTTTGATTTTGCAACAGGAACAGATTTTGACATCGATGAGATGCTTTTGGAAAAAAAATAGTCCTGATGCACGGCGGCCCTCCCTTTCAACTCGCAGATTTAAAAGTATCTGCTGGCAACATTTTTGTGTCACATTATGGCTTGAGAGCTCCAGTAAAGTCAAGACTCGAGAGGTCAGGGCTGTTTTGGTGACAAAGGTGGACCTACTCAACGTCAGGCAGGTGGTCAGTCAATGATCAAGATGACCAGTGTGGAAGACCATCGCTCTTCTCAAGGCCGTTGTCACTACCTTTGAGTTGCACGGTGCCTCACACCCTGTGTGATGTGAACCAGAAGAGCGACGGAGGAGGTCGAGCTGCGTTCCTGTGGTGAAGTTCCTCTTTAAAGAATCGGCCCGAACATACAGGAAATCCAATGGCACCACTGTTGCTAGGCAGTGGGAGAGGTGGGGGTGTATGTAGCCAGAGAGGGGTTAGAAGGGGGTGTTCATAAGGTTCAGTGAGCCACCGAGGGTGTCACCATGGTGATTTGGCATCCGAATGTTGCGGTTGGAGACCTGGGCTCCAGAGAAAGAGAAGTGAACCAGAGGCGAGAGCTGCAACTGGAGAACCTAGCAAATACCAACACCCATAAAAATGTGTGACATCAAGTGTGTTGCTTAATGCCTCACCATCAAGTCCAACCACTGTTTGTACAGACCAGGATTGGATTAAAAACCATACTCAAATTGCGTTCAGGCGCTTGTTATTGTCGGGCCTTCTTTACAAGCAGCAGATCTGTGTAGAATAGCTGTGACATTGCGAATAAAACAAATGCCAGTGTCTCATCTGTATGGGAGGTCACCATCAAGCTTTGTTTAGTTCTTTGATTAGACTCAGACGTCTCTGGACATCAAAACTTACTGGAATTCATGACAGCCTTGCATTCTTGTGTGCGTTTGCGCGTGTGCGTGCATTAAAGACGGTCCTCTCCACCCACATCCTGCCCACTGAGGCCGAGCACCCACATGTATGCCCTTCACAAGCTCGCCACATTCTTCTTCTCACTCAGAAAACACACACACACACACACACACACACAAAGCACATGCAACATGTTTTACCCATAAAGAAAAGTGGTTGCACAACACCCTCCTCAGCTGTGATGACCCCCTGCCAGGAATTATGTCCTTCCACCACCAGTCCTTCCGCTTGAAGAAAATAAAACGACACCCCACCACCCCCACCCTTCAGAAATAACATCCGCATCTAATTTAGCACTGGCAGGAAGTTTTCTCTTATCAGTTTTGTACACACAGGTTTTGTGGGTCAGTTGACTTTTACAGCCTCGCTCACAGAGCAGGAATCCTCTGACCGGTTTGAATCACTTCGTCCATGCTCTGAGGTGCTTTATAGAGAGCGACCAAACCAAACCGGAGTAATCGTTTCGAGAAATGAACCCATTTTATGCTAAATAGTCTACTTGCTGTGACTTACAGACACAAAGTGGAAATGATCCGCTCAGCTCACCGTTTGCAATAAGACAGGACGCCTCATTTCCCGAAATGTCAAGACGATCCTTTGATGGACGCACGTCATTGGTTAAAAGTTGCCAGGATGCAGAGAGGAGTAGTGCTCGAGCTTTGTAAAACACATTTTTATGGACACATACTGTTTAGCGTCAGAGCTAAAACAAGCTGTTTTTCTAATAAGCATTGGCATGATGTTTTCCTCTTTAAAGTGTTGTATACACAAGTTTAGTTTTCTGTCCTATAAACCAATCAGAGTGCCATTTTCCATTTCTTAGCACTTTTGAATATTACTTTCAAGTAATATTGTAAAGCTGTAGAAAAGACCACTAAGTAACAAACCGCTCTTTAACCGCTCACCTTGTGTGGAGTATAGAGAAGTACTCTGTGATATCATTCATTATTTATATTGGTCAGCAATGGCGTCGTCGGGCATACCTGTCACACCTCGGAGATGTACGCCGAGATCCAGCTGTTGTCTGATGTTTCAGGTATTTAATCAACTTTGGAGACACGTTTCCTGAAAACAAACTACAAAGACGGCTCCAGCTGCTGGCAGTATATTTGTGTAACGAGGAGAGTGTATGTGAATGCTGTGAGTCACGCATCTGTGGCCCATAATTCTCCCCACCTTCAAAACTAACATGAAAACTTCACTGCAGACCTGGTTTCAGTTATTGAGTGAAGAAATCGCTTCCCCTTTCCTTCTCATATTAATGTGGCACCAATTTGCCCGATGACACACAACTTGAACAGCACTGTCACCGGCAGCCTGATTGGTGCAACTGCTTTATTAGCTGTCTCAATGGCTTGTGTGCTGGACGTTACAGTGACAACTGCATTTACTTAATGCTCGTAGTTTTTGAAACTTGACATTCAAATGGGTACCCTTTTTTTTTTTTTTTTTTACTTTCTCCAGTCGTTTCTTCAAGGCTGCGCGAGTCAAAGTGTGTCAAATGAGGTTTTAGCACAAGGCCCGACCCCAGTCTTCCCCGTCTTGAACCCCTGTGCCTTTTAGGGCGGAAGTGCATGGATCCCTGATGTTGGTGTGGAGCCAGGTTGCCCCTGGCTCCCTCCACAGCCCCCCCCCCCCCCCCCCCCCCCCCTCTTTCTCCCTCTCTCTCTCACCAAGCCACATCTCTAGGGTCAGATCAGCTCCAGATTGGCCCCCACGCATGCCTTTGAATGGTGGGGCTTAGGCAAGCGCTTTAAAAGGAAGCCCAAGTCTGTTTCCCATTTCGCCCCCCCCCACCTCCCCACCTCCCCACCTCTCCACCCCACGCTCCTTTCTCTCTTTCTCTCACATACACACACAGCTGTCATCTGGCTTTTTAAGTTCCGAGCTGCATTTCTCCAGCTGGAGCTGGTTTATGACATTCCCTCGGCAGACTCTTTGGCCTCTCGCTCTCTCTCCGGTTCTCCCCTTCTTTCTCTTTCTCTTTCTCTCTTTCTCTCTCTCTCTCTCTCTCTCTCTCACACACACACACACACAACACATTCTCATTTTTTCCTGCTCTGTTCTTTCTCTGCTCCTCACATTCCCCCTGCAGTCGCTGTGGATGTGTGTTACACCACTTGGTATGTTTAGAGGCAAATAATTCACACACACACACACACACACACACACACACACACACACACACACACACACACACACACACACACACACACACACACACACACACACACACACACACACACACACACACACACACACACACACACCATGTGTTAGCAGTCTGGGAGTGGGGGGGGGGGCAGGCAGGCAAGTGGAGGAGAGCGAGGGGGGTAAAGGGGGGGAAGAAGTCAAAGGAAGCATCTCTTAGCAACCACAGGACAGTAATTACTGTAGCAGCAGCTGGGAGCAAACCAGATTTCCGCTGTGCGTTAAAGCACTGGCGTGGGCTACTTTACACACGGCACTGACTAACCAGAGCCAGCAGCCTCCTCCACACACAGAGAAGAGAGACAGAGAGAAGGAGAAAGGGTGGGAGAAGGAGAAGAGAGGAGGACTAACCCTGCCTTGATGAGGTCGGGATGTGTGTGGGAAAAGAGGGACAGCTCGCCAGTGTGTACAAGGCTTGAATATGCTTGGATGGAACTTGTGTGAAGATGCCTCGGCATGTGTTCATATACACATTTCTGATTCTTTTTTTTTCCCTCCTTCTTCTTCTCCTTCTTCTGATGGATATAAAACAAGAGATTTTTTGGGGGGGGGGAACATTTTTAGACACCAATTAAGTTTTTTGTTACAGGCGAGTCTTTAAATAGTAGATCGGATTAAACCAACAGTCGTTTTGTGTATTTTAATTTCTCTTGCTTGTACAGTCCTCTGTGTGACATGCAAACACACTGGAAGTGGTGAAGTGTTGCAGTGAAATAATGCAGCTCAAAATATTGCGAGGCTCTTAATGTAATAACTGACTATCCTCCTCCGTCTCCCATCACCTCTGCGTGCATGAATCATAAAACCGCCATTGCTTTTTGATTTCCTCGCCATGAAGACTGGAGCTCTTACACCGCTTCTAATTAGATTTTCATTTGACTTCCACAAATTCTTAGACAAACTATTTTCAACGAAATCTGCCACCGGATGTTATTTCTCGACGTCTCACTCTTGTCAATGGCAAGAACTTACAAGTATAGAAGTATTTGACCTCTTTCTTGCAATCACTTTGCACAGTTTCCATATTTATTTATTTCTTTTATGGCTGTTTGAAGAGCTTCTCCTTCTCGGCCTGCATTTGTAGATTTTTGCTTCAGTAAAAAAATGTTTGTGGCAACACATGCAAAGCTGATGGGAACTCTGAGTTCTTAACAGAAGGGCCTTGAGTCATCACCACACAGCACAGTCATTTGGCCAAATCGTGGGTGCAGGGTGCCCCCTGGTGGTTAAACTGAAACACACACGCAGCCAACACACCCCAAGTCAAAGCTGTTTGCAGTGGAGAATGCAGAATTGATTGTAATGCAGAATTCAAGAATGACAAATGCTTAACTTTGCAGCTCTTGTGTGTTCTTGTTGTTTAGCTCTTTTTTTTTTTTAATTGTATAAACTACACTATGACTATTGCTAAAGTCCAGACTACTGACTCTAAAATGTAATTGATGACTACCAGCAGTTTCCACATTTGACATGTTTGCTTTTACAATGTTGCTCTTTTCCTGTGACCTTTTATCTAAGCTTTTTTTTTTTTTTCTTTAGTTACTATGAGATCTATCAACTGCATACTTATGTGTCGTCGTGTGTTTCCAGGTGTGTGACGAGCCTCCTTCTATCTGCACTCCAATGAAAGAGCCCTTCTCTCCTCTGAACAATGTTGTGTCCACCGAGCCGTTCAGGGGCTACTACGTCCGTGCCCAGCCCTTCGACGAGTTCCCGTCGAGTAACCGCCGCTACCTGCCTCCACAGGTTTGTGCCTCCTCTTTTCCACCACACGCACGAGGTTTCATGTTTGGCGTCCGGAGCGTGTGTCGCTCTGTGGCGCAGCGAGGTTTCTGTGCTGAAGAATCCCGCTAATTCTCAATCTCTCCTCCCCCCAATAGTCGACTCGCCGCGTCAGTTTTCGCATGGACGAAGAGGAGATCGTTCGCATCAACCCACGCAAAGACGTACTCATCCGCGGCTACGAGGACTACCGCCACCCGGTCATGTGGAAACAGGAAGCCGATCGCGAGGACCTGGACTTCCCCACCGCCTTTCACAAACTGGACAGTAAGAAGTGCGAGTACCTGTTTCCCGACGGCCCCGGCGGGGATTCCCACTCCGGCCCCGGTATGGGCCTCGGCACAGGTATGGGGCTCGGCCTCGGCAAGGACACGGCCATCAAGACTCAGCCTTCGCCCCTGCTCAAGTCCCAGAAGGGGCGGCGGCGGCGAGAGGACGGCGAGCGATCGCGCTGCATCTACTGCCGGGAGATGTTCAACCACGAGGACAACTGGCGGGGGCAGTGCCAGGACGCCCCCGACCCCATCAAGCAGTGCATCTACAAAGTCAGCTGCATGCTATGTGCCGAGAGCATGCTGTACCACTGCATGTCTGACTCGGAGGGGGACTTCTCAGACCCGTGCTCGTGCGACACGTCCGACGAGCAGTTCTGCCTGCGCTGGCTGGCCCTGGTGGCGCTCTCCTTCATCGCGCCGTGCATGTGCTGCTACCTGCCGCTGCGCGCCTGCCAGCACTGTGGCGAGGCGTGCCGCTGCTGTGGGGGCAAGCACAAGGCCGCGGGGTGACCCGACACCGGACCCTGGGACACCCTCAAAGCTAGCTAACAAAGGAAGTGGATGAAAGCGGAAAATTAAAAGCCGGCATCCTTTTTTCATTCCCCTCTCAGACGGGGTGATATGTTCTTGATCCCCAGCTCTGAGGGCTTTTGGAGATTTCAGTTTGTGTTTGTCGCCGACAAGCAGCAGTGGAGGACAAACCATAATGCTTTGTGGGGGCTCCGAGCACCAAGCTAAAGTTCAGGAGCTTAATCTGAGGTGAAGACATGGAGGAGACGTCATGATTAACAGACTTGGAGATGTTACTACACACACACACACACAGACACACTCACAAACAAACACACGTACACACCTTCTCTCACATCCTCATTCATACATGGGTGAAGCCAGGCCACAACTACCGGAACTCTAGTACAAGTAATGTGCATCTTTATGAAGGAATTTTGTCTTTTGTACAGAGAGCGACAACTTGATGACAAAAAGAAAACACAAGGTATTCTGCGTTGAGAAAAAAAAACCAACCTACTTGCTATTTGAGTATGCTAAAAGGGATATATTCTTGTTTATTTTTTTTTGTTTGTTTTTTTTTTGTGAATCTGCAGTTGGGTAACAGTGGCCTTTCCTTCAATGGCTTAAGCATCTGCTGACATTGTAATTTACTAGACAGAGAAAAGTGCACTGGAATTGTTTTGTTTTTTTTCCCCCCCGGGTTAAAGGTAATCTTCAAATTCTTTTGGTATATTAACCACCATATTTAGTGTAATTTTAACAGGTGAGAGACGTTGCTGTTGGTGGATGTACGGCCAATTTGACCTGTTTTTGTTTGCATCAAATGTTTCCAAGAAAGCGAAAAAGGCGGTGGGTGTGTTTTCGAAGGTACGGCTCTCGGCACAGCTTCTGACATTCATGGAAAAATGAACTCGTCTGTTTGAGGTGAATCAGACCATTTGATTGCATTCCATAACAAAGGTATTGATTCCATGATCACAAGGGAAAGTGAATGGCGACCAATTCGCCATGGCGAGTTCCCCAAAACAGATCCCCACCTCAAGAAATGTGCATATTCAAACCTCTCCAACTATTTAAATTGAAAACCACACATAAGTTGTTGTTTTGTTTTTTTTTCATTTCCTTTGGTGAATCTTTTTTTTTTTTTTTTGTCCAGTTATTTACTGCTGTCGTGAAATTGGTGGTTTTGTTTCTTCATTGTTCTTTTCCTGCTCATTTGTATAATTAGTTTTGAATCAAAGGTTGAAATGTTGCTCAACCAGCAAGTTTTGTTTCAGTTAGGTAAAGGGGTTCCACTGCTATTTGGTCACACGATGAGGCACTTAAAATTAGGTTGTTCTTTCATTGGGAAAACCCTGAGAATTTTGTACACAAATTTTAACTAATTTAACATCTGGTGTTACGATGAGGAGGGGAAAGCCCCGGTTTAAAGCACTGCTCTCCAAGCTTTGGTTGCAGCACCCTCTCCAAATTCCCTCGTCTGTCCCCCTGAATCAGTCGTTTCTTCTGTTTTTTTTGTTTTTGTTTGGTTTTTTTCCCCCTTCCCTGCACATGCTGTTATCACGTTTTCCCTCTGTCCGGTCCATGTCTTCATTTAAACAGGCCCTGGGTGGATGAATGGAAGCATTGTTTTGGGAATTCTGAGTATTTTAGCTTTTTAAAAACATACAGGCGCGTGTTTGTGTTTGTGTGTGTGTGTGTGTGTGTGTGTGTGTGTGTGTGTGTGTGTGTGTGTGTGTGTGTGTGTGTGTGTGTGTGTGTGTGTGTGTGTGTGTGTGTGTGTGTGTGTGTGTGTGTGTGTGTGTGTGTGTGTGTGTGTGTGTGTGTGTGGTGTCACGTCGGGTAACATCGCCACTGACCACACGATAAAAGGGTTTGGACTGCTAACAGTGCCAACCAGCATCATGTTTATCAGCTTCAAAATGAGAAAAGTCCAATGATAAGTACTTTCTTTTTTTTTTTTTTGTAAGCTTTGCCGAGCAGGATGGAGATCAATGACGCTCTTTGGAACTTTTAGGTTTCTGTGTTTAATGTGAAGGTTAACATAGTTCTGGGTTCTGTGTGGGACTCTTTCCTGTTGATTACACCCAACGTTTTAAATCGGACTGGCCTGTGAAGAAATTGGACCGGCGTATTGAGGCTAAGCCTGTTCCATTAACTCTGTGAAGTTTTTACCTTCACAGTTAAGTGGACGCATATCTGACGGCGATCGGTCATCGTCTCAGACCGGGTGAGATCTCAGTGTCTCTGGATAAACGATGTCAAATTGTTCCCAGTGTGATTGAGTGGATAGTCCCACACATCACCTGTAGAAACGGCAACTTTTTCATTTGCAGTCTGCGCTAAGCTAAGTTTAGCTTCACATTTAGCAAACTGACGGCGTGTCATTGCCTCGAAATCTCGAAAAAAGGCCGATTCCTCCGGGTGTCGCTTTCGGAGCGCCATTTCCCACCCAGAAAAGCAGAAAGTTTGAAATTGAACCTCTGACCGACTGAAACTCCTCTGAACAACACATAAGATCCACAAAGTCCGGCTGCAATAACAGAAACACTCCCAAACAGAAGGCATCGACTCGTTTCCAATTAGTGCTAACTGTAACGCACCTCCATTTTTAATAGCAGATTTGGTACAACATCCAAATGCTGTCGCTAACAGATATGCATCTTTTGTCACTTCCTGTTTAAAAGAAAAAAGAAAAAAAGACAAAAAAAAACCAGTGTACAGGAAAAGCAGTTATTTTCCTAATCCACCCTGACCGATCCTCCCTTTACTTTCTATGCAAACTTTCTAACACGTGGGAAACACATTGACCTCTCTGCAGGCTGAGTCAGTGACGAGACAGGACACTTTAACGACCCCCCCCCCCCCCAACTCCAAACACCTGTAAATACCTAACACTATATTTAAGTACTGATAATAATCCCAGTTTGTTTTTGTTTTGTCTTTGAGATTTTAAAGATAGAGTTGTATTTATCGTTGCTGTCAGCATATACTGTAGCTTCAAATGACAGCATTTTGTACATAAGTCACCTTTTAGTATTATTTCACATTGAAAAGTAGAGGGCGTTTGATGGAAATGACTATTGAGCTTCTAATAGAGTTTCTCTCTAGTTTTGTACGGTAGAAGGGAGGATAGTGCTAACACGGTACAGTAGTGGCAGTCCACTTGTTTCTAAAGTTTGATATATAAATATATATATAAATATATACATACATATAAAGCTGCTAGATACAATCACTAATTTTATTGTGTTGAAAGAGAAAATCAGCTATGAACGACTGTTAAATCCTAATTCTCCAACAGCATATATACGATGACGGTCAGTTTTTAAATGTTTGATTGCTCTGCGTGATGAAGTGTGCGCGCGTGTGTGTGTGTGTGCGTGTGTGTGTGTGTGTGTGTGTGCGTGTGCGCGGGGTTGGGGTGTAACCAAATGTTTTGGTTGGTTGTCATAATCTCCCTTTGTAATCGGATTGCCCTGCATTATTGCGAGCTGAACCAAGGTTTGACGAGCCTGATTAAAACTTGCTGGCTGAGAAGCAAAAATGTAGGACGTGCATTTATACAAAGTGTAGAGAATGCTGAAATAACACTTCTCATTCTGCATTAACCAGCACAGTGCAACTTCCTGTCATGTACTGTATTATATATGCAACATGTGTCTGTCTGCTTTAATATATATATTTTTTTGACCTGCATTATATAAGACTTCAGTTTTAACCACTTTGCTGCTAGTCTTTTATCCTCTTTCGGTCTTTGGAAAATTGTGCATATCTTTGGGAATGCATACAAGTGTACATTCTTGACATTGTGTAGATTTAAAAAGAAAAAGAAAAAAGAAGAAAAAAAAAAGCTATATAAACCAGTTTCTCTTCAGTGTATTGTTTTAAAAGAAAAAGAAAGGTTACTTTTCACAGCAGTTGAGTGGTTATGTTTCAATTCTCCGATGCTTTGGTGCACTGATGATACTATATGTACGCTTTTTTTCATCTTACAGCGCTTGATGTAACATTTATGTGATTAGTTCTAAATAGTGGAAGACATTTGTGTTTTGAAACTTGCAGTATAAATGGTACTACTCTTAACTATTCTGTAAAACACTGCCTGTTTTCTTTCTTTCACTCTCTTTGTGCATATTTCTTTTCCTGTCCATCTTCTTTTTTTCTCTTTTAAGTTTCTTAGTGCCATCGGCTTTCACATCCTGACAACCTCAAAAAAGTGCCTCACGTCCATCCTAGTTTCCATCTTACGACTTAACATCTCTTGTTCTGGTTTTATTGGTTTCTACACATCTAGGTATTTCTTACCATTGTTCGAGAATACCAAGTATCTGATGTAAAATTTCTAGTACCGATAACTCATGTCATAGTTGTATTTTCTTTATACAGATGTAGCTTGTTACTTTTCATAAATATATAATGTAAATATGCATACATATGTTTGTAACTGTTTTTATGTTACATCATACACTTGTAATTTGACATATCAAATAACATTATCATAATAAAATGGTGAGTTTTAAATCTTTTGTGTACAATTCATTGTGTTTCATGGAACATTAAAAAAAACCAGCTTGTTGGTTCAACTGTCATTGGTCTTGTAAAATGTGCATGGTCAAATCATCAGTTCCGAATATTTAGGATAAATTTCAAGTCTGGATAAAGGTGGAAAATGGAAAAATGAACACGCAAACTCGGAAAAGCCAGCCGTTATTTAAATCCACAACGACCTCGGTGTGATCTCAGCGTGCCAATCATCAACCTTTTCAATATATTTTTGACCAATCCGGTAAGTAATACAAATATTAAATAAGCAGGCCACACTTTGTAGCCTCAGAGAGGAAACATCCTGTGTTTGTGTCCAGATACTTCGTCTCTGTATGCTGTGAGTGGGTTTTCAGTGGTTTCCTCGACACTCCCAAAACTTGTATCTCTGTATCATTCTTACACATGTAGCTTAATTTAGAGACATGGAATGTATTTCCTCTCTCTATATATAAGTGACCATGATTTTAATGTCTCTTACTAATAGCCAATTCAATTGTATCGATTGGTCATTTAACTTTTACAGGGAAAAACCAACAATTGTATATGAGCAAATATAATAAGTGACAGAAAAAAAAACCTTTTGACAAGAAGAATCCTGCAGAATCAGACTCAGGTGGAGACTTTCGACTGTTACAGTTGGAGTTTGGAGGTTAGAAAGAGAGAAAAGGGTGTACTTTTAGAAAGCCTCCAGTAAGCCATTTTGACAGTGATTATATTTTTTAATGACTCTCACAATGATCAAAGTTGCTTATCCTTTGTCTGTGTTGCTGTTTACATCATTTATCCACAAATTAGGCACTTTGCAAAAGCTTTACTTTAATAGTTTTGAAAAATCTTTAGAAATATGCAAATATGGTGTGCAATGAAAGGGAAACTCAATATTCAGGGATATGTTCTACAATTACAACATTATACGGTATATAAGTGAATTGTTACTGATTAAGCATTGGAATGTGTTTAAAAATAGTACTTGCAAGTGAGTATAGTTTTTAATATAGCATATCATGTTTTAAATACTTTTATAATACATGGAGGAGTGCATATCAAGCGTTTCCTTAAATGTACCAATGTTAGTGTTTTGGGCATAGCTACATATGCCTTGACAAAAAAGAAAAAACCCAACAACAACACAAAAACCCCATTTCATGTCATTTTTACTTCAGACATTATGTAATATTTTATTAAGCATTCAAAAATGTTCATTAGTTTATTTGAATTTCTCCTTTTTTATTACTAATGTGATCATTTTTACTTAAACCGTTATATTAATTGTGTATGTTCACACGAATAATTAGCATGTGACCTCTAATATAGCCTTCTTATATATCAAAATAAAATATAGTGGTGATTTTTTTTCAGCAGCTTTATTACCTTCTCCAACGAAAGCTGGGCAATCAACCAAGTTGGCAAAGAAGGTTATGTGTTCCTATGCCTGTATTTATTGGCTTGTATCTCTTTTACCAACTTTTCGCAAAAACTATTTTCAGGGATGATTTGTCATCATCCAAGGCCCAATCGATTAGATTTTGGGATTTTTTAATAAATCCCCCCAAAAACTGCAAAAAAAAATCCCCACACATAGCGCATGAGAGGTACCTCGTGGAGGAGATCAGTGTTGCCACGGAGACGCTCCAGCTTGACCAACCGAGTGAGCATCGATATTCGCTCACGGCTATCACGCGAGCTCTTTCCGCAAACGAAGATCTGCGCTCCACCGAGCGCCCGAGATTTTACAAGCGTGGAACCAAAGTCACAGCGGTTGCAGTTCCCACCCGGTTCACTTACGCGACCGGAACAACGAAACGGCATGCCAGCGCTGAGATAAATGAATGAATGCTCAATCTAAAAATGTTGTCAAAGTCAAGCTCTTGACTTGATTGTGCTATTAAGCTGCTAAAGATACTTTGAAAAGCTCACGGATTCAGTTATGGAGAGTGACATTTTAGACAGCTTGGAGCACCTCGGGTGAGCTAATCGCCGTTAGCATGTTGAGCGAGCAGTTGTGTTTACCGCCGTGTGTTTACATGCTGTGTTTTATATTGTTCTCCTTTGTTTCCCTTCTTTCGGGCGGTGATCCGCAGGTATGACGGCCCTCTGCTGGAGGAGAAGGCGCTGCTCGGAGCCGCAGAGGTCGGCTTGTCCTCTCCGGAGTACGTGGAACTGTGCAGGTGGCTGTCGTCCAGGTTACAATCGCTGTGCAGCCTGGAGGAGAGCATCACCTCTGATCCAGGTGAAGCTGCCACACCTTAATGTGGACCCCAAACTAACAAGCCACACCTTATTGTGGATGGTTAGATGACCACTCTGATTGTGTCTATTATCAGCCATTACTATCACTTCGCTACAGTTTAACAAAATAACATAAAGACATCATAATAGTTCTGTAAAAATGTACTCCCAGTGGTTGGTCATCCATTTTAGTATTGATTATATAGAGGGTTATTTTGTTGCTTTGACCTAATAATTCCTCACATGTATGTTTATTTTTTTTTGCCAAAGTCCATAGATATGCAATAACTTTAATCACCAGAGCCACGATGCCCCCTGCCAAAACAGATAGATAGATAGATAGATAGATAGATAGAGCTTTATTGTCACACACCATATGTGCATACAGCAATGAAATTGTATTGCAAAAGGCTGAATTTAGGCAAAAAAAAACCCCAATAAAAGTGACTGCACAATACTGTAAATATTCCATCCATCCACCCTGAACAGGTTGTCAGTCCATCATAACAGACAACTGCACACACTAACATTCACACCAAGAGGCCATTCAGGGCCACTAATTAACTTTACATGGATGTTTTTGGACCCCATCAGGAAACCTGAGTCCTCGGCGGTAACCCACACAAATAATGGGGAGAACATACAAACAAATGGCGAGAGCGAAGCTTGCATTTCAGCAATGGATGAACTATAGATTAGAACAGTTGACATTGTGTTACAGAAAAAGAAACACTGTTATTAAAGCTTAAAAATACAAAGAATTGCATATGGATACGCACTTGTTTAAGTCCTCCAGAGACTGGTGAAATAAATGACTAAAATGCACAAACTACAAACGGCCTTTAAGAAGGTGCATCTTAAGAGCTTAATTAGAGATGATTGAACATTACTCGCTTGCATTGAAGAAGGCTGGATGGGCGATATGGTACGAAGCGATGAGAGTTAGTGTAGCATTGGAGCTTTCCTTTGTTTAGGAGTCATTTTTGTCACCTCATTTTGCAAACGCCATAAAAGGTCATCGGTAAAGTTGAGTTATTCTTTCTCTCTCCCTCCTTGCAGACGACGCAGACAGTCTTCAGGTGGAGATGAGCGGCTTGATGAAGGAGCTGCACTGCCCCTATGAAGAGGCGGTGTCAGGGATTCTTAAAGGCGGCACGCGAAACACGAGGGATCATCTCAAGTTCCTCTGTGAGCGATCAGCCGCCGCAACACTGTCGCCGTCCCGCAAACTCTCTGTGACTCGGGAACTTGTTTTCTTCCCTGCAGTGTTTCTCAGCTCCGAGCTTCAGGCCGCTCAGATGGCGAAGAGCAAACAAGCCTCGACTCGGCAACAAGACAAGAGCGCGGCGCATCAGGAGCTCGAATGGATCTGCGAGACTCTGAAGCTGTCGAAGCTCGGAGGAGGAGGAGGAGATGCTGAGGGAGTTTTATCCCAGGTCCAAAACCAGGTGAAACTCTTCACAACTTTAAGATAAACTGTTTTATTAGGAGTCAAATCGACAGACTGGTTTTTACTTTGGAGGAGGGTTTGTGGATTTTCCGCTGCTCTTATTAAACTGAAGCTCAACTAACTGATATCACAGCATTATTATTAGCGTGAGACTTGTCTCCCAGCATGTATTCTCCCTTTAAATTTTTTTAATAGTAAATAAGTTTTAAATGCTGGGTGTAAGCTACATTTATATAAAATATTGTTTCGAAGTGAGGATTTCATATTAAATGTAAGCAGGTAAATAAAGCCACCTGCAGTGTCAAAGCACGCTGAGGGAAACGTAATCTTGTTCACATAATGCAAATAAATGACCACGACTATCATTTAATTTATTGGATGAAACATTTTCCACTGGTAGGAAAGCTGCCTCACCTTTCTATGTTCCTCTTCACCATAAAGGTGCTTCTCAAAACACTGAATACTTCAGGGATTCAACGGGCTGTACACAAACTAAAGGCCAAAATAAAAACCTTAAGGACAAAAAACGATGCATAAATAATCCAAAATATAATAAAAGCTGCATAAAATAAGCAGCTCAATCAAATATCTTCATGGTGTTAAAAGCCTGTTAACAGTTTTATTATTCTAATTTAAAAAAAAAAAATTTCAAACACCTCTTTCCCAAGGAGGCAAATTAATCAAATCTGCCTTTGCTTAGATGGAAAAACAACTTGCGCTCCTTCCTGGCGGCTCTGTTGGAAACCCCGTGCTGAAAACGCCTCTCAGTGGCGACCAGTGGGTATGTAGCCCCGCCTCTTCCTGTGTGTGCTCGGCACGATGGTTTCTCACGCCGTTAACACAAGCTTAACTCCCCCCCCGCAGGAGAAACTGCACGGCATCAACGCGGCCCTGTCGTCGGAGTACGAGTGTCGCCGCCGGATGTTGATCAAGAGGCTGGACGTCACGGTTCAGTCGTTCGGCTGGTCCGACAGAGCCAAGGCAAGTCGTCCTCCCCCTACGGGCCAGACTGAAGTGCGGCGCAGTCGCGTCGCACTTCAGCCTGGTCATGTTCGGTGCTTGTTGTTTAGGTGAAGGTGGACAGTATGGCCAAAGTCTACCAGCCGAGGAGACACTCCCTGAGGCCGCAGCCCTCGGTGGGCGTGGCCGAACTGCTGGCCGCCAGAGAGGACCTCTGCAACGTGGTGAAGACGAGCAGCGGCTCCAGCAGAGAGAAGACTGTGTGCGCCGTCAACAAGGTAGAACAAGAGACTAGTGAATACGTCCCTCCCTTAAGAATTGTACTGTTTGTTTGTTGTGTTTTTTCCACCTCCGTTCTTCTAACCACCTGCACAGATCCTGATGGGGAGAGTGCCGGACCGAGGAGGACGGCCCTCGGAGATACAAGCTCCGCCTCCTGAGATGCCGCCATGGCAGAAACGACAGGATGGTGGAGGAGGCTGGGGCGGACGTGGAGGAGGTAGAGGAGGAGGCTGGGGAGGAGGACGAGGAGGAGGAGGAGGTGGAGGCTGGGGAGGAGGACGAGGAGGAGGAGGTGGAGGCTGGGGAGGAGGAGGACGAGGAGGAGGCAGCGGTGGAGGAGGAGGAGGAGGAGGAGGAGGAGGAGGAGGAGGATGGCACCAAGGAGGACACAGCAGACATGGAGATTATGGAGGACACGGAGGAAAGAGGGGACGTTACCAGTATTAGCTCCGACTGTTGTGTTTTTGTTTTTTGTTTTTTTAACTTATGTGTTTTTATCCAAAAGTTGTTTTTTTCCCCCCCACAAGACCTTAATTCATTATTTTTCATGTGAAAGTAGTAAACTATTTTTTTATCCGACTTGCAGTGAACACTCTTCCTCAAGCTTCTACTTTAATCAGTGTTTTACTTTACTTTGTAATAGAATTTTTAAAGGTGCAGCAGTATTTATACCATAGACATAAAACACTAGATGCCTCACGGTGCCTGTGACATGCCGCCATCTTGGCGCGGTCTCCCGCTGTTGCTAAACATAAAGATCCCAGGATAGAAAATCCACAAAAAACATCCGTAGCTCTCTTTCGAGTCCACGTCGCAACACAAGTAATACCTCATTTTAAAGCTAAGGACAAGCTCTATCCCCTCCCAATCATTTTTCCGTGAGGTTTGCTATTAGCAGGCCACTCGGCATCTAGGTTTTATATCTATGGTTTATACAACGAGTCTCTCATAGGAATGAATTGAAGAGCGATCATGTCGTACGGACTCTGGGCGCTGGAGAAGAAAGAACTGAACTTATCCGTCATGTTTGTATTAAAGCAGCTGGAAATCATTCAAACTAAATAAAAACCACAATACGAATTACCAGATTGCATGCTTAAATGTGCTTTTGACCAATAACTTAACAACCTGGGGTGTAAAAAAAAGAAAGTTTGATAAAGTATTAAAAGGAGTCCAGGAAATAGGTTTTTAACAAGTTTGATATGTTTTGAAATCGATGCATCTATTTTTTATGCCTCTTTATGTAGTTTAGTTTCGGAATGCTGCACGGACGGGACTCAAACCGTGGATTTCACTTCTGTGTGGATCAATTTGGGCATGAAGTTTGGTCTGAAACACAGAAGATCAGCCGCTAAATCACACTAATGCTGCACAACTTCTGTGTTTGTGATGCGTCTTTATTTCATGAGGAATTATAACAAAGCAAACCTCTGGACATAGCAGTTTGGTGTCTCATTTTAAGTTTTTATCATGTTGATTTTATCACAGTATCACATTAAATAGGAAACCTTCCTGAATTGTACCATGAAGCCAAGATCATTTTTTTTAAGGAAAATGTTCTATATGTTCCTTTTTCTGGACAAATAAATGAAAAATGACCATGAGAACAATCCTTTCTTCTTTGCACCCTCTGACAGTTTGCCTCTATAAACAGCTGTAGACCCTTTTTATGATGTTTGTTTTTAACCCTCACCCACCAGCCACTTTATTCGACGCATCTAGTTGGTGTTCAATATTAAAAATTCCTCGAGAGATTTCGGTCCATCTTGACATGATTGACAAGGATCATCTTTTTCAGAGCATTCACTGTAAAAACAAAGAGAATTGTGAGTGCACATCCCAGTCGATCAACAGTTTGTGAAATGCATGAAGTTCCTGCCTTATAATTGGTTGATTAACTACCGAACAGGTGTACCTAATAAAGTGGCTGCTGTGAGTGAATATCAATAGGTTTCCCTAATTTCCATGAAAAGATTACTCTTTAAATCTGCATTTTACATTTCAGATGGAAAAATAAATCCCCTCCAGTATTGTGAACTCACTTAATTTGTCTTCTGTATGTTGTTCATGTAATGAAACAGTAAAAGCAGACTTTTTTTTCCTATCACAAGGTGGCAGCAAACACAAGAAATGAACATGAATCGAGTTTTTTCTTCCAAATATTTATTCTTGGCTTGAAAATATTCTCTCTACATGTTTTTTTTTTTTTCCAATGGCATACCGTGTGTCATTCAGTAGATACAGTTTATACATTTTGTACAATAACCGATATTCATTGAAGCAGAATTTTACATTGTGTACATTATGCACAACATTGCTATACATGGACAAAGAAATACTCCTCAGAATCCAAACTAAGACTCATTTGTAATCAAACCAAAACAAATTGGACACTGAAAAATAATAGTCAGCATCGGTAACATGTTTATTTTTCTTCAAATATCTGATTTGATACATTAAAAAAACCAAAACATCCGGTTAAGTAATATTTGGATCACTCTGGCTACATCACACGTTGGCACCTTCAGTTGGAAATACTCTTAATGTGGGGGAAATAAAAAGTTTCACTCTTGCAGTGCCTGTAAACATTTGTCTTGTTGGTTTCTACACATTGTGTTCAGTAAGAGGCCATTTGGTAAAGTAGGACACTTCATGTTTTGCCATCAGCTGCAGTGTCGAGACACACACACACACACACACACACACAAACAGGCACTTTGTCTCAATAAAACAAGTTTCAATGGATATTCAAATACAGCAATCTCAATTTAGAAATTAAGATAAAAAAAAAAAAACAAACCTTAAAAAGTATAAAATAATTTTTCCAGTTGTACTTTAAACCTGCAGACTTCATTTCATTTTCATCAATCGTGATTCGTCAAACCCATCAATCCAGTGTTTGAGTGCTCGTGGCGCCGCCATTCCCTCAGCAGGCGTGTGCATGGTTTCCTTAAATATGAAGCGCGGGATAAATTATTGCTCACGTCGTCGTTTCACAAGCTTTATGTTCACTTCACAACTACAGAAAAAGTCCTTCATCATGAGAACCAATAATAACTGCAACAGCACTCCAAAAGTCTTCTTAAAGAAAATAAATCCACTGTTGTTTTTTTTTCTTTTTTTGGATAATCTATAATATAGGATTTAATGTAGCTTCATGTTGGTTCATCCATACAGCCAGATACTGTGAAAGTGCTCTGCTTTAAGCCATAAAAAATATCTAATCTCAATAATACTGTTCAAAGGCAGGTCTTCATGAATCCTTTGTGTTCTTTTTAACCACACTGACGCAGCTGCATTGTTACAGTGCAAATTGGCATAAAGGCAAAGAATCCCGTGCGATCAGATCAGATCAGATCAGATCAGATCAGATCAGATCAGATCAGATGAGCCTGGAGTTGCGGAGGTACTCGACGAGGACCTTGTAGACAAACGTGTACTGAGACAAAGTCTGAACCATCAACATCCTCTGAGCGCGCAGCAACTTCAGGAACTTCGGGACGTCCAGCATCTAGAAGGAGGGGGGAACGGCCCGTGCGATTAGTTTGGTGGATTCACTGGTTGAAAAGAATAGCTTGAGAGTTGGATGACGGTACCTCGTTGTGCTCCAGACAGGCGATCATGATCTCCGACAGGATGACGACACCGGTTCGGCCCACTCCGGCGCTGCAGTGCACCAGCACGGGGAGGTTGGTGTTCTTTGGGTCGCTGATGCTGTTGGTGTGTCTCCTCACAGACTGGATCTCCTCCAGGTACGCTGCAAGAAGAGAGGAGGAGTAGAAACCGAGTGGCGCGGCGGTGTGGTTTGTCTTCTGTTGTTTTTAAAAGGACAATACTCACTGAGGAAGCCTTTGAAGTCGTCCGGACAGCCGTGGTCGGGCCAGTCGGTGTACTGCAGGTGCCACACGGTCCTCTCCTGCCCCGTCAGCAGGTGCTTGATCCTCAGCCCCGTGGTGGCGTAGCAGCCGGACTCGGTGCGGAACCGCGTGGTGATCTTGAAGCGGCCGTACGTCACCGTGTTGTGACGCGAGCCGAGCCGCGGCCAGTACCGGTAGCTCTTCTCCCGGCCGCTCTCCTGCGGAAGGACAACGCAACGTGGAGGAGGTCAGCGTAGGTCGACGTGAAAAATAAAAAATACTGAATGTTTAAAATAATTAAAGAAATACACACCTCCTCAGCTGTAACCATGGCGATGATGGAGACTCCCTGTTCCCACACCATCTGCCAGAAATCCTGGCACGTGTTGGAGAGCGGCCCCTGCGTGGCGATGTAGCTCCACTCCTGCCCGCTGACCGTCACCTGCACACAAGAGGCCAAATCAGTCACCACGTCTATAAGACCATCTGCTGCCAGATCAGAGCCTGGATCAAGTTTAGATGTGGAAATAAACTGGCTGACATTATCTTATTAGTCTGTAGTTATAAACACCACCACGCTTTTATTTGACGAGATTATTGTTTTACATATGCACTGCTCCTCCGGTGCTTGATAGACAGGAATATAGTTCTAAAATCTGCTTAACTCAAATCTGAGCAGCTTCACTTCTGGATAGTTTGTAAAATATCTGATTGTCAGACAATTAGTTCAAGTCCTGCATGATGAGAAATGCAAGACGCAGAATTCAGAAGGAAATATAAAGAAAAATCAGTTGGGGAAACTACATTCTCCCCATAGGTTTTGTAAACAACGGTTTTAGTTTGTTTATTCTTTTAGAAATTACGTCATAAAAAAAAAATCAAAAAGTAAAAAGATGCATTTTTGAACCCTTAAACAACTCACTTTGATAAGTAAGTGAGACAAGAAAGAAAACAGTTTATTTGAATAAAATACAGTGTTTGTTCTCCTTATGGTGAATGTAAACACATATTAGGGTTTGATTTCACAAGGTTGTGGTTATAATACAGATCATACATCACATCAGCTAAACCTTTGTTTTATTCAACTTTGCCATGGACCAGCTCATCGCACCGCTTTAGTGCCATTATAAAGATAGGATTTATAAAAAATGCCTTTTTGCTCCACTCTCCAAAAGGTATCCACATCTGCAGCTTTGGTTTCACTTTGTAGCAGATCAGAATAAAATCAGTGGCGTGAATTTTTCAGCAAGAAAACAACTTTTCCATCTCAAAATCCATCAAAAGTGAAGTAAGAGGTGGGGGGGGGGAAGGTGCGGGTGTCTTAAAGAGCGACTCACTCGAACGTGCGAGGCGTTGATGTAGCCCGTGTTGTTCTCCTTGGTGGGGACCAGCTCCACGCGGGTGTTGTCGTACGGCAGGACGTCCTGGAAGCGGTTCTTGTCTCCGCTCTCCGGCAGCAGGGCGACGCTCCACTCGCCGCCGGGGTGACGCTTGGGGATGCTCTCGTACTCCTTCATCAGCTCGCCCATCTCCATGTGCTCCTCCAACACTTTACACTGAAAGCACAGGAAACGCGTCGCTGACCTTTCCTGACCGCCGCGCTGCGTGGTTCAGCCCACGTGGCTCATATATTTAGGAGAAGCAGGGACACGGAATAGTAAGGGGAAGAAAAATAAACACAACCATTTGTGGTTTTCCTCTGTGTTTCAATTAAAGAGACAGGTTTACTGTAAACTGTGAGGCCCGCCTACTTTTTGATGCATAACAAATGCTTAACTCTTGCGTGACCTGCATGTTCGGTATTCTACAATATGTGCACACATGACCTCTAACGATCAGATAAACGAGATAAGTTGCAGGGGAAAAGAAAAAGCGGGGTAGTTTTGTTCAACAGCAGCAACAAGTAGACTTTTTCAGAAAAGGCCTTAAACTCACAGACATGGGTTTGAATCATCTAAGCAGCACATCAGATCAAACGAGCAACGCCACAGTATTTAACTCGGCACAAAGTTGAGCGTGTTGCTTCCCGGGTGTCCTACCCTCTCGTCGTTGGAGGCTCGCTCCGGCTCGTCCTTGATCTGGCTGTGCGCCGGCTGCCGGGACACCGACAGCCCGTTGAGATGGGCCACCTTCAGCGGGCCCATCTTCTTCACCTCGGACCTGGCTCCTTTCTTCATGCCCTGGTGTGACCACAGAGTGACAACACGGTTGAATGGAGGAGCAGCGTGAGAGCGGAGGTAGGCGAGAGGGGAGGGACAACGCAGCCTGGCTCCGTGTTTTCGCGGAAGAATGTCAACTGTCCGGTTTTCCCAGGTCGAGCGGCGACATTCCTCCGACGTCTGCCAGAGGCGGCCGGGTTTGCGTCATCCAAAGCCGGCTGCTGAAACTACATGTACGCTCATGTGACCTCGATGTGAGGCACTGACGTCGCGTCATCTGCGTTCGCTTTCGCTCATAAGGCTAAAATCAAACAAACCAGTTTTCCCTCGGATGGCTTGCTTGAGTCTCCGAGGGTGATTTGGATTTCTGAAGCGGGCGTGTGACACTTCTATGAACTGTAATTTAAAAATGGTCATGCTTGTGTTTTTAAAGAATCAAATGAAAATGTCAATAAGAGAAAGAGAAACCACATTTCATATCCAGCATGAGCAGTTTTCGGGTTAAAGCCTCAGAGGACAGGAACACAAACAAGCTCAAACTCAAACGGCAATTTAAAATTACTGCATGGTGAAAACAACATTGAAGACAATACTTTTACCAATTACATCACTGATTGAAAACAAAAACATATTCATTTATTTCTATATTAGTTAGCAGCATGGCCACTAAAATAAATTACTTTTTCTTAAATTCTCAGCTGAATCCATCAATCTCATGGAACAGCAGCTCCTCTCACTCTTCCTTGGTCTATTTCCAAGTTTGCACTTTTAACCACTGCCTGAACTTTAAGTGAGTGTATACACAGTCAATATAAATGACTGTTGACAGTCAGCCTATTGCATAAACAGCAGAATTGCAGTTTAGTGTATGGAATTAAACAGACGGACTCATAGAGGCAGAAGATTAGAAACTCCCACCTCCAAACAGAACGAAAGCATTTTAAAAACTAAATGTAAGAGCAAAATTGATTGATAGCTCAATTAAACAAGCAATTAAATCTAATATTGCCACCAAAACTACTAAACCTGTGAATACTACCCAGTTACTTGATGAGGACAAAAGGTAATTAGCTTTTAAATGATGAACAAAGGTTTACAGTAAGTTTAAGAAGAAACGCTTGTAGAAATCTTCAGAGGAGACGCATGTTCAAGTTTCAGTCCTGGTGGTGATCTAAAGAGACGAGCAGCTCCACTTCTAATTTTCTCTACATGTGCTATCTGATGTAAAACCAGTTTTGTGCCAACACAGAGTTTGGGGACGGGACTCACCGGAGGCGGCAGACCTTCCACCGTTTTCTTCCCCGGCGGCACATCAGACACCGGCCTCTTCTTGAAGTCTTTCTTTGTCTTCTGCTTGGCCTGGCCGCTCAAGTCGCCCTCTGAAACCGAGGGCATGATCCTGGGCTGGCGTAGCTCCGACAGCAGGTATAGGGGCTCGCTGTCCTGGATGAGGGTGTGAATCTTGTAGGCCAGGGGACCGGTGATGGAGGGTTCGAGGGCGGAGCCTATTGGATAAGCAGGCGGCGGCTCGATGGGAGTCTGCTGCTGGCTCGCGAGTGAGGTGAGAGACGTCAGACTGCGGTGCTGCTGCGGCAGCGGCCGCTCGGAGATGGCGGCTGCGATGGCGTCCTGAGAGAGTGGAGTGTGGCGGCCGCTGTCGTCCTCCAACTCCTCCTCCTCGCCACTGCTGTGCACCAGCATGGTGGCATCCGAGAGGGATTTTTTGTGTCCATACTGCACGTCCTCCTGGATCTCTCCCCTGTCCTCCGTCTTTGTACGCTCCAAAAACACATTGAGCTGAGAGCCTTGCGAGTGAATCCCACGTATCGCGGGAGGGGGCGTGGCCATCTCGGCGGCAGACGAAGACACGGTCCTGTCTTTGACCCTCATCCCCTCGAAACTGTGCGCCAGCCCTGCGATTTCAATGGAGTTACGCTTCTGGGCCAGATACGGGTGTCTGTGCGGGGGCCCGCTGAAAAGAGGCTCTGAAACCTCTTGTAAGGAGTGTGCAACAGGCAGGCTGTCCTCCTGGAAAGTCTGGACTGAGTGATGCACGCGCCTCGTGATGATCAGGTCTGGATTGCTACTGCTGACGTACAAGTGACGCGACAGGTCGGGCGTGCTGTTGGCAGGCCGCGGGTGAGCGTATGGGTAAGGCGGCGGTGGTCTGTAGACCTGCGTTCTCATGATGTTGGGGGCTGGGTACTCCTGCGCCTGCTGTAACTGGACGTTTGTGAGCTCCGGGACACTGACGGCCCCCACCACAGACCTCCTCTCTGCAGGATAGGGGTACGGAGAAGGGCTGTGGAAGCTGGAGCCCAGGTGGAAGGGGTAGTGGTGGTACTGGGCAGCGCCGCCGTGCTCTCCCCTGATCTCTGGCTGGCTGTAAACAAGTGGATCGGGTCTGCTGTAAGCGTACGAGTTTCCAATGTTGAGGTTCCTCATGGAGTGGCTCTGCCGGTGCTCTTGGGACAAAAGAAGCCCTCCCCCTGCTCCTCGGTTCTTATGACGCATCACCGTCTCATAATCCGGAGTGGCGCGATAGGACGGCGGTATGAGAGCACTGTGGCGGTGAGACGGGACGTAGTCCGGCCTGGCGATGTCGCTGGTGATTGAGGGGTTGGAGGACATGGGCGAGGGCTGAAGGTAGTGCTGCGGGTTGGTCAGGGAGCTGGTGCTGTGGGCGCTGTACACGCTGCCGTTTCGTAGACGCCCTCCACTGCCATATTCCAACGGAGGGCAGTCCAGGCTGGTCTGAGAGTGGTAGTAAAAACCGTTCTGACTGTTCACATAGAGATTATCTAGAAGAAAAGAGGGAACACACCAGACAAAGCATGAGTTTTATTTAGCTGAAAACAAAGAATGTGGTGTTATGTAATAACACCCATTCTGATGCACTCATTTTCAAGTTTGCAGCTGCAGGCAGTTTCCATACAGCACTAACCCTGTGATGATGTGTAAGGCTCTGTGAAATGCCCATTGTAGTGCATTTGCGGAGGGGGCATCATGTAGGCTTGTGGCTTTGGCTGTAAATCAACAACAAAGGGATTTAGTCATATGATCCAAAACTGTCTGAGTGCAAATAGTCTCTCATAACCGTGTCAATAAACTGCCGTTAGATAACCATTTTAACTCATATCACGTGCTACAACACCATATCGACATTCGGCGGGGAATTATGGAGACACATTTATTAAAAAAAATTTAAAAAAAAGAAGCATCCAGACTTTGAAGAAGTGCAGTTAAAAAGAGTAGACATTACCAGAGAGATTCGAGTGGAGGATCTCCGTCTGACGGGGTTGACAACTGTGGGCTGGGATTGACTGGAAGATAAACAGATAATCAAACCTCAACATAAAACTCTTAGAAAGATGTTTGATGTTTGGCTCTTTTGCAATAATACTCTTTTGTAGTGCATATTGTAATATATAGGTGAATATTTACACAATTAGAATATCATGGAGAATTGGGCCACGTTGGTTATTGAAACGCTCGCCTCAGAGGGAGAAGGTTCCCAGGTCAAGTCTAGTTGGGGTTGAAGGTCTTTTTCTGGTGCGTTTTGGGTCTTTAGGAGAGTTTTATCCCTGCCAGGACAACCATTTCCTCTCACAGTCCAACAATACAAGTTTGAGGCAGATTGCCTGTACCATTAAATTGCCTGTAGCATCTGTGTTAGTCAGTGTCTCTCGCTGGACTTGTCTTCGCCTACAGTCACTTTCTCCAGCATCCCACAACCTCATGTTTGATAACGCAGCATGGACGATGGATGGAGTAGAAGTTAATTGAACCGGTGAAGTTATTTCTACACCTGAAACATGCAAAGTAAAATTGTGATCAGCTTACTGGCCAAATCTAATGACATATTCTAATGTTCTGAGATACTGTATTTTGTTATTTGCATAACCCATAAGAAATCAATGAAACTAAAAAAGCACGGAAACTGTTCCTCCAGTTTTATATAATGAAATTATTATTTATAACTATATTATAACTTTATAAATTATTTATTATGGGGAAAATCGACATTTTCATCCATCTTTTTGAGATGCAGCTGTATAAAAGGTTGTGATGCAAGTCGATGTGAGACACAAGCAAAACCTTCACGTTGAAACTCAACAAATAGTGTGACATGCCCATGTGATGTACTGATTTACAGATAAAGCATCTCAAAGCTATTAAATGTGGTTCTCTGTGAAAGCACTGTTTGACCTAAGAGTTGATACGTGTCACATCTACTAGTGCTGCAGGCTGCACCATCAGAAAGCCACCGATAATCATGGTGCCTGCTCAGCAGTCATACGGTAAGTAGGCGGTGGCTGACTGTGTTGCTCACCCCTTATTAGAAGGCAGAGAGGCACGAGAGAGCATTGGGAAACGAGGAAAGGAAAGAGTGAGAAGGGACTTCTGGGAGCCCTCAGAAGGCAGGGGGTCACACTCCTCTCTGAAGGGAGAGGAGGACACGCATGAGGATACGCCACAGGAGAGACACATGCAGGCGACAACAAGGAACAAAGAGACAGGAACTAGGCGAGACTACAACTAGACACGGTTTAAAAAAAACCAAACAAACAAACAAAAAAAACAAACCCCCACACACTTACAAGCTACTCTTGTTGATCTTATAAAACTTGAGTCTGGCCAGACACATCCGGCACACGTATTTGGAGGTTTCCATGTCTTCCTACACACGAGAAGAAAGAGAAAGAGCATGAGGTGGCGAGACAGTTGGTAGCGAGATGGCGTTTGCTCATTTATGTACGAGTTAAAAGTATTCCTGCGTGTGCCTTAAATACTTGTGCATTGTTCCTGTTAACGGTATGTGGACGTCCAAACCAGTGACACAAGTTACAGCTCCACTCACTCGCACACAAGTGCATTGTGAAGACTTGATGATGAAGATAACCCCGACGCTGGAGGTCACCTCTAACTTTGCTGGATCCAATAACGGAACAGCAATGTTGCTGAGGGCGGACGGTGAAGCGAGGCAGTGCGACGACAGTGAGCGGTGACTTACGGTTTGGAACTGAACACTCTCCTCTCTGTTGGTTACCTCCAGGGCAAAGAAGGACCTGTTGTGACTCATGTTGTTAATTTCATGCCACCTACACAGCCAGTTAGTGCACAGTGGCGGGAAGACGGGAGAAAGAGAGAGAGAGAGAGAGAAAATAAACTAAACAATGTGACATGGAGGAGATCCAACTACATGGCAGTTTCACATATTATACTATTCCTACAATGGAGACTTTGCCACAAAATGTAATTTTCTCCAACAGATTCCATTTAATTACTGTCAAGTTGTTTTTTTTTTTCAGTGCCTCACGTTCAAAGATGCATCATATGCCGCTGTAACAGTTGGACATTTCTTTCTGGACTTACCTAAATAAAAGAAGCGGCCGCGTGTTTTTGTGCTTAACAAAAATACCATCAAGGCAGGATCCAAGGGTAACGTCGGCGCCTGTGCTTTCCTATTGGGACATTCAGAAAGGCGATGTTCGCTTTAATCCAAAGTCTACTGGACTGATGCAATGTTTGCTGGAGTTTAGGAAAACTCGTTGAACCTTGTTGACCAACCTTGGCTTGATAGCTTTCCTGGCCGTAGCCTTCCATCTTCTCCACCTCCTGCATGTACAGCATCTCCGCCTCTGGGGCCGACAATCCTCTGGAAATAATTTTTTTTTAAAAAGAGAAAAAAAAAACTTCACGAGAACGTATAAAAACGTACGCTTGGTTAGTGAGATAGGGAATTCTCTGACATCATGTGAAGTGATGAGAGACATCTCAGTTTTCAAAATAACAACCAGGTTAAACACACCAAGGCCGCATCTGCTTGGTCGGTATCAAATCAGCTCTATTTTCCCTGACCCATGTTTGTGAAAGGCCGTCACACAATTCAGACAGGAATGCTCCGATACAGCATTTTTTTCCCCCAATTTTGTTGCTTGCTCATCCTAATACAATAACAGCTCTCGACAGTATTTATACATCCGTACTGCTCTATCCAGTTCAGGGTCGCAGGTGAGCTGGAACCGATCACAGCCGTCTCCGTTTGAAATCAGGGTGCCGAACAGGCGACGCTTTGAAATTCTGCTCACCTGAAAGACTGATAAAGGAGCGCCACTTTCTGAGTGGCCTCCTCCAGCACTCGCTCGTCCTGTATCCAGTCCTGCAAAGACAGAAAGACGATTTACAATCCCAAACCAACTCAAAAGTATATCAAATATGTCTTTACGTGACGACATCTGTATTTACACTTACAATAGGAAATAGTGCAAACTTCTGTAGGAACTCCTGAGAATCATATCGATTGAAGTCTCCAAAGTCCGCTGTAGAGAAAGAGAAAATACATTGGAGAATCACTGACATGCGTTGAAGTGCATTGTTACTTCTTGACTAAACGATTGTACTTCCATGTTATCAGGATTTTGAAAAGTCAACTGATTCAAACTGCTGCAGGAAGAAGATGAGATCTAGCAGGCGGGATCTTATTTCCATATATAAATTTATCATTTAGAAAATTTAGAAAACAAGTCAAAATTAACGTGTAAAGTTTTAACAAACAGGGTCCATCATATCATGTATAGTAGCAATACGTCCGTCTGTCAGTCTGCCCCAGGCCAGCTGTGGCTTCGTACGCATTTTCTCGTTAACTCTAACTGTAGGTTTAGACTGCTGGAAAACCTTTATTGCACCGAGCTCGTCTCTTTTTCTCACCCTTTAGACATTCTTACTGTATGTTGCCGTTGCATGTCTGTAAAATTACGTTTTCTCCCTGTACTCTCAGTTCACGCCTTGCATGATCTCTGCCTGTGGAACTGGAAGTTTGTGACGTGCTTCTGAACCACATCGACTCCGCAGTTGGTGGATGAGCTTGTCGTCTCATATCAACTCGTTTGTTGACGTCCATCCGTTTCTGTCCCCTTCTTTCATCTGGTTCTGCAGAGGCTTTCTCCTCCACTGCTGCTTATGTGGGCTTGTGCGACAACGTGGCCACGTTGTAATTGGCAGGATATAAATAAAGCAGAATTGAATTCACGACACCGTTTTCTAAATGCATCTTGTTACACGTCCATTCCTGCATTTAGCACAAGCCAACAAAAAGCCAGGAATTGCAGAACGGTGGAATGGTGTGGTCCGCTGTAGCGTACGATGACTTGATGGGCTAATTTTAGGGGGACGAGGCCATTTGTTATGGATCTAACATCTGACAACATAGAGGTCCGAATGTGTTACAGCTTCAGGCTGCCGTCTGGGAACATTGACAACTATGCCGAGTATCCCAAGCATCAGCAACGTCCAAAGGCTACAACTGCCCTTCACTGCAAGCTCGTCCCGCCTGTGACCCAATACCGCTGAGCAACTTTATTTACGGCACAACTTCCTGGTTTTTATAACTAATGAAAGGGCAGCTAAACACTAAGACAACATAAAAGACATTTTGCAAGGCTTTTCTTTGGGGGGGGGGGGACATAATGAATGTTGCTCAGGCATTTGAACATGGCGGCAGCAGTCAGTGATCTCAGTGGTAACATCCAAACTCAATAAGATGCAGTGCCTGATATAACCTTGCCAGCAGTGTTTGAGATTCTTCCGGCTGGGCAAACGTTGGAGGGCATGTCAGAGCTCGTGCCTATCGTGTTCACATTTATCCACAAACGCATTTCTTAGACATGTGCGTATGTACAGCTCTGTGGAGGAGTGAAGGAGGGGAACTCGTGCTTCTTACCCTGCACAGCCAGGCTCGCTAAACGTATAGCCTGCTCGACTGAGCAAGAGATCTTTCCCTCCAAAACGTCCTTCTTCAGCTGTAAGTAATACTGATATCTGTGGAGACAGGGCCGGTTAGTTAGAAGCGCAAAAGGCAGCGAACAAACAAAACAACAAACTAAATTACAAACCAATATTTGAAACTATCGTTCAAGACATTTTCTGTGACCAATCACCTCGTTATCTCCTGTTGCAGTTGGGCAACACTGGGTATGTAAAACACGACTCCAAAGTAAACAGTGGGCTCCAGCCCATACTTGTCCAGCTGCTTCTTCAGAGGCTTTTCCAAGTCTATCCATCTCTGCTGGTTCTGCTTGTTGAAGTACCAGAGACTGAAGAAGGTTATCTGAGAAGCAGAGAGAGAGAGAGAGAGAGAGAGAGAGAGAGAGAGAGAGAGAAAGAGAGGCTGCGTTACAATTCAACCATGCAGCAAATTCGAGGGAAACTTGCAGACCACGTTTCGTTCACTTTATTTAAATCTTGACTTGCAAACCAAAATATACACTCGCTGGCCATTTCAGTAGGCACGCTTTCTCAATGACAGCAAATCAACCAATCATAAGGCAGAAAATCTACATATTTAGGTTCACACGTGAAGATGAGCCGCTGAAGTTCAAACAAAGAGAATGGAGAAGAAAGGTGATTTCAGTGGCTTTAAACACAAATGATGGAGCCAGACATTCTGGTGAAAGAATGTCTGCGCCCCCCCACCCCCCCTTCTTCCTGTATTCATGCAGATAATGTTCAAAACACACAAGGACCTAAACAGCTAAGCACTTCTTTAGGTCGCAGTCTTGTGACTCTGAAGGGAGAATGAACAGCTGCAGGAGGTTTCTTCACTACAACAACTTAAAGGAAAGCGCTACTGCGATTTCGTCAGGCCCAAACCATCTTGTGTGGATTTCACATAAAAGACATTACACATTCATCATTTTCTAGTGTTATCGAACTCTAGAGAGCTGTAGCTGTGGTGAACTGATTACACATATGTTGTTTTAACACCGAAAGGACCAGGATTATGTATTTCATTCAAATTTCAACAAAACTGGGCTGAAACTAGACAATTGCTCACTAAATCTCTGTGGTCGTACTAATACATCTCATTTCTAAATGAAATGCGGTAGAATCCAAACGACCTTTCTATTAAAGACCGACATCTGATAGAAACATATAATTACACAGTTTACCCCACTGACTTCAAACACAAAGAATGTGGTAAAAACCAGACAAGGGTGGAGACCTGTCGCCACCATCGCAAGCCAATTTAAGTGACAAATGAAGCCTTGTTTCATAGAGCAACAGAAATACGAACTTTCCTATCACGCAAGCTCCTATTCCAGAGTTTATGTTTATACAGGAGCCTCTACGACTAATTTAAGGTATGATTGGGTGTGACTGCACCAAAACCTAGATCCGCTTCATGACTAAGAGATGGTGTCATCGTGTAACCCAACAATGACCACATGCAGAAAGGGACTTGAGCATAATTCAGCAGTGACTCAGAGCGACTTTTCTTGACCTTATTATCCAGGCTATGTTTCAGATGACACTTGTGCCAGACTGGAAAGTGTGAGCTACGTATATAAACTGATCTGTGCAATGATTGCGTGACTAAAATTACATGCAAAAGTACTTAAGGTCACACAATTGATAAATCTTTTTGTATCGCCATAAGATGTTCAAAGCTTACATAATGAGTAACTGGTTATCTTGGTTTCTGTGGGCCGGCTATAACCAGGTGCATATGACCTAAAAAAAAAAAAACTTTCTTGCTGACATGGCAGGTCTTAAAAACAGTCTATAAAGGGGAACAATCGGCACTTGTATTGCACGGAAACAGACTTGCATACATACCTCTCTTAACTCCAGTCTCTGTGCAACTGCCTCCAAACATTCCTGTCCAGTGCTCTCCACTGAAAGAGTGAATTCAACAAACTCTCCATTGAGAAGCTGAATTCGAGTGACCAGACAGCTCTTGCTTGAAACTGTATACCGCCGAGTCCTTTTGAGTTTTAAGCCAAATGGCAAGGGCATGTTTCACACTGCTTGGAGAGGGTGGGTGGAGGAGGAGGAGGAGGAGGGGGGGTTCTTCACCGAGTCCACCGTCCTGCAATCCACTCAGGAATTATTAAAACGTGACCAGTCTTGAAGTTCATCATCACCACCACGGACCTGAAAAGTGAGACAAACATCTCGTAAACATGTCCATGGTGGTAACAAAAAGGTTCAGAAAAAAAGGAGACACAGCACAGGTTTAATTCCACTTTGAAGCAAATAAAGTGTCACTGTATTTACACTGATCTGACTTGAGGAAACTCATGTCACGCTAGACAAACAAGACTCTTGTAATCCTCTGCAGCGTTTTGGAAGAGATAACAAAACATTCGCAATTTCAATTTTTTTTTTTTACCAAAATGCATGAAGATTTAAAAACACACATTTAGATGACATAAAGTTGTTTTCGGATATATAAGTATAGCAGATTTAAAAAAAATTACTTGCAAATGTTCCAAGTTTGTAGTGGTTTCCAGAGAATAGTCTCTCACCAAGCAGCAACGACTTGATTCAACAAGTCAGAGAAATCCTCCGCCATACATTCCATAATTCTACAAGTTGCACTGGCAAAGTTAACAATTTTCACCAGGTGTTGGGCTGAATTCTAGAAAAACTCCCATCATGATCATCCATAACAACAGTTGCATTAGTACTAACACCAATGCGCTAACTTGCGCTCCAGGAAATAGACGACTCCCCCCGGGAAGCTGACGTCGCCAGTCAATATTTTGCAAGGGGGAAAAAAAAAGCCATTAACGTTACCGTTAGTCACTCGGTGTACTTTCAGTAATCCAAATGTAAGTCGGTCTCCAGTGATTCCGCCATGAAGGATGGCTGGGGAGTGACATCCGATGAAGTTAGAGGCAGATCATTAGTGTGTTGGTTAGTTTGTTTCGCGAACCGGACTAACGCAGCTCTCCATGCCTCCACACAGCGTGTTTCGCTTCCTGGGATTGGAAGAGCAACAAGTGTCCTGCGTCTTCATCCGCCAGCTGTGTTACTCCAGCATTTGCGCTTCTACAGAGAAATCAACGAGCCACATGTGCGCTATTTCACAAAATTAAACTTCAAACTCTTGTGGACGTGTTTTGTTGCACGGGTGCGCTGTAAAAGTCGCTTATAGTACCCGGCGGAGGGATACCTTGATGTTTTCGGAGCCATGACATCAGACAGCTGGAATGCGGAGCGGTGAAAATGCTGGAAACGGCACAGCTGTCAGGAGCACACCTCTACACCTCTGTTTACCTTCTACGTGCACTCTCTGCTCACTCCATAACTACTGCCACACTCTCTGAATGCTTTCTATCTATCTATATACACAAACACTCAATCCCATAAAAATTAAAATGGCCCAAAACAAAGACACTTATGACAATAATTCATAATAAAGGAGTAAGTGTTGGCCAGCCCCCTCCCAGCACATTGCAAAGCCCTCACAGATTTACTGAAGAATTATTGCCAGTCGTATTATATCACAATAATCACAAGAGGCACTTTTGGGGAGTTAAATTGTTCTTTTATTTTTTGGAGATTTGGCTGTCTTCGAATTCTATCAGTGTAAATGTGTCTGTGGTCTCACCAGCCCCTTGCACGTCCTTCTTGATCTCCAATTGGAGAAACACACATTGCAACAGTAAACCAGAATATCATATGGATGATCGAGGGATGAAGCAGATGAGCTTTCTAAAACCATCTTAAAGAACAACAAAAACAGTCTGTGCTTCGCCCTCTTGACCTGAATGGAGGTGATGCTTGTCGTCCAATCAGGTTAACTGCAATGTGGACACCAGTGGATCAGAAGCACTCAACAATCTCTATCTTCATGTACGCAAGCAGACATGTTTATATTTTTTGATTGCTTAGCAATTCAAAAATTTCAGCCAGTTTTATTATTGAAACATTACAAAGTAACATGTATTTTCTTTGTATTGACTTTAACGCATACCGTCTGATTGGGATAATGTAAAAGACCCTTTGAACGAGTCCGTTTGTCCTGAAATTCAGAAAACAATGTTTTTTTTCCAGGAATACAATTGATTCTGACTATTAAGCTTTTTGTATTAGTGGAAATTAGATGGAAGCTTTCAGAGGAACACAGTAGAAAAATTATTGCAAGTGTAAGAAAGACACTCTGGTGATAGTTCACTCTGGTTCTTTTTGGTGGAAAAGCCTTATGAGAGGCTACAAGTAAGAGGCATACACAGTTAAAACAAAAATCTCAAACTGCAGCTACATAAAGAAAACAAACGTTACACCCTCCGCAGCTCTCTCAGCCTATAGCCAATAGCATAAATTATTGTTAGCAAGACCTACATGCATCTCATCTTTGAAAATATTCAAATCTTTGCAGTTGCTATTGGGTAATATCTTTCTACAATTAACAACAATACGTTAGAGGTCAGCAGTGGCTCAGCTACTACATATCAAATATGTCTCATTTTCCAGTGTTTCAAATGGAAAAGTTCAAGTCTCCGATTTACATTTTCAATGCACTCTTGCAAAAATATCTTTAAAAAGGCAATCCAAGCAAATAACACCTCTTCGGGGGAGTTATAGAACATGGAAAACACATCCAGTGTCAAATATAAATGGTTATTTACTTTTCTTTACAAAACTAAACTCTCAGTTATATGTAAAGAATACAAATCTCACTGGAAAAACACTCAGTTGGTAACAAAATCATCAAACTAAACCCCAAATCCCTGAGAACAAGCAAAGTTAGAATTCATCATCGCTGACTGAAGCGGCAGTATTTGTACTTTCTGTGACTGTCGCCGCCTGTTCGCCATGTGAGCTGCTGGACAAGTGCAACAGCTCGGACAGATTTCTTCCCAGATCCTCCACTTCTTCAGACTGACCATGACACTGGATGTCAGTTTGGTCTTTATCACTGGTGATGTCGCTGCACTCCTGGTTTCCATCGCTGGTTTTGTTTGTTGTTGCCGTGGCGTCAGTCTGACGAAAGTCTTCTTCACTGGCCCCTGCATTATTGTGGACATGCTCACTGAGCAGAGGAGGGCCACTTTCCTCTTCCTCATCCTCCTTCCCCTCATCTTCTTTAGTTTCATTTGGAGTGACTCTTTCAGGGGAGCAGGCGGGTGTGGAAACCATCAGGGGTTCATCATAATGAGGTAAATCGTAGCATTTGATCAGTGACGCATAAGGAAACAGGCCATTGTCTTTTCTGGTCTTTACTTGTGAACCCTTCATCTCCACGAGTGAATCAAGGTGATCCTTTTTTTCAAGCTCCACACTCGAGCTGGATGCGTTGGCTGGCTCTTTTAAATCTTTACGCAGCACTTCCAGAAGGTGGCGCATTTTACCCTGAAAACAAACAACCCATCATGTGCATGAGAGGGATTTCAAAAGCGCTCAATGGGACTTCTTTTTTCCAAACTTGTTACAATGCAAGAAAGTGACAACTGACCTCGTCGAGCTTATGGAGATTCATGTCAATATGACGCTTCATCACGCGGTCTATCACCCTTGCACAGGAAAAAGACGATCAGTTATTTTGACATACAGACGATTTATAGTCACTATATCAATTTGTTATGGGACACAGTCAAGAGTAATACCAACATAATCTAAAAATCTTTATACCATAGTTAGAATTTATACACAAAGAACAAAAAAAATGTAAGGGGGATTGAAAGAAGTCAATTTAAAAAAGAAACCTTTCAGAAATGTGCCCTTTAGATAGGATATCCTCTGTTACCGCAGAAATGAATTCCAGGTACAATAATTCTTCTTCCCTATTGGTGAAATGAGTGATAATCATTTAACAGAAAAAAACATTCTCTGTGTATTCCTAAGATTTATAGAGACAAATACACATTTCATTAGTAAGTAACTTACTCTGCAGAGACACTCCTCATCTTGGAAAATTTTCCTCCTTCTGGTGAGAATCTAGAAGATGAAACGTAAACACTCGGATATTGTTCCACCCCCCAAAAAATATTATCATGATATTTTAATTTCATGATCTCACCTGGGCGAAAAGTCCAAAAAGGTTCGGTTTCTGCTCTTGGTGGCTTGACTTTGTTGTCTGGATGATGATAAATATGTGTCATTGAAGTCGTCTTCAGACCACTCGTGCTCTGTAACAAATTCCTGAAAACAACAAAGACCAGAAAATGGCAATTCTATTGGTATCACGTAACTAAATACAGACTTTCTATTGTGTGAAATACGGCTTCCATTGTCAAAGGAATAATAAACATTAAAGTAGTTCTGATTACTTTTATGACATTTACCTGAGATGGCTCATCAAAGTCCTGCGTGCGTCCCTTGCTTTTTGTGCTGTGAAAGATTGTAAAATGTTGGACATTTTAAGAGCACAGAAAATATATTTCACAACTGAATCAGTTGTTTTAAAGATGTATGTCTGATGCTTCAAATGAACAGTGATTGAAACCCAGATGGATACCTTCCAGGGTATGTGTCCTCTGTGGTCAGCTTTGTATTGCTGCAGTCTTGAGTAGATTTCCTTTGTGGTGCTCTGTAGTAGCGATATTTCGACAGGTATGAGCTCTTATCTGATTTGAGGGTCTTCGGAGTGAACGGTTTGTGCTGGGTAAAGTGCTGCGAATGCTTCTGGAGTAAGTCGCCGCTGTACGTCTTCTGTGCAGGGTCCTGGAAAGTCCTGAACGAACTCTGATCCTCCAAAGCCCCGAGGGAACATGCAGACTGCCTTCTTTGCAAAGTTGCCTCTGGGCTCCAGTACTTTATTTCCGATGCAGGGCGGGTGGGATGAGAATTGATTTTACAGGATGGATAAACGGTCTCCTTGACATTAAAGCTGGTGGTGAACCTTGGGCTGGAGGCCATAGAACTCCTAGAAGAGTAGTAGGGGCTGTCGTCGTACTGTACCGATGATCGACTCTAAAAAGCAAACATGTGAGGAATGAGACAAGGTATTTAAAGCTTCCCGTTTTCTTCTGTATCACATGGACCAGTAGCCCTGTCTTGGATTCTAACCTGAGCCGATGAGCAGGATGTTCTGCTGTCTTTGTGGGAGAGAGAGTGGGCAGAGTGAGGACGACTTCCTTTCCTTAGTCGCTCCTGCCTGATTTGGTCTTTGTCTGCAAATAGGAAAATATAAACGAATACATGTACTAATTCAAAGCATTTGTTCGTGGAACTTTTTTGTAAATTAATGTTGGAATGAGGCTTCCAGTAGACTCAAGGAAATAAAAGAGTTAGTGCACGCTAATCAGGGTTGTGTAGGAGTCCAAAGAGGAATTAGGATTGCACAGTCATAAGACCATTACCATTAGAGATAAAAGATGAGGGTGACTGGCATCTTGTAATGGGACGAGTGTTGATGCTGTTTTATGATACCTGATCCACTGCTTGTGTATGGTGTCAAGTTCAGTAACACAAAGTTCATCACCGAGTCTGACTGATGAACACAAAGGCCTTAACTTTAGTAGTTTAAAAAAACCAAAAACAAGCATATCAGGTTTATTATACCGAAAACATCTGAATGTCAGACACCTTCATAATTTGAAAGCAAAAGTATTCTGCTACATCAATATTTCATGCGATACTCACACTTCACACTACAGAGCAAACTTTTGGGTACTGAGGCATCAATGGCAGCTGTGGAACAAATAAAAACAACTTTAAAAAAAAAATAAAACTATGCAGCAAATATTTAAACTTTTTAAAAAATTGGAATGATGCAATGATCATAGACATTGTGATATATGTGGCTGACCTTTTGCTGAGTAAACCTTTTTGTAATGAGACACCATGTGGTCTTTGATGATGGACTGCGTCAACTTGCTAGAAGAGCGTGGACAGAAAGCTAAAAACAAAACAGAAACATACAGCAGACTGAAAAACAATAAGCTCCTAAACTTTTAAAATTATAAATATTCTCGAGGAGTCTGGTGGTGAATAATGAATGGTGGTGAGCAATGAACAATAAAGTGAACTTGGTTAAGACCACTGAAACCCTTTACAACAAGAGCCAAAGCCATCTTGATTTTTTGAGGCGGCTGAGGTCTTTCAGCTGAGGTCTTTCAGCATCTGACGCACTATGCTGAAGGAGTTCTATGAGTCTGTAGTGGCGAGCGCCAAACCCTATGTCGGTGCACGTGGGACAGCGAAATGAAGGTGGCTGACAACAACAGGCTCAACAAACTCATCAGAAAGGCTGTTGACGTGGTGGAGGGTGGAGACGGACTCCGTACAGGTTGTCTCAGAGAAGAGGATACGGTCCCATCTGAGCTTTATCCTGAACAGTCTCTCTCATCCCCTCCTTCATGTCCTGGTCAACAGCAGGAGCACCCTGAGCAACAGACTCATAACACCAAAGTACACTACAGAAGGACATCCTTTCTATGCTTATAGTAGTCAGCATAAAGCTTGTATATATTACTAATGAATATTATTTAATTCCTAGCCTGATTTATAGCATTCTTTTCTATTTATTCTGCATGGAGCAATACTGTAAGATTATTTCACTCTGAGACTCATAAAGTAGTTCTACTTTATTCTATGTAAGCATGTATGTATGTACGTATATATACTTACGACTACTTTTCAAAGTCTGCCCTCTCACACCCGAGCTGCTGCCCAGTCCAGATGACACACTCCCTTCATTTACAACATACACATATGGAATATATGAGTTCCAACAGGAAGTTAAAACAATACTTTTATGCAGCAATGACACACATGTCACATGCTGTTGTGGTGTACAGTAAATACAAACAAGTTGATTAGATGCAAAAAATAAATACATGTAGATTAGCTTCAAAATTTGGACTGCAAACAATGTGTTCAAACAATTTACTAACCGAACAATGAAAACGTAAAAACGAAAAAACAAAACAAAACACAAAACAAAACCCGGAAATATTTAAAAAAACGGACTCATGTGTCAACCTTTAAATACAACAGCATCGCAATACACGCTAACGTTCTGGGCAATGTATTGGAGTTTTATTCTTGAGATCTCATTGCAAGAAAAACGAGTGTAAAACATCCATTGCTCGTGCAGACTCGAAACCACATTTATGAGCGTGTCCACAGTCAGCTCGAGTTCATCTTTAGGGAGCAACTGAAGCACAAACGGAAAGAAAAATACTCCTTTTGCTCGTTAGCCGCACAGCTAGCGATTGCTAACAGTATTTACATACCTGTTCTGGACTCCATGATGACGTGACAGTTAGCGTATCCCATTTTCACAACGAACATCAGACGACAGTAGTGGGACACATTCAGAAACTGCACTGCACCCGGTTGCAAACATGTTAACTCTGTGTAATGATCATACAAGTCGGAAGTATTAGCCTAGCTTAAGCATAGAAGCAAAGCTTCTCCGTCGCCATGCTGGTTGCTATGCTTGCTTACGTCATCACGCTGATGCGTAAGGGAGATGCACATTTCCAGCAGAGGATAATTGATGTAATATCCATGGGAAAAAAAGGTTAAAATACAAATGATTTATGACAGTAGAAGAGGTCGATATTCATAGAATCTATTAGTCATGCAGACAATTAACAGATAAACCCAAGTGAAATAGACACAAATTAGAGACATTCGTGTGAATGTGTGATGGAGCTCTGGGATTTCTGGGTGTGGACTTTTATTTTTAGATCTACAGTTTCCACATTAGACATGCAGGGTGAGGTAAGTGGAGCCAGTGTAAAAGCCATAAAACCCAGGAAAAGCTAACGCATTCAAATTCGTCATAGCACAGTTTGTTCGAGCCTCTTGAAGCAAGATGACCCAGAAATGTGGCTGTAATTCTATTGACATTTATACCTAATAGGAGAAGACATGTTTCATTAAATATCCAGCTCAATTTGCAAACACCTATGTTAAAAGTGAGCAGAAACACTATCAAAAGTCCTGTCACCACCAGATTAAGTTTTTATTAATATTATTTTATATGACAGGATATTCATAGGATATAGGATATTTACAATTACATCATTTTGTTTAATGGACTTATTTTCAAATGTGTGGAATAAAAATGATGCATTACTCATTCAACTAGCATACATTGCCAGAAAGTACACCTGCTTTTTTTCATATGTAAATCATGAACATTCAATGGAATTGCAGGCAATTAGCTGTCACCTAAGATAATTTGACTCACTGTGAAAGAAAAAAGCACTCTCCTCCAGCTATTCAGCTATTCCATTCATCCATGACAACTATCTGTAATTAGAGACAATACAAAGACCAAACCTTGGAACTGCATGCATAAAAGAATTAGCCACTTCCACCTGTGCTTTTTAAAAATATATCCAATGTGAAACTAATTTTGAGAAATATACTATGCACCTGAAAATTCTGTTTAATACGATGAATCCCAGACAGTTGCTGGTCTAAACCTTGCTTAAAATATAATGTGGTTGCCAATGTGCCGATCAAAAGGCAAAACATGACATTATTAATTCAAGTTCTTTTCCATTCATGCTCCCAAGGGAGCCTAAATCTCTACCACATGTGCCAAGGCCATGAATAATCATGATTGTAATGGTAGCTAAATATTCATTCTTTACTGCTACTATAGAATTCTGCTATCATGAAAACCACAACCCCTTTCTGGTCTCAATTACAATAAAAAAAGTGGCTAATTTTGGAAAACATTGAGGGGTGGCAAATATAAACTATGATTCAGCTGGGTATGTTGAACATAAAAGCTTTTAGTCAACACAGTATTGTTACATTTGCCATGTTCCTTGTATTGTCTGATTGACCCTTTAACCCGTTACATCAGTTACCATTGAAAAGCAGTGAATTACTTGTGCTAAAGACAATATTGCTCTTAAAATAATGTTTACTGCCTATTTTATGGTAAATGTTAGAATATCAACGCATTACATGTGTGTTCAAATTAACATTACATAACTGAAAAGATACTAAAGATGTAGTTTTTAATGTATAATCCATCCATCCATATTCAATACCGCTTTGTCCAATGTTGTATTATGTGCAGAAGCTGGAAGGCAGGATAGAGCCTGAACAGGTCACCAGTCTTTAAACAGGAGAAGCACAGCTAGACATATAGTCTCACTCACACTCACATTCATAGCTACAAGTGCTCAAGTCACCCATGTCGCATGTGTTTTCAGTAATAGCTGGTGAAAACCTTTGCATGCACTGGGAGAACATGCAAACTTCACAGAAAATGTTGTAGTGCACACCTGTGAGATTCTTGTTTTGAGGTCAGAGTCCTAACCACTACATCACTGGACACATAAGACCCTTAGCATATAATATAAATTCAACATTCAATTAGAAGTATTCACAGTATATGATTATTTTATGCAACTGGAAATATGATTCACACTAACTCATTAAGGCACTCATTTGAAAACAATTAATGTTTTATATTTTGCAATTTTGTCATCAAGATAAACCCAAACCAAACTCTATTATCCTTTAAAATATATAGCCTACTGAAGAAAAAAAAATCCTCTCCCTGTTATAGCAAAGTCACAAGTGGAACAATACAGAATTACAGCAATGTCAAATATTCTGCAGATCAAGTAAAAATAAAGCAGAAAAACTTAAAAATCTTTGCACTTATGGGTTTAAGTCGATGCAAGAATAAATTTTCAATTAAATTAGATAAATAAAAGTGTCACAATGGGAATGGAGGTGGTTAACAGCAGCTGCAGCCACCCAGTGCATCTCCATGGTAACAGACAGATCTCCCTTGATCTCCTTCAGGAGCTTCTCTCATCCGCTTTGTATGGGACATTTTTTCGCAGTTTTGGGGGATTTATTTGGAAACGGTTTGCTGTTATCATCCCAAAATCCACTCGATTGGTTCATGGAGGATGACAAATCATTCCTGAATACGTCATGCAATTCGGGTTAATAGTTTTTGCGAAAAGTTGGTCAAATAAATAAATAAATACATATTATTATAATAATAATAATTATTATTATCATCATCATCATCATCATCCATTCATTTTTGTATAAATAAACGTGGTCTAATCAAGATTCCAACTTCTGATCTTTATATAATTTCACTTTATTCTCAGACCCCCCCCCCCCCCCCCCCCCTTTTTTTTTTCTGGTAATAGTTGACTGGCTAGTTTATGATGTGATGGTCTGGCATGATGACTTAGCCTTCTCCACAGTGTGGACCAACTGACCGGATGGAGGTGGAGACGTGTCTTTAACCATCGGAGTCCATAAATAATGCACTGTTTCCCACAAATGTGAATGATGTAATGGTCTAAGTCTGCCAATGATTTGGTGTGCATCTTTGACTTGCCATTCTGCGCCATGTGCTCATTCGCCGGCTGCCAACCGATGAGGGGATAATCCTATTACGAGAAAATATAATACAAGAGTAAGTATTCAGAGACGAATTGGACGATTTAGTGAAGACGTAGTTCATAATGAGATGGTTGGATATTTACAGTAAATACAGGTGATTTAGCCAGCGTTACTGGAATGTAAAGGGAGGAGAGCGCCGTTCCCCGTTGTTCTTGCTGCCGGTGTAACGCGTGCGTAAAGTTGGATCTTTGGCCACTCTCCGTTTGCGTTAATGGACCGGACCACTTGCGCGTGTGTGGCTGAGTGTGAGATGGGATGTGGTTTGGACCTCTGAGTGGTGCGACGGCTCTGTGAAAGGTGTCACAAGTATCTCAGTCCTTCAGACGAGCACCACGCGCGAGGTGGAGGGAGAAAAAAAAGGAGGGGGGAACTAGAAGGGCAGACAATGCGGCTTTACGATGCGTTTCTGTACAATTAACACCCACCTCCACAAAACGAATGACACGCAGAAGATGAGGATCGTGAAGATTTTTACGTGATTTCTCAATTCACGTCCCCCCCCCCCCCACAAATCTCAAAGATTACATTGATTAGCGTTTTGATTCAGAACAAATTCAAAGATGAAATTTCCAATAGAAACACCGAGAAAACAAGTTAACTGGGACCCGGAGCAAGGTCAGTGATTTCTGCTTTTTTATTGTTTGATATAACTTAGAATACGTTCTGCTCTTAATCGTAGTAATTGCTTCTGGGGAAACCTGAAGCGCAATCAATCGCAACAAAACATTTTACTCGCGATTCACTGAATCCAGCTAAATTATTTCTTAATTTCATAACATTATCTCAATTCATGTTGCAGGTTTATTCATGTATTGTAAAAGGACCATTGAAATAAGACAAAGAGGTTGGGGTATTTCTGTTCTCCATCCTTTCCTCTTGTGTGCAGCTGCGCTCGCTCAAGCGCGCACAAATCACCGGTGCACGCGGGTGCAAAGTGATCAAAATAAAAGCATCCGTTGACATTCTGAGAAAAAAGAAAAGTAAAAAGTGCCTTCAGAGATCTTTTCCTACAAAATGGCTAAGCGCTCAGCTACGTACTAACCTATATCTGAAGTGTTGACGTTTTTTTTTTTTGTTTTTTTTTTCAAAATCTACCGAAACTGACTTTATTGTTGTGACCAAATTATTGAAAATATCATCATCTTAGCACTAAGTTATCACATTTAATCAAAGTTTAAAATGATCATATTTCCATATGCAAAAACAATTTTTTTCGTGCCATGTCAACAAGCCATTTTAAATATTGGCCAATAACGATGACATGTTGATTTTGCACGTCTGATGACTAAGGCTCTCTCTCTCTCTCTCTCTCTCTCTCTCTCTCTCTCTCTCTCTCCCTCTCTCTCTCTCTCGCTCTCTCAGGGAGAAACACTCTTGGTCTTTAAGTGCACATTAAAACAAAATGGTCCGATTTATATCTAAAATACATGAAGTGTTCCAAGTTCTGTGACACTTTTATTGTGGAATTTTTTTTTAGTTCACATTCTGACTGACTTGACGCTTCATTTGTAGGCTCAGCTGGTGAATCAAAAAACCTGCAACCTGTCCAGTGTTGTGGGGAAGAACTGGGCTAAGACACAACCCAAGTCAATCTTTAAACATGTTTCTTATTACTCGGTATAGTTTAGGTTTGTTCACCAGCGTGTGGAAAATGTGTTTGTCCAGCTAATACACAGAAAACTGAACAGAAGCAAGTACCTTCCCATCACTTCACGTAACTGTGGGACATTTATATTGCAGTCATCAAACCCCATCACCTTGCTTCAGTCATATTTCTTTGAGAAACACCTCGATGGTGGACCACAACCATTTCCTTTGCTACAGTCAGACATAATGGAAGCAGAGAGGAAGAGAGGGCTGAGTGGGAGCATTAGATACTATCAGATAAGAAGCATTGCTTTTCACTCAGGCCTTATTTAATTTGCAAAAATCAATGTGAAGCTGTTTCAGTGGTTTGAAAGGGATTTTGTATTAATGGCACACAGCCTGCAGGAATCTGAAAATGGAAACTAAACAGTGTTCAGTGCCGCTTTGTTTTGGTTGTTTTCGACTTATCGGAGCTGCTACTATTCTGCTACATACTTCATTTCACTTATTAACCACAAGAAATGAAAAACCAAAACAACAATGCTATGATCCCTTTTTAACAATTTATTAGCCAGACGACGCTCTCACGTGCTCATGAAAGTCAAAACAACAAATCCAATACAAAAACGAAGAATAACATCCACCGTCCTGACAGGCGTAATTGAAAGTGGCTGCTTTGCACCTTGCTGTGCTTGTATCACTTTGCTGTTATTGATTCAGTCATGATATAGGGATTAACTAACAAGATTCATAGCTCCTGGATCAGAGCATGAGACACTTCCTGGACGTCCTTGACTCATCAGGGTGGAGTGTGTGCGCATGCAAGTGAGTGTGTCTCTCTCTCTGTGTGTGTGTGTGTGTGTGTGTGTGTGTGTGTGTGTGTGTGTGTGTGTGTGTGTGTGTGTGTGTGTGTGTGTGTGTGTGTGTATGAGTGAGTGTGGGGGCATTTACATTTTGTGGAGCCCGTACTGTAAATGATTCTACCTTATTTAAACCAAAGAGCGCCACCCTCCATCCAGCCCGTTTTTCATTTTCTCACCTGAGAGGGGTTACATCATTACAGTCAACAGACCTCAGGGGACTCCGTGCTATCCCACGTGAGGGGAGTGGCGGTGTAAAGGGTGACGGCCAGGGCTCTGAAAAGCCGATGCAGTATTTTATAGACATTAAAAGAGTCTAAATTTGGCTGCCTCCTTGGCACAGTTCACCTGAGGGCTGGCATGCTGTAACATCCATCTTATCTATTATGAAACCTGTATAGAAGACGACTACTGACAGTAGTACACACTGTATGTATTCATCACCTTTGTCATAAACATATGTTTTTGTTTTGGTGAGTCCCACATCCTTGTAACCTTTTTAACCAGAACTAATGTATTTAATGCGAAGGGGTACATTTAATCACGTCTTTTGAAGGATTTCTAGTTATAGTATTTTATTCTGTTGAGATGAAAAAAATACAATGTTTTTTTTAAAAGTTTCATGCAGAATGTTGCATGTTTTGGCTGGAATTAACTTCTATTAGTTCATGCAGAAGCAGGATCCCTGTGCTGCTACAAAAAAATGAAACGCCACAACAAATCTCATCTCATTTTACAGAGTAGATTGCATTTTCTTAATTTGTTGCCACACCTCACAGAGCCACACAAATGACAGAGATATGAATCGGTAAATATGATAACATATGAAAATGCAGTCATTATTTTCACAGTCCAAAGACCTAAGTAAGTTAAACTGAAGTCTTTAAATTGACTGGGCGTGTGACACTATGTGGATGTTTATCTTGTTGCTTGGCCCTGTGATGGACTGGCAATCTGTCCACGGTGTCTACTGTAAGCTTTAATTTCACTCTAATGGGTGAAAAAATGGATGGATGGACGGACGGATGAACAACTTTTCCAACTTGCTATCATAATTTATCATTCTATAGAAACAATTTACAGAAAAAAAGAATGATAAAAAGGTAAACAACCTAAACCAGGTGTATATCATTCATGTCTTTTCTTCTTTCTCTCTTCTAGTGGCGGTTCAGACCAACTTGGTCCCTCCCAAAAAGGTCCAGCCTGGCATGGTGAAGTCCACTCTCGTCCAGGCAAGCGTGGCCACCATGCAGAACCCCATGGGCTGCGACCCGAAGACCAACGGCCACTGTCCGCTGCCTCGCCTGTCCATCTCCTCCCGCTCTGCCAGCATGGTGGCCAGCATGGACACGAGCTGTGACGCCTCGACCGCGGCGCTGCACTCGGTGATGAAGTGGAAGACGGTGCTGGCTGTGTTCATCGTGGTGGTTCTCTACCTGGTTTGTGGGGGACTGGTATTCAGGGCCCTGGAGCAGCCGTATGAAAGTGACAAGAAGACCAGCATCACCCAGGAGAAGGTGTCCTTCCTGAAAAGACATCCGTGTGTCTCGTCTGAAGAGCTGGATGCAATCATCAAGGTGAGCGCTTTAAAGTGAAAGTATGGTGCGTTTGTCAGACTTTCACAGCCTTGGAGCAACATTTTGCATTTGATGCGTCTGGTTATCACTAACACATTATTATCGCTAACACATGAGCTTGTTAAAGAATAAGTGGATGAGAAAATGAGGTTGAAAAAGGAAAGTGATGAATAACATTATGCTGTGTCATTTTAATCAATCGATACGGGGGAAAAAAAGTCAGGAGTGACCTTTTTAGCAGCAGTTTTATAGATGATCACTACTATCAGGGGTAATTACGAGTTCAAGAGGTAATTAATTCTGCTTTCATTTGCAAGTGACATGATCTTGACAGGCTTAAATGCGATGCCTCACAGAGGCAGATTGTCCTTTAACAAAAGAGTTCTTTAAATACTGATTTAAAATACGCTTTATTTTATGTCTGAATTTATCTAAAAACACTTTTTATAACAATATTCTTTTGTGATAGTGTGATAGAAACTGTCACTGTAATATCTCCGTGGCTGTGAAAGGGGACTCTCATGTTGATTAACCTTTAGAAGAGTATCACTATCAGTCATCTGTGGCTGCCCTGCGCGTCCTCTGTGCTGCTTTATGTTATGTTTCACCTGTGTTTAGTAGCCTGGCGCTCCGATCACTTTCATGTCAGCCATGTGGAAAAAAAGTGCTGATATGTACCAGTCAGCCATGATATTATGACTACCTGCCGGTTGCTTCCTATTTTGCTCTCCATAAACAACTATGAAGACTGTCATCCTCTGTTTAACATTAACTTCAAATCCTTACAGTTGCCCATATCTCTGTTTTTAACACATCAAATTTGAAGATGTTTGTTGCATTTGCGTTTGTGAAACTAATGAAATGTCATTAGAGTGGACCTGTGTTAGTGCTTAAGTTAAAGAAGCCTTTTTGCACAGAAGTGCTTCAATAAATTACTAACAATCTGTAATTTGTCTCTTCACGAGAATAGCACACTTGTTGTGTAAAGAGGCTTCGTCTCTGATATTATCATTATGTCCTCTATACATGTTTGCATGTACATTCATACATATCCTGAATGTTACTCCTTCAGTTGGTAGCTACTATAGATGCCCTTGATACATATTTATGTGTGCTCCAGTGTGTGGGTTGCATTCATCCACACACTGACTCAAAGATAGAAGAATTTAAAAAGCCTGTATGAACTGACTCCAAAAATATGTATTTTCTTAAAATGACATCCATAGCCTTTTACATAACAGAACAATACAATGGGATTATACAATGTCTCAACATTACCAGAACAGCAAATAAATAGTCTTTAAAATAATACACTCATAATAAAATCAGTCACAATAAAATGTAAGCTGTTATTGAAATTGTCGACCTGAGAGTTGCTATTACTGTAACATATTAAGAATATGTGTGATATATGTATTTATTGGTGGGGATCAATAAAAAAAAAAAATCACAACCATAAAAGATGTATTAGTACAGTATGAACTTCCAGAGTGCAGCTTCAACAACACCCACACATTTTAAATAAGGAAACTAGCTCATGCCCATAACAGCACTGTTGCACTTACAGTCAGAAATATTCACTGCCAAACTTTGTATGTGTTACCTTGCCATGTGATCTGCAATGTTGTTTATATTTTAACAAAATACAGAACCCAAGATTAAAAAAAAAAAAAAAAAAAACATTTCGAAATGCACCTGAACCCATGAAAGATAAAAATCTGTTCTAGTTTTTACTTTGTGAAACAGGAATAGATAATATTCTAACATGCATATTTACCTCAGAACAGTTGAATGTTAAAAATATGACATTGAGCATCAGCTGTGTGATATATTGTTTGATTTAAGCTTCCTATTTGCAGTTTTCTGCATTTTAGCGACGTAGCTTGTAAAGGTTTTAATCTCAACCCCTACTGATGTGCTTTGGACCGTCAGAATGACACTAAAGGACCATCACATTTCAACTGAACTGTACATTTTACAATTTCTTTTTATGGAGTCAGCTGCTTTACAGCAAATAGTGTGGGGACACTTTGCTGTGCTCTCTGGCATCCCACCTGGAATTATGGGGCAAGATTTAAGGTCACAACATCAACCTGACATGTAGAGCTGAAAGCAGGATTGGAGAATGATTTGAGATCTGTAGAGCCGGCTCAGTGGGGAGTTTGATTTGTGAGGAGATGCAATGGTAGACAAACTGCAAGCAAGATCAATCAGACACTTCTCTGGTGGAGATTTTTCTTTTAACCATCAGATAAAAAGATTAGAGTGACCCAAAACTGGAAACACAAACACCTTGTGCAATTAGCAAAAATCAGACGAGCACTGTAAATAGTTATGACCTTCTGATACAGTTTACTAGAGTATAAAAATAACCTTGTTAAAATAACTCGCATTTCATGTTTTTCTGTGTCTCTCCCTCTCAGAGTCATAAACCCATAACCAATGTTAAGGCCACAGCGGGCCACTCTCATTGTCTTATATTTAATGGAATCCAAAACAGTTGCCATTTGTGTGTGTTATTTCCAGTGGAGTGCTTTCATTTGACGTTGGCATCGTCAACATTGCTCCAGTGAATACTCTCTATCCTATCTATTTCCCCCGAATCTCCACTCATATCTATGATGTCTTTTAATCTCTCTCTGAAACACATCCATTTCCCCTTCTTGCTGAACTCAACCTTGAAGCCACACAAGTCCTGTCATGAGTTTATAAAAATCAATGGCTGTTTTTCTTGAGGAGAAGTGGGAAATTAAAACCTTTACCATGGTGTGCCGGGGGTCCAGAGGGAATCAATTATTCATAGCACAGGCCAGCAGTCACACACCTCCTGCCGCTCCAAGCAGAAACACCAGCAGTGGCAGATGGCTCACAGAGACCGATGTCCCCGTTATCACGTACAGATTAAATACATATGATAGCGTGCTATGAAATCTTAAACGTGAAAAGTCAAAGAGCTGAAAGTTGACAGTCTCACATGGTGCATTGCAGTAGCAGATTTGTAGTTTATGTGACACTTTTCACAGCAAAGGACCAACTTTTTATTCCATATGGACTGATTTTTTTTTTTTTTTAGTTTCATCTATCCCTCCCTCATATACACCACATTTTTGGACTATGGCGGGGTGACTACCTGGAAAAAACTTACAGTAGGTATGTCATTCACGGAGAGACCACGCAAACTTTGCATAGAAAGGCTCAAAGCCTGGACTCAAACCACGGCTCTGAGTGGCAAATGTTAACCAGGCATTACATAACTTGTTATTTTCAGATTTTAAATGGGAAATAAAGCCTGTATTGTTGTTTCCAGTCGTCGTGATGAGCTGTGGGTGTGGCGTCATAATCACCATCCATATTTCACAGTGGCATGTTCTGGTCCTTTCAAGAAAACGAATTGTCCCCCAAAAAGATAATGTTGATCTGTCATCCCACCAGTTATTTCAGCAATAAGTAAACAGACATAACAAATATCACGCCATGTGTAAAGCCCACATTGACAAACAACACAATTTATCTTGTCATCACAAAAAAAAAGGGCCTTTGGGACATGCTGCTTCACAAGTACTTCATCATAAAGTCTGTCTGGGCCTTTAACAGGTTCCATTATGGGTCTGTTCATGCTGCGTCAAGCCGCCACTCAGTAGAAGATCTTCTGCGGGGACACAGCAGTGGTGACTCACTGTTGTCAAACTGTTTGGTGGAGGAGTTGACGGAAAAATGGCAACCTTGGGAGGCGCGCATGTGTGTGTGTGTGTGTGTGTGTGTGTGTGTGTGTGTGTGTGTGTGTGTGTGTGTGTGTGTGTGTGTGTGTGAGACCATGTATTTAAGAGGGAGCTCTTGTTCAGGCTTGCTGCTCAGCGTGTGTTGACTCAAATGTATGTCCATGCACGTCTGCTGACCTCGATGCGTCTGCTACCGTGTCCGTGTCGTCCGCCCACCCACTGCGAGCCCAATGAGATGGCAGACCTAATTGGCTTTCCTGGGGTCTTTATGATGACTCATACTGTGGCATGATGTGAAGCCATGCTGTTACCGACACCCGTGCAGCCACGTTTGTTGAGGACGCACTCATGTACCATTAAACCTTTATATTACCTGAGCTACCTGATGTAAGAACATGCAAACGGCAGTGATGGAACAAAAATGTTATTCTTTATTCAAATAATGAACCACTGCATGATGCCTTCTCTTGGATGTATTTTCTATTATTTGATGAAAACAGACTTAAAAACCGCGTCAAGTTAGAAAAATCTGAGTAGCCATCAAAAGTATTGTGCTTTTTATTGTCAAGAGATTCCGCCAGTGGTGAAGTGGTTAGCTCTCTTCAGTTCTTGCATTGTGTGGAGACTTTGCATTTTGAGTGGGTTTTCTGTGAGTACTCCAGTTTCCTCCCATTCCAAATAACATAAGTTTGAGGCTTATTGGCGGGCTTCAATTGCTTACAGGGGTGAATATGAGTGTGTTTTGTTGATTTGTGTTTGTCTCTGTGATGGACTGGTGACCTTCCCAGAGTGTACCATACTTTCCCCAAAATCACCTTTGATTGGCTACTGAACCACTCAAATGGATAAACCAGAATATAAGATGAATGCGATCTATCTCATCAAGGGACAAGTTATTTTTTTAAAGATACTGAACACACAATTTACACAACAATTATTTATTAACTCCATCCATCTTTTATACCTGCTTTATACAATCAAGGATTAAAAACAAGCTGGGGTAGATCCCAACTGTCAACAGATGAAAGCCATTTTTGAGCATCCAATAAGCTAACAAGAATTTCTTTGGACTTTGTGGAGAAGCCAGAACATTTTGACAAAACCTGCACATTCTCAGGAGGAACTTTCAAACACTGCACACAAAAGCCTTGTACCTGTAATTAAACCAGGATTTCCCTACTCCTACTTCATTTGATTACAGTTAGAATTTTTTGTTCATTCTGTAAAGATAATTTCTTTGAATATAACTGAATACTTCAATCTGAATGCTTGTTTTGTAGTGAAATGTCAAACATGCCAGATGTGTTTCTGGACAAGTAAGCATAGATAATGTATAAATACAAACAAAAGCAAGATAAATACATATTTTTTTTATAAAAAGACCTTCGTCTTCATGCTTTTCAAGCCACTACAGAGCGACATCAGGCTGCTGCATTTGGGGGAATTCCCGACATGCTGCATTGTTATTGTAGTAGACCGTGTCTAATGTAAATGGAGCTAGTACATTGTCACCGATATTAAACGATGTCTACACTGTTGCTATGCCTCTGTTTGCAGTGATGCACCACAGTCTTCCTATATGGCAAGCCTGAGGGCTTCAAGGTGGTTCAGATAAATCTAGGATCTATTACTGATGTGCAAAGTGCTGCATAGAGAGGTGCTTGGCACTGTACCACAGTGAGGTTGGGTGAAGGAGAGAGTGATGCGCCCTGCTGGCTGGATCAGTGCCGTCGCCTGCTGTGGGGTAGAAAGACACACTGAGAGGATAAAAAAAAATCTGCAGTGAGTTTGTCGTCTCTCTAATGATCCTGCAGTGGAGGAAGTGAAAACACATTAGCTAAGAGCCCTCATGACTTGGCATCGATGCAGGTCTCCAGGAATGGCTGCGGGACGATTCTTAAGGATAAATCGAAATCAAAATAGAAGAGAACTCAATGTGTGAGGAAGAAAAAAAGAAAAAAAAAGAAACGCCATTTGTCTCACTAACAGACATCGCAAAGTCACCAGACTCGTGTCTCAAATCTGCACGTGTGAAAGCAGGATTTTTTCACATCTCTAATGCAGCATGAACTTGGCTGTGAAAGAGGCAAGAGACAAAAATAGATCCCCTCATAAAGAATTCAGATACATTGTGCAGCTAAATATAGCCCTCCACTGACTCCAGAATTAGGTTATTTGCAGTTTATTATATAATTACCACTTTGATATTACCCCCAATAAATTAGCTGTGTCCAATAAAACCTATGAAATAGCATTATTGCAATCAGCTAATTTTAGATATAAAATTTGGTTCCATTAGGGGAGGGTGGGGAAGGCTGGATGGAGCTGAGGTAATCACATGTAAGCTTGTGAGTAGGCATGTGCAGCGATGTGTTTAGAAGTGGTCCTTGCACTCTCTGTCTGCTTTGAAATGTGTGTCACGAGAGTTAATCCATATTTTATCATATGAGCCTTCCTGGGTAACTAGGAGGGTTACTCTGATGGGGGAATCTCCATTAAAGCCAAAACCTTACATCCTTAAAGATGTTTGGTAGAAGGGGCAGTATTTCTCATCTATGGGATTCATTCAGTGACTCACATGCCAGTTAAACCAATGTTGTTGTTTTGGGGACCGAGAGGCAACATATAACAAAATTGCAATGTTGATAAGAAAATAAATGATAATCCAGTGAAAGGGTCATTAACAAGGGAATTAGAGACAACACACACAAGTGCATTAACAGTTCCATATTGACCGCAGGAGTGCGTTGATGAGAATAATGATGCAGTAAATGTTTTCTCAGCGTCAGACAGGCTGGGACTAAAGAAGGGCTGAGGGACCAAAGAAAAGGGCTGACACTGAAGAAAAAGAGAGCCGCATGTTTATTAATTCCGTGTGAACTGTAAACAAATGCAGATCGGGCTGAGTGTAGACACTGAGGAATATCTACACAAGGTGCTCTGTGTGTTTGAGCACACGCGCATTTTTATATCTGCAGGACGAGTGTAACAGTCACTATGGTTTGGTTTCATGCATTTTTTATATTCATATCTAAATATTAATACTGAAATTCCAAGTAAACACGAAGAGACCATCTGGTGGATATGGTGTCTTCAAAACTTAACCGTCCAACAAGATAAGATAAGGCATTGTCAGATATCTTATAAAGGTCACAAGACAATGCATACCTGGCTTTTATTTCTAGTTTAAATTGACCTAAAATAACCCAGATACAAATATCTGTGTAAGATTGCAGGTAAGCTTCTCATTCATAACTGAAAAAAAAAAAAAAACACTCCCTGGTTAAACTATTTATTAGAAGGTGTCTAGTTCCTCAGTGACCTAGTGAATAGCTTTCCTGCTTCACAACAAGAGGCTCCTTTTGAGTTTGAGAAATCAAAATATATGGAATACATTAAATTATATTCTATGTTGGTTCCTTTTTTTAATTTGGGAAAGTAAAATCTGTTGGAATGAGTAAGACTCATCAAAATCACACATTTATCTCTAACAATAATCTTCCATAAGAGAAGCGTATCTCACACCATTGTGCTGTGATATCCTCCACCATTCAGTACAATTATGTGATATATATGAAATGATTTTCTCATGCAATCAGTGGAAAATCAGAATCGGATATATTAGATATATTGTATGTTTAGAATTTGTCTCAGTGACAAATGTAGCTCTTAAAGACGCGCACTGTGAGGTGCATCGACTGGGTGGAGGAGAAAGGGCAACAACAGGAAGAAATGCAGAAATGATCAAATATCATTACTTTCATAAAAGGGTTGAACTTTGCATATTGGGCCAAGCCGAAAAGATGAAACTCTATAGATGCACGACAAACTGCATTTTGTCACACAGTTAAATTTTTACTCACATACGATAAGAGTAGGACAATTCAATGAATTGTTATTCACATGTAGCTCCTTTGCCTGTTATTCTTATAATTCTTTGCACTCTTCTCATCCATTTTCAAGCCAGATTCAGTTCTTTTGATTATTTCCCCTCTTCAACTTTTTTTTTGTCCTCAGGTGGTTTCCTCCACCGTTGATGCTGTGTATAGTCTCACTCCATTTATCCTCAGTTACCTCATGAGTGTTACACAATCAGTGGCAGGGGGCACACATGAATACATAAATGCACGCAATGCACTGATATACGCAGAAGCGTAGGTAAAGGGTTTGTTTAGATCTTAGATCAGAGCAAACATTTTGGCATCAGCCTAACTGGTATACAATCAAAACCTTGAATTTCTTTATTCATGAGCCAGGTGCTATTAAGCTGTTTTTCTATTTAAGGGTGTCTCTCCATGTGTTTTTACTGCTAAATCAGGTTATTTCTTTTTGTCCCTATAACTCATAAATATTTCTGTTTCCAGCATGCTATAGACGCTGCCAGTGCAGGAGTGAGGCCTATTGGGGACACGACCTACAATTCCAGTTATTGGGACCTGGGCAGTTCCTTCTTCTTCGCGGGAACGGTCATTACAACCATAGGTAAATGTTAGAAGCAAGCGCTTTCCATGGGGCGGTGTTGAGATCAAGGGTGGGGTACGAGGTTTTACCCTCTTTGAGGTTATCACAAAACCATAATATGACACTTTTATAGAGTCCGACCTGAAGCGTCTTGATGATAATGATGACGTTTGGGCCATTGTTTAACTTTACTGCCATGTTTTGACAAATCAATCATGAGAAAAGGGGTCTGCAGCTTTTCCCTGAGGCAGTCTCAAAGGTGTCCAGGAGGAAAAATAATGGGAAACATAATTTTAAGTAATTCTCTCTTTATTCCTCTTGATGCCAGTAACAATGTTTCTATTTAAGTATATTGGGAGTGATGAAGTATCATTTTTCATCCTGATCATTTTGTTAAAAAAGGTTAACTATAGTCTGATTCTATAAAATAGAAAACAAAATGACGTGATCATCCAGGTGAAGAAAGAGGAAGATGTAGAACTATATAAGGATGAAAGCAGAATGAATAGCTAGAGAGCAGAAAGTACAGATTGATCTCTGCTGGAAATACGAGGGTGGAAATATAATTGGACAAATGCAGTGACGTCAGTGTTGCAGCTCAGCCGATTCTGACCGCGTGGGAAGGAAGAATAATGAGAACAATTTAGCAGCAGATTTTGTGCTTTTTTTTTCTTCTTTTTTTTTTCTTGCTGGATTTGAATAGGCAGATTTTTTTCAGATCATGAAGATGAACCCTTCGTCTTCTGTTTGATCCTTTAACAAAGCCAACATCACTGAACTTAAAAAGTCTTCCTTTACATAGAAAGATGTACCATTTCCAGAGAGATCAGAAGATTGTGTTGCCTGGATGTGAAAGACACAGATTAGAACATTTCCATCTTACTCTCTTGCATAATTGAGCAGGAGGAGTCAGGTAATTAGAATTTAGTCTCATGGTGGTTAGTGGAAATTACTTAAAATTGCTCAATTTACAAGTCCTCAGTCATGTTGTCAAAAGTGTTTGATGCTGAATGAATTAAGTGAAAATCCTGACATAAATCATCATGTGAACAGTGCAGTTATATGATATCAATCTGACTTTGTTTATAAAGCACTTTTTGTAGAAAACAGAATGCGATGTATAAAAAGTGAGACTTTTTTGTTGCTTTTTAGTACTCGTGTGGGTTTTTACAAAATGGTTTTGTGCTCATGCAGCGGTGCTAAATGATGCAAAGCTCACACACTGTGGGGATTAACAACCGTTCTCATAAAAACGTTTGGAAAGAAGACGTGCCATTTTTCTTCAGCCTATCTCAAAATGCCACATTCCCCCTTGTAAAGCATTTGTTGCTTTTGCAGCAGGGTTGTGTAATTAATTAATACATTTTTTTTCTGATCGCAGTTCTTTCAAAAATGACAGCAAAGAGACATTTGTTGCACAGAAGCTTTGATCATATGAGACCCATCGATTCACTTTCATTTACCAGAGACATGAATGCAACATCAGTGCTGTGGATTAAAGGTTTCTTTTACCTTTACGTAAGAGCCTCGACAAACGCAATGTTCTCGGCCTCTCATTAGTGCAGAGCACTGACGTTTTTAAGTGGGTTTATTAACTTTGGATTGAGGAATTAATGAGAAATACCACAATATTACAACGCAGGATTCATTCATTCAACTATTTTGGATGAAAATTTAGACTATGTGATATTCATGATGCAACTTTTTAATGATGTGAGAAAACGGCAAGAACATCATGAGCAAGTGAGAGAGAAATGAAAGTGAACATGCCAGTGAAAGGACGGATGATAAAATATTCTGCTCGCCGCTTCTCATCTTTACAAATGTTTTGGAGTCTCATGGACCAATTTATGCTCCTATGTTGTCATTATAAATGTAATTTTCTTTACTGGGAACCCAATTACTGTCTGCATGGGCTTGTTTACCTCAGACCCTTGCCCTGGGAACTCAGGGGTATTGCATAAGGGTTTCAATTGATTATGTTGCATAAGGAAGCCCTGATTGCCCTCTGCTTCTCGTCTTACCACCTCCTCATGGCACTGCGCTGTGTCTTTATTTTTGTCACTGATCTCGTGTTCTCTCATTCATTCCCCTTCCCTCCCCCCCCCACCCCCCTTCTTCTTCTCTGCTCCTTATCCTGCGCCACATGTCTCAATAGGTTATGGAAACATCGCTCCAAGCACAGAAGGCGGGAAAATCTTCTGCATCCTTTATGCCATATTTGGCATCCCTCTTTTTGGCTTCCTGTTGGCGGGGATCGGAGACCAGTTGGGGACTATATTTGTGAAAAGCATCTTGAGGGTTGAGAAGATATTCAGGGTGAGCTTCACATATTACACTGCATTGTAAAAAATGTGAGACTCATCAGGATTTTGTTGGTCTTTCAGATATTTTTTGACAGTATTTTCATAGTGTCATATGTGATGAGCGAAGGGAAGGGAGTAGTTTTGGTGAACAGATGGACGAGGGGGATGAGGGGAAGAGCTAAAAATGGAAAGATACCAGATTAAAAAAAAAAAAAAAGAATCTGGGGGGAAGAAATGTTAATTTCATTGAAACACAAAGTTTCACAACTGTTTCAGTAGAATATATGTGAAATAGATGGGATGATGAAAATAAAATGTAGGATCATAGTCAATGGTGGCAGATACTGAGTTAAGCTGTTATCGATATAAATTAAACCTTAAGGAAAGTACCAGATGTAAGCATTTTATTCACAATGTAATGCTTGTAAGGCAAACAGTGTTTGGTAAATATTAATTTAAAGGTATTCGCACAGGTTTTAGTCTGATAACAGCTCTATATCATGTTTCTTAGTTCAGTTTACTGATGATGAACCATTAATCACTTTGCAGAAATGTGACCGTTTATAGTAAAACATTTAGATTCCTTCTATCCCACCAAACAAATAATACCCTGGGTGTATTTACTAATATCTACTTGATAGGAATTAATGAGGGCGGATTGTCACTGTTTATTCCCACTGCCACAGTTTGATGATCTTCAGTAGTCTCATGTTCTCCTGTTTATCTCCTCAGCAAAAACACAAACAGATCAGCCAAACAAAGATCAGGGTGACCTCCGTCATCCTGTTCATCCTGGCCGGCTGCATCGTCTTCGTCACCATCCCTGCTGTCATCTTCAAGCACATCGAAGGCTGGACAACTCTAGAGGCCATCTACTTTGTTGTGATCACTCTCACCACAGTGGGAATAGGAGACTATGTGGCAGGTAGAACTACGCTCCAGAAGTCAGTGTAATCAGTGTTTTTCGAAGAAAAGTCTTTACATGTTTCTGACTATACTGCTCATCTTCCTTCCCTCCCCAAGGTGGGAATCGTACCATCGACTACATGAAGTGGTACAAACCTCTGGTGTGGTTCTGGATCCTTGTGGGTTTAGCGTACTTTGCGGCCGTCCTCAGCATGATTGGAGACTGGCTTCGAGTGCTATCGAAAAAGACCAAAGAGGAGGTGGGGTTCATTTGATTGTATCGGCCAGGATTATATTAGAAGACAACTAAATAAAATGTCACTCACCCATTGCCTCCGCCTTCCCATCTGCCTGCTCATTTTGTTTTTAATTAAGTGATTTCTGGACATTCTGGACCATGTTAGAAAGGTCTGTCAGGGAGTACTATTGCCTTAAATGTTTAATATATAACAGCATGTCATCAAGTTACAAGTCTATTAATCCTCTTCGAAGAATAGCTGTTTTTTTATGTCAGAAAATTCTTTCTTTAATAATGAATTCCTATCTTTTACATGTGAAGTCTTACAAGTTTCAAAGGAGTTCATAACATTAGAAATTTAAGTAACCAAGTCTGTTTCTATTAGTTTACTGATGGAATATTCAATAAGTCATTTATTGTGATATTTTCCAATATCATTATTTTTAATGGGAGAAAAGCAAATTTCCTGATGTGTTTACATACTTTTAAGATTTATTACACATACTTTTAAATATTTCAATATTTTTGTGTTTAATCTTTTATGTAATTAAACTTTTTTTTTTTTTTAGATACTAAAAAAAAAGTATTTTTTAGATACTTTTTTTTCTTATAAGTAAAATTACCTATGCATATTTATGGGATAAGATGTTTTTTTTTTTTCAAATTAATTAATTTGGCCAAAATTGAAGTTAAAAAGTTAAAAGTTATGAATGGGTTACATGGCAGTGTGGCGCTCTCACTTCACAGTGAGATTATCACTGGTCTGAGTCCAGGCTCGGAGGCCTTTCAATGGAGCTTTTTCACGCTCTCTCTGTGTGTGCACGCTTGTGGTAATACAGTTCTCTCTCACTGTTCATGAATATGCATCTGAGGCCGGTCTGTGACTATAAATAACTGACAAAATATGTATATGATGTAATATGGACACTGAACTGCAGGCTCTTGATCACATTACTAAGTACATATCAGTGAGGAGCGAGACGGAAACTTCACACATTGTTTTCTTGTCTTATGTTTTATTTATTGCACTTTTATCGTAGGTGGGGGAGTTTAAGGCTCACGCAGTGGAGTGGAAAGCGAATGTACGGGCGGAGTTTCGTGAAACTCGGCGACGCCTGAGCGTGGAGATCCATGACAAGCTCCAGAGGGCTGCCACCATCCGCAGCATGGAGCGCCGTCAGCTGGGCCTGGAGCAGCGAGCTCACTCCCTCGACATGCTGTCACCCGAGAAACGGGCCATGTTCGCCAGTCTGGATGCCGGCCGTTTCAAAACTTCCTCCCAGGAGAGCATCGACACCAAGCTCAACAACCTGAGGCTGAAGGGGGCCTGCGAGCCGTATGACCACCGGGGGAGTGAACAAACACCAGAGACTGCCTCCTCTTCGGAGGAGAACCTCTTTAACCTCCGCTTTGGATCCCTCACCAAACTGGCCAGACGCAACAGAAATAGGGAGCTGAGGAGGAATATTACGGAGGACGTTCGACGGGCAAGTGTCGGCATGAACAATGGCAGCAAGATGCTGGGGGAGGAGAGGACGGAGGAAGAGGAGGACGGGGAGCCCGATGAGGAAAGCGGGGAAAGAAAAGAGGGAAACACTAGTCTCACAAACCTGTCGCAGTACGCGATGGAGCGCAGCAAGTTGAATGGTTTCATGCCAGAACAACAGGCCAAAGACAGAGAGAGCGATTAAGGAATCGAACTGAAGAAAAGCCACAGACAGACAAGGACTGCAGAGGCACACGGAGAACAGGTCTCAGACACGCGTGCACGTCCTTAGAGATGTCAATAAATGTGCCTTTCTGCTTCCTATGCTTGGATTGGAACTGTTCCCAGGACACATGCGCCATGCGATAGCCATGGGAAGAAAATATTTTGCCAAAAATGAATAAAAACCTGAAGCTGAAGAAGAGACTGTAGTCAAAATACCTCATTACAGATGTTGCTCTGAAATGGGACTCGTTAGGATCTCAGCCCTCCAGGCTCTCCTGAGACACTTGGGCGACGGCCATCTGTTCATGCTGAAATCTTATTTTTTAACAATGTGCACAGGACAGCCAGAGAGCTTCACTCATGTCACCCTTGTTCAGAAACATCATCGATTTTCCATTTGCCATCTCATACTGCGGGAGCTATTTTCATCCCAGCAGCCTGCTCCAAAAGGACCTCGACATTTAATGAATGGAGAGTGGGAGGATGTGTCCTCTGTTGGATCAATATAAACAACGCGAGTATTTACCTAGGCGACATGTACAACTATTCCCTACAATGTATGTGGCATTGATTATGTAAACAGACTAATCACAATGCATGGTTTTCGAGACACGACCATAACCGATATCTGGCATTAACCCACTTGACAGCTCGGAGTCACTGCTGTAATTATGTTTCTTACTGAGTAGAATGAATTGTTGGGCTTTCATTCATATTTTTCTGGCTCATCTGCAGGTCACAACATGTGTTTCTGTACTGTTTTTTAAATTGTATATTAACGGAGGGAGACACACAAAGCGGCACACAAAGATTGTCAGTCATGTTGAACACAACTTTCACATTTTTTCAAGTTTTGTACATTATATTTACATTACCACCAATGTTTTGAGTGTGTTTCAATGAATGTGATGATATTATTTTGGATTCACCGAACATGTTTGCTGTTATGTTTACTACTTTTTTAACATCAGCCAAGCTGTCCTGTAAAATATAACTTGAATAACTTCATTTTTGCTTTTGCTTGGTTTTTCTAAGACTAACATTCCGGCTATGGACATCTTCACTCTTAATATTTCCTTGTAGCTGCTAGATGTTTTACTCACACAAATATTTCATACCTGACCACTATTTACATTTACAAACTGGTACTAATAACTACAACTCAAAGATGATACTTTTAGTTGTACAGGATTTTTTTTTTTTATGTATCACTGGCATGCTTTCAATGCATTTTCCAAGGTGAATAACACACAGCTGTTCCACACACCTGCTTATCTGAAGGCATTAACCTTTCCATGACCATGACCTGTGACATGTTAAGCAACTGTTTGTTGTGTACAGTTTATTTTCTGAAGAGATCACAATACATGTAGTGAGTGCCTTTTCCAGGTAATAAATATGATTCAAGAACTCAAACTGGTAACGACTAGTAGCATTGAATTATTAATTAATAAATTTTAATTCATTATTAGATTTATTTTCGGGATAGCATTTGCAATGTGAGTTAGCATGTTCTCTCTGTGTGGGTTTTGTTTGCACAATAACTCCCTCCAACAATCCAACAAAACATTTAAGTTTGTTGTATTATGTTAAACCTCGAGTCAAAACACAAGCTAGAAATGTGCGGTGAGAGAATATGTGATGATCGCAGAATGGAAAATACTTTTTTTTATAATTGCGATCCTTATATTAACTCTAAGAGGGAATTGTTAATAATAATTATGTAAATATAGCAATTTACAGAAATAGAATAATATATAAATAAGATACAAAATTAGGTATTGTCACAATATACACATTACAGGTTGACAATGAATAAATACATGTGCAAATTAAGAAAAAAAAAGCCAACTGAAAGATTATTTACAAGAGTAGTTCTAAAGTTTGACGGCCGCAGGAAAGATCTAATTGTTGTAACGCGTTACTTTTACTTGAGTACATTTTGGATAAATTGTACATGTTAGAGTAGTTTAAAAGCACCACACGTTTCATTTCTACTTACTGTACATATAATTCTGAACAAAAAAAAAAAGATTTTTGTTTTCCACCGTTACTTTGTTCTTAAAGCTCCCTCTTACCTCTTACCTTTTCTATCAGTATTAAAATAATCACACTATTTTGCAGAGAGACTTCTGCCCGAGGCTCTGCATGCTGACACAAACTTTCCACAACAGCAGGAAGGAAAACCATCTGATATCAACAACAACACCGATTTTCTTTTGGGACCCAGTATGACAAACCTTCTGCGGCAGCCTCTCACATTCAGCTTATTATGCTTTCCACTGATTGGCATTCAGTGTCACGAATCGACATATTTTTATTTCCAAAAAAGAGGACACCTGGCTCAGCTTTGTAAACCACAGTCAATGTTTCCACAATCGTGCCTTATAATTCAAATGTACTCAAAGTATGCCTCCTTCTCTGCATGGATTGAAAATATCTCTTTATAACCACCTGCTCTCTGAGACCACCTGTCCGGATCCCACCTCAGCCTCCCGCGATGTCGCTAACCTTTCGAATGAATCTGTTCAGTCTTTAGGCGTCGACCACCCTCAGCCAGCTGCTCTGATAACAAGTGAAAACCGATCAATACTTAAAAAAGCCTAATGTGTTCAGAGAAAGCAAGTTATTTCAGTTGATTCCTAAGAAAGGATTGTAAGACCTGCCGAGAGTGTCCTTCAGCCTTCGATACTCAAGTATCTACAAACTTAATAAAAATAAATTTTAGGGCTTAAACCCTTTTTGTAACATGCTTTGACCATTCAGGTCCGATAACTAGAAATGCACCAAATTCCTTTGGTATTAAACCCTAAACCGATAATAAACCTATTCAAATGTTCTGAACAACACAGGGAAAAATAAATAAATAAAAAAGAATAAGTGATGCCATGGAAACAAGATGAAATACAAAGCAGATACTAATTTTTTGGCAGAATAATGGAGGAAAAGAGATACAAGTGGCAATATGTGTATGCAAACAGCCTACGCTTCAGATATTCAGGTCAACTCGATGGTATTCTTCTTTTTCAATGCCTATCACTTCTCTCGAAATATCTGGCGCCACATCAGTGTTTCCGAAGATTGTATCTGTCTAGTTTTTGAGCCAAACACAAAGCACAGGTAGCCTCCGAGGAACGGTGGTTCTTGGAAGACCACTGGAGAGAAATGGGGATCATGCACTTTTTGTTGAGTCACTTGCAATAAAGCAGAGGGGGACAATTTTTAAATTACTTTTCTTTTTTTTTTTAAACTGCTGAATTGATTTCCTTTTCAGTCTTATGACCTATCGTTGGCAGCCACACAGAGCAGCACCCAGGAGGAGCTGGCGGGGACTGAGGGTGATGCTCAGGGACCCACGATACATTGTTTTGGGGACCATGGGAGGAAACCAGAGTTCCCAGAGGAAATCCACACACATGCACACACAGGGAGAACATGCAAGCTCCACACAGAAAGGCCTCAGCTGGATTTGAACCACTGCTCCACTGTACTTCGACTCATCATATCAAAGCCTATTAAGTGATTACAAGTTATAAATCTCAAGTAAATCAAACAAACAAAACACATTTTCAAACGCTACATAAAGCAGAACCATCCAAACTCATTCCCTTCACGGGCCTTTCAAAATTTACACGGAGCCATTGTTAAATATAAACTATATCACCGAGTGCTTGCCTCGTAGCAGCTTTTAGGTAATTAAAAGAGAGACATGGGCATTACGTAACTGTTTCATGGCGTGTTTCTGAGTGCAGGAGCCCAAGGTCTTCATCCGTGCATGTCTACCTCGGAGTCACGTGCGTCCAAGTGTGTATGGCACCCAATAAAAAGGTGAAGCTGACAGCATCAGAAAAGAAATTATCCAGGGAGGCAGGCAGGACAGTAAAGGGAGGGGTATACAGTGCATGTAATGGGCTGTGTGTGTGTGTGTGTGTGTGTGTGTGTGTGTGTGTGTGTGTGTGTGTGTGTGTGTGTGTGTGCGTGTGCGTGTGCGTGTGCGTGTGCGTGTGCGTGTGCGTGTGCATGTCTTTCCCTCAAGGTGAAAGCGGCCATAACCTGCTCTGCCTCCCTTTTTGCCTTTCTGGTTTTATATCTTTACCTTCCCACATATGTGTGCTTTGTGTATGTCTGTGTTTCTTATTAGCTCACATGCTCTTGTAATAGGTAGTTAGATAATGTCAAATATGTGGATGAAACTGGCAGAGAATATTCTGATCGGCTCAGGAAATCTGTTGCTGAATATGTTCGCCAAGGATCAAAATGTACTCTGCAGTGAAATTCACAGATCTGACAGATCAAGGATTAAAAAAAAAAAAAAAAATTATAATAATAATAATAATAATCTTGCTCTTTGTTATCTATAGAGTTGGCTCTCAGAAAATAGAAGATGAATGTTGGATAGAAAAATCTTGACATTTTTCAGTTTCTGCTGTGTTCGACAGTCCCATAAAACACTGAATACACACTTAAAAACCTACAATTATCATATTGACCTGCATTGTGCAGGTAAGAAGGAGGTATATACTTATTAAACTGTACTTAATACAGGCAAATTCATCATTTTGGTCCAAGAATGTTTCAGAACTACACAACAACTCGTGAACTATGCATTAGTATTAATTTGTAAAGATTAATTTTAAATAGAAATAGAAAGCCGTTAAAACTAGTAACTGTAACTTTGCAACCTTGATACATGATCGTTTTTGCTGAACATGGTAATGTTCAATTGGGAGTCAAGGGTAGAATATAATGAGAACCTGCGAGGAAGTCCAGGTCATACAGGAAAAAAAAAAAAAAAAAATCTAACTAGAGCAGAGACAGGCAAAGAAAATAGTCCAAGAGAATAAACCAAAAAATATATTGAATATAGAGAATCGCTGGAAAGCAAAGTTTATATGCTGACACAAGGATTTGCAGAGACACTCCAGCAGCTGGGAGCTGATTAGCTGCAAGCAGGTGATCTCAATCAGCGCTGAGAGACGTTACACAGGATGTGTCAAACTGAGTGTTTTTATTGGCACTTTCTTTTTGTGCAGTTTCAATTTACACTTTTAAATCAGATGAACAAGTTTGTTCAACAGTATATAGACCAAGTGTTCATCTAGATTCAAAAGTCACTCATCCGAGCTTCATATGAAAAGTTTCAGACACTTTTACAAGAGATAATGACAAAGATCATTTCTGGTCTGAAAGCTATTTGGTGAGAAAAAAAAAAGTGTTTCTTATGACTCAGGTCTTCGTCTTGGCTTTCAGACAAATGAGAAAATCTTAACTGATGTCATTAATCAAATGGGAATGCATTAATACTGTGTACAAAAGGCCTTGAGGGCTTTTCTCATTTCTGTGGGTTGATACATGAATCTATCTGCACATCCATCTTCTATAGCGCTTTATCGTGTGCAGGGTCGCCGGCGCTCTGGACAAGTTGCCAGTCAATCACAAGGCAAATCAAGGAGACACTCCGATTAATGTTTTTGGACAGTGGAATGAAAATGAAGACCATGATCATGGTTGAATTTCAACATCGTCCCTCAGGTTTAGACTAGCGTAAAAAAACAACCCAAACAAACCCCAAAACAAACAAACACAAAAAAATGCACATTTTGGGGATGAATTGTTGCATTATTTTCTCAAAGAAAAACATTTCTAAAGCCTGTTGCTTTTGGAAACACGAGATAGTTTTACTCTTTAATACACTTGTTTAATGCTATTTATCTAGAGGATGCTGAATATTATTTCTTGTTCAGTTTATGGTGCCAGTATAGGGTTTTGTCCTCTACTTTCACTGAAACAGTACACGTTTCCTGTGGACAAATGACAAAATGTTGTTACCTTTATTGGAAAAAGTGCAGTTAATGTCCAGCTGTGGACTGTGTGTTTGAAACTCTTACTTTCGATGTTGTACTTGGTCGGAAACTGAATAATTATATCTCTTCCAGTCAACCATCGTCATGTAAGCAGAGCCTAAAGTCAGGCTAAAATATTGCTGTTGGAGACTTAAAATGGCAGAACCAAAGAAACACAAAATAGCAATGAGTGAAGATTCTTTCAGAGCATTTCTGTGATAACTTTATCGTCTTGAGAGAGATATTTATCGTCATAGCTTTGTTGCAACATCCATGCATGAGAGATCCACGCTGCGCAGAGTAACCGGTACAAAACATTCAAACATTGAATGAGATAGCCACAAACACGCAGTAGCTATGAAGATGATCACACATTGGAGAAGTTAACAAAATCAGCGTTTTATCTATTTTTGCTCCTGCCGTCAGTCTGTTTAGTGTGATCAGTAATCAGTCAGATTGATCTCACCTGAGCGGCTCTTCTGGGAGTCCATAAAAGCTTCAAGGTCTCTGTGGGTAGATTGGCTTCTGTTTGAGAGCTGTTAGAGCAGAAGCTTTAAACAAACAATTTCTCCTAAAATGTCAAATCTGTGGCTTAATATAAGCACAATATTTTCTCCCTTTTCATATTTGGGTTTGTTTGGTGGGAGCTGTAGTCCCTTCATTCTTTTGTGGGATGAACTCTGACTCCACTTTTGGATGCAGAGGACAAAATCTTACCGTGTACATGTTTTCCCTTATTTCACAGACTACTCCAAAAAAATGTGTTATCGGTATAAATATTGGAACAAGTAGAAGGTATTTAGCCTAAAACCTGCGAATTAAATATAACTCTGCTTCAGCTTCAATAGCCAACATCCCACTTGAGCATCTTATCAGATTTGACCCCATGAGCCTTTGAGAGTTTGCTGCCAGAACAAGGAGTTGTTGTGAAGAAGAGTGAGAAGAAGTGTGAAAGTGCTGAGAGCGACGGGAGGGATGATGCAGAGGAGAGGTTGCAGGGAGTGCCAGACGGTGGCCTGGAGGAGCTCAGCAGGCTCCACAGAGGAGAGACGCGAAATCTGCCTGACGTGCCTGACAGCTGAGCTACTTCAGTGAAGAGAGGTGTAATGTGTTGTTATCAGGAAGAAGCAGAAGCATCATGTTGCACTGACATATGCCATATCGAGTTTGATTTGATTGACATATCAAAAATTGTGCTTAAAACATTTTTATTTCTGGGTCACCTGATGGCTGAATGGTTGTCGAGAAGATCCCATGGTCTTACTTAAACTCCCTGCATGTGAAACATAACTATACTTTACTCATGTTGTTCCTCTTTCCTTGGCACATTAAACATAGTGAACATTCAATATGTCGTCTCTAGAGTACACAACAGTGCAGCGTATATAAAATTTGGGTTTCCTCATAGACGTATTGACCCAGCAGGTGCATGGATCAAAAACACAAATTCAAACGTTCTATCTACCAAAGCCAAAAAGCAACAATTGTTGTAAATAGCCTTATCCCTGATATAAACCTTTAACTAATTCAGCTTGGAGAGATGATCACTGCTCAAAGAAGCATCTTTGATGGTTCAATTATATGGGATATTTAATGGGAGCCTTGTGGGGTCCTAATGGTCCACATTTTCCTGTGCACCAAACCAGGATAGCATGTAAGTTCATGTACGGCAAGTTATCAAATCGACTCACAGCCGGATGCCACCTTCGTCTGAGTGTGCAACAAATGCTTTGTTCCGTTACGGACAAAACCAGAAGGGTCAAACTAATTTTCGATCACATGCAGCCGAGACTGGTAAAATAATAATTAATAAGTTGTATCTACTCCAAAGTTTTATCCAAAGTTGTCTCAAAGTTTTTTGGGGGGGTTAAAATAAATAAATAAATAAATAAATAAGAGTTCTGAAAATCCTAACGATGTTGTACAAAATCTGTTAAAAAAAAACAACCTTGAAATGTACTTTTTAAAAATGTTTAAATTAATATAGTTCCTGCCAATGTGTTTATTTTATGCATGTTTTAATATGAATGCTATTTCACTGGCCACAAGGTGTTTTCCTTTCACTGCCGAATAACTGTGGCTTTATTGAAAAATCTGTTGTTTTTATATTTTGCAAGTTTGGTCTACAGGCGTGCTGTTGCGTGTTGTTGATGAGAAATGTATTTTTAGTTGGATCGCTTTGATGAGCAAAAAACTAAATGATAATAGAACTAGAATTGTTTTTTGTTTTTTTCAAGCTTAATTTTGTTCCATTACCCAAAAATGTGTTGCATAATGAGACATTTGGAGTCAGCAGCCCTGATGCTTTCTGCATCTCAACTCTCTTAATGACAAGAGACAACAATTATCCTGGCTGTGCACATCTGCAGAGTGGTGAGAAAAACAAGTGAGAAACAGTTTGGACTGAAGACACAGAAGTACTGTATCCGTGGAGACATGCGTGGCAAAAAACGATTCCTCAAGGATGTCAGATGAGAAAAGTAAAGTTGAAGCTGTCACTGAAGTAATGACTATAAAAAGAGACATTATTAGAGATTTTATATTCTACCTTTTGTGTACTATGCTACTGTAGTAAATACAGTGAAGATAGAACAAGTTTGCTCTTGTTTACATTGTAAATAGCTTATGTAATGTCATTACCACACAACTCTTGATTGCTATATTTATCCATCTGTTTGTTTTAACACATGCGTGCGTTTGGTTCAGATTTTCTCTGCAGCACGTGGATGTCTACATTACCCTGAGTATTCCCACAGCCTGCAAGCACCGAGTGCAAATCACAGCTGCCGTGGCGGGGATTGGTCCAAATGTAGCGCTGCCACCTGATTCAGATGCTTGTTGCATGCGATGGAAACTTGGATAAGAGCAACAGTCCTCTCACATCATCTCTAATCTTTGCAGTCGCTGCTTGAGCTCAGTTTTCACCTTCACGTCCCGGAATAATCTGCTATTACATTTGTGTGCATATGCAGTCAGATCAGCGGTGTAGATTAGAGGCACGTTCATTCATCATGACAGGCACAGAGCGGGCCTCCTCACACGTGTGGCTGCTGAAACTCTGCCAACATCCAGGTGAAGACCAGACGTCACTGACTAAACCTATTGATCCTCACTATCTCCTGATACGCTCGTACTTTACATATAAAGAAGCATGTCTGTTACACTGCCAAGGACATAGGAAGGTGAGAGTCAGGGGGGTGTTCAGAGGGGCTTTTATCCCTGCTTGGTTCTGCTGATGCAGGTTATTCGGAGTGAGATGAAGCATATCATTTGACATGGATGAATGGATGGAAGCGGGAGAGGGACAAACTCTCACATGGAGGAGCACATGTCCCGCTCATCCTTTTGTGGTTACTAAGACCACGCAGTCTGCACAGGAAGAGGCATGCGTTGTTAATACACCGATTGAAGAAATAGTGCAAGATCATAAATCTATGCACTGTTCTGTCAGATCCCATAACACGTGTTGCAGATTCATCTCCCTCCCGGGAACAGGGACGTTAATCTTTGTGTGATGGTTGTCGTGCTTACAAAACATACCGGTGCATCTTTAAACTGCTGGAATCTGGATTTTCTGCTTATGGTTATCTATGTTATGTTGTTGGAAGTTAGACAGTTTAGTGCTTCCTGCATTATCTGAGTCAGATTTGTGTCTTTTTTATTAAATCAAAGGTTAAGATGTGCTTGAATTTGTATATCAGCTGAACTTCTAGTAAAACCCTACAAAGTACATAGCACATGATCCCATGCAAAGACATGCACTTGTTATAACGACCCACCAGGGGGCACTAGGAATTCATTACTGTGCTCACTGCAGGTTTAACGCTGCAACATGAAATTCAAGTGTAGGAAATATTCAAAATGGGTTCATATTTTATGAGCAATTCGTTTTATTTTTAAATAAGACAATTCTCATGATCATCCCGAGAAAGCTAATTTTTTTGTTTTTCCTCTGCTCTTATCTAAAGTATACAGAAATTAATCTGTTTCAGACGTTTGAGCCCACAGGCAGTTTAGATTTTCATTGGAGTAAACTGAATGGACGGGATTATAATTGAACAAATCAGATTGACGGCTAAAGTTGAGCTGTTGAGTTAAAAAGAAAAGCCAAGCTGAGTTGTTTTAGACATTTGCTGGCAAGATGAGAAGATGATTTGTGAATATAATGAAGTAGGATATAGATGGTTAGTGTGACAGTGGAGGAAGCGGGGGATCATATGACACAGAGGAAGATGATCCACTGTGGCGAGTTTCGAGGGCAATAGACCATAGATGAAAAAAACCCACATCAAACAATTCTGATTCCAGTGTGTTTTGGCACTTACTTTACATTAATCTTCTAAAATGCAACATTTTGTTCAAAATTGTTCTTATGGTATAATGGTATAATGCACGCACACACAAAAACATTGTGTGACTATGAACAAAGGATCAAAAGCTGAAGTGAAGGTAGTCAGATGTGTCACCTCGTTGTCGATGGAAGCCACAGTTGGTTGAAAATAAAGATTTTTTTTCTAAACTCACACCTTATGCAGATGAAAGGTGTCAAAGACATTTTATTATCTTTGTACCTGTTTGAAGGTTTCGATGGCACAAATTGTCTCAGAACATCTGCTTCATAGCTCACAGCTGATTAAAAAAAAGCTTTTAATAATAGATCTCACCAGTACATGTACTGTAATCTGTCAGTGTAAACTTAAAGGGGATAATAAAAACACTGTAAACATTTACTCTGAACTGCCACAGAAACTCATTAACTTTCAGCTCTGCCAAGACCTTCCACACTGGTCCTTTGTCTTTGTTTTATGTGGCAATAATTGATTCTCCTTAATGTGATCTAATGGTGATTTGAGGGTAACTTGACCTTTATGGGGTTAATTTAACTCTCAAAACTATATAACTTAATGACAAAGTCTCAAATGAGACTATATACAATCTTTACTACTGTACACTCTGTAGTCATCCCAGAAAATCTCTTCAAGTCAAACAAAGATTAAGGATGCTTTATTTTGACCAATCCCAGCTGCAGAAACTATTTAATAACTAGTTGGAAACTGGAAACAAACGAATCCCATCAATAAAGATAACATTCACTTATCTGCACATCCAGCAAAACCTAAAAACATCTAAATTATTTGCAATCACTTCTCAGGTGGACTGATGCATTATATTGTCTTTCATCAACTGCTGGTGGACATTTCTGACACTATATGATTGCTATAATATTTCCAAATAGGAAACAAAGTGTACTAAAATGTGATTTTTTTTTCTATTTCTCTTTGGAAGCAATGCTTCTTGATAATAAATCTCTTTTTAAATAAATGAGTATTTGCTGCCCACAAATACATCTTTCTCACAAACGAAAATACATTTAAAAAAAAATAAAAAAATTCAGGATTTATAATGGAATACAATTTAATGGCAGGACATACTTTATATCAGATATATATTTTGTTTAGTTTCATGTAGTTTTGAACATGCATCCTGGGATGTTGAATCGCTCACGTATCATCACAATGAGGCTGGTGCATTCGAAAGTAGGCAATAGTCTCTTCAATCAAGCAGACAAGCCGAGGACAAAGTCCCACAAACAAGCAATCAAAGAGTTTGATTGCTTGTTTGTCCTAAATAACAGTGTTATACCTAATAGGGTGTATTGGCATTGAGAAACATTAAAAAACCATCAAGCCTAATTGTTGTCTTTACTGCCATGCAACACACTGACTCTCATTGTCTCATTATGAAATCTTACTAACCCCAAGAAGTGCAAGTATAGTGGCTTCTAGATGTTTGGTCATGGTAAAAGGAAACTTTTTCATTTTCTCCTATGCTGCTGGGTTCTTCTCCATATTTAAATGTTAAACTGTCTTGAAACATCCATCTTGCTGCTCTATAGAAATTAAACTGAATTAGTTCTTTCTTCGCTATTAAAAATGTAACGTTTAGAGCAAATTGAGGGTGAACACAATTCTTTCTGTTGGTACTTGAGTCATACAGTACTCTTATCTTTGCTTCTCGTCTTTCCCTGCAAGAACAGAATGACTTGGCTGACGTTGGCTTGCCCGGTTCTCGTGACGAAACAATAGAGGAGCGGGTCTGCGAGGCAGTTCAGGCTTGAAAAAACAATGCTGATCTTTGATGGATTGAGGAGCCGCTGAAAAACGGTGCAGTCGGTCGCCAGTGTGCGCACAAGCATCACGACGTGGATGGGTCCAAAGCAGAACAACATGCTGAACAGAACTAAAGCCAAAAGCTTTGAGATCCGTTTACGTTCCTGCTCGTTGGTGGCCTCGTTGTTGTTCACAGACATGCAAATGCCCCACGTGCAGAAGAACACCAGGCCCACCGGAGCAACAAACCCCAGGAAGAAGCGAATAATGTTTCTACAAATCTGACTCTCTGACATCAGGGACATGTTAATGCACAGAGAAAACGTCTTATCTTCATAGTCAGAGTCCACCCAGGTGACGGTCGTAACAATGAAACAGAGCACCAGCACCCAGATGGCAGCAGTGACTGCAGCCGCAGTTCCAACTTTCCTTACATTGACGAACTTTAACGGGTGGACCACGGCCAGGTAGCGATCCACAGCGATGCAGCAGAGGAGAGCCTCACTTGTGTAAAAGTTAATGTAGATTAAGTAGACACACAACACACAGAGGTGGCCTCCGTGGGTCCAAAACCCCCGCCACAGGAAGTCCAGCCAGAGAGTGAGGCCGAGGGTGAAGGTCAGGTCGCTCAGAGCCAAGTTGAACAGGAAGACGCCGAGCTCGTTCTTCTGTCTGATGTGCTGCCAGGACACGTAGAGCGAGAAAGTGTTGGACGGGATCGCAATGACGATGACGGCCAGGTAGAAGAACACAAATGGCTTCGCTCCAGATTGGTGTTGGATCACGAAGCAATCAGACACATTGGTGGTCCGACTCAGGTTTTCCATCGTGGTTAAAGCGTTCATATTGTTTGAACCTTGCGGAAAAGTAAAGAGGAAGGCAGAAAGTAATCCAAATTACAATTTAAACCTTTAAAGTGATACAAAAACTTAACACAATTAAGTCAGTTCACACTGTATGTCAATGTGGACTGTGATAATAATAGATTTTCTTGAAGTTTTTCAAACCTGCGAAGGTGTGAAGAGTTACTAAAAGTAGTACTATTATTGCGATATTGCCTAAATTATACCCAATTACAAAAATTGCAGGGAAAATACTCAGTTTGAGTACTATCAAATGATCCAAAACATGAATTCCTTTATAACCAAATGTAATTGCATTATCAAAATCATGATTTTGATGCAATTTATAAAATATCAGCAATCTAATGGAATATCTCTGATTAATATATGTACAGTGTAATGTATCTAAAGGGTAGTAGAAAAGTGTGATCATGAAGCAGGATATCTTCAACAGTGGCTAAGTAAAAATAGAGATCATAAGGTTTAATATTTGATCATAGTGAAGTAGAATACATTGTGTGAGCTGTATTTGAGTTTCAGTGAAGTCACATGTTTAAGAATACTCCAAAAATGCTTCTTATTTACATTAATCAGAGTATTTGAAACACATCCTTCCTATCCCTGTTAATGTGAAAATGCTATTGGAGTTCATTGAACTTGTGGTTGCGGTGAGATTGTACTCTGTAGCCAAAGCTTACACCATTAATAAATTAATAAGCTTGTAAAATACAACAGTATGTAATAAACAACAGCCAAAACAAGAAAAATAGTTCTACTTACTTTTCACGTAGAGCTGATTTCGGGAGTTGTTTTGCCCTCTCCTGTTTCAGATATCAGGCTGTGAAGAAACAGGGTCTACAGCTGCATTCTTGTTGTTCCAATGACCATATGTCATTTACTGGGTGATAGGCCATGACAGAAACTCAACCTGGAAGCTGCATTATATCTGTGTCTGCATGTTTGATGTGTCAATATAGACACATACTCAGCTAGAGCTGATTTAATAACCACCTGCCAAAGAAATTATATTCATAGTGTAATATTGTAGTGCCTGGTTACCGGGACTGAGATCTGTGCTTTTGAAAAAGCAAATAAAAAACAATTTTGAAACCTACCGGTACTTTTTGAACATGCAAGTACATGTAATGGCCATTTTGTTGTTAGATCACAGCACATACTTTATTTGACCCCTCCACAATTACTGCTTTTTAAATAAAATTTTGTTTGCCAGCTTGTTGAGAAGTAATAAACTGAATAATATAAACCTGCACAAAGTCAATAAAGCCATGTTGGATGAATTGTCAGCTATAGAGATGCTTGGTAATTTTCAACATGGATCTAAAATAACATTGGTACGAATACTGGAGACATTATTAAGGAATACGGACACCTCTATTAACCTCGAACATTAGGTGAATAACGCTGTCTCCTGAGTTTCTTGTAGCCTAATTTTTTTTCTTTCAGTTTTCTAATGAAAAACTGAAGACATAATACAACACTGGGAATGATAAAGGTTTAGTCTTGTAGGTTATAAGCAAATCTTTGCTCTCTTAAACCAGTTTAATAGCAAGAGATGGATAGATAAGGCCTGTAATATATGTAAAACTGAATCTAAATTTCTTGTGTGCCTCAGTATGGAACACAAAATGCTTGTTGGGCATATAAACACAAATTTGGAATAGTTCCATCCAAAATAAACAACAAAACCACATCAGGAATGACCGTCAAAGGAGTCAAGTTCAGCAAAGAGTGTTTAGATTGTTGTTTTAAGCCCTTTGCCAATCACAAATGTAAAGTGCACTACAAATAGAATACATTGTTATTATAAGTCACAGAGCACAGGTTTGACAGCAAAGAGATTAATATATCTTGTTTTCTTATTGTTTAACAACTAATATGTATTGATTTAATGATCTATTCTAAGCAGCTTGTTGCTGGTGAATGAAAAAGGTCATTTAGAATATGAAGGGTTGGCAGGTCATTTAGAGCTTTAAAAGGTATAAGTATAATTAATTAGTTTCTGAAACTGAAATGTTCTGTAAGCCAATGAAAATTATATATGTCTGATGTGACATCTTTGCTATTTTGAATTGCAAGTAGAACAAAGACATCCATTGTTCTATTATAGATTATATTTCATTACTGAATTCGTCCCTGTATCTTTCCAAGACATTGCTTTATACAACTCTGCTCTAAGTTTCCTAAAATTGAGCCCAGGCTCCAGTAAAGTCCTGAGCAGAAACACTGTGGTGGGGCATTAGGGACAAAAAGGAAGTGCTCTGTGTGAGTGTTTGGAAACATAAAGACATGGTGAAGAAAATGTATCCCAAGATTTTCCAAGTGAGGGCGATGTCGGCCTCAGGTTGTAAAACATATGTTTCACACAATCTTGAAGCCTTGCACTGCCCTCCTATGGTAAAGTAGGATACTACACAATGAATGGCTGCTGAGTTTAGCAGTGAGACCAGTGCTGTATAGAAATGAATAGAGCTGCACACTTATCTCTTATGAATATATAATACAACAGGACGAATTGTGATGTAAATGTTTGCCTAACCCTCTTTAGATGCAATCGGAGACACAGAGTTTATACAGATCTCCACCGAGGCTGGATTTTTCAAGAATCATCGTTTGTGGTGAGTCATAGCTACGTTTATGTGAAAATGCATGGCCCAAACACAGAGAAATATTACAGTTTGATTTTTTTCAAATATCCGGATATGTGTAAATGTGGCCTCACCATCTCACAATTTCAGATTTTTTTTTCTAGGATTCTGATTGGCTATCATGGCTTCATACTTTTTGCTATACTGCCCCCTACAGGCTTGGAATGCACATAGCAGCTCTGAAGCAGGTATATATGCAGATCCATATAAATAAAGATTTTTTTTTTAAAAGGTAGAGGGGGAAATATCTGTTTTTGTGAAAACCTGGGTACGTGGCCTCAGTGTCAGGTCTGTCTGTCTGCCCCTGCGTCTCACCTCATGTTTCCAATTAACAAATGGTCTTCTCCCTCTGTGTGCACCTGTCATAAAGAATTCTACCTGTGTCCTCCCTTTCCTTGTGTATTTAAACCCATCTCCCTCTGTTGTCATCTGAAAATGCTTGGAAGCCCGGTTTGAAGAGGCAGTGTCCGGCAGTGGATCCTGAAGTGCAGAACACAGAGGTATTGGTACAAGTTCACAGGAGAAACACACTACTGACGCCACACTAATATTCCTGAATACGATGTGTTTGCGAAAGAGCTTCATCGACAACAGCCCAAAACAAGTGACTCCTTGTCAGACAACCATCATATCTGATAGAGCATATTACATTATGTTTACATGATGAGTTAATAATCTGATAACTCCAGAAATCACATAATGACTGGACGTGCATGTAAGCACGCTAATTGATTGATGATCTCAGTTATAAACCATTTTTTTCTCAATGATTTCCCCCCAGGAGCTCCTGAGGAAGGTTTGCAGTATCCTGAACAAGATGACCCTGGAGAAATTTGACCAGCTGATGAAGCAGGTGGCAGGTCTGGACATAAACACAGAGCAGAGGCCCAAAGTTGTTGTCGACTTGGTATTTGAGAAGGCCATTGCCGAGCCAAACTTCGTCGACATTTATGGAAAACTGTGCTGCTGTCTTGCAACTGTGAACATCATTTTTGGCTCAGGTGACAAAATGCACATGTTCCTGTTGGTCTGCTCACTTCCTTTGTCCTGTATGAAAGAAAAAATACAGTTTCCAACCAGTTGTCTGAAATTGCCACCTTCGACGAAGAAGATGGATGACTGAAACGGTTCTATAAATGTAGAAATTATTTGTGCTACACTACAGAGAAAAGCACTCTAAACACCAGTGTGGTGGGATATTCAATATTAAACATTATTAGCGGTCCGCTTCTTCTCCTAACCTCAACCTGTCTGTGGTTCACAGCTAAACGTCCAAATGAGGGACGACCTCAACAACACTGTGAAATTTCGCAGCCTATATTGAGCCGCTGCAGGAAGGAGTTCCAGAAAGACAAAGACGGCAATGTGGAGTTTGAAAGGAAACTCTGCTGCATCCGTATTCAACTTCAGAGTTTTAGTACAACTCTTTCAAAGATATGTCTGAATTACTTACCTAGGAAAATAGTAATATTTAATTAATATTAATATTTGCTCTTCTTGTTTTCTTTAGTCAACAGAGCGCAAGCAGGTTCAGGAAGAGCTGGAAGAAGCTCAGGCCAAGGCCCGAAGGCGCTCCATCAGCAACGTCAAGTTTATCAGCGAGCTGTTCAGTCTGAAAAAGTTGTCAGAGGCCATCATGCTCAGCTGTGTGGAGAAGCTGCTGAAGAACCACGATGAGGAGTCACTAGAATGTCTCTGCAAGCTGCTCACCACCATCGGCAAAGACATCGACTGAGAAAGCCAAGGTGAGACTGAAAAAGGCCAATTTATAGATTCAGCACAGTTTGCAGAGACATTAGTGAGAGTTTCTGTTGGGAATTGATCCGCTGTTTGTTGTCATGACACTGAGTGTTTCTCTGTTTAAATCTGTTTTGCACTTCTTTTTTTGAGGTTTCAAAAAAAATCGATGTGTTGTTTGAAAATTTACCTGATATACCTTTTGTTTTCCCTAAACTCAGACTGTGATTTCAAGTTAACCCGGCCTCAAAACACATTTATTTTTCTAAAAGCATCTGCTGTCATTTGTTTACAAATATGTTAATAAAAGAGTCGTCTTTATAAGTGCTCTCCATTCACTAGCTGTTTAAAAGAACTATAATGTTTTATCAATGGGGGGCCTCTCTCAATCTAAAAAAAAGAAAGGCAAGATTGTTCTCATGTGGTTTATAAATGCACTGTATTTAAATTAAGGCCAAACTCAAGACTTTTCTATTTATTAAAGCTTACAGTTAGGGCTGTTTCAAGACACTGCCATGGCCCCTGCTTTGTTAGGGCTTCTCTCTGTTAAAAGTACCCATAAATGACTGTGTTGTATTTGGTGCTATAAAAATAAAGTTGAATTGAATATATATATGTAGCCTTAATATATAAACACTGTAGGTTACCAGGTAGACCATCAGGCCTGAGTTCATGAAACAAGTGAAGACCATTACCATAGTACTCCGCTTGCATTGTATCACTAAGCAGCAGTAAAACATTGAAAAATAAAAGCAACAGCAAGATTACAGGAGGCAATGAAGGTTTATTTGTATGCCAAAAAAAAGACATTTCAATTATATACAGTAAAAAAATGGAACTTCATGCAAAACATTCATTAGAAATGTATTTAAGTTATTTGCTTGTCAGGGCTGCCATAAGTTATCAAATTATTTCCTTAAATACAGAAAATGAACAAATCAGTTCTAAGGGTTGGGAAGAGTGTAAAATATTGATATTTGTACTCAAATATCAGGAACAAAAGTCATAGGTCTGAAACTTTAATACTCCAGTGGTACAATAGTACAATCCAGTACAAATACAAATGCTTTGTGTCAATACCAGCTGCTGCTGGTGAGCGCGCATTATGTGAGTTACTTCACACCAAGTACAAAATAACTAGAAGTAATATAATGTGTGCACAGCTGGTGGCGCGGTGAACATTTTGCATACAGAATTAATTACATAAGCCATATTACCACACACGGTTTACAATTAATGCTTGAGTTGTAGGGAAGATACTTTTAAGCAGAATGCTGACAATAATTAAGATTTGTCACAACACAGACATGGAGGTCTACAGAAATTCACATACAGACGGGCAGGATATCTTATAATTAAAAGGATTCATTGAAAAGGACATAACAGAAACATTCATGTCTTTTGTACATTAGTGCCACTGTGATTGTGTGCATTAGCCTGTAACATGAAACTAAACATCAGTGCAGTTTAAATATGTAACAGTGTCATAACAGGATTAAAATGCATGTGGAAGATGGGAGATTGTTACTTGAAACATTACAGAATATTACATATTACAGAAATGGAAGTGAAAATGTCAACAGGATATGATAAAGTACACCGGAGGGAATGATATTTTCACAACAAAAAAAAAGAAAAAAAAACTTGATGTATGCCAATTGATGAAGTGAACTGACACATCAGAGCTGCTTTGAAAGCCAGCTACTAAATGCAATAGTTATAGGACTAGCTTTTTGGACATTTCATTGTATTTTGCACAGAAAGTATCATTAAAATCATCTTTATGTTGAAATTGTAGCAATTTTCATTGTAATTGTTAGATTTAGGAAAAACAGACTTTTTTAAAACTTATTTTCAACAGAGAAAAACATTCCAATTAAAGATTATTATGCCACTATTTTAAGGGATGATATTGGGAGGTCATCAGTGTGGGATGTTGAAAAAGGACATTCACTTCTAACTATTACAGTCTCTGTGTATCTCTGTTCATCCTGTCTGAGAACGTTGTGTTTGAAGCTTCTCTATGGCGAGGTCCTGTTGACTATTCGGTGTTCGATATGGCCTCATGATGTCAAAATGTGAGCGGCATGATGAGTAGGACGGTTTAAACGCCAATTCTAAGTGAACAAGGAAAATGTATTGGTCCATTCCTGGATTGAACTCCCATCAGGAATTTAGCCATTAAGCTTCTTGTTAGAGAGCATGTTGTATAAAAAGCACTGAAGTATTTAACAGTTGCACATGTACATTCAAAAGTTAGGGACGGTCATCTGTCAAGCTTAGAGGGCTTTTTAGGTTCATTCTGAAATTTCACTCGAAAGCCCAATAGTTTTTAGCTTTTTGTGAGTACTTTATTTGTCACTGTCATGATACTGAATAGCCCCTGATCCCCAAAATGTGCCAAACTGCTGATTAGTTTAAAGTAATGTCTGTGTTGCCGCTTCTTGATAGGCGTGTAGAAATAAGTTGGAAGCTTACACGATTTTTATTGCCATATCGCGGGGTGAAGAGTTCCTTAACTTTTTTCTGGAAGTTTTTCCCCACAGTGACATAGAGAATGGGGTTCAAGACACTATTAAACAAAGCAAAGTACATGAAAATGATTCTGGAGAAGGTCAGGTTCAAGATAAACGTGCATCCTCCAACTATTTTGAGCATGACAAGTAAATCCATGATCTTATGGATGTGGTGTGGCATCCAGCATATCAGAAATGCCAGAAGGACTGATAGGATCAATATGGTGGCCTTCTGCTCCTGTACCTGATTTGATTTCAATTTTGTTAATGACCTGTTTCTCAGAGCGTGACAGATTTTTACAGTGAAGAATAAGATGAAGCTAATGGGGATGATGAAGGTGAGTATGATTATTAGTGCATCATATACAAAACGATGTGGGATTGGGAAATAACATACATTTCGATTGGGGCGATATTTCACTTTCCTATAGATGATTGTAGGGCAGGCCATAACCAAAACCAGACTCCAGACCACGATGCACGCCAGCTTTGCGGTACGTGGCCTGCGCAAACTTCCATGGGAGAGCGGGTGCACCAGCGCCAGGTAACGGTCGATGCTGATTATGACAATGAAGTAGATGCTCCCGCAGGCATTCATGAAGATGGCTGCATTGACAAGTTTGCACAGGATGTCATTGAATGGCCAGATGTTTCGGTTTGCTGTATTCTGAGCCCAGAAGGGCAAGAAGACATTCAGCAGTAGGTCGGCAGCAGCCAGGTTGCTTAGGTATATCTCAGCCACGGTGCAGGCTTTCTTGTGGAGGCAGAATACCAGCAGCACAAACACATTCATGATTATTCCCAGCACGCTGATGATCATGATATACACTGGAATCACAGTGTATATCATGGGGTGAGTGTAAGAGCAGGAAGAGGTCTTTGTTGTCTCATTGCTGAATTTGCCGGTATTGCTGCAGAGAAAATGGAGAAAAGGTAAACAAACATCCCCTTTGGAAGAAACAATATATTGTGATTAACAATAAAACAAAGTGATACTTAATTTTGGCTTAATGATCTCTACTGTATTCGTTTAAGGCCTTTTTTTTTATCCTACTTTTAATCAATCCGGGTACATCCTGTAGAGATGAAAAATGGAAGCTTGGTCAAACATTGTTAATAATAGTAACTATCAATTAAAACAATTTTACTTAGACAAAGTCATTATAACAGATAAAAATGTTTAAATATCTGCTTTTAATCCCCCCCCCCCCCCCCCCCCCCCCCCGACCTAATTAAGATTTCAGTTGAATATTCTTAAATGTACATTATGGAAAATCACAGTAATACTGATTTTATGTCACATTTCATGTCCAATCTATCATCTTAGGGATAGCCTCAAAATGTACATTATAGAACTACAGTTCAAATGGATTTGGACACAAAAGGATTTTGTATGTAAACAAGTCTACCAAATCGCAAAATATTGCCATCTAGTTAATTTAGGCCATTTGACCATCCGAAGTGCTAAGACTGACCAGCATAGCCTTGTTTTGCTATTTTGACATTAATTCAGCTTTCACTCAGTCAACTCATAATATTCGACAGCAATGCAATGTTTCCTCTGTTTATGATTCATACGCCCTGAAAAGATTTTACAGCTTCTTTTGAGTACATAAGCAGCCTCTGTATGATCCACTGATTGGAAGCACAAACATTAAAATAGACAAGAATATCAACAATTTCTATTTCTATGTCATTCGCCAGTTGAGTAATCCTCAAGGTAGTCGACAACCTGACTGGGAGGCTGGAGTATGTGTGCCTGCCTGCAGGACTGTATGTCAGGAAGAGATGTTAGTACTCAGGGGCCCTCAAGGGATTGTCCTCTCTCCCTTTTTCTTCACCCTCTACCACTGACTTCAGCTACAGCACTGGAACCAGTCATCTCCCCCAGCTGATTCATCCAGTAGTTGGTTGAATCAGCCGGGTGAGATGAGACTGAGTAAAGGGAAAGACTAAATTCATGGATGTTTCATGGCTCATCCCTCTTCCCAAAAAGGAGGAGCCACTCAGACAAAGGTTGTGACAGGTGAGAGTTTGGTATTGTGATTTGAAATAATAAACTTGGTGATGGGAAAAGCCTTGTCTGCATCTCCTCTGCATGTGGACCCACAGGTGGTAGACACTTCTGCTGCAAAGACATTTAGATAATACAAATTATTGACATTGTGATAAATTATTTGTCAGAAAATAGTTTCTGTTTTAGGAAATTTAACACAAAATACTAATTGACTGAAAACAATAATTGCATCGTGGGTTGAGTATCACTCATTAGAAGCTGGTAGTGCTTCCTCAATAACCACAAAACAGCCAAATGCTTCTAAGTACTAGTAGAGTGCAGTTTCTCATTTCTCATCAAAGTGAAACACTGTAGGAGTCATTTCATACGACATTATTATAAAGATTGTCACAACCTGATTTTAATTGTGTTAATGTTTTTGATAAACTCTTTCTCCCACTGATGATCTGGTCTTCTATTATAATAATACTCCTTTCTCTCTGCTGGGCTCACATGCTCCACTAACAACCAGGACTGTATTTTTCGACCCCCCCCCCCCCCCCCCCACACACACACACACTCTTTTTTTCCTCCACGTGTTTCCTCCACAACTGTAACTCACTTATGACATGTATTTACTCAAAAAATAGACCAGATCCAAAAGCAACAAACCCCTCTCAGCTCTGGCAGCTCCCTCAGTTGATGACGCGTCAGATCTCATCCAGAAATCCAAATCATACACTTGCCAGCTTGACCTAATATCAACAGCTTTAGTTAAATCATGCATCTCCTTCTTCTCACCTCTGCCATCATCTGTTCCTCGCTTTGCCCTGGTTTTGTTCCACCATCATTTAAATCTGCTGCTACTGTTTTACCCCCAGTGTGAAAGAAAACGGGCTCCAATCCAACTTCAATAACCTTTCTCCTATTGGTAATTTCTGTTTGTCTGTAAAAAAAAAAAAAAAAAAAAAATGGCATCATCTCAAATTCACTGTCACCACTCCAATAAGCTCTATGAACATTTTCAGTCTGGGTTCCATTCCCATATAGCACAGAAACAGCACTCATCAAAGTGACCAACGACCTCCTGATTGTAGCTTTTATCCATCCTCCTCTTCCTCGATCTGAGTGCAGCGTTTGACACCATTTCCCACTCCATCCTCCTCTAAAGAACATCATTTAGCAAAAATATCCAACACACTCCTGGATTGATTCAACTCCCACCTCTCTGGTTGCACCAACCCTAACCCTAACCCTAATACATACATAAAATGTTATCATAATTATAAATACTTTAATCTGGATTTTACTTTGTAATTATTACATCCTCTGTTTGAGCATATCTTTCACTGAAGCCAATCCCAGATTACTATCAGAGTGTCCACAAAAACCCATGCCCACCCAAGGTGAACATGCAAATGCCTCTCCGAAAGCACCTTGAACCTTTCTGTGCATGCAAACACATGCAATACACAGAAATTGAACGTTGCCAACAACTGAACTGACAGAGTTATAAAAAGCATGGTCCCCAACCCTTTCTGACTGGAATACCTGGCATTGCCTCATAGAATGTCTTTACATGTTTTCAACCTTTTACATGTTGTGAATTGCCAAATGATAATAATGAAGGCAACACACCAAACATTCCGAAGCAGGAGTCTTCAAAATCAAAGTAAAGAGCAGTTTGCCATGTCTGCTCTATCAATTGCAAGTTCTTTTTCGGCCCATTATAAAACAAAATATATTTCAAATGAAAATATATCAACAGAACATTATGAAATGCGTCCAGTTGGATTCAGTTGATTCTATGTTTTAAAGCCTAGAATCAGTAGTTCCTCATGCTGGATACATTAATTCATTAAAAGTTGGCACTCTAAAGAAAATGACATTTTTCCCCATCGTAATACTCAACATTTGCTAGAAAGTGTCTACTTCATGGTTTTATTTGACATCTGTAAATCAAATTATGAAAACCCAAACATGCACAGGGAGAAAAACCAAACTGTCCCTACTTTTTAGATGCAGAAATGTTCATGGACCTACCATTCAAACATGTCACAAGTGAAATGAACAAATGGATTAAACATTGCACATTCGATAAACCATACATTGCCCCTTTTCTGAGTTTTAAGGCTTTTATTTCTTTAAGCCACGTGTGCAAATGTTATTCCAAGACAATGTCATAAATCACTAAACATTAGTTTGGCACTAGATGACCTTTGCAAATACAAAATAATGAGAAAACAAAGAAAAATAGGCATACCTTGTATTCAAGAAAGCCATTCTTGCTGAAGTACAAAGCCAGAATATCTGGTTACAATTCCAATCTGGTCTGCTCCTGTTTTTGTGTGACTCTAACTTGCTCACTTCAAAGACGAAGAGATGAATATCTCATACGACCTCCCCTTGTTCTCTTTGCCCCACCTCCTTTTCCCCTTCTCTTTCCACCAGAGCAACCTCGTGGGGCATATAGGGATATTTGGCATAAACTGTGTTTAATGAATGTTTCCTCTGCAACCAGACCACAAAATATTTTGCTCGTCTCTGGTGTGAGTGAATTCAAGTCATTGTCATCACAAAGTATGCTTCATGCATGTTGGTGTACTTTGAGACAGGATGCTTACGACACAGTCTGAGCATGTGTGGGACACTGATTAGGGTCTCCTCTCAGGAAGTACTTGTTGAATAATTTAAAATTTCCATTCCAATGAAGAAGTTCTCTGGAAGGATTTAAAAGTGATTTCGCATTTCGTCTAAGTATACATGTTTAGACATGCAGGGTTTACAAAGCATGAGTGAATTTAGAGGGAGGTTCCAAAACAGACATGAAAAAACCCAAAGTATGTACTGGCAGGGGCTAAATAAATAATTTATCAGAAGGAAATCGCACAGTAGTGCTTCCCAATCCTATTTTTCAAGGTCGAAGTACAGTCAACAATAAATCATACATAAAAGAAAATAACATTTGTGCAATACATGTGCACGTAAACTGAAACAGACCAGTGGCAGTTGGATTAAAAGAGTCCTTGTGTCTGCTGGAGCTGTGTGTCATTTACCTGAACCGACAGCCTGGTGTTTGCAAATGAAACACTACAAACAGAGGATCACTGTGGTTGGTCAGAATTGCCTGAACTTTTTTTTCCCAAGGTGCTTGTCTGTCTTGAGGTGATTGAGTGTGTTTTGTGCAATTTTGCAGCAGCTTTTTACTACATTCTTCAGCCAGTTTTTTTTTTTAAGTGAGCTTATATATTTTTTGTGACATTATTTGAAACAGATCAACATGTTGCTCAAAGTACAGTTTATTGTCAACAATGATCATTTTGCACCACTTCTATAATGTGGTTATTATAGATTACAGGAGCGGGAGCAGCAGGCTTCGTTCTGAAATGTATCCACATTACTTTTGTTTTTGGCTTTATACTGAGAAAAGACGATATAGGACAAAATCACACAAACAACATACAGCAGTTCACTTATTTATCAGAGGGAAAGGGGGAGTTAATGCAACACAGATGGAAACAGAGGCTCTGTTGAAAGGTTGAGTGCAGAAAGGACTCAAGATGTGGAGTCAGGATGAAAACAAAAGGGGAAATTCAAAGCATGTTTTCACTATAAGGCAGAAACTATCAACTGACACAAATCTCGGAAAGGCAACTTTATACCGGGAGAAACTAGGCACAGCCGACAACAGTGAAAGGTCATCGGGGGAGACAAGAAGCACTGAAAACACGAGGGCAGGGAGTGTGAAACCAGACACAAACAACATGAACAGACGAGGGAATACTAAACATGAAAACTGTACAATGCACAAAACCAAGAGCAGTATAATGACATGGTTTCGCAAAGGGTGACAGGATGGCTGGGAAAAATACAACACCTGAAACTAAGCAAAGTAAAAACAAAAATCAGGATTGTGCAGGAAATAAAACACATGACCCATAAGGGTCATAATTATTATTATTTTTTTTTTTTAAAACATCAATCAGCTGCTCTCACCATGAGGTGATGCTGAACCAAAGCAATTGGCACAAGCAATGTGCATAGATATAATATTTCCTCTGGGGATTGTCTATTGAGAGAAAATAAACAGCTTACCTACCGATCAAGAGAAAGTAATTATATTTGAGTGTGATACATCTATTTGTATGCGTACACACACTTTATTGTAACACGTGATTATAAGCACCTACACATCTGCTGTTTTGGACTCAACGTCTGTGGACGCGCTCACGTGGAAGCCAGCAATGTTTCTTGAATATTTGCAGCATATGTGGTATGTGATTTGCAGGGTGTGCCGGAAAGTGTCATATTCTTTTCTCTGAAAAAAGCCGGTGATCATCAAACTCTACATTTCTAAGTGTGCCAAAAAATTTAAAGAATCCAGACTTCTGGATCGCATACTCTGAAAGCAATATCTGCAATATGGTGGTTATAGGAAACGTAAAAAGACTAGTTGCTTTGCTATTTTGTATTTTTTTTTTGGGGGGGGGGGGGGGGGGGGGGCAATAATGTGATGTTCTGTTGAAGCGTTTGGTTACTGTACTGAATCTTTTACAGTTTGGGGGAGTTTGATCTTGAGCTGAGGTAGGACCGATACAGCACATTCCCCCTCCACTATTTCCCTCGGATGAAGTGGCATCACCAGGTGGACTATATCCAAATCTGTTAGATAATCAGTGTAATGTCAAAAACAGTACTATGCTCAGATGGCTGCCACAATTCATTTGAAGTGAGGTGGCAACACCACAAGGAAAGTAATATTTTCTTGTTTAAAAAAACCCAAAACAAAACAAAAGAGAAAATCTTCCTCTCCTTCTCTCTGTACACTTGGCTGTTTCCCCACAGCCTTCCAATGAGTTTAAAACATGACGAACGACAGAATGGCAAGATCACAACAATGCATGAGCAGAAAAGAAGATCAATGCAGGTCAGAACAAAGCCTTGTTGTAATGAACACTGATTGTGCACAGTATTTGATTGAAATAATAGAGTTCGGGAAATTATCAAATGGTCATAACACAAGAACACTGAAGATTACCACGGCACTAAATGTCAGATGAATATTAATATGGAATCGTTAACCTCCGATATGACTGGCTGTATGCAGCATACTAATAAATTTACTGCCTGGGGAAAGTCAATGCAAAATCAAAGAGGCTGCAGAGGGATGAACAAAACACACTGAAGTGCAGAAAGGTCAGACCTGTGATTTGAAAATGTGAAAACCAGTCAGATTTTTTTAGAGTTAAATTTCAGGAATGATATGAGTTGAGATTACAAATAAATTACTTTAATAATGCCCAAAACTTTAATATTAATGAGCGATTACTAGATGGATACTGTAACATACAAGGACGCACAAAATGGACTATGAATGTAGAGTACATTGAAAGCCATCCAGTCACACTATTATGAAGTGTGAGGGTAATCAGCTCGGTTTTCTTTTGCTTACCATTAAAACATCACAAATGAACAACAATATATACATAGAAAAGATTCAGATACATACCACATCCACAGTGCCAGGCATGATGCATGATTACTGAGACAGTAAACAATGTATAAAATGTATTTCCGTTTCTCCAGCAATTTTCATCCATTTCCTATAAATGTGTTCATTATGTTCTCACAATTAATCCCTAATGTCCTCTGTTATTGCTGTTGATCAGCCTAACATCAGAATTGTGTTAAGTGTCAGGAAATAACAGTTCTGAAGTCTGTATATTGCCTCATTTTGTCGACAAGCAGCACAGACAGTGCTGGAGAGGAAATAATCAGATGGAGTCATGTTTGATCCTTTGTATTAAAAAGCACCACAGGCTTAATTTGGTCTGTTCTGTTCACATAAGTGGACACAACCGAACGCTGATATATTGTCATGTCTGATCCTCGACGTTGGTATCTGTTCCTCCTATAGATGGCGCTGACCTTCCTCCTGAAGTACTGTCCAGAGAAGACATACAGCAAAGGGTTCACGGTGCTGTTGAGAAAAGCCAGATACACCGAAACCTGCCCTCCGATATCGAGAGTGTGAGACCACAGCTCCTCGTCCAGTACTTGGACATCACAGAGTGTGTCGAGGAAAGTGAATATCTGGAAAGGACCCCAGCACAGAAAAAAAAGCACCGTGACAGCATACACAAGCACAGTAGCCTTTGTGTCATTAACATCTTGAAAACCTGTGGTGTCTCTCCTCTGAGCCAAAGAGTTGATTATATTTCCACTGCTGAAAACAATGACCAGAACAGGGAGTATGAAACCCACCAAGTTCATCAAAATCTGATGGGCCAGCTTCCAGGAGCTGTTGTGGGCATAATCCAAAATACAGCAGGTCAGCTTGTACTCTTCGATAAACATCACCTTTCTGTGAACCATGGTCGGCGCACTCAGCAATAGTCCAAACAGCCACAAGATGAAGCAGATCACCTTGGCATAGAGCGTCCGTCTGAGCCACCTGGCCTTCATGGTCTTCACCAGTGCTAAGTAACGGTCAATGCTTATCATGACCAGGGTGTAGATGCTGGTGTAGAAGTTGATGATGATGATGGAGTTGACCAACTTGCACAAAGCATCCCCGTACGGCCAGTTAAAGTGGTTGAGGATGTTCATTGCCCAGAAAGGGAGTCCGCACAGAAGAAGAAAGTCAGCCAGAGCCAGATTGCTCAGATAGACTTCAGCGACAGTCAGTCTGTCTTTGTGGGTGAGAAACACGCCCAGGACGAAGCCGTTAAAGAGAAGTCCAGAGAGGGACAGAGTGAAGATGTAGGGGGGGACGATGGTGATGATGAGCTCCCATTCTGCAGAGACTGGGGCCGTCGATGGACCAAAAGGCAGAGGCGTGCTGCTGTTTTCTGACGACAGTGTTGCCGCCGTTATCTGCATCGCTTCATCCATGAGCTGGAAAACATAATTTTCATAACCAATATGTTGTGTTAGAGAAGATTCAAAGCAAACATGCCACTTCCGTGACATCTTTACTCATGGAGAGGACAGCACATACCAAGTTTAACAGTTTCTCTTGTTGAACAATCATTAACCTCCCAGTTTCATTTCTGTTCTGTTTATTGTTCCCATGTAGCGTCATTAAATCCTTTTCTACAACTTAAAGACGAACTGAGCTGAGCAAAGTCAGTTTATCACCTGTCAGGTGGTGTCAGATGGTGAAAACTAAGAAATGATAAAACTGATGAGAAAATATCTTACCGTGCGGTTCCCATGAGAGCGATTCCTCCTATGGTCAAAATGTTGGTGATAGAAAACACATCTGGAACAGTGTTTAGCTGAGTACGCCACACTCCCGGTAAAAGTACACACTGGCGCTGAGGGGAGCTTTGCTACGAGTGTTTGTATATGAAGTTGCATACTTCCACACCCTGGGCCAAAGAGTCCAATCTATCAGCGTGTTTATCAAAGAGTCAAACTTTGGTCCATGCTCATATGTGAGATAAACCTGCTCTGCAACAGTTGAACCGGAACAGACGGCATGACAACATGTAACATCAAAGTAAAAGTTTTTACTTACTGGAATCAATAGCATTTCATATAAATTGTTAAAATGTCAAAAAAACAACTACATCACACTAAAGTCAGATAAATCTATTGGTGCATGTCATGTTTCTGTAGAATTCAATAATTTCACTTGGACCCACAGGCTTTATTTTGACACTGGGGTTAAATGATTAAACATTTCTGTATATTGATTTGTGTCATTGGATTCAACTCAAGATAGTTAAAAGGTAACTCTATTAAAAACAACAACAACACTCCATTGAGAAGTAAAAAAACAAAACAAAACAAAACACAAGCGTAGTTACTCAGTGGACCTAATAATGTGTGACTTGTGGCTTCACAGCTCCTTTTAATCCAGAAAATGATGACAGCACTCTGGAATAATTCTTTTTTTTTTCAGGGTTCATGAGAGAAAACCTTACTCACTGCCTTCAAAATTATAAACAATCCTGTCTTATCAAAGACAGAAAAGACACTTCATCCTCATAATAATCACAAACCTTTGATGAAGTCGGCAACTTGCTTACCTGCCATGAGTTAGAGCAGCCATGGAGAAAAGCAACTAACTGGCTTTGAGTCAACATTATAGACAAATAATCTGTCATTAACTTTGAATCCCAGTGCAACAAGATGTATTTTCCTTCCTTGAGTTGGTATGAATTGAACTGTCTCGTTTCCAGTTTTCATCCAAATTGCTACTGGTGGGAGTTGTTTCCTCACCGCTAAGACATACAAGCTTTATTATCCAGCTCATTGCATGTTTGCATGTAAAATGAACTTTATATGGTAATAGACTTTGCCTCAGTTCTCTGTATAACGTTTAGATAAAAACAACCAGGCTTCTTCTCTTGCTTGCTTGCTGTGCTAATTAATTCTCCACAGTCACAAACAAGAAGGCTTTCGGTGAGCTGATAATAGATTCCCACTAACAGGTCATACATGTCCATATGTGTCCATGTTACTTCATTCAGAAGACGTCATTAGTGCCTGAGTCTGGGAAGGTAGCCAGCAAGGAACAAACACGGTCAAAAGAAGCTAAACAAGTTGTGCTGCCTTCCTCTCTTCACCACTCCTGCCTAACTTTCTTCCCCTATGTTGATGACTTTAGTCATGTGGTGAATAAAAAAATTATACAATGGTAATAAGGACGATGAATCCAACAAGGCTCAAATTCAAGTTGAAGTGTCAATTCAATGTTTTTCAGGCTACTCTCTGTGAACCGGTTATTTCGGGTCACTGTCTCCATGTGACCGTGACCTGAATAAACCTGTTCACAGACATGAAGGGGAGAAACAACATGCAACAGTAATGTTTCAACCTAAAAATGACAAGGTGCAGTGGTGTAGTATGTACCACTTAACAAATAGCTAGAATGTGCTTGGCTTTGGGGATGTACTGTGTAGCGTTCACATGTTTTCTCAGTTCTGTGTGGCTTTTCTTTGAGTTCTTCATCCAAAGATGTGTATTTGTTAGTAAAAAGATGTCTCTCGTGTGCTGAACTGGCCACTTAGATCATATTTTGTCTTCACACATATTCAACTGAAACCAACAACAGCCTCTGGGTGCCATAAATTGGATGAATGTTTAGAGAAGACATACGATGGATGAAAAAATGCAGTAAACTCTGGAGACTGAACTCCTCAAATCTCAAAGGAAACATCTTGCTCATGATTGGGAATCCTTATGAGATCTTCTCTCAAGTTGCTCTCTTCAATTCAGAAAATAGCCTTTTTTTTCAGAAGATGGTAAACATCTCGGCCAGGGGTCGGCAACCTTCATCACTCAAAGAGCCATTTGGATCCGTTTCCCACCGAACACAACCGGTCATCTAAAAAAAATGTCAAACCTTCAAATGTTTTTTTCTTGAATTCTTTCTGAGTCCCTTGCAGCTCATAAGCGCTGTGTACATAATAGATTAAGTTATCAACTCTATCCAGGTCAAAAAGGCCTGTTATGCCACTATATGTTCTGATTTATTTCAATGGTGAAGTGACAAAACCATACAGGCAGATACTGAGTGCTTTTAGTTGTCAGTGCAGAAAGACAAATTTTCCTTTATTGTAAGCACAATTTTGACCAAAATCTACAGACTCCAAAATAAGCATAGACAATTTCTCTAAAGCATCTTTAAAATAGAAGCAATGGCTGGACTGTATTCTCATTATTTAAAAAATGAGAGCCGTAAGCACTGTGGTACAGCCCAGAAATGAGGGGACTAAAATAAATTAAGTTTGCCCATCTTGTGTATTTTTGCTAGACCTTTGGAGAGAATGTTGTCTGCATGCATGTTTTTTTTTTGTTCCACAACAGTTTTTCAGGTCTGGCATTTGTGGTTAAGCCTGATTTCCTGTTTGGCATGGTGGGTCTTCATTGTAACCTCAGGGTGTGCCCTTGCCCACAACCCACTTGAATCAACGTTCAGCCATTAGATGGTGTTATGGTGAGAAATGTAAAATGAGACGACTGATGTCTGTACAGCCAGCTTGTTTGTGTGGCCCACTGGAAAGTCTTTCTGCATTTACTCCGCCAACAATGAGTCAGTAACACCAAGAAAAACACATGTGGTGTTGACTCTGTTCCAGTTTTTGGGCTCAATTTAACAACATAGGGATTCAAAAATCTCCCAAGACTTTGTGTTTTTTATGTTTTATTTACATTTTCGGGTACAACGACCATATAAGTAACAGTATAAAAAGGTATTTACATTCACGTATGATATAATCTGTAACACTACAATATCTCCAGGAGCTATCATTTCAGTATACATACAACTTTTTATAACTCATCAAAGTTGTTTAAAGCGATGGATTTGATATACTTCCTTTGCAACTGTAGCCACTAAAATCACATACATAGTATATCATTCTGATTATTTGAATTGGTGGCATAATTATTAAATAACAGCTCAAAGTTTTTTTTGTTGGGTTTTTTTTGTTGCCATGAATATGTTATGCTGAAACCTTCGAAGAGGAGGACAGGTTTGATTGTCCAGAGTCCGTTGTTGCTTTTGTCGTGTTCCACTGCTTGAAGAGCTCCCAAACTTTTTTCCGGAAGTTCTTTCCCACAATAACGTACAGAATCGGATTGAGAACGCTGTTGAAAAAGGCTAAGTAGGTGAAAATCTGGGTGCAGATTTCAATGGCGCTCTCAACGTGACAACCTCCCATGACTTCAGCTCGAAGGAGCCAGTCTGAGATGTTTACCAAATGGAAAGGCACCCAGCAGATAAGGAAGGCCAGGAGGACCACCAAAACCAGGGTGGTGGCCTTATGCTCTGTTTTCTCAACATTGCACCTCTCGATTCCCTGATTCTGCAGTGCCTGGATGATCTTAATAGTGCAGAATGAGATGATTGAAATGGGAATGATGAAGCTAAAAATGGTCAGGATGACTTCAAAGAGTACGGCTACTGCATCGGTCGGATAGAGCAGCAGGCATGCCCTGATGTCGTACTCTGGGAGATATTTCACTCCCCTAAAAATGAATGTGGGAATACTCATTAGCAGGCCAAATCCCCAAGTCAGCAGACAGCCTAACTTGGCATACTTTGGCCTGCGCATTCTTCCGTATGACATTGTATGCACCAGCGCCACGTAGCGGTCTATGCTGACCAAAACGAGGAGGTAGATGCTGCAGTACACGTTTATTTTAATCCCCACGTTGACGGCTTTGCACATGAAGTTACCGAAAGGCCAGACGAAATCATTGGCGATGTTGACGGCCCAGAAGGGCAGACAGGACACGAGGAGGAGGTCGGCAGCAGCCAGGTTGCTCAAATAAATCTCTGCCACAGTGCAGGCCTTCTTGTGGAGGAGGAACACCATCAGGACAAACAAATTAAACACAATTCCCAGGATAGCGATGACCATAATGTACACTGGTTGCCCAGCAATAAGCCACTCCCAGGCCTCTGGATCTGGGCAATGAGGACCATTGGTCTGGTTTTGGTCTCCATATAACACTGGGGTGCTGAAGTCTGGGATGCTGTCAAGAACAAACAACAACAAAAAAAGGATTTACTGGTGGCATCAACAATAAATGACAATTACAGTATTTTTTGGATTCATGCTAAAGTTTATGAAGATTAATGTCACTCTCCTGTCATTGATACAAATAGCAAGTGTCTGTTCCTTCCTATTTTCAGACTGCGTGCCAACATAATCTGATTACTCAATCTCGTCATCTGCACTTCCTAATTTTATAAAGCTATTTGTCACAAAGAGAAAATAGAATATTGACGACTTTCATTGAAACAGTGGTTCAGGTTTTTAATTTGTACACGCCATGCATTTACAGTGTCTAATACTCTCTTTTCATAGAAGAAAAGAGAGTTTAATATCCAGGAAAGTAAATTATTTGATCTCAGTTTTAAAATTTCCCAGACTTTGGCCCTTTCTGTGGTGTAGCAATCATTGGTGTGCACATTTCTTTCTTTGATTCCTGCTTTAGCTATGTAATTTGGACTTTTTTTGCAGGGGAGTGCCTCCACCCACTGCGGAAACATTCATTGCATGGTCATCCCCTGACTTGGCCTTTTTGCATTTCCACAACAGCAGAGTCAAACGTTATAGTCACTTGTTGGTTTGTTTAAGGTATTTCCGCCAGTTATACATAAAGCTTGAAGAGGTTACCTTTGTATCGGACTAAAATAATAAAGATGGCCATAAAGACAGTACTGATAAGTTGCAGAAGTGATAGTAACTGCACAAACAGTTTATCATCAGTGTTTGTCAGAGTTTCAAGCTATAATCATGGTGAAATAATAACACAAAGGATTTAAATGTGCTTCTTGAAATTGAACCTCTACTCATGAATACCGATCGCTCCATTGCAAAGCTCAATTTCATAACAAACTTTAGTTCAACGGTCACAGCTTAGCTACTGGGTAACTATTGCTCATGTCTACAAACTTTACTAATTCACTGAAAAATCTAATTTACTGATCATTCAGAAATCCATTTCGCAACACCTGTCCATGAGCCAAATGCATAATTCAAAAGCTGAAATCAAATCAAACCATCAAAAGTATCACACCAGAGTTTAGTCTTTAGTAGGCGAACAGGGAAGGCGCCAGCACTGAGGCAGGGGATAAATTGACGCACATGTTGCCTGTCGGCACATGGCATAAAAGTCAACATGCATACTGTCATGCTTGATACATTTCTTTCAAAATGTTTGTGAAATAAAATAAAATTTACAGAAATGATTATTCTTTCACATCTCCTTTATATTTGAGAGTCATCCGCTTATTTTGATCTTGACCCTCGCTCTAACCCTAACCCTAATCCTTCATATCAACAAGCCGATATAGTGAATTCTTTATAAAACACAATACACAAATGATTTTTTTTTCATTCTTGAAGATTAGAATACATTCTATATGAACTATCTCATAATACATAAAGTATATGATATTCATACATACCTTGTAGGTTGGAAAGTCATTTCTCCAGAGTATTTCCAGAACTTCTTCACAGTGTTACCAGTAAACTCTGTGAGTCTTCTCTGCCTATGTCTGACTTGCTCTCCAAAACTAAACTATAATTAAAGTGATGTCAGCCCAAAAGGCGAGGCATGTGTATTTGTGTGGTAGGAAAAATCATTTGAGTCACCTCAGTCTGGCTGCTACTTTTTTTTTTCTCTCTCTCTCTCTTCTGTTTGCCCCCCCCCCCCCCCCCTCTACACAGCACATCTGTGTGCTCCTAATCGGGTTTAGTTAATAGGTGCATCCAGAATGTTTCAAGACCTGACAAATCCCAGACACATAATTATTTCCGTTTATATGTCGGAGGTGCGGTATATAGGGTTTTCTTCTGTTTCCACAAAACTTGTTATATACCTTCACACACTGAACTTCGAGATGATATTATTGTGATCTTAAAAGGAAAATGACCTCAAAATTCACATGTTTGAGAGGGGTTAATGGAATTTTGTTCACAGTTCATTCCACGATACGAGAAATAATCTATTTAATCTATCTTGGCTATTTATTCTCACAGCATTTTTATTTGTCATTGTGCAATCGGAGCAAATAAGTAAACACTTTGCACTGCACAAAGTAATTCAAGGTAACAGTAGTTTGATTTGTATCGCCATGGTGCTCAAATGATATTTTCTCAACATTACAGTCGTTGAGCAATACACTTGGATTGTGATGAAAACACCTTCAGTTATTACCAATTCGGAGGATATCAGTGGACAATGGCAGTCAATCAAAGACAAATGAATCTATTTACTCAGCACACACTATATATCCCAGGAGGTAATTTTCATCATGGTTATTGTCTTTATATTGGATAAAATATGTGTGAAGATTGTACATATCAAATCTCACAACAAAAATAGACATGCATGAAAGGGTTGCATGTTCTGCTCAGATTATTGTTACAGTTTAAATTTAGCAACAAATCACAGGTTTAAAATTGCATCTTTGTGTTAAAAGTTAAGATGTTATTCTGGTGCCTAACAGAGGCCCAGTTCCGGTCACCTGTCCTTCTGTGTAATCATTACTTTTGCTACACCTGCTGGTCTTTGTGAATATTAGAATTTGTAATTGTTTCACCAGTATTCAGTCAATAAAACTGGAACAAACTGGTTTATTGAGAAACGTGTCTGCAGATGAGAGCTTTCACGAACCAGCCTCTGTAGCTTTGCTTGCATATTTTACAAATTTAGAGCTGCTCCTGGAAAGAAAATGAGTCGGTCTGGCCACCACTGTTCTACTTCACTCAAACCTTTAAGAAATCAGAGATCCGACAGAAGCTTCACAGCTTTCCTCAAAGATTAAAAGAATATTGTACAACAGTAACACTGAATCATATGGCTGCAATAATCACTGCAATGGCCTCATTTGCATCTTGTGTTTTCACTTTCCGGTCATCGGGAAAGGTAACACTAAATCTCCATTGTTCCATTGCTCAAAACTACCAAACAACACAGTCATTTGCCTTTGTTACTGTTATTACTCTGACATGAGCCTCTCTCTTTCCGAGTGAGGTCATTGCTAACCCGTCAGTCTCGTCTTACACAGACCCTAATGCTTCTAACTAATCCCATTTTTCTATACTGTACCGCAAAATGTCATTAGTGTCAGCGTGTATGTGCAATCCATGATGACTGACTGACCGTTCCGTCATGAGACCTGATTCCTAGCTTTGATGTGATGTCTGCACTTCCATTTGTCTCTGAAAGTGCATGGAAACACAACGAGGCAATTTGAAAAGGCACAAGGATTTCACAGAAAATACGGAGAAAAGCAAACCAAAGACCCTTTCCAAACACTATAAGGGATGGGAGCCCTCTGTACGAGATAAAAAGGGAACTGGTATGTCATACTCATAGTCAAATGATTATTGTGTTATGACTGTGAGTAAACTAGACCTCTTCCTTCCTTAAAACTATTTGGCAATGAAACACTGAAGTACTTCACATCATGTTGGTCACATTGATTATATTTGTGGAAAAAAAAAACCCCATACAATCTGATTGTATAGCTCGATAGGCAGAAATACATTGTGCATTTTCCCGATGGGTAAAAGCATGTTGTCTCTTATCCGATCTAGTAACAACATGAGGTTTCCCAGTGGTGGAGCAAATGGATTGTTTCCTCTTTAACCCAGCCACCTCAAAGCCACGAAATGATAAGAATCTAAAGCAGATGTCGTGCTTGACAAATGTTTTCATTCATTCAAACAATGGATTGTTGTTTGCGCTGAAGAGTGTGAATTGTGTTCGGTGTTAACTTTCCGGAGATACCACTTCACAATATTTTCTTGAAACCCATCGCATAGGAAAAGGGAAACTGGAAATACAATGGAACAAAAGTAGTTATATAACACCTTCATGAGAAACAAAAGATGGCCCCAATGGCCCATGTCTATACTGTGAAAATGATAATAATGTCAACAATGAGATTAAGATGCTGATTGGATGGTGTCCTTTGTTGCTGTACCAAGAAATTCAAGGTACAACCTTCACCTCAGTCTGGAGTGCATATCAGGCCACGTCTACACGTACACGGGTATTTGAAAAAACTGTGATATTTCTTTGTGTTTGGGCCATGCATAAACACATAAACACACATAAACACAGCTATGACTCACGACAAATGATAATTCTTGAAAACTCTGGCCATAGTGGAGAGCTGGATAGACACCGTGTCTCCGGTTGCATCTAAAGGGGGGTAGGTAGATATCTACATAACGATTCATGACGTCATGTTTTTTTTCCAGGATTCTGATTGGCTATCATGACTTCAGGCTTCTCACTACACTGCCCCCTACAGGTTTGGCTCCTCGTAATGTCACAAGGTTTATGTGCTGTGTAATTCCACTTGTTATGATTTGGTTTTATGCAATATTTCAATGGCTCTATAGCGTCTCTAAGGGATCCTAAGTATATGCTGCCGCCAAGTGGCCAGCATGGTCAGTTCACCGGAAGCGTGCATGAGTGTGCCCTGTGTAGAAGACCCATAGCGAGTCGTGAACCTGACTAGCGAATGTTCATTTTCATACCCAGGATAATAAATGACGACACAAAGAATGTCCCAGCCTCCCGTCTTCATTCACTGACAAAATACACAACGCAGAGTCAAGGAGGTTGTCTGAGCCAGCCAGCCACCAACAGTGAAGTGTGGCTGAGCATGGTTACAATAGCAGCTCTGAACCAGGTGTATATGTGGGTCCTTGTAAAAGAAGATTTTTTTTTTTAAACATAGAGGCGGAGATATCCATTACAAAAAAACCAGACAAAACCTGCGTATGTGTAAACATTTCCTGCGTCTGCCCTTGTGTCTCACCTCGTGTTTCCAATTATCATATTGTCTTCTCCCTCTGTGTGCTCTAATCTGTGTTATGAGTTTCACCTGTTATTTTCCCTTCCCATTGTATTTAAACCTTTCTCCCGTTGTTGTCTGTCAGTTCCTGTCTTAGTCTCAATCCCTGCTCCCAAACATTAGTCTGTGTGCCCTCTGGTTTTTGGACTATGGGCTTTGTTTTGGATTTTTACTCCCTTTGACAATTTTTTTTTTGTGGAACTCTGAGTCTGCATTTGGGCTCACCCACATCCCGTGACACCCTCCATGTATCTGTGGCTGCTTCACCCTATGTGGCAGGTAGCCAAACCTGCAGTTTGTATTTGAAACAAATTCATGTTCAAATAAAGAGAACTGAAATAAGAGTAGAAAACCAAACAGCAGTGGGCTCTGGCTATTAACATAAAACAGACAACAAATCGGTCAAATGTTTCGCAATCACAAACTCATTTCACGCTGTATGCTGGAACTAGTAGAGGACACTTATCTTTCAAACTACAAACTTGACTTCACAAACTTTCACATGCAATTCCATTTAAGTGAAAGGTTTTTAGCAACCAATAAAGTACTGCAGTAGTACAGCTTTATGCATAATCACATTAGTGGCAGTGGCCATGCCAAACACCAGTCAACATCAGTTCCAATACGGCCTAAAAGAAACTATAGAAAATGTAAATAAACCAAAAACAACTTTAAAAGTATTTTCACAGCTAATTTTCACACCAAATACCTATACATAGCCACTTTTTGCACCAACCAAACCTCAACCGGGGATTAGGTCATAATGCATTCGGCAATGTGACAACACCGCAACAGATGACTTCCTTTACCTTTACTGTTGAGAGTCTGTCTTTTGGTAAATCTAAAACTGCTTCTGTGTGTTGAATGTGGCTGTGCATGGCCTCCTTTCTGATGTCTTTGACCTGTGAATGACTCCACGTGGATCCTGCCTTCTCCAATAACTTTGAGTTAGGAAAAAAAAAAAGTGTGGATAGACGAGTTGATGTTGGTTTGTTGAAGGTGACTGACTTGACTCGTGTCTGTAAACTCATTTACGCAATAAGGAAAACACTATAAACTAAGATGTTGAAACTCTCACCACAAACTACTACTTCAAATGATGATTTTACTGCCAATTGTTTATGCTGGATAATCATTTGTGCAAAAAGCACTGTTCACTTTTTGCAGATTGGTTTTACAGATGGGTTTGTTTTGTCACTTCCCAGAAATACAGCAGCTCCAGTCATTGTTTGATTGCTAATCAGAAAACAATGGTGAATGTCTGCCAGTATAAACCTCGATGTAGGTCATCTGAGGTTGCAACTGTTTTCCTATTGCAGTATAGTAAAAGCTGGAGGTTTCTTTCTGTACTCAAAATAAAATGTCGCTTATATTTTTGGGGATTTTAAGAAGGTTTAGATTTCAAACTTTTTGAAAAAAACTGTCAAAAACAAACTGCGAACACTATTTTTTCTGACTCACAAATATATGACTTCTGCTGCTGTGAGAATCTGTGAGAGGCACAATCCTAATCACACTGTTAGCTTGAAATAATTAAAAAAAAACAAAAAATACAAACAAAAACAAACCTAAGAAACCAACCCAAACCCGACAGACGGCAGATATCAGTGACACGTCAATGACACATCAGGAATCTCCCTGATGGGGCCCCACTACTACCCTGCCAGCAAGCAGTCCTTATTGCCAAACACACCATAAAAATTAAGTGGACAAACCCCTCAGGGCACATGAAATGAAAAGAAAACAAAAACAAGAAGAGCATAAAAAGAAAAAAATGTGATAGTGGTAAGTGAATATGTGAACTATGTGTGTTACATTATAAAAACGTTAATCCTATACACTTTGTCCCAAACTCCCAGTCATCCACCAAACTCCAGAAAAGTTAACTGCACATTTAAGTCAGTGTAAAGTGAAATCAGCCATTTTTTGTGTGTATATATGTATATATTAATCATTCAAATTTGACAGTAACAACACATTTCTGTGGTATGACAAACTTAGAGCACATATTTATTCTTACTTTACACCAATTCTAACAGCGTTATTTTAGTAGTAGTCCAGCTTTGATTGTACAGTATGCCATAAGTCTTGTGCCAGGAGAGGCTCACAGGACCAGCACTGATTTCCATCGAGAGAGATGTTCGAAGGTCCTTTGATATGGAAGATATTGTGGCTGCATTTGCAGAAGCCAAGGCCTGCAAGCAGCAGTTTTTCCGAAATAAACATTGCACTTCAAGTGGACTATAGATATAAGACCATGGTGTCACAGTTCTTACTTTCCACTTCAATTCCTTGTTTTGTTGTTGTTGTTGTTTTTTTGTTTTTTTTATGCTTGGTAGCATTTTTATCATACTTCTAGCATTTAGATATTGTGTGTAAAGTTTTAAATATTTATCTTATATGTTAATTACTTACTAAAGTATTTCTTTACTGATCTGTCGTCATGGACTTAAGACCAGGAGAACCCATAGTTCTTCTTGCCTCGGGCCCCCAGGGTGTCGAGAAATGCCCCAGAGTTAGAGGCTAGAGGAACAACATGAGCCAACCCGTCATGTGTCTCTGATCCATTTCTATGAAAAGATAACTCCTGTTAAACATGTACACTGAAAGACCCTTGAGGAAGCATAAATATAGACCCTGAGTGCTTCGGCTGCTGTTGGTTATGTGTCAGTGGCGCGCAATGAGGTATAAAACACATGCCTGAAAGAGGGGGCGGCCAGGCTCATGCTCCCTTTTCAGAATATTCAACTCATTTCCTGTCTCCTCCTGCCTGTCTGGTGAGGTTTGGTTTTTTTCCAGGCTGTGGGAGCCATTAGTCTCTGTTGATCCCACCCCCTCGATTCCCTCTCGTATAACTTCTATGGATTTAGGACAACGCGGCACTGCTCCTCATTTGTACTAGATGTATTATTTTCACAGCCATCTTGAACAATTAGGGAGTTGAAAAGAGAGTGGGAGAAGGCTGAGGAACAGGCAGAATTAGGGTGTGGTGCCAGGAGTGGTCCCTGACATGACGAAATGTGCTTAAGCCACTAATGCATCTTTGAGGAGCAATGTGTGAAACCACTAATGCAACCAGTTTGGGGAGACCAAGCGATAGTTCCAAGGAAAAAACTAAAACAAAACAAGAAATGCTGCTTGCATGTTCCTGGCAAAGCACACGCACAGACACAGACTTTAATGTGGCCTCTCTATCACAGGGTCATATGAGTTTAAGCAAAGGCTCTATGTTCAAAATAAGCTTGAATTTCACATTCTGTAATTTTCCAATGAAGCAACATTACAATCCACCAGTAATGTGCACCACTACGGTATGTAAACAATCCATCCAAGACATTATGCAATACCTTGAGTCAGCAGCTGGTGGGAAGCAATGATCCAAACATATTTTGTCTGGATATGACTTTTCTTGTAATTTATTTTGAAGCATCAGTGCAAATATATATTTTCATAACGGCCGGAAAATCACCATGTATCTTCTGTTTACAGCTGAGAGGAAAACGGAGTCTGAGGTAATATGACGTAAAGTATGTGGGAGAATTACAGTCCTTTGGACACTAATGTCTGGGGACTATTTAAGCTTCTGGACTGTTTTTTGTGAGGTTGCTTTTATTGAGCAATATAACCTTTAAAATAGCACCTCATGTCAACATCTGTCAAATTGGTTGAACGAAACGGGAATCTCAAGCTTCCAACTAGGGAATTAAGAAGTACTTTCAACTGAATTTTGCTAAAACATGGTGAGTGGACTTCAGGACAAGCTCTCGAGATGGGCCAAAACAAACACAATGAGCTCCAATGAACATTGTAGCTTTCCAATAAGTGAGATGGAAACTAATGTTTTCCCACCCTTGTTACAATGTTTTTGAACAATGTTTTTTTTTAATTTAATGAACATCATAATAATAATAAAAATCGAGTTTGAACTGGCATGGACTGTATTCTGACTGGTATATCAATCTCTTAGCAAATGTTTGCAAAGTTTCAAATTGACAAGAACACACAGAAGTCATAGCACTTTCTCATTTGTGAGTTCTGGCATCTCAATGGCCAACACTGTTAAGTCTTTGACTTTTACCAGGCTCCCTTAGAAAGTATTACATTGATCATTTCTTAAACTAATGACCTTCAACCATTCTTTGCCAATATACGTTTTTTGGCCAGGCCATCTGGTGAAAAAGCTGACCACATCTGCAAAAAAAGCCCAGTAGTTAGTTGAACACATCATGTTGTTTAGGCCTGTATCACAATGTTATTTTTTAGACATCAAATATTCAATATTTTTTCTTTTGTTTCTTTTCTCTTTTTGAAACCTAAAATAACAACACTTAAGCCTTTAGTTTCAGATGGTGTTGATATATAAGATTTAGATCATGCCACTGCTGTGCATCGGGTGGCAGTAGTGAGTTATTCTTGTGGGATCGTGGTGGCAGTATGGAGAGTAAACAGGCCGAGACATTCCTGTATCCAGCTCTTCTGGAGGGACCCCAAGCTGCTCCCTGATCGAACCAGAGATACAATCTCCCCAACAGGACTTGGTCGACCTCGGAGGTGGGGGTGGGGGTCTCCTCCCAGTCAGATGTGCCTGATGAACCTCTAACAGGAAGCAACCAGAGGGCATCCTAATCAGATGCCCCAACCACCTCATCATGCTCCTCTCAATGTGGAGGAGTCGCGGCTTGACTTCCAGTCTCCTCCGAATGGCTGAACTCCTCACTCTATCATGAAGTGTAATGCCTGCCATCCTGTGGAGAAAACTCATTTCACTCGCTTGGGAGTCAGACAGATCAGTGAACAGATAGCGTGGCTTTACAGCTCAGTTCCCTCTGCAAAACAATTGCAGTACCGCAGCCGCCTATTCTAATCTGTGGCCGATCTCACGAACAAAAAGAAAAAATTTTCTGGCAATTTATTGATGAATTGGGGGATGTGTTCTGACTGCTCAATTCCAAGTTTGCCAGAGTGGATTGTGGATGCCACACGTTTGATGTGGCACACGATTTATGTCCATTGACCTTCATTACCTTGCTCAGAATCTGGTGGTTAAAGGCCTTCCTCAGGGACCCAGTAGTGACCTCTTGGAGTGGGGTTCGGACCCGGAAACGATTGATCCAGGATCAAAATGCTGTTATTTTAAAGCCTCCCCTTCGATCTCTTAGAACTAAAATCACCCAATGCTCTCATGGGAATGTGCCACCATGACCCTTTCTTTGTGTTTGATTTTTTTTCTGTCATCGTGTGTTGTTTTTTTTCTTCCGTTCTCTGCCTCCTTGTCTCGTTTGTCCTGTGACTCCACCCGTTTCTTCTTCTTTCTTTATTCAAGTGTTTCCACCTGTGTCTCGCCAGCCCTGCCTCAAGGTGCATGTATTTAAACTTTCAGTCTGTCCCAGTTCCTCTTGTAACTGTAGTTCCTGGTTCAGTAGCCATCATCTTTAGTAAATATTGCTTTATTAAGTTTGACATAGGCCATACAGTTGGGCACATTGTATACGCTCCCTGACTCAACAACCTAGAGGTTGATGTAACAAGATAACTCCTAATAGGGGCAGCTCAGACACAGCAGATGTTCCCATTTCAGTAGTTCAAGTTAGAAGAGAGCAGATTCAAAACATTACTTTGCTTAATACACATGTCAATCATCATGGAATTACAATGTTGAAACCATAGAGCTGACCATGGAAGCTGCTCATTCAGCAGTTGAATGTTTTCCTCGAGGAATTACAGCTTGTCAGCAGCTTCTTTTAGAGTCTGGCAACCTCCATTAAACCACCATGATTATGCGTCAGGATCTTGTATCGGGGTTGACAGAAGCCCAGTGTGGGCAGCACAGCTCCTCAGACAGTTGCAGAAGTCACGGGCCTTTCAGAAGAAATCAGCTGTGACAGTCTCTTTGATAAAACTGATTATCAAAGAAGTTACTGAAAAAGTGAATGGTTCCCTCTCACCAGGATCGAGGTTGCATTTCTTTCTGATCCATAGATTTGATTCCATGGTAAGCCAAGGATGTAAATACTTAAATAGTATGCAAGTAAACAGAAAGGCACCTCCAATCTTCAATCAGGCAGGAAGCAGGAAGTTCTGCAACACTACAATGTCCATGGAGATGAGCCAGATCTCCATGGACATCCACTCTTTTTTATATTTTGAACCACACAACATGACACCCTCGTCCGTTAGATCTATGAGAGCTGTCTGTTTGAAACATGTGATCTTGAAAAGGATGACATTGCAGAGTCCAGATCTTAAGATAGACCGTGCTCCCACATTGAGGTGGAATCCGTTTAATCTTTATAGATAAAAGCCCTGGAAGCTGGCAGTGCTGAAACCTTAAGTTGAAGGGAAAGCTGAAGAGTTTACTGCTACTCCAAAAGTTTAAGAGAACAGTATTATTGAGTTACATTTTTCAGACACCACTTCTGAAACGAAAAGCACAAGCTGTACTGCAATTCAAGCCGATTTGTATTTTGTCCTAATTAACTTTAGTCTGAGCTGAAGAGTCATCTTCAACATGGACAAACTGGAATCTATCTGATAAATATGTTTGAAACCAGTTTTGTTATGTCCTCTTAATCTCTGTGATATGTTCTAGTGTCTGGAGTTGGATGGTATGATCATTAATATATCACATGCAGCACTAAGATCTCAAAGACAACAACAGATACGACTCCTTTGCCTGAGGCCATGAGAGGAATATTCATAACTTTGTCCAGAGCTGAGATCTAAAACCTGACTGAAAAAAGTTAAATACATAATTTGTGCATGAAAACTTATGTAACTGACTTGCAACCAATTTTTCCAGGGTTTTAGGAGGGGGGGGGGTCATATCCTGTAACTTGTTAAAACACCTGGATCAAAGGTGTGCTTTTTAAGATGTGTATTAACAGCAATGTGATACATAGTCTTTTATACATAAATTGATCTGATCTCGTATTGATTGAGCAAAATGACTTTGATGAGTCTAATTGGGATTGGATTTAACAGCTATGTTGTTGGTTTAGATGAAGCAACAAATGAGAACCCGGAGAGCTCTATAGGATGGAAATTGTTTTAAAGTAGAAGCAATCGATATATCTGTGACAGGTATATGAGACTGTGTTTTCATATTTCAATTCAATAGTTACAGTTTTGTCACTGAAAACGTTTACAAAGCTATTACTCTCAGATTTAATATGTGCTCTCTGTAGTATGCAACATCTCCCTTGGAATTGCAGTGTCTGAAATAAATGAACAGAGAGCCCTCTACTGGAGAATATGTAGTGTTAGTTACCATGAACGCTTGATAGATACATATCAGCTGAGGGAGAACCATTCTTTCATTTAAAAAAAAGTGTCTAGCAAACAAAACTGTGGTAAAACCTGAAAAAAAAATATGAAAAGGAGCTTTCAATTCAGTTGGATTGAATTAATTCAGTCAGAAATATCACAATTGAGAAGAACTTTTTCAGTAACAACATGCACTCAATTTTTTTCATGTAACTAAAAAATTATTGTAATTATTCATCTGAAACTTAATATTTACCCTGTATAAATGGAGTGACCATATAGGTTGCTTCTGCATTTTTCCATGTATCTTTAAAGCCATAGTAACAGAACGAATGGTTAACTCACTGGTGACTGGTGCTGCTTGTGTAGCATTTTTTGTGAAATGACATTACCTGAAATTACACAACTACTCGCCTTCATCTTGACCTGGAAAATGTTGTATTTTGAGACATTTTGCATGTCTTTTAACCAAAAAAGCCACAGAAACAGTGTTACCATGCTTGACAATGCTAAAAATAACAACACATTTATTTATAAAGCATTTTTGTTGTAAACCATGGCTGTAAATTGCTTTTCAATAGGTATAAGAAAATTGTCCATAAAACTAGAGCCCCGTGTTAATTTCACAACACAAACCCAATGCAAAAAGCAAAGCACACATATTATATAATAGGATTGCAGTACTCAGTAGCATATTTAACAGGATTGTGTTACAATGGAACAAAATCCAGTGATAAATACATACATTTTAGATATTTTTTTGGAAAAGTAAACTAAGGAAAATGTGTCATTTTTGTGTGTTTTCCCACTTCCTGACCAGCTTCATTACTTATGAAGTAAACAAAAACAAATTAAGTGCTAGAATAACCTTCATCAGCACTTTGTGGTTGAATTTCATAATTTTCAAGTGTTTCACTGAGTGGACCTTTTTAAATTATTGACATGCAGTGTACATCCCTTTAAATAGGAGCTAATTAAAAATATATATCTTTTGCTTAGTTTTTTTTTTATATAACTACTGGGTTTTAGTACATGCAAATGCATGATATAGTTAATCAACTAATCGAAGTTGTCTTTTGAAAAATATAGAGAGATGAGTTCGGTAAATCGGGCAGTAAGAAGGGAAGATAGAATTGGACAAGAGAGCTGTACTTGAGTAGTGCCACTACTGATACTTTAGCTTCTGCACTGTCACTGATTCACTTGAATGTGTACTTTATAAACTTGATGTCTTATGGATATTTTGCCCGCAGAGCTTTTTGTTGACTGAAATGCAGACTGTTTGTATTACCGGGAGCATTTCACGCTGTGCCATCGCTACTTTAAACTGAAGAAAGCATAATATTCTACTTCAGCCTTTAGTTTACACCACAATAACCTTACAGGTATTATAAATCATAAGCAACACGGCGCATCTAAGAGTAGCTGCGAACAGAAAACAGACTCCGGCAAGCTTGTCAGTGCTTCAGCGTGAGCCAGAGATGACAGATATCAACATCAATCAGTCTCTGCTCTGCTTTTAGAGAACACCTGTCACACATTCATCACTTCCCAAACAATTGGACAGAGGCTTTCCGATCCTTTTCTTTCTCTTTCTCTGGCATTTTTGCTGATGTCAATCATGCTGTCATTTCCTTTCAGAACATCCATCTGTCGATCTGTAAACCCCCCCCCTTTGTCTGACTCTTCGTTCAGTGGATCCTCCATTAGACCCCTAGAGTCTTTTCCACTCTCTTTTTGGCCAGCAACCACATGGGTGAGACTCAACTGCCAATGGGTGCATCAGGCAGTGGGCGTAAAACATGTCAGTCTCCATGGTGACAGACGGCATGTTCTGCATGCTGATATCCGGACACACTCAAGATGAGTGACAAGCTCATGACAATCCAGTACTCATTTATCACATCAGCGACAAGGAAAAATACTGCAGCAATAAAGATTATTCGTCATGCACAATGTTTTAACCAATGACATAAAGTGAGTAATACTGATTATCTCAGTTGGTGGGATGTAACATCCTGACACCACGCAGTGGTGCAGTAGTAGTTACACAGCCAGTCTATCCGTGGTGTCTCTGCAGAGTTTGTATGTTATCCCTGTCTGTATTTTTTTCTAAGCCTAATCAGCTTAATTCAAAACTTTCTGATGACAGATTTTCAGTTGTTCGATTGTCTTCAGTAAAGTTTAAGAGACAGCATGATAGCATTGCCAGTGAGAATATTCTTATTTCAGCGCAGTTAGGGTGTTTTCTGGGTGACGTTTACATGTTCTCCCCTGCACATGTTTTATTTTTGGGTTTTTTTGTACTCACATAGTCAAAAGAAATGTGTTTGAGGTTATTTGATGAGATTATTTGATGGCCTGTAATGGCTTTTGATGATAGAGTGAATGTGGGAGAGTTTGAAATATGTCCCGCAATATAGACAACGCATTAAACTTGACCATATTGTACTTCTGAGTTTAAACACTCGCTAAAGATTGATCAAGATAGTCCATCCATCCATCCATCCATCCATCCATCCATCCATCCATCCATCCATCCATCCATCCATATGCTCAAATGCATGTGTTAATGGAACTTTTATCCACACTGGTGTTTCCTCCACAGGAGTGTTAGCCACTGCGCCAGTGTTCAAATCTTATTTTTGTTCATTTGTTTTTGGGCAATACTTACCTGAGAATGAGCTTTGGACTGCTGGGGTACTTAGCATTCATGTGGGTGTTGAAAGGATCTGCTGCTAATGTTTTGATGTGTGATACCATGACACACTGTTAGAAATCTTTGCCAAAAATCAAAGTATGGCCCATAATAGCAGTGATAAGCAAGAGTGCGAGACATTTGGCTCAAGGCACAGGTGGGAAGGGCTACATCCATCTTGTTCAAAGGGCAGCGTCCTCATAAATCCCCCCCTCTTTTTAAGGATGTTTTCTATGTGAGATCAGAGGCAGAGACGGATATTTAGTGTGTCTCATAGAATTGTGCGTGTACGTGTGTGTGAGAGACCAGGCCCAGCCATCCACTCAGCAACGGTACTAAATCAAAAGAATAGGGCCCCTGCCTTTTAGATGACGGGTGAAGCTGAGCTCCCATCATGAGGTAACAGTAATGAAGCATACTTACTGAGGATGCCGCAGCAGCATCGGGGAGAGGGGGGTGCATTAAGACCCTCTGTTCTTTGTCACACCTGGCACACTATTTACCATCCCATGTGACTGGAGGTATAAAGACAAGCCTAATGCAAAAATGGATTACACATGGCATCTTTTACATTTGTAAGTTGTGTGACGCTAAATTCATCAGCTTAAAAAGAAAAAGGTTTCAGTTACAACTTCCAGGAAAATCATCAAATTGAGTGCTGTCAAGGACGCCCATCATTTCCGTGTCATTCTTGACAGGATATAGATCACGAGATAGCAATTCTGTCTTAGTTTTTGCAGGATTGTTCAGCACGATTTGGCCTACAGGCCTCATCATCTTGTTTAATTATTTTGATTAAACCAGACGAAAAGCTGTAGGTGCTGCACTTTACACCCCTCATCAGAGGATATTAGCTAGATTAAAGCATCTTTAATGAACAGCGTCATTACGTTGTGCGCTTGTGGGTGTATTAAAGCTTGAGAAAGACTAATTTCCCAAAAAGTATCTAAGGAGTGAGCAAAGGAGGTGGATGTCACAAACCGAAGCTATTGTCTAAATCCTCTCCAGCCTGCTACTGTCAAAGCAGCACTTCACCTAAACCTACAATATCAAGCTGCAATCACAAAGAATAGTTGCTTAGATCTCTGTAAAAAGGGTGTCAGTGACGACACCTGCCACTCACTGACTCACAGTCATTGGGCCGTGCATTAAAACGTCATCTTGCTTATGCACTCAAGCAGTTATTATCAAAAACATACATCATTCCGGTGTCGGAGCCAATTACCAGATGACGCAAGTGCAGCATATTTCATGTGATGGTCTAATACTTGTGCCATGAAAGGGCTTTTTTTAATCAGAGGTGGGCAAATACGATGTCTTGGGAGAATGGAAGAAGGCTGTTGATTTGATGGGAACAAGCAATCTCCATTTCTCTGTGAAAGAGACTATGAGGAGGAAACGCAGCTCTAAAGCCCGTTATTGATTCCAGTAACACCCTAATTCTATGAGTCAGATGAACAAATTAACATCACCTTGCAGCTAAACAATGTATCTCAATTAGATCCTTTCTTTTGTGTCTGATGCCATGAGTTTATTCACCCGGTCCCAAGAGTGGTGTGGCACTGCAGGCTTTCCAAAGAGGTGTATTTTGTGTTTATTTTATCCAGTAAGAAAAAGTTTTAAAAGGCTCTCTTGGGATCTAAACAGACCTTGAAATGCATCCAACTTTTTGTGGCTTTTTAGGTCACTAGAGTTCGGGGAGAAATTCAAAAGAAATAAAACACAGTTGTTCCTAAACAATTCATCACATGTTCAGCAGATATTTTGCTCAGCTGCTTATCGTGATGAGCACAATGCCCAGTGGTGTTGTGGGTCAGCGCTGTTGTGTGGAGCTTGCTTGTTCTTCCTCTATGTATTTTCTACATACAAGTGCATTCAAAAAATAAAACGTTAATAAAAGTTTTTCAGTTACGTTCACAGTCATGATATTGTTGTCAGGTGTTTCCCTGTAAAATACCTTGAAACAAATGTGTTGTATTTGGCACTATATACATTTTTTTTAAAGTTAATTAAATTGAAGTGTTAAACAATTATATTTTTGGTCAAGTTTTCATCATGGATTTCTGTTAATATAATAGGGGTGGGGGTGGGGGGGGCACAAATCTTATGAAATATTCCAATAATTTTTAACATTCCCCACAGTACTGTAATATGTGGGGGATGTTAAATTTATAGGAGAATCATGGTTTGAAAAAGCATAACAAGGTTGTTAAAATGTGGCTGCTGACAAGATTTTTAAATATGTTTCAAAACTGGCAAATTGATTAAAATCAAAACTCCCATTAAAACATTGCATCATCAGCTAATATTTTAGGCTTTGCAGTTGAATTGGCTTTCCCTGACTTTTACCTTCTACATTTGACCAAAGGTCAAATTGCAAAATGGTTGAAAGAGGTGTAAAAGCGTCTATTTTCAAACGCACTCGGGATTCACAGTTCAAATCGGGAAAACGTTATATGTAACAACAGCACAAGATGCATGTATTCTGTTGGAATTGGTCAACTTTTTGTGAAAATGTTCAGACAAATCACAATGTAACGCTCATGTAAAGGCGACACAAAAATTCACACACATTTACGTCCCCATGTGCCTCTGAAGTGACAGTTTGATAAGATGTGCTGAAGCAGCTTGGCACATATTAGCATACCCAGCACCTCGTCGCTGAGCTGTCACTCTCCACTGGACAGGACTTGAGTTGAAGTGTTACATCCTTTGGATCTCTGGGGCAAAATTTTACATCTTCCTTTTCCCTTCCTTTCCTTTCCTTTCCTTTCCTTTCCTTTCATTTCCTTTCGTTTCAGATGGATTAATCCTCTCCCTTATTGAAATTGGCAACACTATCCACCTCTTTCAAGCAAGGTCACCCTCACCTTGCACAGACATTATTAATCAGAAAAGTCACACTTCACTTTCAATGTGAATGCAAGAGACATTGAGGATCACATCATTCACACATTTTTCAAATGTGGCTTATGTTGGCTGGCAACATGCCAATAAACAGATTGCATTGTTTTCAACTGTTCTTTTTCTTCTAATTCCCAGTGGACGAGACACAAAGTGTTCCTGGCACACACAAAAAAGAAAAAGAAAGTCTATTAGCAAATAGAGCAGGGACGTGAGATACCATCACTTGAGACACTTGTGAAGAAGCATCTTAATTCCCAGTGTGAAATGTCGTATTAAGAGCTTCACACTTGTGATTGAACTACCCAAAGACACATTTTAATGCCCTCAGTGACCAAGCAGACGCTGGATTTCTCACAAGACCATCACCCAAAAGTCTCATAATCAAAACAATTTAGCAGATTTATCTTTTCTTTTCTTTTTTTCACTGGAGTCATTTAGCCTGTAAAAGAAAAGGTAAAACAACAGTTGAGTGGTTCACTTTAATGGAATTGTGAAGGTGATCTTTAAACATTCACTTTTCCTTCAGGTCATTCTAACATGACAGAAAAAGCCTCTTTTTAAAAAAGAAAACTGTTTACTGAAGATTTTGTCAACAAAAATAAATGTTAATACAATTGGAGTTTTTTTTAGGAACTAAATATTTTTGCTAATTCATTGTAATCCATTGTGTTACATAGTGAATCTGAAACTCGCAGGATAAATACATATACAAAGAGACTTTTCTGTGTAAATATCACAACACATTTAGATCTTTCATCAATTCCAGCAGCTATGTGTTTGGTCCAGACTGAAATAGTCTCAGCATTTGAGTATTTGTGCAAACATATAGAGTTATTTGATACAATTTCAACAAAGAATGAACATTAAAAGATGATTCCAGTTTGTTTTCAACATGTTGTCGTTAAGAAATTAACTTGCAGGGCCACTAATGCAATTTTTAGTTTTAGTTTTCTTAATTTTCTTTTCTTTTTTTTTTAGGCTGACTGAAGGCAAACAGATATTAGACAGCTGGTAAGATGCTGATACTAATTAGCATGAGGGATTCCCCAACGGGGGGGGGGGGGGGGGGGGTACGTGCTGGCTGACAGCTGATTGTGTTTAGAGTGGGGAGCTTGAGTCTGGCTGGTCTCAACTTCCTTCTTTTCTATTCTTCAGATCACCAGTGTGTGTTAAAGCTGTCCAGCAACCGTAGCGGTCTGAGGGTCACACATATCAAATAAACCATAAGAATCCTTGTAGAATAAAGCTCAGACATGCAAATCTCTTTATTGATTTTAGTTTGACTAAGAGTTAGTATGTCCTCGTGGCGTTTGTCTTTAAATCTTACTTTAAATGTATGTAAATGATGCTCTGAGAGGGGGTCCACGGTCTTTATTGAAGGTAATGTGAAGGCAGCATCCATGTCAGATGTTGGGAACTCCTGCTAATGGGTGAAAGTGCCTTAAAATGGCAAATGGATTTCACTTATGAAGCACTTTTCTTGCTGCTTCAGCAGTCCCAAGGCACTTCACATTAAGGGACACACATGCAGACACGCAAGGGGCCATTGGACGACGGTCTCCTCCACCAACTGAGTCACAGCGCCCCGCATAATAAATGTATAATAAGACATTTAAGCTTTTCTGCCTGTCGCTCAGCAGCACAGCAGTGACTGCAGAGATAATTTATCTTTTAAGCTGCTTCTTGCCGTCTTTCTCCATGTGCCTCCATTCTTTGTCTCTTTTCATTTATACGTTCAAACTTGAATGATGTACAACCATCTTGATAATGGTTTATTGTCCATGATACAGTGTTACTGCAGCCTCACATGTAAACGAGCTAAAGTGATTCCCGTGGGGAACGCGGCTTGCTGATCCGGTCGGAGAATCCTAAGGAGAGTTATTATTAGCTCCATTCCAGGTGACTAATGTCTGTGTTTACCTTCACTCAATATCAAAGAAACACATTTAGAATGACTTGTAGAAAACAGATGTGATTCTGAGTGGTTCTGCTAAATATTGTGCATACGATGCTACTCCACATTTTTTCCTGCAACGGTGTTGAAAGAGCCACAGCCACAATGAAGGACACAATAATAGGACTAAAAAAGGAAGGGACTGTTGAAAAAGTCAATACACAAACTGGTTCTCCTTAAATACCACCAAAATGTCAAAGCTTTTTCTTATTTCTAACCATTTGTCTAATTCTGAAATTTCTCCAGACGTTTGTACCGACAATCTTCCCTTGGGATTATGAACTCCAACTATAACTTAGGTGATACATTAGGCAACTATCACACCATTTTATTGTAACATTTTAACTTTGACCTTAATTGTGCATGGAACAGGAATGTACCTGGTAGAATCTCCAGTAGCTTTTGTTGCTAATAAGCAAATTAAGGATTATCTGCATCTCGGTTTTTGTGAATTGTGTCATGCCCCTATGTTAACAATTGCATCTTGGCCAGCATTTTGAGATTAATTTAAAAATGTATTTACTTACATGTGGATCCAGATATAGTCTAGAGGGTGACTGCTGAATACTTGTTTATAAGGTAACTCCAACACTGTGTTTTAGCCAACAACATTCTGTGTGTTACCTATACCTATTTCTTTTAGTGACTCAATACACCATCTGGTGGTGCAAACCTGTATTGCAACACTAAATGAGCTGGAGAAGATTAGAAGACTTGTGTTTTTTTTTGTATGTTTATCAGGCAAACTGGTATCTTTGAGATAAACTCAGGACTGTTGTTTTCCATCATTTACGACTCTAATAATTCCCCATTCAGTGAAAGTATAACATGTTGCTGTTTAATCTTTAAAATGCTACAATTACATTGATCTGTGATATAAAACATAAAAAACTAAATTATATTGAAATAGCTCTTCCCATTACACATAGGCGCATACTGAAGTGATGAAAAATAAACATACTGTCTAATTGTAAATAAACTGTAACTGATTTAGTTTTTGGATTAATGAATTAAAATGAGCTCTCTGCAGATTGACATTGCTGAATCAAAAAATAAAAATCTTACCATTTGATTGCCATGAAACATCAATATATCTGTGTGTTATTGTGCATAACTTGTAATGCCTCAAATAGTTTTGCTATATTCATCATAATTTCAGGCTATGGATCATGAAAATGAAAAATAGAATGTCCTAAAATTTGATATTTATTAAGATCAGAGGTTGATCCCATTATATTGACAAATAACCATAATGATCACATTTAAAATTAAGAAAAAAAAATATAAACAATATTTTAGATTATTAAGAATGTAGAAAAAGTATTTATCTTTGGGGGGATTTCATGGAGCACCTTGTGAAGTTAATGTTTAATGATACATCTAAAACTTTCTGCAGAACTGTTCCTGTTTGTTCAGCAAAAAGCACGTGAATGTGGAGCGATGTCGCGGCACCGCAGTGAGTCCAGGTGATTTCTAAACAGCCGGTGCCCGTGTCAGAATGACAGATGGCGCTGTTTAAACTCGGCATCAATCTCACCTGATCCCTCAGCAGTGACTGGTGATGTCTTGCCAGCGGGTTATATTTGCCGGGAGCAATGACAGGGTGATTCAAACGAAGAAAAGATTGAGCTGAAACATCTTTTCGGGTGATCAGCCACCGCGTGTAAAGTCAAAAGCTTGCATTAAAGTGCTGAGATTTCCAGAGAGCAAGTTTTCACTTGACACCTACAATAATTGATGAATTGATTCTGTGCAACGTGCATCAGGCAGTGAGGGCAACCATTTTGCAATGATACAGAAACGTTAATAGTAGCTTATTTTATTTATTTATTTTTACAAAAGGAGCCTTGTGTATGTGGTTTACAACATCTCTAAATATTCCTACATCAACCATTTATTAAAAATAACAGGCTTTAAAAGTCCTTCTATCAACAATGTAAAATCACAGATAATAAGAGATTATTGTGTGTCGTAACTCCTCTTTACATGGCACAGTAGACACATTATTCCAGAATTATTATATTTACTCCAGTGTATTAACATTTGAACAGTTATGGTGCTTCAAAGCTGCATTTATATCTTTACAGCATCACCAAGCCCAGTAGATATATTAGATGACTGAGCAGAGTGCCACCTCTATCTATTTCTGTCTAGCCCTGTGTCTAATATCAGTCTTGTCATATGAAAAAAAAAAAGTACATAATATGACAGAAAAAACTACTTCCTGACATTAAAACTCATATTTTGATGGGTATTTTTTTATCCTAATCCACTTTCCCTTTGGGGCACAAAACAGTCAAAACAAAGGCTAAACATCAATAAGCAGACTTGAGAAACAGATTCAAGCCCACCAGCTGTAATATTTGTGTGGATGCAGTACATTGTCAGTTGTGAAAAGCATTAAAGAAAATGCATCTTTGGCAGTGAGGTAATGCTCGAGTTTAGGGTAAAGTTACTGTATCCCAGTTGGGACGAGGACTAGTTGCCATGGAGACGGCAGCCTCCAGCATCTGCAGTAACGCAAAACTAATTAACTGAACAGTGGAAATGTTAAAGGTACAGCTTCATACACAGTAACATTTTATTTGAAAGTAGGCGCCACGTCCCCACTCACATAACTATACATTTACTACATAGTTACAGCTGGTCAGTTGTTTTAAACTTTTGGAAACATACATGTACCATTTTCCCATCTCTGTCTATAAATATCTGTGCTCACTGAAGGAAACGGCTGCTTTATCAGGTTTGGATGGAGATCCAGCATTTTCTCGGCGCTACCACCAGCAACCGGAATCAAGACAGAGCATATGCTGGTATGAGCAACATAACCAGCATAATTAATGCAAGTCACATCAGCATTTATGGAGCTGGTGTGTAACAGTTCAACCAGGAGTTCTCAAAGCGTGGGAGGATGAGCCTGCCCTCGATACGCATCCCCTGGATTGCAGTAATTCATGGTTGAAATGCCTGATTTCCTTAAATATCATAACATATAGTATAATCATGAACTGCATTGGGATGCAATAAAACACATGATTTGTCACGTGGTCAGAGGTTTTTTTATTTGAAAGTTACTAGATCTTACAGTATAGTCTACTTTAAAATTTCCCCATAACACTTTTGCCAAAAAAGTGTTGTAGTTTTACCCTCCACTAATTCTCCTGCTCTGCCACCAAGCTATCTGACAACCCTCAAAAGAGCCTCGCCCCACACTTTGAGAAATACTGAGTTAAACCAGCATGAACCAGCAAACAAACAAATCCTTACTTTTCAGTAAATCAGGAACTTTCAACAGCTCATTATTCAAAGTCATTTACACACTGCGTTTGCAGAGAGGATCAACTATCAAGATACGTGAATAAAGACAGAAGGCTACGTGTTCAATTCAATTTGTGCTTCTAATTCTATTTTGTTAACGTGTAGATATTATCGAAACATAACTGGACAGACTGTAACACTACAGGTTGATTCGCTACCGATACCCATCTGTTATTACTGTAGGTATTTGACTCTGTTGGATTCATTTATAATGAGGTGACTTGTGTGTGAGCACTGCAGAAAGCGTGTTTGTGAGATTTTAAGTGGATTTAAGGTACTGTAATGAAGGGAGTATTCTGTTCTTTGTTTCTTATTGGTTAGATAGTTTAGAAACTCACTGATGATCAGTGAAGATCCTGAGTTCCATCCACCTAAATGAACTCTAATGTCACGAGCCTCAGTGCTGCCTAACATGAAAATAATACTGGTACTATGTAAATCTTTTAACATTTAGCCTCTCTGTTCAGTCGCATAATTAAACAGTACTGCTCTAAATTGCTTTGCAACTATCTGCTGGATGTTTCAGATGCCCCGGTTCAACCCGAATCTCAAGCCCCATTTAATCTCCATTCTACTCCCTGCATTACCATCGAGGGTGTTGTCTGAGCAGAAACATGGAAACAAACTTAGGCAAAAAAAAAAAAAGTTCCCTTGATTAATGGTTGAGAGCAGTTTGTTGTTTCTGCTCCTGACTAAAGAGTTGTTGTCGTGCACACATGCTTCCTCTTAAACTTCTGGCCGTTCAAAAGTGCTTCTTGCTGACAAATGCAGCCAAATCCACATCTTTCTCTTCGATGAAGAAATATAGTAGTCCATATGTCATTGTCAAGTATCCAAACTATGACACCCTCGGGGACCCGGACTGATCCCAACACCAAATGTGAGGAAGGAAAAGAAAAAAGCAAAGAGGCATAGAGAGAGAGAGCGGATGTGTATCTGTCTACAATGCCTCGTTCAGGGGTCCAGAGATCCAGAAAAAGCAGGATGCGTGTTTGCAGTTTCTTTGTAGGTTCATCAGAAAGTGCAGGCGTAAACAACTCCCACCACCACGATGTTTCCAATAGTGGCAATGATGGCGATCCAGAGCCAGATGGCATCGCTGGACATGGACTGCTGCTCATCCTGCTGGCCGTGAACCGAGGCGGCCGAGGCCGCGGCGTGGACGCTGGCCGAGGAGTTGAAGAGCGAGTGCTCGCCGCTGTAGTCATCATTGGGCGAGGAGTCCATGAAGGCTCCAGTCATAACTGGGATCTGAAAGAAAAAGAATGTGAAGTTTATTTTTATTTGTGCAACTGAAGCATAACGGATGGCCTGCGCTTGAAAATTAAGTTAGAGAAGAGAAAATGGGAAATGTCACATTGGACTGCGCTATTCCAATTAGCTCTGTGCTATATTTGGGAAACTGAGGCCTGCTGGGCCCACGCATCAGGGATTTTGTTTTAATGCATTTTTAATAAGAATCAGAACGGACGTAGTGTAGATGTGGCCCAACCACGAACAGTGTCATGTCCATTGTACTTACATCAAAATGTAAAACCCAGACAAGCAGGAAAAGTAAAAATACCCAAACTGCTGTAGCGTGTCTCGCCAAAATCCCCAAGCAGCATAATAAAGTCCGAAGGCTCCAAGCAACCAGCCTCACAAACAAAGTCTGGCATTCAAGCCCAGGAGAATTGTCTTCTGGATCTTTTGGTTCACAGGTTGTACTTTGCCATTCGGGGAAGTTTCAGGGGCAACAAGTTGTAATACCAGCATATTGTACATGTTGAGAATACTGAATATACACAGCCAGGAGAGCTTACAGTTGTGGGAAGACCTCAAGAGAAAAGCAACTTCAGCAAGACAATCTGCTGCATTGAGGGTTAGTTTTTAATTCAATTCACCAATGACGACACACTATTTGTGGAAAATAATGGCGCGCTAAGGAAAGATGGCATAACTAACTTTAAATGGAAATCACCAGTGACATGCCGTGAGCATCAGGGTTGGATAGGCGGCACAAACGATGTCAACACCAATGACAGTTAAATATTGTGGTGTGCTATACATAGGATTAACAAATGAAAATATGCTCTTCTCTTTATACCTTCTGCAATCAGCAGGGCCTTTTATTTTGACAGAGAACACAGGAGCACGATGGCAAGATGACATGACACACAACCCCCTCCACTTCTGGATGCCAACTAAGTAACAAAAACACAACACAACACAATCATTGCCAACACTAACAAGCTTAATATAACCCCAAATATAGACATTTGAAACACCGCCAACCCAACTCCCATAATGCATTGCAGCAATCAGCTCTGTAACCGCTACATTGTTTTGGCTGGCTGGTGTTAATCTAACAAAATCATGATCGTAAAACACCATTAAAGAAACTTAATTATTCAATAGCAGTCTCCATACGCTCCCATCAAGCAACAAGATATAGCTCATGACATGGCAGCGCAGCTGTTGTTTATGTTGGAAACACAGAAACACTGAGAAAATCGAAACAACTCTCAATTTTAGAATAGAATAGAATATCTTTATTGTCATTGTAACATAGGTACAACAAAATTCTTTTTGGCAGTTGGAGCAAAGAGCGCACTAACCCAGCCTGCGTCTGACCTTTCCTTTGCTGAATGTCTGGTAGCTCAGGTGTTGGTCTCCCATCTTTTAAAAGCTGGTGTTTTCCCTCAAAAGAAAGTTGTTAAAATGTCTTTATCGTCTCTAGGGCGGTCACCCTGCCTGTTAACCTGTCAACGAGCTCGAGAGCGTAGAAGCGCTGTATCAATTTACTAATGCACTGTGATATTTCTCTGTGTTTGGACATTTACACATAAAAGCAGTTACGACTCACCACAAATGATGATTCTTAAAAACTCAGGCCTCACGTTGTGTGTGAGGCCTAAATGAAAACTTGCTGGTGTTGAGGCTCCCTCAGTGACATTCTTGTCTTAAAGTTTCCATTCTGTGGTGTGTTTAAGTGGCAGGCTTGTAAACCTTTCATCTTTTTCACTTTGGCTGAAAATCTTGCATATTGTGTCGCATAATATTGTTTTAAATAGCGGAGCCTTTACTGTATGTGCGCGACTGTTAGGTGCGCAGTGCAGTGCGCACATATTGTTGGCATTTACAGTAGAAAATAATCTCGTGATCCCTAAATTCCCCGGCACCGTTACTATAACACCAAGCTCTCCCAAAGCACCCGCAAAAAAGAAATCTGGCACCGCCACTGCTTGAAATACAATACAAACCCACTTGTAACCTAAACCTGCTCATTCTGCTCAAGTGTGAGAATGCTGTTGATTTAATTGTCTTCTTTTGATGAGGATGTGCTCATCAACTCACAACAGACGAACCAGATTGAAAGCAGTGAGTTAAACCTCCGAGGTCTTTCCTTTCCTTTCCTGGCAATCATCGCATGCCAGGTTTGCTACTATTGGTCATGCATTAACAAGTTCGAGTGCTATATTAAAACAAATGAGATGTAACTGTGCACGGCATCATTAGTAAGTGGATACAAGGGTTCCCACAAGACATGCAGGGTCCCCTCTGTGTCTCACACAACATCAAGTGTGTGTCTGTGCATGTGTGTATTTAGAAAGCACCTCTTGATTAACAAGTTCTGAATGTTTTAGATGTGGCAAGTGAAATGATGAATTGCTTGGGACAACGTGTGTGTGTGTGTGTGTGTGTGTGTGTGTGTGTGTGTGTGTGTGTGTGTGTGTGTGTGTGTGTGTGTGTGTGTGTGTGTGTGTGTGTGTGTGTGTGTGTGTGTGTGCGTGTGTGTGTGCGCGCACATGCGTGTGTGTGTGTGTGTGTGTGTGTGTGTGATTGGGAAATGCATGGTGAATCTTTACCACTCTCAGACTGGAAAAGGAGGCTCTGCTGAAGATGTGGAAACAACAATGCTAAAAATACCTCGGAGGGATGTTGAGCGCTCACATACACAGAAATTCTCTCTCGCTTGCTCATTTGCTCACCTTCTCCTCTCACACTCGCAGCCCCCCTCCCCTCCAACACAGGCTAATGCACAAAGACATTAACACACATACACACACACTCCTGGTCTTCCCTCACATGGGGGAAAACACTGTTTAGAAAGCATTCTCCTGCTCTCCATTCATTGGCCCCTGGTGGTGAATAATGACATGACACATCATGTGAAGCGCCTGCTGTTCATATGAGCATGATGAAGGCAGACAGGCATGCATGAAGTCCAGCAACCTGGGTCCCCCCTGCCCCCATCTTCTCTGTCACTGTAGTTGCTGATTCGTCCAAGTATAGCATGTCACACACACTTCATCTGTTTTCACGTTTGTTTATATACTAGGGGGCTTATACATGCAACATGTATGGGTAAGGTCAATGGAAAATGGCGTAACTGAAAGTGACAGATAGAGACACTACATCAAAGATACTGTAACATTACATATATGTCAACAGAAACCTACAGAGGAAAATAATATTTCTAACATGCCAACAATTGCAAAAAAAAACATATTTTATATGTATCTGATGTTGAGTCAGCCACAGTCTGATCAATTGTTCATAGGTAAGTAACATGACAAGAGCTCTATTCATGAAGAAAGCAATTTAGACAGGAAACAACTATGTTTGAAATCATGAAACAATTTTACTGAAAAGGGAAAATAACCTAGTTTATGTTTCCCCTTTTTAAAAACGTTCATTGTTGTTGTTTTTAATGCCCATACGATGGAATTTTGAACGTATTCCCTGTTTTACCTGTTTTATAGGGAAGTGCTGTCATTCATTGGGTTCATTTTGAATCTGTAATACAGGTGTGGGTTCCATGGCGGCACAGTCGTTTGCACGCTCGCCTTACAGCACCCAGCGCCCACAGAACAAAAACATGCATGAGGTCAATTGGTGACACTGAATTGTCCCTAGGTGTGAATCGAATGTGTGGTTCTCTCTGTATTTTTCCCTGACCAGGGTGTATTCTGACCTGGAGACATAATGATAAAATGAGAATACGCACCACAAATTTGTTTTCATATCCCATTTGCATTTTTAACAGTTTTATGGTGTTGTTGTTCGACTTTAGCTTTAACCAGTTTAAGGCTATGACTTAATAATGTCAATGTGAGCTACTAAATATGTATATTGGGTAAATAAATACAGTGTTTTTGTATTTTGTACCCATCTCTTAAGTTTTCTGTTGGGATTTTCAATAAACCTTACAACTATCATCTAAAGGGTCAAACCATCGTTCAGGGAATTTGTGACAAAAAGTCTTAGAAAATCCCACCCTCCACAGTTCATCACATCAAATCATTCAGATAATGCGGAGAATCCTCTGTGCATGAGGGACAAGCCTGAAGGTCAATATTGAATGCTTGTGATGTCCAGGCCCTGAGGCGACACTGCATTAGTAACAGCCACGTGTACCAGAAACCACTTCAAGGGCGGCACACTTCCAATGATCATGGTTTGTGAACACAGTTTGTTGTGCAATCCACAAATGCAATTTAAAACTCATGTGAGAAGGACCACCACAATCCTCCATCTTCTTTTCAAAGGGAGGAATTTAAATTAGGACTGATGCAAATTTAAAACTGTTCTGAACTTCCAGGAAATTCTCACTGTAAGCTCCGACAGGGTGTACTTGTTATATTCTGAATATAATGTGGATTTTCAACAATCTGCTGCACGCTTATGTTTGACATTTTTCTCATCTCTTATTTGAAATTTGGTCTGAATTTGAATGAGAAAAACTAGAATTTTAAACTATTTTTAGAGTAGTTTGGCTGTTTCCAATTTACTTCAAAGAGTTGGAAGTTTTAACTTTGTCACTTTAATATCCATAACTGTCATACTTATTTACTTGCAAATGCAAAGAGTAAAAACCTGAAATTTCATTTGAATGCCTTTAAATGTTACTTTACCGTCTCCCTGGACCTGTGACCTATTTTATAAATATTCAACATGTGACTGAGTTTGATTCATTTTTTTTAATGCTCCCTCTTTCTGATCTTTAGCCTTTTCAATGTTGAAAACCGTATCTTGCATTCAAACATGAATCCTGCCTAATCTAATGTTCAAGCAGACAACAAGTAAAGCTTTCAACCCTGTCTGCATTCTTTATATTAATGTTTTATTTATAAGTAGCTCATTGTCCACAGGAGTATGCTGTTTGCATAAATGGGGAAGTGTACCGAATAAAAAAGAAGCTGATTCTGGGAGTATGTGGAACAGTTTTCCATCTAGTAAAGCCTCAATCTAAATATTTGATTGCCAAGGTTTGCTATTTTTGGCAGCAATGTTGTGTGAAAAGGTGCACATACGCAGTTGTTTCAATGGCATGTCAGTATATCATTATTCTTCACGGGAGTGCCTCTGTGCCTCCTTATCCAAGCTGTCCCACGTGGATCGTGGATGTAAGGTTGGTACAGCGAGCAGTTAAGCACTAATGGAAGAGAGGGAAACGGAGACCTTGATAAGTAGCATCCCAAAGCATCTGAACACTTAGACGGTAATGATGATCATCCCTGAAGAATTACCGTCAAAAAAAAAACGTGCTTCTTGGCATACATGGATGAGTAAGCGGAGTCGTTTATGCCAAAATTTCCTGGAAACTGCAAACATCCACCTCTTGACAGTAAAGTACCAGATAAATGGCTTCAGTCATCTGGTCAGTCGAGCACTACATTTTTAACAGGCACGAGTTTAGCTTTATTTCTTCTGTCTTGTCTACTTTTGTTCCCTTTAATGTTCATTATATAGTCGTATCACAAAAGACCAGGGGTGTCAAACTTATTTGATTTCAAGGGCCACACACAAAGGAATTTGATGCAAATTGGGCCCTATGAATAACCCTCCTTTTATGCAGAGGGTGAAGAAAACATGTCACCATTTTCTGATGCTTTGTTTACTCTGTGGCCATTTCGAAACAAACATTGCAGTCTCTTTTGAATGCGTCTCAGGAGAAAAAAAATCGATCAAATCAATATAATCAGTATTGATAAACTTGAAAAGCATGAAATGTGAATGACCCAACATCTGAGATTATTACAAAAATTGCAGATAATTACAACCTGTGAGATTGATAAGTTGAACACTGCTCATCTGTAAAGGCAGAACATTGTTTGAAAAGCCTTTTTTTTTTTTTTTTTTTAAGTGAGAGACATAAAAATAAATAAGGGTTAGGGTTAGGAACCATGGAGAGTTAAGTCTGTGGATTATTCAAAAGAACCAGAACATTGTTTTTGGAAAAACATGCAGTCATTGAATTTTACCAGTGTAATTTTCTTTCCTTGGAGCAGCAGAATTAACTCTACTCAACCAAGGTGGACTTAGAAGTCTCTCTCCATGCTTAAACAAAACATAAGCACAATAAGGATTATGATTTCCTGAGGAAAAAAAAGAAGAAACGGGGTTTTGAATGGTATTTTAAAGGCTGTGCTACCCTGTGAGGCCAAGCAACAGAAATGGCTAAAACTACAATCTAATAAACAAAAGCAGAAAAATATCTATACTTGCATATTTCACGGCCACTTGGCTTTGAGTGATGGCGACACCTGTGCAACGATACACCCAGAAAAACTCCAATCTACAGCAGATGATACAGTGAAATGTACAATTCCACCTGCTCTGCTCCCACAGCTTTGATTTATTCGTCCCAGCTGTTCTGAGAGCTGTGCCATCCTACACGGATGATCACAGTAATTGTGAAATAGAATGGGTCGTAATTGCCTCCTGTGGGATGTCAACACCAGTAAGAGCTCAAGTGAAATGATTTTGGCACAAACTGGGGGAAAAAAAACCCTCCAAACAGTGGAGAAACCCAAACATATACCTAACCACGAAAGCACTCCAGCTTAACAGTTAAGACACAATCCGACATGTGAGTTTTCTACAATCATTGATGGTGAGTCCAGGCTCTAATCGAAGTTGATTCCTGTATCTGTGTGTCCTTGTGGTGGAAAAAAACAAACTTGAGGTACATTTTGGAGGTTGAGAGAAAGTAGAGGTGGATCCCTGCAGTGTACAGGATGGACTTTGTCCTTTGCATTGCTCATACAATCAATGAAAACACACAGCTGTCGATTTTGTCAACAGTCCCAGCAATCACAGCTCTATAAACTACAGTTTGGTCAGGGTGTGCTGTTCACAAATGCATCTTGTTGTAAGTGAAGTCATATCGACTTTGTTTTTTACTCCGTTGAATCACGCTTTTATCGGGACAGTTCAATACAGCATACACTTTTCGTTGTGCATCTTTTGTCGGGCTCCATGTGTTCTTTTGAATATACAGTGTGATTTTGGTTTGGAAATGTATTTTATCATGGTTTAAAGACAGTGAGTTGATAAACAGTGAGAAGGGCCGCCGCCATCAAAGCTCATCGTTGCACAGTGTCAGAAACTGTGATTGCTTCTTGGAGCTTCAGCTGCCCGGACAGAGGAGGGCTTAATAACCTGCGTCTTTCCTCTGATTGTCTCTGAAACCAATGACAGTGAATCAGTGGCAGACTAAATTCCTATATTTGTTTCTCGTTGAGTGAAACAGATGTTGATGAAAATACAAATATGACAAAAGTTTTTTTCATACTTTTCAAGGCGAAAAGTCAGGACATAAATGGCTAATGGATTTCACAATACAGCCCTTTTCCACTGCTTGAGTGGCCCCAGAACTACTTCACACTCTTAATCACATTCTCTCTCTCTCTCTCTCTCTCTCACACACACACACACACACACACACACACACACACACACACACACACACACACACACACACACACACACACACACACACACACACACACACACACACACACACACACACTGACCAATGGTGACAGCTGCCATGTAAAGGCCTCAATCCATCCATTGGGAGCAATTTGACCAGTCGACCATTTCACATTATTTTAATATATTTGAGACCTTTCTCACTCACTGGTATGTTTTTCAACCCAGGAGCCACTTTTTTCTGCACTGTAGTTATTTTAAAGTGTTATCAGAAACTAGAAACGCTGTCAACCGCTATCGACCGAACAAACAGTGCTGCACACAGGGACAGACAAAGACGACGTCCATGTGTGCATGGTTTCCATTTTTAGCCTCCAATACATTGGAAACAGCACATGTTAACATACTATGAAACATATACACACCTGGCTAACACATACAATTCTACCGATCTCGGCTGATTTAACTGTCAAAGACACTGTCAGCATCTCGCTGCTTGGCTACACTTTGTCACAGACACACACCTTCACACTTACGCGTCGTAACTCAAACATGCTTTTGACATTTGCCTGAAAACACGAAAAAACAATCCCACTGTTGAGCATCTACATGTTATCCACAGAATAATGCCCCCTGGGACATCCCATGCAGGTACTTTAGCTCGCCAAAGTGGCTGTGTACTTAACACGCCAAAAATAACTGTTCCTGCTCACACATGTACAGTACATTGTTACAGCCAAAGTACATACATTATAACTTATGGATGAACTATAAAAAGATACTGTGACAATTAAAAAAAAGAAACTAAGAACTGAGCTTTGGATGTCCAACCTGTACCTCTAGCTCTGCACCTTATCCAAACCAGGCTCCATTACTTACCCCCTACCCGGACCGGGGTCTGTTTCCCTATTCCCTAATTACAATTCAATTCAATTGTCAAGTAAATCAAGGCTTTACTTGACTAAAGCCTTGATTCTTGGTTAGTTTAATTTAATATCTGTCTGACATGGCGTTGTCCCTCTGCTCTCCTGTTGCACAGCCCTCATGAGCTGTGACCATGTCGCCTCTATTTAATCATGTCGACTGGCATCTTGTTACAATAAGTCCTCAGTGGATGCTGGATTCAAAAACCATGCTTCTGGTTGATGTTAGCAATGTATGTGCTCATCAATAAAAACATTTCAGTTTTATATTTGTGGCTTCCAGTCCAGTGAAATGGATTGGAACTGGTCAAACAGCTGATCGGTTGCCAATCTCTTCCTGTTTGAACTTGTAATGAGTTTTGAGTTTTGGCTCTTTTATTTTTAAGTCCACTTCTTCCAATGTCATTTTCAGCTCCTGAGTTAGACATCGTGTCACATTATGTGAAGTAGAATATTGACTGGAATCTATAGGTGGAGTAATTCATATATTTACTGGCTGGAAAGGATTGTTTTATTAATGGCAGGTGAGACACCTTTAGTGATGTGGCTCATGCATGGAAGAATGAAAACTGCCATACAAATAAGAGTGTTTAATTCAGTAATAAATACACAAAAACACCTCAAAACAATCCGTCATGCAATTCAATAAAAATTCTAATCTGCACACAGCAAGGACAAAATACATGCAATGGAATGAGCTTCAGAGGCACCATATACTTTTGTTTAATTTAGGTTTTAATTGATGAGCACAGCTGCTTTGACTCCTTAATAAATCTTTAAACTGTAAACGTGCTGGTAAAAACGCCACAACAATAATCCCACATGCACTGCATTGCATCCACCCAGTCATATTGCATTACTGCGGAGTTCAGCAGGATATACATCATAACAACAGTTAATTCTTACCCTGTTAGGAAGACCAGTTTGAGCACAAAGCTAAACAACAGAATGCAAACTTCTCCTTCTTTTTCAAACTGTTTTTTTTTTTTTTAAACTTTGGTCTTGATACGACAGCACTCTTCTCAATCTGTCTTATCACACTCGCCTCACGGAGGTGTTGTCGATTATCCCAGCTAACTCAGAGGGAAAGGTGACGTACTCACCACTCTGTTTCACTGCTAACACAGTGAGATGATCACATTCACATGCATTCATACCCACGGCCAGTTTAGCGTCTGCCGCACGCAGCAGCATCAAAAACCAGAATTTAAAAGTCAGCGTTATCTCGACCAGGTTGTGAAGGGATTTCAATCTGCGCCCATACAACCTCAATTTGTAATTATAAATTACCTCTAATTTTCTTTAGAAATTATAATATGATTTCTATTGTATGAAAAGCTACAAGATTTTGGGATGTGCAGAAGTACGTGGGTAGAAATAGGCAGATAATTATCCAAGCACAGCTGCACACACTAATGAGAAGCTGCCTAATAAGGAAATCGGAGTGAAACCACCTGCGTGGGTGAACAATAGGCACATTCATATGGTTGCGTCACAATCCGGTATATTTCCGAAACAAGTGAGAGTGACACATAAAGCATCTGTTTGACAGTCCCGGTGAATTTAAATGCTGCCTGGAGCAATGACTGAAGCCATCGAGGAGCCGTGCGCATGTTTTATTACACGCATCAGTCTCAAAAATTGTTCCAGTCCAATCTGAGCTTTTGTCAGCCAAGTGAAAGTGAAATGAAGAGCAGCTCATCCTTTGAAGAGCTGCTGAATGTCATTTTACACAACATCTCCTGGAAGTCTCAACCTGGTGCCACAGGTGTGTAACACAGAGTAAAAAATCAAATAAAATTTGTATTTAAGTCTGACATGAGGACACCTTGATAATTCATTGAAGATCCTGGAAGGCTTCAATGAAACTAAGCAGCAGTCTAGTTTTACTCAAACGGACACTGACATTCAATGTTTAACACAATTTACTAAGAGAAAAGACAAGCTCTGGTGTTTTTACTTTAGATTTGTTTTAATATCGACAGCACTCTCTATACGTCTGAGTAAACTAATCATTTGGAGGCCAAATGCAGACAGTTGGCGCCAGCCATCCAATACGAGCTGTGCCTCAAGTAAAGCTTTGCTTCATTGCTACTTTAATGCACAGTGACAAACATTAACTGCCTGTTTGCAACACAAATAAATAGTAGAAGTAGCATAGTCTGCACTTGTACACCACAAAAGTATATTCTTTTTAAATTCTCCAAAAGGAAATTGTCTAATAATGTCATGTTTGTTGCTGCTTTCACTGACTTTAGCCGAAAATAAATACAATTTACAATGCTGCAAATGAGGGAAGTCATTAATTTGCATCAGAGTACTGAGAAAAATAAAAATCTGTAGATGTTTTTTTTCCCAATTTGTTGGAGAAAAAGTAGCGCTTATACTTTATACAACCGCAGTGGCCAAGAAAAAACAATAGGTCTGTTCCATAGTAGACAGTGGCATATTGAACTAGTCATGCCATAAATCTTGGGGGTTTTAGGGAGGCTTGTTCACCAGAACTGTGGTATTGAAACCTCTAGTTTCAGGCCTGGTTCCTACTGGTCAGATTTACAGCTCTGCTCTCATTGATTTTCCCTGTCCCTGCGGCCCGGCAGCATTTTTTAATAAATCTTATAACTCAATGGAACAAGTGTAGCCCAAGTGATCCTCACTTGACACCTCGATCAATCTGTCAGCTCAATGGAAAATCTTCAGGACAGGAGAAAGTTTATTATACTTTGATGCTATGTCTGATCAATGTATCACTTTCATGTTTCTGTGCCGTACATGTTTTATTTTTTGACATGATACCACATTTAAAAGAAGAAACTAAAACATGTCTTGGATCATCAATCCCTATCACTCCTGTTGGCTTTAGATAGAGATAATGTGATAATGTTAGAGATAATGTGATTACTTAACGTGTGACGCGAATGATTAAAATCCACTACAAAGAGAGTGATTTCTTATTCCAGCCAGATGACACTGGGGAGGAGTGCCAGATGATCACATGATAAATGATTTGAAGTCATGAAAAAAGAAGCAAGCGAGATAGCCAACGATGTGCGTGTGTGTGTGTGTGTGTGTGTGTCCACTTATCTGTTTACACATCTGGGCACGTCTAAGTGCTTTACCATCATCGTGTCTTAACACATTTTACTTTCATGAGTGACTCCCCGAGCTGCAAAGACTCCTCACACAGGAGTTAAAGGAGAAATCCTGACACAAAAAGTTAAGACCAGCATGTGAAAAGCATAAAGCTAAAGCAAAAGAAATCGTTTTATTTTTTTCTTTATCCATGAAAACCTAGGTTTAATAATTAAAGAGCTCAGATCACAGATGATACCATCCTCTTAATAAACCAGCCTTAAAAGTCTTTTTTTTTTTTTTTTTTTAATTCTTTGGGGGAAGATTGTGCTCTATATTTGAGGATCACACTCAGTTTTTTTCATCATTAGCAACACACTTTAATGGAAACTGAATTAGTCATGGTTATGTTTTATATGGGATGGTAGTGTGGAGCTACTTTAGCATCAGCGTGCCCTTCGCCTTGACTTTAAAACTTTTGACTTATTTCTGGTTGGTAGTGGCCAGTGGATAAATATTATATATCTGTCTGTTAACTTGAAACAACATTCATAAGTTGTGTTACCCTACTGTCTGAAGTGACTCAATACACCAACTTGTGAAGGAAACTTCTATTACAAGACTAAAAGAGCTACGGCAAGTTAGACAAGTTGTCAATCACACACATTATTCACTGCATTGTCTTAAACATTACACCAGAACTATTGTTTAACTGACTATTTGACATATTTATTTCACTTTATTTCATTTTAGCTAAGTTTAAAAAAAATGTAATGTCCCTTTTTGCAAAATTTTATTTGAAAATCTTTGTGGATAAAATAACTCATAACTGAAGTTATAGTCTGATTGTTATATTATAGGAGCACCATGCATATGGCATAACTGACACCACACCTTGGGAAAGAAACTTAAGTGCTTGTTAGAATTCAGTGAATCTTGAAAATGCTTCTCTCACCCTGCCAAAACTCTACAATACAGTACTCGTTTTTTTTTTTGTTTTTTTTTTAATATATACGTTTTTGTGTTTGAGCTACATTAAATAGCCATTTCCATCTTCATTTCAAGATAGTTTGCAAGATTTACAGAAAAATGCTCTTTCACCAATGGCATGACCGGTTAAATATTCATGGGAGCAGATATTTTAAATATGCATAAACTGGATTATGTGCAGCATGTGTTTTATGGTGCAGTTTACACCAAAGAACACATCAGGCTATAGCAACAGAGGTTTCTTGCTGGGCAATATCACACCACTTCAAAATCTCCATGCAGATCCAGCTCATCTATTTTAGATTGTGAGCAATTTCAATTAAAATGCACCCAGTGGCGTCATATGTCACCTCTTTCACGTTAAGGATCTGCGGTATCTGCCGTTATGCCCATGCAGGCCCCAGCGGCCGACCTTTTGAATAGACTTCCTCTTGTGCCCATGCCAAAATTAAGTCAAGCGAACAGACAGTATTCATGAGAAAAAAAGTCTTAATTGTGGCAAAAGCACGGATTAATCTATATGATTGTTTTAGATGCCGTTATTGTAATCAGAATGGAAATGTAACTTTTTTCTTTAAGTTCAATAGTGGAAGATTCAAGGAAGTTAAGAGCGTGAGGGTCGAGCAACCTGTGGCCTCTGCTTGTCTCCCATCTTTATTTTTCTTTTGTCCTTGCTGGCATGTAAAAAATAAAAAAACCAATATCAAAAATCAATTCCTTTTCAAGATTAAACGGCATTGTTAAAGGTAGACTTAGTCACACACACTGATATTTGATCGATATTTTCCTTTGAGCATTGCTACTAAAATGTTTAATCGCTTGCTGAGTAAGAGAGCTAAAACAAACAGAGAAAAATGGGGGAAATCTTACAGTATGTGCTCAGTGTATCTGTTGCTGGTTGCATCAGCCACCCCTACGGCTCCATCCATGCCTGCTCATTCACTGTGCAACACAGAGACATTTCAGGCAGGGAGATAGAAGCCCTTAATTGCATCTCCACTCATGTAAGACTTGGTTGGAGGTGAGGTGCATCTAACACTTTGGCTTGGGGTGAGGTGCAGCATGGGTGGCCCTGCTCTGCCCCCTCTCAGACTGTGATCTACTTTAATCTTTGAACTGCAAAGCAGATGGCAATATTATGAAGAAGAAATGCCTTTGCCACTAGATAACAGATTTTTTTTTTTTTTTTTTTTAGGGCTTCTCCAGCTACGTGATTCATAGTGCTGCTCTCTACTTCTCATGTGTACACATTATTTCTGTCAATGGTAAATAATAAGCAGTGGAGATAATGGTTGTGACAAATAGTAATGTCATGCAAATTGTATCAGTGGTCGTCCACTGTGGAAAATGAAAAGCTTTCATCTTAGCTAAACCCATCAGCTGCCGTATCGTTTGGTATTAAATTGTGAAATGTATATACCATTAGCTGTAATACTGGATCAGTATCAGCATTGGTCCTCACAACTACAAAGATTGGTTCATCTCTCATCCGCACACACGCACGAACGCGCGCACACACACACACACTGCCTTTTCAATGCATCAGAAGGTTTCAGCACAGAGAGACACTTCCTCCCTGAAAGGCGTTAATCCAGTGTTACCCCCTTAGAGAAGCAAAGTATGAATTTATCTTCCCTTGCTTAATAATGCAAATATTGGCATGTGCTCTGGAGACTGTTTGTAGAACTTCATTCATATGCACCGCCTCTGGGTCACTACAAATACAAAAGCTAAATTTTAAAGGATCCACTAACACTGAGCACTATGCGGGTATGAAGTTAATTAATTATATCAATGACAACAGCTTTATGAGGCATGTTGGATACTTTTCTTTTAAAATCCAGAATCACACTAAGTTGAGATCTGTGTCCTGTACTGTATTTGTCCAATGAAGCCTCAAGATTGCGGTTCCACTCTTGCAGCTACTTTCATGGAAGCTCTCACTGCTCTGACCTCGTCATTGCCGGTCTCAAATCTTTTCTCTCTCGGCTCTCGAAGGCTTCAATGACTTCACAGTGGCAGGCTCGCTCTTCGTCTCATGTAGGCTGTGAAGCCCTCTCCTAAAGGAGTATCCCACCTCCTGTCAAAATCTGCTTTCCAAACCGCACCATATCTCCTCACTTTATTTACTCTTTCTTCGCTTTTATCTGTAGCCATCTACCAGACAGCATGGAGAATAGAAAGCCTTCTGTAGTTGACTCTTGCACCCTCCCATGGCATTCATGTAATATGCATGATTACAGAATCTGATACATCTTCATCCATCTCTGAATAATTTGTATTCATATATCTCTGCTGCTCTCTACTTAATGTCCTGTCTCATTAATTTCTGTGTTGCACAGCTAAAGTGATCTATTTTCCTCCCCTACCATGATATATTTATATTTACATTTATAATTATGAATATTTATGGTCGGAGTGAGTAGGATTGCCGAGCCTCACTGTGGGATAACTCGACAGGGAAATGTGACTGAAAGGCGGCAGAGGTTATTCATAAAGGTTGGCCAGACGAATGGAATTTCTCCTCTCGGCAGATAAACATACAGGATGGATGTAAACCAGCACGCACAGACACTCTGTGCAGATGCACTCGCCTCCTTGATGGCTGCGCAGTGTCAGAACGTGTTTTATAGCGCTTCAACAATACCAACTCCCTTGCGAGTCTATCAAGTGAAGAGATCTAATTTTGAATTCATAAATACGTTATCTCACTTTTCTAATCAGACAAACAACACACCATGACGTCTGCAAACAAAGTGTGTAACCTTTGTAGATGGTAGACCTTCGTAGACTACCACGATTTCGATTTCCCTCATAAAGGCACTAACATATTTCAATTCCCTTCATTCTCGTTCTGTTGTTCTCACTTGTAAACTTTTACACAATATCCCTCCTATTTTTTTCCCCCCCTCCCGATTAGTTTCTCTCTCGTGTAATAGCCTGCCTGCTGCTGTCACAAACTCTAAATCCCTTGAAGGAACATGATTAATTATCTCCTCTGTAAAATCTGAGAAGTCGAGGAAACACCGTTTTGCCCTTCCGCACTAATCCCAAGAAGGTTTTCAGTACGTAAAAGCGACATAAGTATATTAAAATGTTAATATGCAAACTACAAAAGCTTAATTTACATGCAGAAGTGAAGCTGTGAAGGGAGGGTTGGTGCTGCTGCCGAGAAAAAGTCTTGTAAGAGAACCAAAAACAGTGACTAATTGTTTTAAATAACTTTTTTTTTCGTTCTGCCAATTTGCATTTTGATTAATGTCTGTCAGTGCACAGACTTCAACAGCTCTCATTTGTGCATGAAAAAAAGGGTTGAATACAGATGACAGAAACAGCATGCCGGTAGAGCCACGATGCCTCACGGTATATATATATATATATTTTTTAGTGCAGATGAAACCATTTTCAAATTCATTGAATTTACCGGAAAAGAAGACTTTGCAGTCTTTAATGTAGCCAAAACCCGATGGAGAAAAATCACCAAATAAGTATGAAAATATTCACTTACAAAGAAACGGCCGTGTAAGCAATACAGGTATCCTCATATTAGTACAACTATTAAATGGGAATTTCATCCCAATCCTCTATATAATAATATATGTTCTACTTTTGCATAGGATCAATTCTTTTCAATCAAACTTAGATGTTTCATTGACAATTACTTGCAATTTTAAATCAAATCGTTTAAAACACATCTTTTTGAAATGAGGCAAGGGACCAAAGAGTAGATGGAGAAAGCTCAAACAAGCACTGAGACCATGGAAATGCCACACAAGCCTCCAAAGACTAGGGAAAATGTCATTCTGAGGTAAGAGTGCAATCCACTGCTACACCATGGGGCCCTGTCCTGCCACCAACATCACTATTATTGAGCTCAGCACTCAGTAGTTACCGTTAGATTCACCAAACATTCCACCTGATTAATCCAATAACTGTTAGGTAACATTTACTATTCAAATAGTTCTGTCTCTTAAGCCTTGAGATTAGATTTTTAGTGTTGCAATGGATTGTGTTATTGAAATAGGAACACCACGACATACTGTATATTGAAATGTGTGAATAACAACTAAACATGGTTCAGTTTGTACTTCTATGGCAATAAAATAAAAATAAAAAAACCCAAGGGAATTCCATTATAAACGTAAGGCTTGGTTATATTGAATCGCTGCACATTGCATGACCATATTCAATAAAATCACCACACAGTGGATGTGAGAACAGACTTGTTACATTTCCAGTTTGTGTTCTCAAGTGGCAATGTGATACAAGATGACCATTAAAGAAATCTGCCTCGGTCTGCTCATTTTTATTCATAATAAGCTCGATGAAGAGTGAGACAAAGCAGAGCTAAAACCCAACAGTGTGTCACTGGTAAACAGCCCAGTACTTCTTCACACTGCATGTAAATATTAAAAAAAAACAAAAAAAACTGAATGAAAAACTATTTCCCACAACACCCCCATGGCTGACAGAGTTTCATGTCTTTATTAAAGAAGGACAATGTTTCCTCAGTGTGTAAATTGCAAACAGCACAACAACACAAGTGCTGTAAAATTAAATTAGTAAGCCAGTGCCGACACTGGTGCACACTCGCTGCTTTGCTTTAGTATATACTGCTGCAGGTTGGCATCAGCATTTATGAATGGTTACTGTATGTATTTTCCCTGTGGGAGGAGGGGGTGGGTGGGCGGGAGTTTGTTATAAATTTGTCACGCGTGTGCCATGTTGGCCTAGTTACAGTTCTGTGTTTTCAGATACTGAAACACTTCAGCAGTCCTCTTTCCATCAGCTTGCTCTCAATCTCGATTGAACTTGATTTCTACAGCATGTGCCCGCGTAAATGCAGGTCTAAGTGGGGCATCAAGAAAAGGGGATGTCAGTTTATGGATGATATGGCAAAACACTTGTAAACAGCGGCCAAAATATATGTGAGGTTTTTCATTGCAAGAACATTAAAGCTAAATCATTTTATTGCATGCATTCAGGTGGAGAAATACACACACACACACACACACACACACACACACACACACACACACACACACACACACACACACACATACACACACACACACACACACACACACACACACACACTCAGTGAGAGGTATATCACACAGAACAATGAGGTGGGCGTCGTGACACAATCGACTTGGGAGACACATAAAATGACACTCAGGTGTGAAATTATTCGATCACAACAGTCTTAGTCTTCAGTCTTTGTTTAGTAAATGCAGTGATTAGCACTGAAATATCACTGCTTTTAAATGCTCCAGACATTTTTTTTTCCTTTTACACATGGGTGAGTAAAGTGTAATCTGACACAGCATCAACCCTGCAGGGGATATACAATGTTTACAGACTAGCAGCAAGCCCAAATAGATCTGTGACATGCACACTGCACAGCAGATTGTTGTGTTGCCCTACATGACACCACATGAGAAAATCTCAATTATCATTTATTTACTTCGGCTGCATGCAAAAACACCAGAAATGATAAAGGTAAGGCAATCGTAGCTTTCCCCGAGAAGAGCTCAAAGATAGAATCATTACTTTGATTGGTTAAACTAGGAAATACAACATTATGATTTGTAGCTCAAACACATCACAGCATCAGTGAGGAGAGATTTGAAGCTCGAGCTGAGAATTGATTTGCAACCCCTTGCAGATGACATAAAAAATTCAACATCTTAAAAAAAAAAAAAAAAAAAAACCCAGACACACATCAAAGTTGGTGTACTTCTCTACCACTCATGCATACCAGCATGCGTTGCAAATGATTTCCATACTAAATCCAGCTGACTGTACTGTAAGTGCCTGATTCATCACCCGGGCATTAAAGTTACATGCAACCTAAAATGAGAAGGTCGCAGTTAGATTTGTTTTTTATAAAACATCATTAAGAGGTGAGGCGGCTTAGCCAATACTGTAAGACAAAAACAGTAGCCATAAATCTGACAAAAATAAATAAATAAAAAAGCGAGCAGCTGCTCACAGACAATGGCAGCAACACAGGAGGGAAGTAATTTATACTGCGAGAGGAACATCAGCAAGGGAAATTGAAACGAGTCCATTTGTAGTGTAAATTATGAGATGACTGCAGCTCGAATGAACTGAGAGAAAGAAATGGTAATAAAGTTGTAAGCGAAAGGATATCGCAAAATCTCATGATCAGATGCTGTACTGATGAAGCTGATCGTTTAACTGTGGCAACAGTGTGAACCGGGACCGTCATCCAAACCCTAAACGTTGCCATGGAAGCTGATCTAAAGACAAGACTTTTGCTCGAGGGCGACAGTATTTCTTTGGCAATGGAAGTGCATTATGTGCTATTATACCACCCTGGCTCCCTTGCAGATTGAACACGAGGTGAGTGAGAGGGAGGAAGACAGAAAGCCCCGTCTGTACATCGTGTCACTCGCTGGAGGGCAGCTTTCTTTGAACAAAAGCAAGGTCACACTCAAAGTGTAAGTCTCAGTGAAACAGATCAAATCAAAAAGTGGGGCCTTGCAGTTTCTATTGTTTCAGAGGTATTGTTTGAAGTCACCGGGGTTATAAGAAGAACAAAAAAAGGTGAGTTTGCCGTTTTAGCTGCTCGTAGACATTTCTTTTTTTTTTTCTTACTGCAACTGGAAAATCTGTGTTGGAAATTGACACAAAATAATGATTGAGAAAAAGAGCAATAATTGTATTATAACAGCTGTGGCGATGTTTAACTATAGTTGTGCTTCGTTTCTGCATATACCATTTGTAATCACCACCTGCCATTCACCAGCTCAACAACCACAAGCCACTCTTCATAATTTCCACCCTGATGTGGATTCAGATGTGCAGTTTAGGTTTGCTTTAATTGTGGAGACATTACATCGGAGCCAAGACTCCTCTGAGTTTAACCCCAAATCAGAGCTTAGTTTTTACTGAGAATGGTATCAATACACAGGATGAAGTCGCTTTGAAATTATCTCGAGGTGGGTGGTTAATAGATTATTTATGTAAGGCTACATAATTCATACCTGCAGAATATCACAGGCACCCGTTATATAGGAAGCATCATGCAGTTAGTGGGTTGGGCCTATCGGGGGGTGTTATTACTTCATACTTGGCTGTCACAGTCCATCAAGCTTCTCTTTCATTCTCCCCAGGAATTCTTTCAATATGCAATCACATATTTCAGGTGCAAAACAGCTGGGAGATATTTTGCGTCTACAGCGCAAACATGCTGTAAAATAAGACAGCCCAGAGACACTGGGAAATTATGTCCTGTGATGTGGCAGTGGGGGGAATATACTCTCATCAATCACCGGGTTCTGCATGTCATTTCAAGTATTTAGCCCCGCCTCCTTTAGTTATAAAAGCTCTTCCTTCATTCGACTATATATATATATATATATATATATATATATATATATAGCAAGAGTTTTGAGTGATGTCGATGACATGACATTAGTCACATGAAGCTAACATCTTTAAGCCCTGACTACACAACATTTCAAGTTATTTTTGTCATGAAACCACACACACACACACACACACACACACACACACACACACACACACACACACAATTTGCTATAAACATTAACAATGGCGAGTACACTGACATTCATATGGACAGACGACCAAGTTGGATTGTTATTATAAGTGGCTTTCAACTGTAAGCTAAACCCCAAGAGAATATGGACTGGGAGTCATGCCACCCAGGAGGTCGCCAGGTTTGTGATTGTCCATCTACTCATGCATGTGTAGAAGAACTATTTACTATGGCGGTGGTGCGCAGTAGCACTGTTTGCACCATCTTCATGGAGACCGAGGTCCCGTCCACACGAGACAAAACAATCCTTTTTCTCCTCAGTGTTGTCAAAAAAAATTCCGTCCCCCTATCACTATGACCACGAGGCCTAAGGCCATGTAGTACATATGCCACGCCTTTAGGGGCACTGTGACTCACCAAATACACCAAAAATGCAGAAGCCACAGAAAACATAAAAATTTCGAAGTAGACTTCTGCTCATAGACTTGTAAATATAGGTCTATACTCCTGGTCCTCCTCCTGCTAGGATCAATTGCTTCTGACAGTCAACCTGGAACATGTAGTCTGTGATTGTTGTGGTTATTATATGGCATTGCAGACCGCAGTGGGGAGGAGAGGCGGGGTGATTATGACATCGTTTTTCCACAGATGATCGTCTTTGCTGTCCACACCTCAAATTTGAGCCGGGGTTTTAGAATTTCCCTACTCTGGGACCTGTGTTAAAACCGTTTTCCGTTAAAATGCTGCCGAGTGTGGATGATAGGCCCAAAATGGTGCGTTTACGTGAAACATAATTCTTGTGTGGAGTCTGAGTGTTTTTAAAAAGTTGTATTTTCAATGGCTCTGAGCACTACTATCATTTTAATGGATCCCTGAAACGTTAAAATGACCTCTCAACAAAAGTTTTGAGTTTTCATTTGAAAATGTTCTGCAACCAGCCTTAGTCATTGCAAATGGACACACCTCTTATTAGAGACTAAATTGTGTCTTACTTCTATCAACTGATGTTTCATTGGATTTCTGCCATCTACACCTGCCTCTGCAGTGGTCATTTTACACAACGTAGTTATCTCAACTTTAATCAAGCATCTGTGCTGATCAAAGTTGCTGCGGCTCTTATTACTATATTGCTGATTTTTCTTCCATATCCATATTTAATCATGTGTTTTACTTGTTATATTTGTCAAGGCAGATAAATGAAAAATGCATGAGCTCAGACTTGCTCTATACTCCAACCATGCTAAACCAAACCAGAGGGTAAACAATGGTTTTTACCACATTTGTGGGCAGACCAGATCTATACTCTCCCACCTCTTGTAAAAACAAGCGCATACAAGTCATATTTGAAACTGTGAATCTGGAACCACTGGATGATTTCACAGGGTTTTTATAGAGTCTCAGCCTGGAGACTTGGGGAGGGGGATTAGCATACAGCCAGCTGGTTACAAGACCGTTTGGCACCTGCTTCCAAGAGCCAAAAATAGACTCGCAATTTCCTGTTATCGAGTCAATAGTTCCCATTGACGGAATAAAGATTCCTCAGTTGAACAGAAAACGAGTCAACCTGTGGGTGTTCATTTAACATCATCTGACATTCTATGACTCTCCGCTAGGACTTCTCCTAATGAACCCTTATTTTGATCACAGGGAGGGTGAAAAACAAAGCCACCAGCCCTTCTGCCAAAATAGGACACATCTTGTTTGTTTCGTCTCCTGAGTATTCCCTGTTCTGGCTGTCTTGACGTAGATCCATCAAGTGAGAATAAACAGTGAAGTGGTCCTGTTGCGAGGAGCATGACCTCTCCTTCAACCCGGCGAAGAAAATCATCTATTAATGGAGATGTGTTTCAAGCAGGGCAACATCTTTAAGGCTTTTTGGAGGTGTTCCTCATTAGCAAGTTGCTGGTGTTGCCCTGTGCCCCTCCACCATTTATAAATGTCTTTGAATGTTCTTGCTGCAAGTGTGAATCCACACGACACACACATTTAACTCTTCTGCACACAATGTCATAAAACATGTGCACGTAAATAAAGTAGAAAAGCCAAATGAAAGGGCTTCATGTCCTTGGATAGCTCTTCTGGAAATCCGTTAAAAATAGAAATTGGCCTTAACAAAGACGGATCACCTGCTTTCCATCTAGTTAAACCATTGATTTCTCTTGTTTTTGTGTGCAAGTATCTAATTTGTTGTTTGGTGAGTGATGTTTTCTACGCCAGTTTACATCACTTACGTATGGCCCAAAAAGAGGAGAAAGACTCATAGAGTGTTCATAGAAATCCAGATGAAAAAGCAGACAAAAGCAGACCAGAGGAGAAATGAGCTCCTCGAGATGGAAAGACTGCTGTGCCATTATTATACCCTTCAAATAAGCCTCCACCACGGAGACCAGAGATGTTTTTAAAGGGACAGTCGGCCAGTGAAAGATTCAGCGAGATAACATGATTACGTAATTGGATTTTATTTCAAGCAGCCAAGGACAACGGCGTTCTTGATTTAGGGCTTGTGATAGCTGTTATTTCGAAAAGTGCGTTTAGGAGCAAAATATTATCATTTGTGAACTATTGAACTTGCATCTCTATATCTGGCTTCATATCAGCGGCCGTGGCGCACAAACAAATCTTCTTACTATGTCTCTCCAAGGCTGTCTTTCTAACTTCAAATCATGAAGTCAGCTTGTGTTGGCATTAAAGCGCTTAGTGTTTTGTTGTATCATTTGCCACCAAAGTAAACTAAAGTGTTTTTGCCAGTTCTGTCAGAGCCTGGTCTGTGCGCCTGGTGTTGAGGGTAAATACAGATGGCTCTGTTTGTTGCAGCTGTCATCCACTCCGTCATCCTCATCTTTCCCATGTTGTCTGTCCTCAATAACTCAAGCAGAGACAGACATTCCTGTCAGGTACTTGGGCTCAGAGGTCCAACTTCACTAAATAAGTTGATGAGTAATGAGAAACGCCTGATTGCTTGTCACATAAAGACAAGACATTTGAAGTGAGAATATGGAAATTATTTCTTAATTTTCAATTTGGCCTGAAGACTGAGTACTAACAATCTTCTCTCTTTTTATAAGGCACAAAGATCAAATGCTGGTTATGGAGCATCTGTGTCCAGGCCAAATTGAATAAAAGGCTAGTGGGTCACCAAGTAGTGGAAAAACCAGGCCTTCGGGGTTTTGCTGCCGCATGTGGCAAATCTGTCAACTGAAGCACGTCTGAGACTGGCAGAATGCCCAGGATGGCTGAGGAGACTGTCGAAACATACCAAGACTGACCTCAAATCCAATCCAGCCATACATTTAATTTACTTATGCATGTTTCAGGCTTGATTTCTCAGCTTAATTTATCATGTTTGTGTGCTGTAAGCCAAGAAGACCAATTTACTGCTTCCAACCAAATAACAGAAGCCTAACAAGAACCTGCTAGGATTTCTGACACAACTGTTTGGTGACAACCTTTTATATCTCAGCTTCATTAACCAAAAATAGAACTGTGTTTTCTCCACACACGACCACGTTAACCAGAGTATACATAGAGAGTTCATATATAAAACATGGAGACCATACAGGTCAACCTGTGATGTGCTTCTTTGACTTCCCTCCTTCTCATGCCACCATTGTTTACTGCATATTAATCTGGACAGAGTGGCACAAAATATTCACACATTTTTGTCTTGGTAACATAACTGTGCTGCATCAAAAACACATCACTTTCTTCTTTTCCTTATAAATAGCACAAAAAACAAAGCTGTATTGATTATTTCTCCCAAAGTAAATAGTCGACTGTACTGCTCATCCCACAAACACATGTCCCTTACAGATGTGGAAGCATTAAAAAAGAAAAAAGCTAAAGCTGTTTTCCAATAGTATGATTGATTAAAAAAAAGTTTTCGGATGCATTTCTGGCATCTCACAATCTGAAGAAATGTATGTACAGTCCAGTCAATATTTGGAATTTGATAGACATGGAAAACATTGAATTGTGCTGAAATGTATGTTTGGTGACTCATACAAATATTTCAACAGTACAGTTTCTACTTCAATTTAGTGATACCATAGTGGTCCAGATATAAGACTGAAATTCTTTGTTTTTGATCCGAGAAATAGAGGGAGAGAAACAAGAGAAGCATGCTGGTTGCTATCTGTGGATACGTGACTGAGCCAGTCAATGAACAGCAACGTGGTGATCATCCCGGAGGGAAGAGAAGCCATTCAGCTACAGGTGTTGCCTGGACGTTGTTGCTGTTCAGAGGTTTTAAAATCCTGCCGCTGAAATGCTGTGGATGGCAGCTGGGATGCCATGTGAGGAGAGGAGGAACTGGAGCGACGAGAGCAACCGGAGCTGGAGTGAAACCAGTGAAGCGGGAGATGTATGCCAGGAAAAGGCTGACACACTGGAGACTATGTATAATCATGTATGTTAAGAATTAACTTTTAAGACGTTTGGCAAGGGCGTACAGCTCGCGTCCACTTGTCCTATTTATGTGTTGGTGTCTTATTTAGAGTCTTATTTGGTCTGCAAGTATTAACAGAAAAAGACGAGCTTTGACTAATATACGACTGCCTCCTTTTTTTATGTCCTACATCTGCAGATTAAATATTGTGAAGGCTACAAGATGCAGAGAAATAATCAATACCATTAGCAATTGTACAAGATGAGCTGAAAATCTTAATTTCCTCATTAAAGCTGTGGAAAACTATGCGAGACGTTTCCCAGTTTGATCTAACAGAAAGGAAACAAATTGCCTCATTGAACTTAGTATTCAGAAGCTTCACTGTGATTGTCACCTATTAATCCGTGTTTTGCAATGCTTGAGGATGCCACCACTTTCAACCTAATGAAGTATGCCCCTTTTCATTTCAACCCAGTGAGGCATCGCTGCCAAATGCAAATTGTTCGCCAAACACAAGAGTGGCCGCATTGTTCAGTGGAGACCTATTCAGCATGTTTCTGTGACTTCGTACAGAAGCGTTTCAACAAACAGAGGGGTGATAAATGCAGCCAAACAATGGCCAATTATGTTCCTCGTCTGGATGGGTTTTCACAGTAATGTGCACATGATTTATAGTCTTGTCTTGCAGGATATATTATCACTAAATGCTAAGTGAGCCACATGCTCGCTGAAGGAAAATCTAAATCTAAAAAGATCGTTTGTTTGTAGGCATGTTGCATAAACTGCTGTATCCAGCCCCTTTGAGTTAGCGTTCTTGAAAAAACTTTCCCTTGTCTTTAGGAGGGAACAGTTATAGCGGCATCCGTCATCTTTTTAAGACAAAGTGATGGCGAAGGTCCAATGATTTGCAGACAGTGGAGCTTCACTGAGATGGATGGGTAAAAAAAAAAAAAAAAAAAAAAAAAAAAAAAAAAGAATCATCCACTGTGAAGTCAATCTTTAAAACTCCAGAGACATTTGCCTGACTTCATTCACAGTCACCATTACAGACTGACTCGGGGCACGGGAATGAATTTCACTTCAGTTAAATTAGCTATTACCGATCTGAAAAGGCTGCATTTTAGACGGGGCGGAAGGCAGATAGAGGCTTTAAAAAGGTGAACTGTGAAACCAGCAAGAAATGAATGCGAGGAAATATGGTCACGAAGCACTGGAATCAAAGCAAAGCAAAGCAAAGCCTCATTTAAAGTAGACCCTCCAACTACTAAGGAAATTCGAAGAAAAGCAATTTTTCTTTGCACAGATTGCTCAGCAATGACTGTCAGTAATTTATTTCAGTATTTACAGTCTTGGTGTAAGACTAGCCACGATGTAATGCCAACAAAAATGTCATATTTATTACATATGCACAACTGTCTGGGAAAATTACCATTCAGGGACTCCGTCAGTAATGATGCCAAATGTTGGTCATAATCTGGATTTACTGCTTATCATTCAGAGTTCATTATAAGGGAGCAGCGACAAAGAGAACAAAGGGAGTGATTTGAACACAGGCTGAAATTATTATACTCTCATAATCTTTGCCACAAGTAGTTAGTCTGAAATTATTATTCTTGCATTGGTGGCATTGTTGCACATCAACCATTTTGTCTGAACTGCAGTTTTGCAATTATTCAAATTGTTGTGCTAATTAGGTTAAAAGGCCAAGCTGTTGTTTTCTTCATTTTTTTCAAACATTCATTCAAGAAATAATAAGCTTTTTTTTTTTTTTTTTACAATACGAGACCCACAGACTATATTGCATTATCATATTTTACTTTTATTTTGACTGATGAGCAACTATGTAATTGATTTCATCACTGTCAGGGGTCAGGCTTCATGCTTTCCTGGTTATTACTAAATATCCCTTTCAATCTAGCAATATTGGACCACAAAGTATTCTCAGATAGGGCCATGGTTCAATGCTTTTCCATTTGGAGAGCCTTGATTTAAAAAGATTTTGGGAGCATTTTGCCTCTCTGGCCTGCAGAACAAAAATAATGGTATGAAGCCTTTTAATAGCAGTTGCGCGGAGAATGGCAAAGTAGATGGCACAGGGAAAAACCACAAGCATCCAGACAGTGGGAGGAGGAAGAAGAGGAGGAGGAGGAAAGACTGGCCACATGGCCATAACGCATGTTCCATATGGGGCCCAAAACAATGGCGCACATGTATTACTATGCAACGCAGGCAGTGTTATATTTGCATAGATGACTCGAATTATTTGGTCCAATTATATTGGTGCAATCTAACAGCTTCAATTAACAATGAGAGAGAGAGAGAGCGAGAGAGAGAGAGAGAGAGAGAGAGAGAGAGAGAGAGAGAGAGAGAGAATGAAACGCAGGGGGTTGTTAAAGTTTAAATACTTAAATCCCAGCTGTTCTGCTTGATTCATATACAAAAATACATGAAAGTACAGCATGTCCATATGGGACTACAAACTAAAAATCAAAAAGGTACCATATAAAGTTTGAAAGGTTGGCCGTGTTCAGACAGTGACGATGCCATACATGTCACAGCATAGCAACAATATACTTTATGTCCTATTATCAATATGCGTGCTGTTTACTTTTACAGTTGCAAAAGATGACGTGTTCGCACATGCACGATCTTAACTTGAAAACCGACCACGCCCATAAGAAAAAAAACATAGAATGCAGAAATAATAAAAAAAATCTAAATAAAAGTTATGAGGAGCTAAAAATCTTTGTGCAGTTTGGAGTATATAAAAAAAAAAAAAAAACATAAAATGTCTCACCTGGGCGGCCATGAATGACAGATCCATGCTGTTGCTCCGTTCAAGCCAAGGCACTCAATGAAAGATGCAAACGTGCGTGTTTCCTCCGGTTAGAGCATTTGCCCCGCTTTTGTTTATTATTGGTATAATTTCTTAGAATTTGGCATCCAAGACCTGTGCAGAATTCACGTGGGGAGCATGTTGAAGGATGAGGGTTGAAACGAGCGAAAGAAGACAAAAACAGGACGAGGAGACCATGTAGGGGGGAAAGGGGGACCGAGCAGACGGAGTAATGGAGAGATGTGGCTGCGAGAAACAATCTGAGTGGGAGAGAGAGAGAGAGAGAGAGAGAGAGAGAGAGAGGGGGGGGGGGGGGGGAGAGAGAGAGAGCGAGACGCGGAGGAGCGCAGGAGCCGGACTGACTGACACAGCGGAGGAGGTGCAGTCTCTCTCTCCCTCTCTCTCTCTCCCTCTCCCTCTCTCTCTCTCTCCCTCCCTCCCTCCCTCCCTCCAACAACACACAGAGACACGTTCAATTTCTCTTGCAGAAAGTATACATGCTGTCCATTAATTGATTCTTCCAGCATGATTTTTAAGTTAATGATCCATTTGTATTCCGACACAAATATAAAGCAAATATTGATGAATTGAAAACACAACTCCAACAACAAAACCCAAAAGTGCACAAGTGACCATAACACAATTGGAAAATGTCCAAGTGCTCCCTGGTGATGCATGCGGTTAAAGTCTTGACCTTGAGTTCGGGACCTGGGTTCAAATCCCAGTTGCAGTAGGAACTTCATCATGCGTGAACAAAACACTGCACATTGTAATGACTTGCTGGTGACCCCTGAATAATGGAAACAGCCAAATGATGTTCACTTGAGGAAGAAAATACTAAAGCAACTGAGTATCTTAATAAAAAACGTTTATTCTTCTGATCCATAGATTTAAGAGTAATGAGTACGGATGAAAACAAACAAAAAAATATGATCATGTCATCATGCACTGCTTTGCTTTTGCGAAAAATTAAAAAAATTAAAAAAATTTCACCGTCTAACAAAGGTAAAAGCATGGGCATAATAGATTACAAATACTCAGGTTACTACAATTAAGTACTGTTTAGAGGCACTTTTATTTTCATGAGCGATCTTTGATGTATGTATTGTACACATAAATTGCCAGCAGTTTGCATCATGCAGTCTATTTTAAAACTTTAAGAAAAACACAAGTAAGGACTGAGTATAGCCACAGTTTGTGAATCAACATTGAAACTTTGTGATTGAATTGAAACAATACAAGCATATGTATGTGGTTTTCAAAAGAAATTGCAGTTATTTTTTTGTAGTCATAGATTCAACATCTGTGAAATGGATTTCAAGCATATACACCTGACATATTTTTTATGAAGGTATACGACAATATGTAAAGCAATCGAATGTGTTCAAAAAGTAACTTACTTATACTTCATACTTTTACCATATTTTTCATGTATGTGTTGACTTGGAATTTTTTAAGATGTTAAAACTCGAGCTCTGAAAGACTGCGACATAGGAGCACCGGTGCAGAAAAACTGAAATAGTGGTAAAAATGAAGATAAACGACTAACACAGCTTTACTATTCGTGGTTAAAAAGTAGCAGCTACTTTCCTGCTCTTCCCAAGATGTTGGCACTTAAGTAACAAAGAGCTGCACAGGTTCAGAAATCTCTTTGAACCAAACCACTGGGAGAATTTTGAAGAGAGCAAACAACATCCTTTGGAATGCCAAACACAGTGCTGCTGCTTGTTGCTTTGCTTCCTAGTTAATGGAGTGGATAGTGCTGCGGGTCTGCGGTGTTATGCAGGTCTTCTGGTTCACAGGAAGAGGATTGTGGGCTCAAGGCCTTTGATCTGCCTGTTGGTGCAGAAGTGCGAATGCACGTGATTGTTGCTGTGGGCCTGATTTACTTCATAAAGAGTGTTAAATGGCATGTTCACTGGAATACGTTGTGAATGTTTTGCAGGGGATCTCCTAAGAATAATACTATGACTGACATGAGGATCAAACATGAGCATTTAATCAAGGGCTTTGCACATTTTAGACTCTGTTTTCACGAGAATCAGCTTGAAACACCATTGTTTCCATGTTTGTTTGGTTAGATTAACCACTGAAGGATTGAAAGGAGCCCTTATCTTCCTCCTGCATAGAAATGTGTAGTTGGACATGTTGGTGGAGGAAGTTATATAAGTTAACATATTGGACCATGCAAACAAAGTAAAAATAAGTACGATTATGAAGAATGCAAGTGTCGTAAATCACATTGCTGAATGGGTAGTGTGTGTTAGTTTGTGTGTCTGTCAGATGCAATCCTCCAGATGTTTTGTGGAGCTTATTTGGACCACTGTACAAATACAGTGCATATTATACTTATTAATACATAGTTCATATAGAACATATTATTCCAGTTTAACATAAAGGTCCCATTTTATGTTAAATTGACTTCATAATCTTTTTCTCATACAGGCGAATCAGAGACTTTCCCTTTATGACATCAATTGGGGAAGTAGCCACTCCCTCTGGTCGTGGATACTCACTTTTTTACTCCCTGCCCTCTGCCATTTTTTTCTCCTTGTAAATGCTACCCGAAAACACACAACTCAGTAGCATTTACAGGTATAGACAAAATAAAATTAGACAACTGTGTTTTTTTCAACTATACGAATGGTGATCATAGTTACCTAATAGTAAAATGGTTGAATACACTATTCTCATAAGCAAAGACATTTCTTGAGTTAATATGGAAGTACTTTATTTTAGGTAAATTTTTTTGGGAAAATGTCTCTGAAATGTGAAAAGTAAACAGTCCGTGATTTTCACGAGGCACTTTTCACACACAATTGAAGCTGTGTTTCATTACATTTTGTGTTTTGAATCAAGGAGGAGCACAACAGGTGTATCATTGTGACATCTTTGAAACCGAATCTGTGGATCTACATTCATAAAAAGCATGCACATTGGAATTTTCACTCTCAGGACGCCATCGGTGGATCCGCCGAAAAGCTGTGACCTAAAACTAATGACATGCTGTTGAATTAAGTAGGCCTGCAGAATAAAGGACAGTGCTATTATTCAGTGGAGAGTCTCTTCAAAGAGCCAATTAACAAGCTCTACTTACAGTACAGGGAGTGATTAATTTACTGCTGACCCGGCCTTCACTGTGAATACTAAAACTCAATCCTTGGTAGAGTAACACAAGAGTCCACATATAAAAGCTCTGCGGCAGTATTTGCTTGACTAGTTATTCAAAGTCTATCAAGATAAAGCAAAATAGAGCAACAGACCGAGAATATGGTGCATAATTCTCAGTGATTCTTGAGAGGCTTTCATGACAGGGTCAAAATTCTCAACCTGATCCCATGTTGTTGTTTTTTTATAGTTTACCATTCGCCTCTGCTATGGAGTGGATGAAGGAGATCTCCTAGATCAGCATTTCACAATCCTTCCTCCTGTCAGCTTTTTTTGCTGAGCAGGCATGCACGACATTCAGACCGATTCTCCAGTGTGGGGTGATTTAACTTTACAGTTCAAGGCTGCACCTCCAGCCCCTTTGAACTGGATTTAATGTCTGTATTAGCTCGCTGATTCATGAGAGCATTTGTAGAACATATTACAGATTCAGGAAGTTTATATCATATATGCAGTTTTAACACCATGCAAACAGACACACACACACACACGCACGCGCGCGCACACACACACACACACACACACACACACACACACACACACACACACACACACACACCAAGGATATTTATTTTTGACAAGAAACATGTTTGTATGTTGTACAAGCGAAAGGATTCTCTGCACGAAAAGTAAAACAATGTAAAAACAAAAGAAGTTTGGGTGTTTTTGGTCTTTTTCATTAGATAAAAAGACAGGCTTGTTTGAAAGACTCATTTATAATGACTATTGAGGCTGAGGCAATTTCTCTTGTGAGATGCTGCTGGAGAATCTACAGCACAGAGATTATTTCAAAACTATATTTCCTTTGTTTTGTTTTTTTGTCTATACACATACAGTCATAAATAATGTGACATAATATTTTAATAAGGCCTGTGCTGACAAAAAGGGAATTTATGTGACAGCTCGGTTTCCACAGACAAACGCTGAATTCTATGGTGAGGTTGTGGAGCTTTGACGAGTGTAATATTTCTTATAATCAGATGGTGAGAAACTTGGCCTCAAGTGACTCAGTGATCCAGTTTGGGAAGCAGCTTATATCCATTTTGTTCACTGGTGTGATGGTTTCTTTACAGAGTCTACAGACAGTTAGATACAGAAATTAAATGGATTAAAATTCATGGTGATGTCAGAGCTTAACATCATAACCTAAACATTGATCATTAGACCTAATATGTTTGCATGCTCTGAGGCAAAACGAACAAAATTCACTTGTCTCTTTTTTTCCCCAATGGTGTAATTGATTAAAATAATATTCAATCAGCATATTTTCCATCCTGATCAAGGGGTTTCAAGAGCATCAATATAATTTTTGACTTTGATAGTGTCAAATAGTATCTAAACTCTGAAATAATTCACAAATTAAACATTACTGATGGCAACATCGAGCTTCGCCTGATCCTGATGTGTTTCTCTGCAGTTGTCCTGCTCTTTATCAAACACTGTCTGTTCGGCTCTCTCATTTTGTTTTGGATGTGCCACTGGGCATCCACTGGCCCTGATTCACAGCGGTATAATCTCAGTAAAAATAGACTATTAACAAGCAAACTGGGCCCTGTCATGTAGTAATATTCCAGGTTGATAGTAATGAGTTGGAATAATGTCATGCCACCTACTAGGCTGGCCTGCCTTAACTTTTATGAATGCCTGTATTATGACTGATGTGGTGTGTCACCCTCGCTTTCACTGCCCAGAAAGCATGTGCTTGTATTTCTGATGTCACATATGTGCATTTATGGGTAAGTTATTGGAGGATTGGAACGATGCTCTCCGTTTAATCCTGTATACATTTGATGTGGGAGGGTTTAGGTGTCACTTTGGCTGCGACGGCTCCATGGCAGATCTGATGAATAACATTTCCTGCTGTTAATCTTTGCATCAGGAAACAAAAAGCCATGTATCAAGAATCAAACAAGAAGATAATTGAGCCAAAGCCCCAAGAGAAACAATATATAATAAAAAATGATCCCCACAGCCCTCCCACACACACAGGTTATTATTTGCCAAAGGAGATATTAGTAAATGCTGCTCCTCCCACACTTATACACACAAACACATCATGCATGCTACATGCACAAGCACACACTTTTCCTGCATTAGGCCTTTTCTCAGCATCATGCACTCACTATACAGTTTGCCTTTTCTCAACCGATGAATAGCCAACAAGGCAGGTGATTCATAATTAATCATCAGCTGAATATATTGAAATTCATCGTGCGTGTGTGTGCACATGCGTGCATGTGACCATGAGTACGTGACACAGATGCACTCCTAACGCTGCTTTACAGTCAATGCTACTTACCACATTTTTCATATGAGCCACTACAAGTTAATTTTGGAGACAATCAGTCTAGTTTCAGCCTTTAAAAATATATATTTTTAGGATTTTCTTTTTTTTTTAATCATTGTTATTTAAGTGATACTTTGTTATTATCTACTAGACCAATTTAGTTTGGTCCGATCTAACAAAGGAAATTCAAGCATGGGAACAACAAAACCTTCTGCGTAAACAGGTGAAATACCTTAATCATTGAGCTTAATTTACCAAGATTAGTGAATCAGGTCCTCAGTGTACATTAATAGAAATAACTAATTATATTGTGGAACATTAGTTCCCCAATCAAGTTTTCAAGTATTTAATGATAATAAGACTGAAACTGGCAGGTGAAAAATGCAACATCATGCCAAATTCAGCAGAGAATTTCAAAATATGAGTCTAAGCCAGCTGCATTTATAACAAGGTGAATCCAGGGGGAAAAAATGGGACTGGAAAAGTTGCTCTCTCCAGCTGGAATTTAAATATTCAGTGGCAGATCGTTTTCGACAAAACAATGCCATATGTGTCATTGTGTTGGAACCATTCACATAGTTAAGCTGTTCCTTTCTGAGATAGTATCCTTATGGAACAGTGAGAGTTGGCACTGGAAAGGTCTGAAAGTCGAAATTCCATTAAAGGACCTGATACTTTGAACGTCAGATGGTCACTCAGATCTGAAGCCCCCTCCGGCTCTCAATAAAGATATAAAACTTTAAACAGAGATCACAAAATATTTACAGCCTCACTGTAATAGCCAGTATTTTTAGTGGGAAGCCAGAAAGACAAACCAAACAAAACAATGAAGGCTTAGCACCACAGTGCCTGTGTTTGCTGTCTTTATGTGGAACAATGTGGTTTTGCTTCAGTGGAGGCCACAGACACAGAGCCAAAATCTAAATCAGGAAACACTTGTTAGCAAGATGAATTGTTAATGTTTTCATGGGATGAAAAAAAAAAAAATGCAGTTAAAGGTATGCCGTTACAAACGGAATGACAGCCAAAGGGCTGGAGCTCCCCTCAAGAATGACCTCGTCTGGCTAAATGCAGTGCCGTCTGGTCGTATGCAGAATCCTAATAAAGCTGGTACGCTTTGTGACATTTTCAAATGTCTTGCTGTCCAAACGGCACAAAGAAAATGGATTTGCACAACACCCCGAGCCAAATGCCTTGTTACCCACGGCTGCTTTGTTTTGGGGTTTTTTTTTTCTTTCTTTTTTGTCTTGTTTTGTTTAGTTTTTTTTCCCCCAGAATGCCACTTGGTGACATTGCCAAGATTACAAGCCACATCTCAGTGCAATGAAAACAGATTACTCTCTCCTTTCTACTGAGACAGAGTTGCATATATTCCTCTGGCTTTCAACATGTTTGTATGATCAGAAGGCCTTCATATTAACTCTTTCAAAATGTTTACATTAAAATAGAGATTAGCCGTTTTGTGCTGGGTTCATTCTAAATGCCGATACGAGCACATGTATATGGTATAAATATCACTTGACATAGTACTCACCTATCATGAATACATGTGCGTGTGTATTCATTTCAGACGAAAGATCAGCACCGTGCTTTGACCTCTGACCAGTCAACCTTCTGCTCGCAGTCCTCGCAGAAAACACTCCCTTTTTTTCTGGAGAAACAACATCAAGGTCTCACGTATACGGCCAAGGTCTCTGACGGCTGCAGCGGGGCCAGTGCACACAAATACCCATAAACATACCTGACCTGTGTGAAAGTGTGATTTAAAACCCCTCTCAGCTTTTAATCTGCAAGGAATATCGATTGTATTTCATGTATTCCTAACATATCACTCATGGGAAAAATGAACTTTTCATCTACATAAAATGTATTGCGTAATACATCCACAACCATTGACTATTATTGTGGGATTATAAACAGATATGATGTCAAGAGATGCAGGCTTCCATAGAAATAAAAAAAAATCTCTACAACTCTTAAAATAAAAACTTTGTTGATTGCTTTTAACCCTTCGTATCTATAGGTAATCTTAACTATATATTATATAACAGTGGGCTCATACAATACAGCACCCAGGGGGGCTGCTGGAGGGTTAAGGGTCTTGCCAGTTTCCTCGTTTTGCTCTGTATATGCACCGTGTTTTATTCTGCTACATCTTTGGTATGTGCAGGAAATAATGTAGAGAATGCAGTCTGTTTTGCCCTGGGTAAGAGATTAAAGGTTTTATATTGCAGACAGTAATATGACAGTCCTATAATACAGGTCTGATGACCCGAAGGTGAGGAGATAGGTGCTGAACCAATCAGTGCAAGCACAAAGGCAACCATGTGACGAGATGATGTGTTAAATCAAATTCACTGATGTTGGGCAATTTTGCAGGAAAGGAATTGATTCCTGCTTGATTTAACAAGGCTGCATACCATTAATAAGGATTTCCCAAGAGTATCATAAGCAACCTTTGAGCAACCTCTGAGGTTGTTGGCTTTCTCTGATTGTGTATTGGCATCATAATGCAGCTCAAGGCAAATCCATCTCGTGTAACCTAAAGGTGCACAACTCAAGAAGTTCACATCATATGTCCTTCAAATCTCCTCAGAAATTCTTAACATTGCTTACACATCCAAAAAAGGAAGTGTGACTATAATCTATCCATCATCAAAACTACTTTGTTCAACATAGGTTCCCTCGGGGCAGCTGGAAGTGCTCAATGTACCATCTTGTGGTTTGAAGTCGGACTGCAACAAGGGGATAATTTGTAAACTTCTGTTTGCTGAAGCAGCTTAATGATATTACAGAGAAGAAGCCTTGACGTCTATGTTTTACCCCAGCTGCCCTTCCAATCCTTATATTGTTTTTCATTCTTGTAATATCTGCTTTTTATCTTCCTGAAATTACGTTTAGTTTCCAATAGATCTGATTTCATTCAGACTTGTGACATCTTCACCCTTGGAAACCCGCGTAACACAGCAAAACTCATTTATCTTGATTTTTTTCAGTCTGTCTCTCTCTTCCCTCATCCTCCATGTGCTCTCACCAACCCTAAATTCATAGAAATGAGCAGTTTGTCCAAACAACTTCCTCTGTGATCACCTGGCTATTTTTGTGTACGTCTGTCTGTCTGTCTGTCTGTCTGTCTTCATCTCAGCCCGCGGCTCAACTTGCCCATTATATGAAGAAATTGACTTTCAAATGTCTTTTCTGTCATTTTTAAGCTCCTTCCAGAAATGATTGCTTTGTCCTTTGTGGTATTATATCTAAGTGAACCATAACAAGAGATTAAAACAACAAACCTTTTCTACAGATTCAGTTTATTCTAGACCCACACACACACACACACACACACACACACACACACACACACACACACACACACTCCTCTGTCTCATGCCTGAATGGCCCCACAAACTGCCACTCTGCTGGGCCACTTGCCAGTTTGTTGAAATGTGCGCATGTTTGACTTTTAGCAGCAAATGTGAGGCAAACTGATCTGACCTTTAGTGATATTTTCTGTGTGTGTGTGTGTGTGTGTGTGTGTGTGTGTGTGTGTGTGTGTGTGTGTGTGTGTGTGTGTGTGTGTGTGTGTGTGTGTGTGTGTGTGTAGAATGCAGTATATGTGCAAAAACACATTTGGGTGTGAACAGAGACCAACACTGAACATTGGATGACAGAGACACCTCGGTGGCTCTGTCGGCTCAGGTACATGTCATGTCACCTGAATGTAGCCTCGGATTATTGTTGCATGGGGTAACACCAGGAGGAAATATCGGTTGCTTTACAGCAGAGGCGTCAAAAACAAGGATTAGATTTGATCGTGTGAAAGAGTCCAAGAAGCAACAGCATCTTCATTAAATCAATCCATAAAAATCCTCTTCATATCTGCTGATAACTTCAATGAGTCAGTTACAACCAATTATAGGTGAGCTTTTTCTTCTTGTGACACATTTATTATATGTATAAATACCACATACCAAAATGTGTATGTATGTTACACAATCATGTTGGTAACACTGCTTGAAAATAGGAATCACAAGTTACATATATTTATTTAGTTTGTGCCCCACAATTAAACATGTTGGTGCAGAAAGAGCTGGCCGTAGAAAATCTGACCTTGGACTTTAATTTGCCCTGAGGATGTACTTTCAACTTCACTACTGTATTTCATATTATGTTTGTCCTATACTTTTTCAGAAGATAAAGTTTTGCTCAGTTAAGTTGTGCAAAAATGTGTCCAGCAAAGTACCATTAGACAAGTAGAAAGTATTTTAATAACTTTGAATGAGACATAATGATATGATGACAAAATAGTTTGTAGCAAGTCTTCCTGCTTGAATGCAAGTGAAGTATTTTTTTTTAATCATGATTAAAAGAAATAAAGGGTAAACCTAATAATCTTTCTTATCAAGCTCATATTTTAGAACACGATTGATTGTACATATAAAGGAGTGTAACAGGTACATGATATATCTATAGATAGTTCATTGTAAACAAGCACATAATAATTATTTTAGTTATGAAGAAATAGGTTTCCAAGTTCAATGAGGAGAACCTGTCCATTCACAGCCTTCCTGAAATCACTTGTGAGGATTATGCACATTTGTGCTGCTCTATTTTATTTTCATCATTTTCAGCTTCAAAGACTTTCAAAATTGATCCGATTTTTCTTCTTGTGTTTTCCAGAGCCAGTTACAGTGTAAAGCTCGTCAAAATATCATTGTAACATGGTCAGTCACCTCTCAGACACTGCTGCATTCAACCTCTAACATTTCCATCAGCATCTGTGCTCAGGGGCTCCCATCCTCTTCCACCTTCTTCCAGGTCATTTCTTCTTGATGTCACAACTGGTGATGTGCCATACTGCCGATAAGAGGCTGTACCACAGTTGGTGGCTTTGTTTTTCAGAGAATGGAGCCAGAAAAGCAATTTATTTCAAAAGATATCAGTGAAAAAACAGTAAGACTCAGAATATTGTTTTCATTGTTTAAAAAAAACAAACAAAAAAAAACTTATCTTCTGACTGCATGGGGCATTTATGCAGTACTAGATTACAAAAATACAATGGCAGAAAAGGAAGCAGATCATGCAAATCCATGAGTATTAGTTCTGGTAAAGAGCTTGATAACTTTCTGCTTGGATAAAAGATACCTTTGAGAAAAATAAGTAAAAATCACACATAAAGGACAAAAATCAAACACTGATTCTAAAACATTTGGTATCAGAGGAGCAATATTATGAAGCAATACAATTAATACGGATGTGGTGTAATGTGAAAGTCTGGCAGTAAATAACATTTAAAGCATTGTTTTATGTTTTAAGATGGTGCCGGCTATATATCCTGTGGGTCAAAGCTTTCCATCCATCATTAGTTAGAATGAGGGCCTTGCTTTGAAAAGGTAAGTGTTTGTGCATCCGCCTGGGGTGCCATACATACAGGAAGAAGCAAAGAGCAATGACTGAGTGCTGCAGATGAATGCCAGGAGCACAAAGATATTTTATGACAAAAATAAATCCAGTATGTTGTCTGCTCCTCTTTTTGTGCTGTTATGATCCAGTACGATCTTTTACGGTGCTCCTGTTCTCTGGTCCTTTCATCCCTGTGTAGCACCGTGGTTTTGTTCCAGTAGTGTCAGCTTCCGTTTGAGAAATCCTCCTCCCAGACTGTGTGATATTAAACAAGGATTTGCTGGCCAATGCCACCCGCTGCCTGTGAGCTTGACGATGGGCGACAAGCCAGGGGAAAATACTTTTATGCAATATAATTAGCTTAGAACTTGGTGAAAACTGAATTTGTTGAGAAAATGCAGAAGTAAAAAGGATTGCAAACTTATTGCATCACACCAATTTACTCTTTTCTACATTTTGTGCTCAAGAAAGTCCCTGATGACCAAGTAATCATTAATCTTGGGAAGCAGCTTTCAACATGTACAGCAATTCACTGGATTCTGTGACTGACTGAAAATCAAAGAAAACCCACTCCAGGTCTGGATGTTGCTGACAGGCAGCAGACATTTCCTCCTCTGGTTGACGTCCATATTTTATTCCGATTTCACACTCTATTGGGTTTGTTTTCGATGCCTGTGCATAAGTGTGCACAAGTGTCATTATTCCACACAGTTACAGCTCCCTTGTGACTTATAAGGACGCACTGTCACAAGACACTCAGGTCAAGGGTCGCACTGGACCACAGCCTGTATCCAAGGACAATGGGTGATTTATCACTCCAATCAGATCTCTGATAGTAAAGCACATTTATTTATTTTTGATTGGAGTTCCATTTTGGTATCAATTTCTTTTACTGTTCAGTGTGCAGGAATAAACCCAACGTAACCTGTTCAAGGTCATTTGATAAGAGCTGAGAATGTAATGATTTCGATTAATATGAACTCCTGGAAGAAGATTACACAACTTATCATTTCAAGTCGATATTTATCATGCAACCGCTGCAAGGGTGATGAAAGACTTTCCACTAAAGGAATGAATTTCCTCCTTTGTTTATATGAAAATCTGCAACCATGGCAAGTAAAACAATAAAAAACAAAACGAAGAGCAGTTGTTATATATATACACACACACATAAACTTTTGTTTTGACTCAACGCATATATGTGTATGTTTTGTATGAAAAGATCACCAACATATCTCGTCAATTCCCGTTAGTGAAATACCCATATCCATTATACACCTGTTACAGTCTCCAGACCTTAGTACATTTATTTTCTGTGTTTAATGTTCTGTGCTGTGTCTGTATGGGAGTTTTTCAAACCAGCACTTGTCAATCAGTTAAGTGTTTGTCTAATTGTCTGCTCTCCTGGAGGGAGTCTCCAGCTGACCACGCCTCCAGCCCGCCCTCCTCTGCTGCTGCTCAGTGTTCCCTACTTGCTGGTCGGCCAGCCCCCTCGTTGTCATCAACACTTCTGGCTAATCACCACTTCACCACCCCTCGGCTCAACTTTTAAAAGCAGGAACACAAGGCGGCAGTGATTTAATCTGAGCCGTCCTCCTTACTCTGTGTGGCTTGACACCTGTGTGTTGTTGTGTGGTATTTGGGAATCTGGGCAGTAGGATTCAGTTTGGTCACTCAGTCAGAGTTTGTTTAACGAGTCACTCTCTAGTTTATGGGTGGAGGTTTGAGTATTGTTTTTGAACAGGGGAGTCAGAGGAGACGGGCAGATTTGGTTCAGTTACTTTTGGGTGGCCTTCCACCACATTTAGTTAGTTAGTTAGGGGGGGGTGTTAATTGTTTTGGTGACAGGTCAAAGTTTGTTGTAATTGTTTTATGGTTTGCTGTCACCCGCAGCCCTTCCTTTAAAAGTAACTTATCGCTTGCGAGCATGTTTTTCTTTTCTGTGCCGTTTTTTGATACAAGTGAGGGTTGTATTGTTTACGCGTTTGTTTGAATAAACGGCGGCTTGCCATATTCATTTTACGGTCCTTGTTTGGTTTAATGTCACTTCCCCTACCCCTCGACGTACACTGGGTTGTGACGACACCATAACTCAAATTCACACTTGTAGCTTTTTTCCCTCTAGAAACTGTCTTGCAGTGATTTTCCTCCTTTACATCTCAGAGGTTTGTTTCACTCTTTAAATCATTGTGACAGTGGGAACACTTGGAGCCATGATGTAAATACAAATACAATGAAACATGTACTTTTACACAACAAAATATTAGGAATCTTCACCTTGTTAAGAGTTTGTGCTTTACATTACAAGTATCCAGAGCCACTGCACTTACTTTATTCTGCTTGCAGTCTCTAAGACACATTTTGGATTTACAAACCTCAGCACATAAGGACAGTGGGTGAAAAATAATCCACAACCTGTTGTTGATCAAATATAATGTTCCAATACAGTTGTTTAACTGTATTGAGCCAATTGGGGCAATTTTGACCAAATGACTCATCTGTAGCAGCCACACAGAGTTGTGCTCAAGGGCAGCTGGTGGGGGCCGTGGGTCTTGCTGCCATCAAATTGTCATTACAAACTTGAAAGTAAATCAGTTTCTTTTTTGTGATTTGTGAAATTTGTGAAAACTAGACTGCACCGTTTCCATTACATTGGTTTTCTATAAAAAATAGTTGAGTTGCTCTGATTTTTTTTTTTCCATCATCTTTCTCAAAGAAAGGTGATTTGTATATTGGACTTCACCTGGTTGGAAGTGATGGATCCAAATGAGATTTCTTTAATAGTGGTTCAACAATGGCTATTTTTATTTTTTTTGTTAAAGAAGCTGGGAACTGAGCCATCTTTTAAAAAGATATTGATTATTTCCACAATACATGGCCCAACAGAGTCAAAGACACTTATTTAGAAATGGAGTACTTAGGATGTCTAAAGTACTTGTCATGTAGGGCAACAGGAAAAAAATGGACATAATGACAACACTTTTATTTGCAAAAATGTGTGAAAATTCATTGCACTCAGACTTTGTGCACAGGAAATATCTAACAGGAAAATCTGTATGGATAATGCTCTCAATTGTGTCAAACGAGAATTCAGGATCTTTCTTTTTTGAAGTTGTCAGATTAGTAACGTATTGTGTTTTGGCATTGCTTAATGGCATTGTATTTAGCTCTGGGATTTTTCACTGTTGTGTGTCTAAACACAACAGTGAGAGTAATGATCATACTAGAGAGACTTTGTGTTTTCTTGTGACCGGACCGCACTCCTGTCCACGACAGGCTGTTTATCCAACAGAGAATCAGAGTAATCCGTTGTGCTTTCATATCAATGGTATGGCCTGTCCATCAACGGGGCAACCACAAGGCTCCTGACAGCACGGCTTTGTCCTCATTGCTGGCTGGAAACCATAAAAGACAGCAATTTCTCACAGCTGTATGTACCTGCCAGCATGCTTCCATGATCCTCTGCTGTGCTGTCAACCAGGCAGGCCAAGACTTAACCTTTCACTTCTCATGCTCCACGGCCGCTCTTCTGCTTCGCCCCCACATCTCATATTCAGATTGCCGCCTGAATATGCAACGCCACACTGGGGAGCAGAAGGTTACAGCTTTGTGCTGAGTGATAGATGGGCTGCGCGGGACGTCACAAAGCATCCATGGACTATCTGAAGGCAGAAAAGTGACAGGTGCTGATTTGCCCACTCGTCAAACGGCATACAAGGGTCAACTTCATTTCTTGTTCTTTTAATTCTCAGCATAATGCACTGCCAGTATGCGTTTCATCATTTTCACGCGCTACAGTGAGCAAGCTTTCAAAATAAGCATTTTGTAAACTGTACCTGACACCACAATTGAGCCAAGATGAGTTTTATATCCATGTTTTTCTTCCTGCTTCTGCTGCAGTCTTTGTGCACCACTTTGAGAGCACTCCAGTCACTGATCAGGGGTCTTATCCTCCCCCCCGAGTATCTTACCCTTGAGCAGATTTCCCTGTAGAGCCACCTCTACCTTTCCACATCCTGTGTTGTTTTCTCCTTCCATTTGTGTCCGGGCTTTTCACTTCCACTTTCACCTGCGGGCTGTTTCAGCTCTGTCACTTTGATCTGGTGCACCAGCAAGCCTGATGTGTTTGTCTGGGAGGACTGTGGCTCTGAAAGCACGAAACAGAAGGAATCCCACGTAGGAATTCAATTTGAACAATGTTTTTCCACCGGTATGCACTCCGACTTAAACATAATTCTGCGTGGGGAGGAATATAGAGGGAGTATTAATAAGATCAGCACTTTTATGGGCTTGCGTAATATGGTACATTCACACATATAATTACAGTATGATTACTCTGCTGACGCTCTGTAGTTGCGCTATTAATTTTTGGAGCATGCTATACTGGTTTTGATTAATGCATTGCTTTAGATGCAATAAATGGATATGCCAGGGTTGGAAACGCACTTCTTTTTCTTTGAGTAATTTTCTGTTACTGATGAATAATCAGCTTGGCTGTGTTTATCCTTTAAATAAATAAATAAATAAATACACCTATTTGTAGACTGTAGGAGCTGTGTATATCATTTTCAAAAACTAAACTTGAAACTTCTTTGCTTATTTACAGATGCAGATGTATCAGGGCAACACTTACTGTACGCTTATTTGGAGTCCACCTGAAGAGTGAACATCCAAGTCTTAGCTCAATAACGCCACCATTTCCACTAGTTGCCAGCTTTCTGTCTTTCTGCAGTGTGGTGCTGAGCAAGGAGGGTTCAATTGTTTTCGAGAACATTTTTTGCTGAAAACAGCTGCCTGCTGTGGCTGAAAACGGCTCCGCGAGAGAAGTGAAGAGTGGAGCGAATCAGTGAGCTTGTGAGCCAAACAACTAAACAATTAAAATGCTGAAACTCACTCTCGAGCTCGATAAATCCTGGAAGGAGAAGCAACATAAACATTCCCATTGTTTTGAGGTTTGATTATTCTACCAGTGATTATAATACTTATGTATTAATGGATAAAATATACTGAGAGTGATTATTATTCTCCTGATACTAACAAAAAAGAAAAAAGAAAGAATATTGATGTTATTGCCTCCTTAATACTTTTTTTTTTTTTTTTTAGCTTTAGGGCAAACTGTTTTCAGAGGTGGGTCCCGAAAAATATTAGGTGGTTACTAGTGGGGGGTGATATGGTAAATAGAGATAAACTTGAAAATCAAGGCAGCTGATGTCGTTCCTTAATATTCAGACTGCTGAGTATGACGTTTTTATTTATTTATTTATTTGTTTGTTTGCGTAATTGTGTCTTCAAATTGCAATCAGCTTTGCATCTTGTTTCATGTGTTATTTTGAGATTCTCTGTCTCTGGTTTCAGGCTCCTTGACTTCCCTCCTCATGTCTGATTGCTGTTCCCTGTCCTGATGTGTGTCACCTGGGTCTGATTGTCTTCACCTGGTGGCTGTGGTATATATTGGGCTTTCCTTGTGTGTGTTGTTCAGCTACTTAATCTGTGTTTCAGCCTGGATAGTATTCCTGTTATATCTGCGTTCCTTGCGCTTAAGGCTTTTCTATGTTTGTAGTTTTGGACTTTTTAGATTGTTGTCTGGAAGGCATGGCTTTTTTGGCAGCTTGCGTCACCTCCCCTTTCCCAGGTGTGGTGTCTGGCCTAATGAGTCCCTTCTCTTTACAAGACTGATTAGGATTTTTTTTTTTCATTGTCAAAATTAATATTATGCTGGACTTTCCCGCACAGTTGCTGTGTGATTACCTCTCTTGCCCCATGCCGCCAGTTTAGTTGGAATGTTCTCTTTGTGCATACAGTTTATTTGGGTGCTCGGGTTACAGTCCAGTAACATGTATTTGAGGTTATCTCATTGTGAGGGTTTGAGTTTGTGTGTGATGGACTAGCAGCCACCTGAATATGAATACGTATACCGCTGGTTAATTCGTCTCTTCACCGCAAATTCTTACTTCATCAGTGCAATTAGAAATATGTTCAAGTGCATTAATTTGTTAGGTATTAAAATAAATAAATGAAAATTCTCTTTTATTGAAAAATAATTAAAAACTCATACTGATTCATCAATCCTCACCTTTATTACATATGTCAATATGCATTCAATTCAACTGTATTTATATAGCAGCAAATGCAACACAGTAATTTCTAGGTGCTTTTTGCAGAGAGAAACCAATGTTCACGCTTACATTAATACGTGGGTTAGAGAGCCCTTTGACTATCCTTCTTGGGCCTCCAGAGCCACATAAGATAATTCTTGTTTTATATTTCTATATAATAGTGTTAACTAGGTGCTTTATGTGTCAACATAAGAGGCTCTCTGAGTACCATTGTTTAGGGGTCAATGTGCGCATGGTTAGGAAAAACAGAAGAAGGGGCTATTTAGACTTTAATTAAAAATCTTCTACCCTGAAATGTTTAAATGCTTATCTTCACTGCACTTTGGGGTGTCTTTGGCGTCGTAACTAAAATGAAGCTGTCTGTGTTAGTTTCTCTGCGTTCACTCCTTGCGATTTATCATATTGGCATGTCAGTTCCTGTACATGTTCTCTGAGTTGCAGCAACAAACCAGCTGGATTTTCCTAACCCAGGATTACAGAAGTTAATCCGCTGACTTGTCTTCATAAATTTCATACAACTGGAAATGCTGCCGCTCAAGTCCTCGCAAACACACAGAAGTGGGATTTCTCAGGTTTTTGTATTAGTTTCTTGTTACACAAAGTGGTTTTCAAAATAAGACTACTGATGGCTGAATGTTTTAGGTCCAAAATACACCTCAGATCTTCACCCAGACCTCTCAGTTCTTCTGGATCAAACTAAGATGTTTTCTGTTCCCAGAGTCAGAACCAAACATGCAGAAGCTGCTTTTAGTTTTTATGCTCCAAATATTTAAAATAAAGTGAATGAAAACTGCAAGATGTCTCCAAATGAGTTGTTTTTAAATTAGGCTTGATTGAAGACCTTTCTGTTTGCTGTAGCACCGTATCTTCAACTTTTCTATCTCTCGGTGTTTGTATTCAGCTTTCTTACTACTAATCCAATATTAATGATGGCAGTGTGGCTGAAATGTGCTTTACAAATTAAGCTGCCTTGCCTGGAAATGAGTAAGGAGGTTATTGGGTGATGACGCCCAGTGGAAGCTTGCACGGCTTGTAATGAGCTTGTGTCGGGACTGTAATGTCATCTGCATGTAAATTCATGTCGGTACAACTCATTTATTTATGTAACTCAATCATTTCATCCTTCATCTTGCTATCAGTGCTCTAGACACTCGACACTAGACAGAAAATGTGGGGCAGGGATGTCTGATTCCACTTTTGAAGTTTTCCGTCCCAGTTGGGAGAAAGCACGGAAAAGGAGAGGGATTTCTTTTTCTTTTTTTCCACTTCAAATGTGAGATTGAGAATCAGTGTGGCTTGTGTAATTGCTTTATATTTAATATGACAAACATAGTGCTGGGTGGGTGAGATGCTGCTTGGGACGACAAGGAGCAGTTGCGTGCCCCCCGTGCTGGTGCTTTTGCTTTTATGCTTGTCGACGTGTTTCCGGTATGCACTTCTCGTGTTTGCTGCAGCGGTGCATGAAACGTGTCGCCGGATGAATGTGGCCCAGCACTCACAGTGAACCTGCGCGGACATGTGTGGGTTTGGTTGTACTGGATTAGACGTGTCAAGCTGATCTTGTGTTGTGAAATGTACTCGGACTATTTTTGGTATATCCGCATGAAGAAAAAAAAAAAAGTGTTTTTGCAACTTGTTCTTGCCGTGTGTGTGTCGTCTGTATGTTCTTGTGTTCACTACTGTTGCCTCATATTGTCTTGGATCAAAAACCAGCATGTTTTGATTTTTGAGTGGAGTCTATATGTCAATTAATATTTTGTACAATGAAACCTTTATTCCTAATTCAAATAATTTAAATAAAATATGGTTGTTTGATCCCGACGTAATAGAATAGAATGTCAGACAATTCCCACACAAAAAAGCAATTGATAAATGACCAGTAAATAGTGATGCAAAGAAGGATATGTGACCCTTTATGCTCATACTGCATTTTCACTGAAACCAAAACTCAATTGTGTTTGATGGCACAAATATGAAATTAAATAAATTTTCACCAATATGTTTGCACTTCAGTTTTGATGGATTCATACTTTGCGAGCCAAGTTGTTGCTGCACAAAATGCTGTTGTCAAGATAATTAAATTTATATCTCATATTCTGATTGGTAGCTGTGTTTCACCATGCTCTATCAGCGTATGTATACATAGACTTTGTGGAACTTCTTCCACACTGTGAAATGTTGTTAATAGTGTTAATAGATAATACAATTAATTTCAATTTTTATTCACTACACTTGAGAGTGATTGCTAAACATCACTGTGCGTACCCTTGCAAGCAATACTGCAACTGTCTTGGATTGTTGCTTTCTCAGTGAAATGACCAAATTGTCCAGGAATCAATCGTACAGGTAACAAGCCCCTGTGCATTGAACATATACGCCCCAAAAATTTGGATTTGCTGGGAAATATCTACAATAATAGCGTGATATACTAAAATCATAAGCTATTCTTAAATAGTTAAAGTCACTGATATGTTCAGACCTGTCCATACTATCTTGCATAAATCAGCCTCTATTGTGTACTATTGGTTACTCTCATGTCAGCTTATTCTTTTCTGGACCTGAGACTTAACTATTACTCTGTACATGCTATCAATAAAAAAAAACATTATCCTTGTTTTGATTTACTTATAACATAGTATTCATTAGTGCTTTCCACAAATGAAAAATGGAGTGATCAGTGTCCATGTAGCAGCTTGTGAGATGTTTTAATTAAATCAAAAAAATCTTCTTTAAACTCAAGTTATGATGTCCGAAGGTTGTTTCTAAATGATCAAAAACCGTATGACACTCTGAACACTATATTTATGTTTCACGAAACCCTAACAAAATGTTCAAAGCTTACCATAGAAGCATCATTAGTTGAACTCAAGGATAAAGTTGTATAAGTAACTTTCCGGGGCCTACAATGAATGTGTGATAGCAGCATCACTGTGGGTCTTGCATATTAATGCATTTCCACTTTGCCATAAGATTGTATGAAACAGATGATGCAACTTGAATTGTAAACATGACATCTACTGAGAGAAAACAGATGTATTAAAGGTGACCTGTCCAGGATGTCTTCATCTTTCGCCACTTTCCAGTCTCGCGTGACCCTGCAGATTAAAAAAATAACAACAACAGATGGATGGGTGGGGGATTGTTGCATGTTGCTGCCAGACTTTCTAAACTATGAACTCTCACCACTAAATATTGATTCCGTGTTCGCTTGCTGTCACGGTGCAGTCTGGAGACAATGATTCGATCACTGTGGAGTTTCACTGGAGGGTCTAATCTTGTAGACCAGATGAATGGTAAGTGGTCCCTAAAAGGCTGTCAGTGTTGATTAAATGATGGCTCTTTGAAAAGGTCGCCAACTCTGCCACACACACACACACACACACACACACGGAAAATATGACCACCATTCCTTCTGTTCCATTCCCTCCAGCACGGAAGAATCGCGCAGTGTTAGCCACAACACCAAAGGATAAACACGGAGGCCAATGTCATTCACTCACTATGCAAGCACTGAAATCCTGCTCTATCACTTCAACAATACGGTATTAATTATATCCAGCTGGTTAGGTGAATAAAAGTATTTGTTTTTTTATCTTTATTAAACAAATTAAAAAGTAGATGTGAAGTAGACAACAATGTTTTCAAGTGAACTTTCATTGTGTTTTGGGGGTCTGTTTCAAGGACAACGGTGCTCGGAGCTACTGAAAACACGACTTACTGAAAACACGACTTATTGAAAACGGCTCCTAAGTGTAAATTTTGAAATATACTTTAGTACCAAACAAGTGTAACAGTCCCAGTAGTGTCAGATTTAATAGAAAGACTGATCACAGCTAAAAAACAAAAGAAGAGTTTTTGCCTGTTATTCCCAAAGCAACTAACAATAATATTCTGTGAAAAACACTCGAAAGCCCAACATTCAACCCAAAATTAGTGCTTGGTATGAGACGAGTGGTGTGAGAGTTGGGATGGCATCAGCTTAAAGTTACGAATTTTGTGAGGTTAATTTGTATTTGTGAAGAGATTCTCTCCCGTTGCAACACATCAAGAATTTATTTGGAATAAATAATGACCGGCACAGCCACTCTGAGAAGCTATGACTAACTTGGCTGATCAAACACAACCCTTTGCTTAAAAACACCACATAAAAATGTCACCAGGCTGTTTAATAGCAGAGCAATTTAGGGAGTTTCAAGTGCAGGGACATTACAGAGGAGAGCTTGGCACCAGAAATATCTCTAGAGGGTAAAAAAAAAAATATTGGCTCACATGTTAAATGTCTGTGATGTTTTACCCTTCAGACTGCTTTTATGAAGGTAATAAGTTTCCCTGACCTTCCTTCAGCGTCCCAAATTCTGTTTTCAAATCTAAATAATATATCGTCCAAAATTAAATGTATAATAATCAAGTTTCTTTTTGAGGCTGTGCAATGGCTGCAATTAAAGATTATGAATTATTCATGTCTACGCAGAGATGCAATACATTAGCCCTTCATCCTTAGAAGGAGACACATTCCAGGCCCGGGCTAATGGAATAATTGTCTCCTTTAATTTTGTCAGGAGAGTCAAATGAACAGACCCTTGAAAATTACCAACTCCAAAGGTCGTATCTCATGTGCAACTCGTAATTTAGCAGACATTCAAGAGAAAGTGGGACAATTACAAGGTCATGTCAATTTGCAGACTTGCCTATAAATCCTTCAGTCATTATTGATTACATGTTTATTGTCTGCATTAATGTGTGAAGCTCCACGATGCATGCAGCCTCTGAATCTTTTGATGTTTTTATTTTCATTCGCTGCTTACAGACCGAGTGGTCTATTTGTTTGAAGAAGGCCTACTTAAATTATGTTTTGACACATTGTGAGCATTTGTTCATTTGCTGTCAACTTGATTTAGTGTTGCACAAGCATCACATGTCTTATATTGTTATTTTCAGATACAGTGTAAAATTAAAAAAACAAAACAAAACAAAAACATGTTTATTTCACAAAGCTAAGTTGCAGCTCGTGGGTAATGGTGGGTTGTATTTCACTTTTAAAAAAGCCCAGAAAAACACACAATCATCTGTTTCAGTGCAGACCTCACTTGAGTTTATCTTACACTTCTGCATTACTCCCAAGTTTAGTGGCTGAAAAAGATTTGATTTGCATGCAGGATGAGCATAGCGGGGGGTGGTTGAGTAAGCTGGAGTCTTGATGTGATTACTTGCAAATCTGGACAACTGCAGCCCACTCACGAGCACGGTTTATTCGCATAAAAATGCTCTTTACAAACCCAATTCTTGGGAACTGACTTTCATGGTTTTCGTTTTTTTTTTCTCCCCCTCCAACATACTCCCATGAGTGATGGACACACTTGGCTGTCACTGTAGAGTTTATATTTTTTTGTGTCATTTCCAAAAACCCAGCTTTTTATATAACAACAGAACACAGTCTCATAAATGAGATTTTGTCCTGAGTGGAGCACTACCTGTTTAAATCAAACACTCTCCCTGTTGAATATCAATGGACTCTGTCATTGCACCGCCAAATGGAGTGGACACTATCGCAAGGGACTGAATACAGATCAGATACAAAGTCACACTTTCTTGTTGCTGCTACTCTGTATCCCCATTAAAGTGGGTTGTTTTTTTTTTGTTTTTTTTAATAAGCAGAGTGTCTTCAGGGCAGGGCAGCCATCAAATGCAATCCATCATAATTAAAGATAGCATTCTAAATATGAATCTTTGTGTCAGATCTCACGCATAGTGTTTTAAATGTTTATCATCTACAGTATTTGTTTGTGTTTTTCTGTTGTTTTTGTTGTTTCCCTTTATTTCAGCTAGAGGTCAGTAACCAACCAGTTTTTCTAAAAGTTGTCCATTTGTGCAGATTACTGATTGATAGATAGATAGATAGATAGATAGATATTCTTTATTGTAATTCTTATTCACTTGTAATGAGTTGTTAAGGATTCCCCTTCTGGGATCAAGAATGTATTTTCTATTTTATTCTATACCATTAATTTTTTTTCTCTACCAGCTCAGTCTGCTAAATGTTCATCTGTTCTGTAACAACTGGCTATTCTATTCTATTCTATTCTATTCTATATAATGTGTTGACCAGGTTAACGGAGGGTTGTGGTGTTGGTGAGCAGATTCTTTCTGAAATATGAGCATAAAAAAGTAGATGATGAACTGTGTTTTGTCTATCCAGTACAGAAACAATTCTCAACAGTATTGAGCCTCTTCAGTGGTGAGCAAACATCAGCAGAGGGCAGTGTGTATCTACTCTCCTTGTCGCTCCTCTCTTATTTGAAACAGACTTTGTGTTTGGGCCTATGAAATGAGTCTAGCATCTCAAATGAAGACATCCCTTCTCTGTTCCCTGGCAGTCGTCTGCGTCTGTGTTTCGTCTGCCTCCGTATCCCGCGCCCGTCCTTACAGCTTTGTTTGATGTTGAACTAATCATTGGCAACTGTGTGTATTTCTCAGCCCGACAGCTGAAGGTGGTCCAGTCCAACAAGCAGACAGTCACTGCCATGATTGTGACCCCATTAAAATGTGACTCGGTGCCAAACTGGAGTGGACTGCTGCTACTGCTGCAAACACCAGATGTAGTGCCCACTCCATTAGCAAGCACTCCTCTGGCAAATGGAATCACAGTAATATGTACTCATATTGTATCTCTCAAACATTGTCTTGTTTAATTGTGGCATTATTTCATTTTGAGCCTCTGATTCCATTAACTGCTTGTAGACATTTTCCTCTCAAGATCAATGTTGATCAATGTAGTTTTATAGTTTAATTCTCTTCAAACAAACTGTAAACATATAGTTTTGGTCTTACATCTTAGCATGGAGGTTTGAATACCAGCCAGGCCTTTCTGTGCAGAGTCTGCACATTTTGATGTCAAATGCATGGGCTGCAAGATGGTGTGTGGAGTTTGCATGTTCTACCTGTGCGTACATTAGTGAAACGTGGGAACATGAGTGTGTGGTCGTGTGTTTCTCTGTCTTTGCAGTGTGATGGACTGTTGACCTGTCCAGGGTGTAGCATGGCTCCAGTCAGAGTGAGCTGGGTTTGGCTACAACACACCACAACCTCAAGTTGATTAAATATACAAGCAAAGACATAAGATAGATGCAAGTCTAATGCTGAAACTTCCTCCTATCACATGAAATAATGCAATGCTTCTCCTTAAGATAGGAGTTTTGAGGTGGATTGGATAGATTTGTCAAATTATATTCCTGTATAGTGAATGTGAAAGGAATTCATTTCATTTTTCAGGGTTTTGTTTTGTTTGTTGTTGTTGTGCTGTGAAACAGTTGAGAGATCTACAGTTCCCGCTTGGGTGCTTTAGACTCATGTTGTTTTTAAAAGTAGCACTTGTACGTGGGCACACATGTTGTCCTGCATGTTTGAGTTATCACACCACTGAGGAAACTCACACACACATAAAATGCTCCTTGGATTCGCCCTGAGAAGTGCTAAAAACAGCAGGCATGAGTGAATGTGCGTTCAGCAGCCGCGCAGCGTGTGTGTGCCACCTCAACAGCTGGACTGATTGAAGTGCACTGGGGTGTTGCAGCCCTTGAATACGACTGTGTCTGCTCGGCGGGGCTTTTTTTTCTGCTTAAAACTTCAAATGAACCCAACCTTAATCATTTGGACCGAGAGTCATCCATCCCTCGCCTCTCGGTACAAATCAGTGCCGGAGTGAGAAGTACAGTAAGAGCAAAACCCATTCTGCTGAGCTGAGCCACTACAGAGTGAGTAGTTAGTGAGCATTGATTTCACATTTGATCAAGTCTACCTTGGTCTTTTAGAACAGATGTCTTTGCACAATAACGGGGATGTTCTCATGCATCTTAACAGAACCATGTGTCTTTCATCCTCTGTTAATGAACAGATATTTGACTGTAACAGTCATTTTTTTTTCCTGAAGCCCTGTGGTCTGCTCTCTATCGATCAGCTCAGTCTTTGTTTAGACAACAGTGACAGATCCTGGGAGTTGAGTCATCCGGCCTCAGCTTGAGATAACACAGCTGTCCTCTCCACCCCTCCGCTTCGTCTTCTTCCCTGCCCATTAAAAAACAGCTTGCTGTGATCTGTCCTTTTTAAAGTGGGCATTCGCTTTTCTTTTCTTTTCTTTCTCACACCAAAAGCCTGATTCCATAAGTCCTTGGATTTAAACACAACAATATTAATTTCCAAACATTTTCTAACATGACTCAGTCAGGTCAATTTCATTGTCAAGAATAATACACTTTATGCCTTACCAGGCATATAGCCTGTGTATGTAAATCCTCGAATATGCAGAACTGTAAGCTGAGATGCGGCGCAATCTCTGAACCACAAGCTCAAAAAATCCAACCAACTGTAAGACTTTCCAGTTGAATAACTCTTTACTTCAGCCTGGATTTTTTTTTTAAAACACTAAAGTTGGCAGACATTTGACAAGAGAGATATTTAATCATGTTAGTCTGACCTGACCCTGAGTAAATATTAATGTAAATAATCATTACCAGCATATTATCAGTGGTCAGAGAGCTGAAGGCAAGTGAATGTTACCTGCTGACTCCAACACCTTACAGTCTTGACTTTATTAAAGCTGAATGCAACAAACTTGCTAATGAAGAGTGATTTTTCATTATCCGGGTGAAGATAATGTTTATTTTATTGTTGCCATAAATAATGACGTGTGCTCAACTTTCCAAATGTTTCTATGATTGATATAAATTAGTTTATTCTAAGAGGTAGATTACATCATGAACGACTATTAATATACATGCAGTTTCTAAATACTTTTAATTTACAGCATTTTAACGAACAAGAGACAGAATTAATAAAGATGTTTTCTATTCCATTGGCTGTAGATCATGATGACCCACTTTCGGAGGTAAAGATGACTACAAAGCATGTTTGCTGTTGAAAGCGAGGATCCTTGGCTTGTGTCCTAAATGTGAGGCAAACTGCTTTGAAGCAGCTTCTCCTTCTAATGACTTTCTCTCCCTCGTCTTGTCTGCTGCTAATAAAGCAGCGTGAGTGCTGCTGAACGTGTGTGTGTGTGTGTGTGTGTGTGTGTGTGTGTGTGTGTGTGTGTGTGTGTGTGTGTGTGTGTGTGTGTGTGTGTGTGTGTGTGTGTGTGTGTGTGTGTGTGTGTGTGTGTGTGTGTGTGTGTGTGATAGTGTAGATGTTTGGGTGTGCTGTTTGAATGTATTTTATGGTTTTAATACAACCACGGTGATACCAGAACTGTTTTACTCTCACAACGTGAGGCAGAAACTAATGACTTTTATTTTTTTTACCCCTCATTACTCTTCAGCAGTCAGGTTTTAGTGCAGAACAATTTTAAAATCGAGAGATTTTGCATTTTGAACTTTCACTTATTACGAAGGTGTGGCTGTTTTCTCCATATTCATCTATATGAGAATGTTGCTCAGCATTTTTTCAGAATCAGAATCTCTTTATTAATCCCTGAGGGGAAATTCTTTTTATTTTTGTGTTTTGTTTTAATGAAATCTGGCTAAATTCTAAATTGCCAAGAGATTAATGCCTGCTAGCTTTTTCTGTACTTGAGTTTTGCCTCAATTGCAACAGTGCATGGACACCTACTTGGTTATTAATACTGTGACATGAACTTAAGCACCTTATTACATGAGATGCCAGAGTGAAAGATGCAGATTATCATTGACTGTTGCCCAGCATCAAGTTCAAATCCTTTAAAAAGTGACGTTCTGTCACCTTCTGCACCTTACTAATGCTTTTCACCTCACCGGGACAATAAGATCTTCACAAACTTTCCTAAACGTGTGATTTCAAGCAGCCGACAGCTCGATTTCCATAATAAACATGACTGAACATGTTTTCCATGCATAAAGGGGAAGAAGAAAAAAAATGATTTGTAATCTCCAACAGCCAAGCTGAACCTGACACTTTGACACATTCCCCTCTCAAGTTTTACATTTATATCAGGATTTGTCACAGCTTTCAGGCCCGCTGCCTGATTTTGATCACAGGATTTATTTCTCTGCTTGAATAAATGTGAAGAAAGGCAGCTGGATGTGTGCAGCCTGGGTGACAGGAAATCTATATACGACACATCTGTTGGGTGAAATCCTGTCAGATCTTCTAATTGAAGGAAGGCTGAGGCAGATTCAGTGGAGTTGCGACATCGAGTGTCCCGACTCTGCGACCTGGGAGGTTGAACGAAGAGTTCTTTTGTTTTATGATTGTTTTTCAGGAGTCCTAAACTCCACCTTTGTATTTGCACTTGCTGTGACTTCTTGTTTCTTTTCTAAGTTTGAATTCGACTGTGACACAGAGGAATTGTTGAAACTAAACAAAAGTGATTCTGTCAAGATATTCTTTCTCCACCTGAGACTTACCCTGAGAATTCCCCCTCGAAGAGCAGAGGTTTCCAAACTTAGTTTTCCCCTAAGTAGCCCTAGAGTTCCTCCATCTAAAGACCCCAGAACGTCACAGTGAGTCTAAACACAGGGTGACACACCTCCTTACACTAACATGCAAAGCAGGAACCTTCAATAATGAAAGCAAAGCTTTTGCTCTTGATCCTAGAAATGAATTTGCAGGTGAAGTATGCTCGTATTTATTAAATATAACAAGTACTCACTTGACCTCCATGCAGTTTTTTTTCTCTTTCACCCTCTTCAGTTAATAATGTCATGCATTTTCCTGAGTTCTCAGAATTATGCAATGATTAGTACTTTTAGCTGTTGAAAATGTGTGAGTAGAAAATCACAGCTATTGACATAAACCAAGAAGAACCTCCACCGACTCCATCTTTACCAAAAAATAGGGACATGAAACAGACATAATGGACTTTGCAACTTTGCAAACCCCATCACCTCCACCAAACCTGAATCGAAAAAAGACTGTTGACCGCATCGCCAATAATTTCATTTGAGACAGCATTTAGTAATATCAATTACTATATTGACCTTCATGCACAGTAAACTCCATCTGCCTGCTTTGTCTTCATTACATTTCTCAGATCACATGTGACAGTGACAGATAATCAAATAGTGTATCCACAAAAAAAACTTTCATCACTTTTGTAGATCCGTTCCATGACACCGGTGTGCAGATCCACTGGATCCACAAATTTTTTATCCCGGCTCCCAAGGTGGAAAGATTCTTTCACGGCCGCGAGTCCCTCCTGTAGAGGCTGCTGGAGGCTGTGAAACAATCTCCCCCTCCCTACCTGTTGAAAAATATTTCCTTATGCTCATCCGCCTGTAAACAAACATGGTGGACCCATAGTGGTATGATTCGAGGTCTGTATTCTGGTTTTCTAGTCCATAACAGTTGAGATTCACCCCTGATAGCATCTGATTCGTCATCAGTCCATACAGATGTCGGGTTCTCTCAATTTTGTTCACTTTTATAGTGTATTGTTATCTGCACACGTGTGTGGGTTCATTACAAAAACAAGTAACAGCGCCCTCCCGTGGCCCGGCATAAGAACTACATAGTTGACAATGTGTCCTCTGCTGCAGTGTAAACTCACTCCTTTTTTTCCTTTTTTTTTGAACAGATTACGTGTTGTCACGTGAAACATTGTCGTGTAAATGGGGCCTCAGTTATGTACTAAGAAAGATTAGAAAAAATTTAATCTTAACCGATTTCTCATATGAAGGGAATACAGGACATGTAGTCAACGAGCACTGGACAGTATTCCTCAATAATAACACTTCAATAATTAACATCAAGAACACAGATGTATTAGAAAGTTTGTAAGACATATGCTGTATGTGCAACCATGGATACAGAAATGAGGAGAACAAAAAAACCTCCTGATCTACTGAAGAAGAAATATTCCCAGGAATCGAACATTGTGCCAATCCACTGCTTCTACTGCTGGATTGGATGAAAATCCCCCTGTCAATGGCCAGGTACCCCAGAGAACATTCAACCTGAATGGGTTTAAAACCTCAGTGTACACCATCTGCAGTCTTACTTGATGTGCAAATGTTTTGAGGAGGCTACCTTCATTCATATTTTGTTTTTGCAGAAAATGCTGCTTAGAATGTTAAACTAAATCATTTAAGTAATGCAAGTAAAAATTCAACAGAAAGAAGACACACACTTCAATTCAAAATGATTACAATGAATTACCTTATACAGATTACAGATACATTTGTAGACAGTAGTCGAAAATGCAATTTCACCAGTGATAGCCGTCTGTTCGGTGAAAGACAAAAAAAGATGAGATGCCGGCAGAATTCACTGGATCAAATTGAATGTGTCAAACATTTTTAACCAATTTTAAATATTTTCAGGAAAAGTGTGGAGGCTGATTCATCTATATTCTAACACCTCTGTTGTAAAGCATTTTGTCACATCAAAACTACAAAAAACATTCAAATGTGTCTCTTTTTCCCCCCAGCCAAATATTTCTTCAGTTTTTGGTTGTGATTATGTTTGAAGGGTGTTTTTGTTGTAGAAAGGGGTGAATCAAAAATCAAGTTTGTTTGTGTCCTACTGGAAATCTTGCTGTGCAATGTGACATTAAATTTTAATGTGCACTGCCGCCACAGGTTGAATTGCCAACAAAGAATAACAAAAGGACAGCCTGACGCTGCCAGCCCTGGGAATGTCTTGTTGATTCGGTGTGGTTTATGTGGTGGATGGATTAATCGCCCGCGCAAGCTTTTCTGTGAAACCATCAAAACGATGTCAGCTCAGCTAGATAGAGATGGAACGTCTGTACGGACAATCTGCTCGCTTGAATCATCCATCTGGGATGCACCACAATCTTCTGCACATTGTTCACCAAGCGTCTTTCAGCTTCAAAAGAGGCGATGATTTTGAAGGCTGTGTGCTGTGGCTGGCTCCTGGATCCAGGTGAAACAATAGCTTAAAGCAGGCTTCTGGGCATGTGTGAATTTAAGCAGCTGCGGTTCCTCAAACAACAGAGTTTTTCTTTTTCTTGGTTCATTGCCTAATCCATTATATTTAAAGAAAAAAAAAAGCAGAGTCAAGCTGTTTTTAGTGTCATTTCTTCCTTCCAACAGGATTATTCCAGTCTGTTACTCATCACAGAGCATTCTTAATGGAGTGGGAAATCTTTCTGACACTACTCTGTTCATATGACCCATAAGATGCAAACCACAAGGGGAGGGAATGAAAATAAATTTGTTCGGGGAAATATGGTTTCTGCGTCTTTGTCCTGCTAGCTTGTGCTCCCTCCATTTTTTGGGGGTTTTTTCATCCCCCTCCATCTTTCAGCTCAATGTGACTGGTGAATATGTCTCGTAGGATCTGGAGACTCTTAAAGGTTTGGTTTCTTCATCCATCTTCTTCTTCGAGGCTCTATGGTGTAATTTCACACAGCTGTCAGACACAAGTGAACACAAATTTCCAAAGATCTCCTTTTCGTTTCTGTTGAGTGAACAAATTTGTCTGGTGTATATTGTCTTTAATAAATTTTGCTCAAGTGCTGCATAACACTGGATTCATCGCTCTACATTAAACTACATGTCCTGTTAAAATTTCTTTCAAGATATATTTATTTGGTGTTTTTAAACAAAACTGCAGGCTGACAAAAAAACAAAAAAAACAATTTGACCCTTCCATTTTTCACCCACGAGACTATACAAATGAGTTTAAATAGATTTTGCATACACATAAATAAAACAACGCAGTTCATATTACATCGCGGTAGGAAAGACAAGTAAACAATAAGAGGAATAATCAACTGTTACAACAAATATGAATACATTCTTAATACTTGTCCATGTGCTTACTAAGCTTTCCTTTTTGTGTGAAACAACTGGAAGCACCTCACTTGTGACAATAAATATAAACGAATACAAAACAATGTCAAATATGATTGGCTTCATGGCCGAAGCCACGTGGTAGAAATCCAGTCCCAATCTGAATGTGGATCAGGATATGTGATCCTCCACTCTCCTTACAAAGATCGTGTTATTGTGTTGTTCTGTCCATCACATCTCCATCATGGAGGTTGAAACACTTTAGTCTCAGGCACTTTCTGAAATCACGAGTTTGCTTACTGACAAACATGAAACTGAATATTTTACAGGTAATAGAGCCTGCAGTCTGTAGCCTTACATTCTCTACATACTGTACATCGTTATTTATCTGCCTTTTTCATTCGTTCGCTTGCTTTCCAGGAGTAGTAAATCATTTTGAGATACTACCGGTATTTGTTTTTTGCTTCGAGAAACTCAATGCCTCTGCAATAAAGAAAACTAATTTTAAAGCCACGTCTGAGTAAACTTAACTACAAGTATTTATTTACTAGTATTAGTAGTAATAAAGACTGACATAGGAGAAACCTTTTACTTCTGAATGGTAACTTCCAGAGGTCTTGCAGCCTTTTAGACCACAAGAGTCATATCTGTCCACTTTCCACCAAATTAAATTGGACTGCTGTCAAAATTTAACCCTTTGAAGCCTAATATTGCTTTTGAGATCTACTTAAAAGTTGTATCTCTTCATGGTTTAATATAAATAGCATGAATAAGGATTTTTGTTTTTGGCAGTCCGTTTGTCTGATTTCGACTTAGAGCTTATATATTCTTATAGCTGAGGTTCCTCTGGCTAGTTTTATGCATAATGTTGGAATTATCATCAATTCCGCGCGTCCGTTTGGTTATGAAGAAGAGTCAAACCGTTGTCTGGATGAATTGCAGGAGTCTTTATTGTACTGAATGCATTCAGGGCAACCATACATGCACTACAAGAGTACAGAATAGAAGCCTCGTACTTTGACGGAGCATAAGATTTATACAGTTGAACATGACCTCTTGACCTCGGCGGACCCCTTATTTGGTCTCAGAAGGTATTTCATGCTTGTGATTGGTCACAGTCAGATAGTGGTCTCTACATGAGTCAATGCATACGTCATGGCAAAGGTAAAGTTTTTGGGGAAAACAAGAGCTGGTTTGAGCCGGTTCTTCAAACCGAAAGTACCTGAGGTGAATGTGAGGACAGAGGTTAATAAGAGGACAGGGCTCTGATTATAAGAGGTAATACTGTGTTATAACCCTTTCAATCCCCCTTTTGAGCTTATCAAAGCTCAACACAAGGAAATGTGCCTAAAAAATAAAGATACTAAAAAAATATATATATTTATCCCTTTTTGGGCTTTGTCCAAAAATGTAACAATCACAACTGTCAAAACATCATTTTGAGACCTTATATTCAAGTAATTACTTCAAACATGATTATGATACTTCAATAGCGGAATAAACAGAGAGAGAGAGAGAGAGAGAGAGAGAGAGAGAGAGAGAGACAGAGTACTATGGAGGTGGTTTGGCACACCACTTGTTGGAGAGGAGCACTCCTTCTCGCTCTCTTGGTGAAGGGAGGTCTTGCACCTTTTCCTTCCTGGAGCTTCTTCCGACTTCTCGTCCCGCCGAGGATCAGGGTGGACTACCTGATCCTTGATGAGCCACCAGAGGATTATTCTGCCTCTTTTGTTGAGGTAGTCTTTGGTTCCTCAGCCGAGGAGGTCCGGTCCTGCTGGTCAGCAGGTGTTTCACGGCGTCCGGTCTCTTCAGCCGAAGAGGGAAGCGCCGTTGTCGTGTGGGATAGATGGTACCAGGTGTCCCCCTTTCCTTGGAGTCGGACTGCATGGGAGGTTCTTTCGGTGACAGCGAATGGTCCGGTCCAGCGAGGTTCAGACCACTTTCGTTTCAGGGATTTCAGGTACACCTGTCCTTTGGGCAGGGCTGGTTGTCCTGTAACGTCAGCGACTGCAGCCTCGTCTGGTTTCGGGTCACCTGGAAGATCAGAGAGTCTGCAGCATTGATTAGCAACTTCTCTCGCTTGTGCATTGATTTTTTCATTTGTGTACGTTACCAGTCGAGTCTGGGGACCTGGAAAAGGTCTACCCGTGCATGCCTCAAAAGGCGTCTGTGTCCTTGTCCCACTTAGGGACATTCTGACTGACATAAGTGCCAGTGGTAAAGCCTGCAGCCAGTTCATAGAGGTGGAGTGAACAATCTTTCCCAGTTTGTCCTTCAGAGTGCGGTTCATCCGTTCCACCAGTCCCTGAGACTGGGGATGATAAACAGATCCGAACCTATGTTTGAGTCCCAACATTTTCTCCACTAATTGAAGATGTTTGTTTTTGAAATGAGTTCCATTGTCTGATTGTATCACTCTGGGGAACCCGTGTTGCGGGATGTAATGGTTCACCAAACACTTAACCACTGTGTTGGCGTCTTCACGCCGAGCCGGATATGCCTCTGGCCACCCTGACCAGGCATCTGTTAGTACCAGAAGGTACCTTTGTCCATTAACTGGAATGAGCATGTCGGTGTAATCCATTACAACAAGTTGTCCTGGTTCTGTTACCTGGGTCTGAGCTCCTTTACCGGGCTCTGGTTTAGTCGTTGGTTTGGAATTGTACAGTGCACACGTCACACATTCAGACAACACATTTTGACATACTTGCAACATGTAGGGATGCCACCAACATTTTTCCAACCTCCTCCGAACTTCCTTCAGGTTTGAATGTGATGGACTGTGTGCTTCATGTATCAGTGTTATCAATGTGGATTGTGGGACTGCAATCTTTCCGTCTTTTCTCCATATGCCCTTCTCATCCTTTTTTGCACCTTTTGATATCCAGCCGGATAGTTCCTCCGGGGAAACCTGGTGCTGTTCCTGTTCAGGTTCTAATTCAGAAAGTGTTTCTGAGGTTCTTAGAACCATCTGGGTGTCAGCTGGTTGGTACCCGGCGGCCATTTTGGCTGCCTCATCAGCTGCACGGTTTCCTCGGGTAATGGGATCTATTCCATTTGTGTGTGCTTTACATTTAACAACAGCCACTTCTTTTGGTAGGTTTATCGCTCGTAGAAGTCGGTGTATGTCTGGGAGATGTCTCACCTGTTCACCTCCAGCTGTAACAAAATCATTTCTGATCCATTCTGTCAGGGTTACATGTATTATTGTACAAACGTAAGCTGAGTCTGTGAAAATATTTACAGTGCAACCTTCAGCTAGCTCCAATGCTTCGCACATTGCAACTACTTCTGCTCTTTGAGCCGATTGTTTCCCTTCAATCTTTTTGCTTACTTTTATGTACAAATAGCCAGTGTCTTGTTCCTGTTCTACCACTGCACATGCTGAAACTAGTTCGTTTACTGTAAGATCTCTGTGACAGCACCCGTCGGTGTAGAGTGTGAGGTCAGGGTTTGGGATGGGTGTCGTGTGCAGTCCGTCTCTGAGTTTGTTTTCTCGTAGAGTCAGTTCTGTACAGTTATGTGGTTTTCCTTCCAACACAGCGTCGGCCATATTGATTCCTTCATGTGTCCATGTGATGTGTGGTTGTGTCAGCGCTTTGTCAATGTCTGTTTGTCGTTTTGATGTCATTGTGAAAGCTTTGCTGTCCACTAACTGAACTAGCTCATGTGAGCAGTGTATAGTCAGTGGATGTTGCATAACAACATGAGCTGTTTTTTGTAGTAATCGAGTTGTTGCTGATGCCAGAGCTTCACACAGGGCGTGTCGTGCCTCATATTGTTCATATGGTGTGGAGATGTACATTAGGACCTTTCTCTCTCCCCCTTGCTTCTGGTGCAACACACCAGAAGCACTGTTTGTTTTTGCTGAAACATCAAGGTGAAAAGGAAGTGTATAGTCAGGGAGAGCAGCATCAGCAGCAGAAGAAAGAAGTTGTTTAAGCGAGACAAACGCTCGTTCAGTATGTATGTCCCAGTCCAGCTTAGCAGTAAGGTTTCTCATGCCTTTTTCGTTTACCAGGCGCCGCAAGATATGTGTGCGTTCCGCATAGTCTGGGACATGGAATCTGGAGAAGTTGCACAAACCCAAGAAAGAAAGCATTTGTTTGACATTTTCAGGTTTAGGATGGGAAAGAACAGCACAGCGGTGAGATGACAACATGCCAGAGCCGTTACAGGAGACTTCTCGTCCAAGAAAAGTCACGCGTGAGCGAGCACATTGCATTTTGTCACGGGAACATTTCAGACCTGAAGCGTTAAGATGAAGTAGGAGATTGTGAGTTGCAGTTAGAGCAGATTCTTCAGTTGGTGCAGCCAGGAGGATGTCGTCCACATACTGGATGAGGAGGACACCCTCCGAGAGTGACAAAGGAGACAGAACCTTACGGAGAACCGCATTGAAAATGCCAGGAGACAGAACAAACCCTTGGGGCAGACGCGTGTAGGTGTACTGAACTCCCTCCCACGTGAATGCCACCATGGGCTGAACCTGCAAGGAGATAGGGACCGAAAAGAAAGCATTAGCAAGGTCAATGACAGTGAAAAATCTGTGTTCAGGGGTCAGTTGAGACAAGGCAGTAAATGGGTTAGGGGTTGGGAGAACAGGCGTGGTTACGTGCGCATTCACAGCTCGAAGGTCATGGACCATCCTGTACTTTCCTGGGCCTTTCTTTACTGGAAGCAATGGCGTGTTCCATGGAGAAGGCTCCGTCGTTGGTTGGAGTACGCCAGCCATCAAAAGGTTATCGATGGTACCTTGAATTGCTAACCTGGCTTCATTTGGGATCGGATACTGACGTTCCCACACCGGGGTGGGGTCGTGTTTCCAGGTCACCGGAGTAGTCTGGACATGTCCGACATCGTCTTTTCCTGTGGACCAAACAGATTCGGGCACGGAAGACAACAACGTTGCAGTGTGTTCGGAGTCAGTGGTTTCACGGCCATGTGATCGTGGGAGAAGATGATGTTCATAAATTACAGAGAATGTTGTGAGATGTGGGGGAACGGGGATGCGATAAGCCTGCAAGGATTTAGAATACATAAGGTCCAATCTGGTGGTTGTACACCAGTCTGTGGCCTTTTCACAGTCTGCTGCAAAAGGCCCTAGATCTTTGGCGGTGTGTTTAGGGCTAATTAGCAGTGTGACGTGTGGTGCACAGGGTACCATGGGTGGGGGTGGTGTCCGCATCATATACCACTCCCGTTGTTCTGTTGTGAGCGAGATGGATAAACATGCACCCGGCGGACCTACTACCAGGTAGGTTGGGGTCATGGAGTCCATCGAGTCTGCAAGAGATTTGTCAAATGCATCCAAATAACAAGTGTCATCACATCTGTCATAGTACATAGTGCAATGCAGAGGGTCAGGAGGAGGTCTCAGGGGAGAGAGAGTCATCATCCATGGCGTCCAGCTGTTGACAAAATCAGTGACAGACCTCCAGTTTGGTGCGGTGATCTGCACAGCAGCCCAGTAGATGTCAGCAACTTGAGTCGAGTTGCTGGTTTCCCACAACGGGAGCATAAGGGCAGCCACATCATCTGAGCAGTTCAATACAGTTCCATCAGGCAATGTCATTTGAATGCCGGCAGAATGGCATTTCAGCAAAGGTGTGAACACGGCCAGCAGGTCTCTTCCCAGGAGGTTTACTGGACACTGAGGAGCATATACAAAAGAACAGGAGTGTGTCTGTGCACCCAACTTTGTGAGGAGGGGTTTTGTGAACTTGCAGGAAGTTGATTGACCCTCAAAACCAGTGAGTTCAATAGATCTTTTGGAGAGAGCAGCCTGGCGTGGCAGTTCGTTCAGAGTGGATGTTCCAGCACCTGTGTCCACCATAAAAGAAAATTGTTGTTCACCGACTGTCATAAGAACTCTGGGTTCCTGCAACCCAGGCTCCAAAACTGGTTCCGGGCCCCGTCATTGTGGATAACTGCCTCCTCGCGGCGGTTGCTGTTGCTGCGGGGGCATGTGTTGTTGGGCAGGAGCCTCCCATGTGCCTGTCGGCCATGACGGTTGTGGTGGCATGAAATGAGGTTGCATCACCTGATTCTGACCACCAAGTGGCGGCATCCGTGGAGGACCTCTCCAGCCAGATGCACGGCCTCTCCCCCTTTGCTGGTTGTTTTGCGGGCAGTTCCGGGAGATGTGGCCAACCTGACCACATACCCAGCAGACGGCGGTGCTGTAATCAACACCTCCAGGTGTCATCTGTCGTTGTGGCGCCGGATAACGACCTCCTCCCCGTCCACCAAAACCTCCGCGACCCTGAAACATCACACTAGACATCACAGGTATTATTGAAGCACTTGAATCGTCAATTTGGGTCGGAGGGGATTCTTTAGGCCTAACTGGAGCCTGTACTTTCTGTTCCTTTTTTAGCTGCATGTGAAGCAATTTTTTCTGAAGGATTTCAGTTTCCTTGCCTTCCTTGCGGTTTTGATCTACATATCTTTTTAAGTGATGTGTGACGTGCAACTTCCATGTTTTCAACGGACGGGCGTTGTGTTCGGGGTCGTCTTGTAGCTTAGTAAGAACCTGTAACGGGAGTCCCTTCTCTACTCCTAGTTTATACATTAGTCCGGTGGTTGCATCCTTTGAGGGGTGTGAACCTGTTTTACTAATAAATTCACTCTCCGTTCGTTGTATGAACTCATCAGCGGACTCATTGTTTTTTAGTTCAAAAGTGAGATCCTCCACTGAACAGGGAGGAACAGGGAAGACGTCCTCGAGGGCTGCTGTAAGGGAAGTGAAGAATGTTGTGGTCAACTGAGTATTGAGAAACAGACTTCCTAAGCCTGAGCGGCTAACCACTGCTTCAAACTGTGTCTGAGTGCAAGCTCTGCCTATGGCTCCTTTCATGTCCCCCCATGCAAGTGTCATGCCGGTGCAATGTTTCAGTACCCCATTCAACCAGCGGAGGCCCCCCTCCGCGATGGGAGGCAGGGCATCCACTATGCCCTGTACTTCTAAGAAAGTCCAGGCCTTGTACGTGCTCACCTGACCATTGGGTCCCATTTTTGTGAACAGCGGAAATTGACTACCTTTGTCGCCTGCAGGTTGTTTTTTTCTGAGACTCATGTCATGTCGCCGTGGTGTGCGTGATGTAGATTGGGAATCGTCTCCCCATTCTGTGCTTTGTTCGTCGTTGTCGCTATCTGCGTCAGTCTCCGGCTGCTTCATCCTAACCCGTCGTTGCCGCAATGACTGCTGTAATGAAGCAAGGAGTCCCTGTGAGTCTGGTCGATTACGTGGAGTTTCAGTCTGGGATTGTGATGGTGTGAGCGCTGGGGTCAGAGGTGGTTGTAGTCGGCGGGGGTTGTCAGAGGGAGTCAGGGGACGGGAGGAATGCGCAGGGAGGGGGCACGGGGGGAGGTCAGGAATGCTGTCAAAAGACGCTGTCGGGGCCAAAAAGTGGTCAAGAGGATAGGAGGTCTGGGGAGAAGTCAGGGTTGATGTTTTTCTGTCTCGTGTTTTGGGTTTGGCATCTGGGGTCGGTGCCAGTAGGTATGGGTAAATTGGATCGGCTGAAAGCTTTGATCTTGTCGGAACTGGTGGCTTTTCAATCACGTATCTACCCGTGGGAGCCCCTTTGTCATGAAGTTCTCCTTTTAACACTCCACTCGTAATTTCAAATGTGGGCATGCAGGTGGTTCGGAATGGATTGAACGGATTGGGTGGAATGTCTGACTGTGGTAGTTCATACTGAGGTGGAGGATCTATGTTGACGTGTGGTGCAGGTAATGTGGGGTACAGTCCAGAGGAGGAAGGCATTGCATCAACATTAAAAGCAGGAATCTCACTGAGACAGACAGCCGGCGCGCTGAGGGGGCCCCCCCCTCCTTTCTCACTCCGTCTCTTTTCCTCTCCCCCTGAGTCTTCAATTTTTTTCACTTCTGCATCTGACTTTCTCTTATAATTTTTTTCACACACCAGTGCAGTCATGTATAAATTCCTCACAATGCCCTTCCACTCATTGATCTTACTATGCGATACTCTCCTTTTTCTCGCACCCCGAGAGAATCCGACCAGTCCCTTTTCTTCCAAAGATTTCAGCTTTTTCAAGTAACATTGTTCAGCTTTACCGCATATTCCCATCAAACATTTACTTGAACTCTTCCGAGATATCCAACCTCCTTTACCCATCTCCTCAAACCAATCTTCTGCATTTTTTCTAACCTTATCTCGTTCTCTCTTGGTATAATTACCCACATATATATTCACCGCATTCTTGAATTGTGTTTCAAGATTCTGTCCATTTTCGTTTTCTGCAACATCATATATGTCGAACCAGTCCTCTTCCCTGTCAAATTCACCTTCCATCTTATCTCTCTTTTTTTTTTTTTTTTTTTTTACTTCACGAGACCCAGCCGTCACGTAACTTCAAGCCCAAATTTCTACATGAATACAATTATTTTGAATCTGACCGTGACTCGCAACACGGATATCTTTTCCTGCCCTCCGCGTACGGGCCGGTCATACAATAATCTGGTCAAGATCTGCAGTTATTATTCCGCCCACTGCTGGGCGACCCATAATACAAATTATTTCACACAATAATCTGGTCAAGATCTACAGTAATTATTTCCTGCCCACTGCTGGGCGACCCATAATACAAATTATTTCACACAATAATCTGGTCAAGATCTACAGTAATTATTTCCTGCCCACTGCTGGGCGACCCATAATACAAATTATTTCCCAATTTCCCATTCAAACAGACAACAGTATTTTATCAAAATTACAGATTACTTATCTCAACACACTGGAAGAGGACCTTGAATTTTTGAAGGATAATACCTTCTTACCTTTTATTCAGGTGGCCGGCCCAAGATCGTCTATCAGTGTGAAGAAGATTTTCATCCGAAGTATTTACCTCTTCATCACGTCGGGGTCACCAAATTGTTGGAATTATCATCAATTCCGCGCGTCCGTTTGGTTATGAAGAAGAGTCAAACCGTTGTCTGGATGAATTGCAGGAGTCTTTATTGTACTGAATGCATTCAGGGCAACCATACATGCACTACAAGAGTACAGAATAGAAGCCTCGTACTTTGACGGAGCATAAGATTTATACAGTTGAACATGACCTCTTGACCTCGGCGGACCCCTTATTTGGTCTCAGAAGGTATTTCATGCTTGTGATTGGTCACAGTCAGATAGTGGTCTCTACATGAGTCAATGCATACGTCATGGCAAAGGTAAAGTTTTTGGGGAAAACAAGAGCTGGTTTGAGCCGGTTCTTCAAACCGAAAGTACCTGAGGTGAATGTGAGGACAGAGGTTAATAAGAGGACAGGGCTCTGATTATAAGAGGTAATACTGTGTTATAACCCTTTCAATAACCACGCCACAACAAAACATAGTTGATGCTTTGTTTCCTGCTATATGTGGCAGAGATTCCCTTTTGTTTAAAGGGTTAACATTGACGATAACGGCTGATAAAGTTTGTTTAAGTTTGCGTTGTTACCCAAACCGTGGTTTATGTTGCATTCATGAAATTCAAGACAATTTTAAGCTCATTTAGCCTTTTTAACAGTTTGAATAATTTTACTAATTGAAGTGATTTTTCTCCAGCTATGTTGCTCTCTATACATTTAGTTTTTTGTTTGTGTTTTGAGAGGTGAGGTTGGAAACTTGATATTTATAGCCTGCAGTGAAAGGTATTATAGTGGGATCTGACACATATTTCAGTTGACAAATCATTTCGCCACACTTTTATTCAGGCGTCACATTTGTTACCGTTACTGAAAGAGAATAGTCTGCAGTGTCACAAAATACGATAAAAATGTTTATTTATGTGTCATTTTGTGAAAGCTACAGGGAGTCACTCCAGGGGGCTAGGTACTTTTGTGTGATTCCAAAACTGTGTTGAAGACCTCTGAGGAAAACAATGCATGTTTTCCCAAAGTGTTGACATATCACTTCATTGCAAACCTATCATTCACCCCAAAAATTTTTTTATTAAAACAACAAATAAAACATGTTTTAGGTATCTTTTACATAAATAAATAAATGAATAAAAAGTTAAAATTGTCACATGAGTTGACCTGATTCATTTTCACTTTCTTTCCATGTTTAAGTACAACGTGTTTTAAATTTCCAGATCTGGGTCATATACAGCCGCCAGCGTGTGTCTTTTTTCAGTGTTTTACAACATCGATGAATCCCAAACTACAGGATTGTAACATTAAAACCTGGTGTTAACATCACAGCTTGTGTTGTGGTGTAAGTGAGGTTAAAAAAAGAAGGAAAATGAGAAAAGAAGAAAGCATGCCTATCAATATCAAAACCATTTGGTTCTGGGATTAAAAAACAAAACAAAAGATATTATGTCTTTATCTCAAGGCATTGTGGTTAAATCTCTCTAACCTCTAACTTTAAGTGCTGGCATCCATTGCCTTAACATAATAATATAACTAGTAATGTTGTTGTTACTGTAAGCTTGTATGGAAAAACTAAACATGCAATGGAAGCAATTGAAACTGAAGAATACAATATTTTCCAATTGTAATTTATCCCTATTGCAACATATTTACATTATGTCAATAGAAAACATAATCCTTGGATTGTTAGACATTTTGGATGAATGGGAGTTTATGATAAAGAAATTAAATAGCACATATATAAAAGAAAATACTAAATTCTCAAAAAAAGGTTTTTATTTCAGCAGAGAAAATTATGTTCAAGTGATATAAAAGGATTGTAAAACTATTAACTGTGTCATTTGAAAACACTTTTAGAACAGAATTGCAAGTCCAGCGAAGAAATATTAAAATGTCAAAACAAGCTTCAATGCAAAATCAAGTGTGACAGTTAAGACTATATATGAGGAGGAACCTTATATTGTAAAATTTAAAGCATTCAACTTACAATTCTTCTATTGAATTTCAACAACTGAGTAATATATAATATATAATAATATGACAAACATTCAGATGTCAGGCAACACAATAATTACTTTTTTTTGGGGGGGGGGGGGGGTCTCATCCTCCCACATCATGAATACTCAAATGCTTCATCATTGTTTAGGCTACATAATATTAACTGTGTTGACATTGTTGGCCTGTCACCATTGATAAAAAAAACAACAACCAACAACTCAGTGTATTTTGACCCAGTTCTGGAAACTCATATTCAAACCAATATAAGTCATTATTGAAACACTCAAAAGGTTCTGCATGTTGTTTAAGACAAGAGTGGGGTGTTTTTTTTAATAAAACTACCCAATAAATGACCTTTCACCAATAAAAACATAGTATATTTTCAATTACATATATTTACAATTCTTTACAAAGAAGTGATAACCTGATCATTTTATACATCGTGGAAATAGCCATTTCCTCACGTTAAGGCAAACAGTCATTATGCACAAGTGTATGATTTGAATCAGCGATGCACAAACTAAGATTGATGGCCGAAAAATGCAAAGTATCTCAAGCTTTCAGCCTCCTATGTACACTTATGAGTGAGCTGTTTATAGTGTGATCAGTAGTGATGATCCTGTAGCTCATCCTGCCTGAAACGTATGAGTCGATATTAAAGCTGCATTTATTGAAGCCAATAAAAACCCAGAGAAGAGCAGGGACTTTGAAAAACTATTGAAATCATTCCCTCATAAATGGATGCATCCTATTTCAATATTTATTACCTTTAACGGCTTAAGTGATGCATTAGAAACTTGAATAATAAATGCTAATCACGCTTCATTCAAGTAATTTTTCTAACTCTGCCTTATCTCCAATCTTTTTATGTCAAGCACAATGTCAAGTGTTTCCATAATAAATGCAGTCCAGCACTTTAGGGTGATCTTAAACCATTAAGAGACTCCAAGATTGTAAGTAAATGTACACGGAACAAGCGAAACGTGTGAGCATAACCCATTTCCATTTGATGTGGATGCTGTGGAAAGTCGCCCAATGACAATTATTTCCAAAACTTAATGAGAAAATCGGTATAAAAATCAAACCTTGAATCAAGCTGTCGGTTTGAATCACATATAAATGGAAGTTTGTTGTGTTTAACTGAGTGAAAAAATATCAAACCGCGACCTGTGTTTACTTTCTCTGTATCGTCATTGTTTATGCAATGGAAGCAGTTCTGAAAACATCCATGTTTTATTAATAAGATCTGAAAAATATTTTCTAAAAGTGTCCACACTGCAGCTCTGAGTCCACGTGTTGGCAAAAGTTGCATTTCTGAGTGTCTCTCATTAGTTTTATGCACTCATATACACAACAAGTCAAAGATGACCAGATATCCCGGATATTTCTACCTGTAAAGACAAGAGGAACGCACCAGTTTCCCAGAATCTCATGATCATGAAGTGATGTGGGATTGATGCCGTGTTGCATTGGCTGAGAGTCAGATCCAGTTCACCACTGGGGAGGGTCACCCTCCGTCTTGCTCCTCCCATCTTTATCAGACGAGATCCACTCCGCCCGCTGAATGATGAAGTACCGAAATAGTTTAAGACCTACAAGGTAGTGTAGATGTAGACAAAGATGATAACTACCAAGTTAAGGATGGTCCCAATGATGCCCAACATGGCCAAGATGGTCTCCTCCTTACTTTCCTTGTCTTGGATTCCCTTTTCCTCATCACTGTAGACAGTATTTACCATTTTCCCAGAAAAAATCTGCAGTTTCCGTCTCAGGCCAATCTGGAGTGGGCAGATAAGAAGAGAAAAAAAAATGAAGATAGTTCACGTTTCGGTTAATGCAACTATTTCTTTTCTTTTTCTTTAAAAAAAATGAAATCAAACTTTGATCTATGTATGGTAAACAGCGATAATTGCGTCAAATAAACACCTTTTCTGTAGATGAGATGATTGGTGAGGGAATGGTATGATTAACATGTAAACAAGCAAGGAGCCAATTATGCATGTGTTTGAGTTAATAATGGTATACATGCTTGAAATAGAGCAGGAACACTTCAAGAAAATATGTGACATGACAACAAATTAAAAAAGAAGAGCTTGTGTATGTGTGACCCTTATTGGAAACGTTACTGACAAAATCTCAATCATATCTTGTTAAAACTGGATTTAGATTTACAATAGAATAACATTCATCACGGTCAAATGTTGCACAAAGAAATACCGTGACACAAATGGTGCTGCTGTTCCAGCATGTTGCCTGTGAGCATCTGTGCAGATATGTTTAATTCAAGATTATAGGAAAGATTTACCATCAAAAATAAATAACTTCCACTCCTTCAATAAAATATATCCATAACATACAAAATTTAGAGTCTGATGTTCAACATGTTTAACTTACACGATGATCTGAAGCATTTTACATCCCAGGGTGTCAAATGAACGCACCATTTTGTATCTAATCAGTTTAAAATACATTCATCAGTGTATTCATTTTAATCCCATGTGTAATGGTTTTTATTAATTAGCAATGGATTATTTAATTTTGATTGGTTTGTATGTTTGCCAAGCTTTTCAGGGACTCTCACCAGACCTTTTTCCATATTAAAACATTAGTGATCTGTTGTTATACAGCCCATGTTGTATTCCTCAGCTTACTGAACATGCTTTACATGTGATATTCAGTGGCGGTAGCTTCAAATCAAGTTGCTCCCTAAACCTGGAGTTGAGTGTTTTGACCTGGACACATGGGCAGAGTAAGAAGAGGAGATCAGACTCCAAACCAGGCGATTATAAAATGACATGCTCTTCAAAATGAGCCACATTTGCCCCTTAAATGTGTTTGTGTTGCACAAGCTGTTGCACAAAAGTGTGACATATTGAACAGTTATATGAGCACCAAACTAGATTTGAGATATTAACTACAGTCAAGTCAACATGGTTCTTTCTGCACTGACTTCCTGGACGAGCACCCTCTTTCAGAGATTACAGCCATGATAACACTGCTCTTCTGAAAAACAGACATTGACTCTTGATTGACACGCTGGGCATCGGTTGAATGGCCTTGGCAGCTCTCTGAAATCCTGTGAGGAAAAAGACAAAAAAAAGACGGTAGAAATTCCTCCTCTATGCCCTTTTCAGTTGTGGTAAGTCTCCAGCTGTGAGTCGGCTCCGATATAAGTTCTGAGCGTGGCAGCACTCATGTGGTGTGAGTTTTCAGGTGTGTCTGTGTGTGTATTGATTTGAGGAGCCTGGGGTTCAGTATTAGACACTGGCTGTATGTTTTTAGCCCACAGGCGCAGCAGCTTGTGCAAGTTGGCTTCCAAACACCTCTCACGAGAGAAGCGCTCCTTTTGCGGGTCGGTGGGTTTTATACACCGACTAACAACAGAAAAGCATGTAAGCTAATGCAGACTAAAAATAAACATTCTAACGGGGAGATGTTCCTTTTGGTAAAAAGCATTGATGCAAAATAAACTACAGCCTTTTAACTTCCAGCAGGAGTTCAGAGAAAGTGTTAGAAAGTTTTACAGTACACATGATTCTTTATTGGCTTATGACGTTCATGGGAGCATAAAATATTTCCAATTGGTCAGATTATGTTTAGTTTTTATTTACAATTTCCATGTTCTTTAAAACTTTTGATTGGCTTGATTACAAGTCTAATCATTAACTTCAAAATCAAATGCTTGTTTAAGATGAAGAAATTCCAGAATGTTTACATAATTTGCAGATTATAGATGCATGGCTTGTTTCTTTGTTTTTTGTCTAGTCTGTGCTGTCCTTTTCTCTTTCTTTGTATCCTTCTTGGGATCTCTGACAGATTGATAGAGGCTAAAAGTCTTGGGATCATAGCCTGCCGATATTCAGTTACAGCTGGTCAAAGTCTGTTGTCTTTGGACAGTAGATGTATCACCAGGAGGGAGAAAATGAAGGAGATAAGAATGACTGGGTTGCTCACTGTAAGATAAAGTCAGCCTTTTTAATGAGTTCAGTATGAGGTCACTTCTGCTGCAGAAATGCTGAGATTTTATGAGGGGAGTCTGGAAAAGGCAATTCTAAAACAAGGACCCCCAAGAAGTGATTTTTGTGTTTTCTGATGACTAAGAAGGTCTTTTATACCATGAAAGTCAAATGGCTTTTGTTCAGGCCTGTTTATACGAGCACAAAGCATCAAAAATAACTGTCCACTGTAAATGCTAACATCCCACATTGGGGTTCTGAATGATAGCACTGTCCAATCATTGATTTACCCTGTGCCGTCAATGCACATAAAAACCCATTTGTTGTGTTTCTGTGGTAAAGTGCATCCTCCTCCCCTGATCTGTAACAATGGGCTTTGATTGCCTCTCCTGGGAGGCACCATAAACAGGGCTTCCCTCAACCTGAATGGAGATCTCTGTGTAGCACACGGTTGTGCCCTCATGCATGAAGACGCCTGCTCGCTGCTGATATAAACAAACGCTCAGAAAGAAAAACAACAACAACAACAACAAAAAACAGGGTGGGAGGGGAGGCTAGGTTTGCCCCGAGACATTTAGGGAAAAAGAGAGGGAGAGGTGGATGAAGTGGTTGTGGAAGTAAGTGGTGGTGGTGGTGTGTGTGTGTGTGTGTGTGTGTGTGTGTATGTGTGTGTGCGTGCGTGCGTGCGTGCGTGCGTGTGTGTGGGGGGGGTTCTGCCAAAACCTGATGAAACAATATACAGCTATGCATCAGAGAGTGAAATCCTCTGGCTGCCTCCGTATTCTACAACTCCAACCTGTACTGGCACCAACTGAGTGTTGTGATTCAAGCAGAAGCAAGCTTTGTCATCCAGTGATGTGCCGCCATCATTAACTACTCATAATGACCGCCTCTCTTTGACAGTGTGCGTAAGGGATCAGAGCTGTCATAAACCAGGACAGTGAAGGAATAACAGTGACATAAAGGAACATAACATACGTCAGATGAAGAGATCATTAACTCTACAGAAATCAGTTGACAAGCGGAATATTGTCTCGCAATCACCGAAGACTTCATTTCCTTCAATATTAATACTTTGAAATCTTAACCTTTTTCTCCTGATCAATAAACTCTTATTAGGAATTGAAAGCATCTCCAGAGCTCCGTCACACCTTGTGCATCACTCATACGACAACAGGCCGGAGCATCTTTTGTGTACGATATAAAGAGCAAACAGACAGGCAGGAAGTGAGACGAAACAGAGGGAAATCATATACAGGTATAAAAGAAAAAAAAAATCCTGACACTCGTACTACATCCAACAGAAGCTAACATCCTCGGATCAGATCAGTGGAGAGTAAAACCTTTTGCCACTTGAATAATCCTGAGCATGTCAAACAACTCCAGATGCTAACTGATTCTGACAGGCAGAGTCGCTTTTGGCATTGTTTTAAAATGGAATTAAAGCAAACTGCTCACAACCCTCTTGAGTATGGATTGTACGCACACACACACAAACGTGCACACGAACACAGTGAAATAGACACAAACTACAGAGACCTGCGTACCAAAAAACACTGAGCTCTTGTAGGGGAAGAGTGACAGAAGAAGGGAAGTAAGATGAAATACTGCCAATAGTGAGTTTGACCTATATTCCATAACATGTCCTCATTGTTCCATCAGTGGGAAGGAAGTGACAAATCTATTTTTGAGTCTACAAGAAGTACATTTGCATAGAAATTCCTTTTTATTAGTGATCAAAAATCCAGCCTGATTCCCCACAGAAAAGTTCCGACCTGCACAAAGTTGGTAGTTAAAGTGAGGGACAAGGGATTTACAAGTCAGACTGTAACAGTCCTGATTAAAATGACCTCTGGAGGATTATGTAGTCTGTTCTACACTCGTTTTTTTAAACATGGTCATTCCTGAAATGAATCCAGTTAGAAATCTGCAGAATACCACTGGTTTATTTGCTTTAAACTTGATAACATAATATGTGACATGCACCATATATGCATATTAATTTGTGCAAAATATGGAAAGATCTTTGTTTGTCTGGCTGGATTCTGTGTTTTTCTGAGTATTTCTGCTACCTGTATTAATATTTTATGTAGCAACAACTGAGGCTGGAAATGCCCTACATCTTTAAAGAAAATATACATGACACATAATAAATTCATAGGTACACAATGTCATGACACAGAGCACATTGAATGGCTAACTCAGTCCTTAGTCCACAATTGATAATTGTGTGTTACTAATGTGGTAATTGAAAAACCTACCTTGCAAAGCATCAGGAATAACATAGCATTGGACATGCTGGAGGTGGACGCCTTTCCGTAGTGCACAGACATCCCTGGCAACTAAGGTGAAAGTCGACCCCTCTCATCCTTCGGCCGTGAAGGGGCACAGGATCCAGAGAGGGCTGGCTCGGCTTCCAGGCAGTCCAATTTCAGGGCTCTCGTTGGATGTCGTCTCCTGCAGCGCTCCAGCGTCTCCTCCCCGAATTTCATCTCACTAGTGGCCAAGTTCTAGCAGCTGCTGTCACTTTCTCCTCCTCAGCCTTGTGAGAACTGAAAGTGTGCTGCCCACTCTACTCTTTGCCGCCCTACCTCCGCTTCTCTTTTCTCCTCCTCCTCCTCCTCCTCCTCCTCCTCTTGTTCCTCTTCTTGTCTGTGAGGAGGGATGATGTCAAGTTGAAGAATGGAGTCAGTTGATGGGCAGAAGGGGGTGGGAGGGTAACAAAGCTGTTTCACGTGAATATTTCAATCCTCTTTTTGAGTTTATTCCTCAAAGCTTACAGGAAAATGCTGATTCAGTTTTGTCTCTCGCTCAAAAATACTGTAAACTTTTAAACTGCACAGCAATGTGAAACATGTTTAACTTATATCTTGGCTATCAAATGTTTAATGAATTAATAAGGAAAAAGGTAACAGGCACCCCTGATGAATTGGTGGAAGCCCGTTGTCTGCTCTGCATGATATGTAAACCCAATATACCTTTTCTTGCGCTCCAGTAAGTGTGTTTCCCTAACTAACTGAGCAGAGCGTGAATGCTGGGCGGTTATAAGAAAGAGATGGAGGGGAGGGGAGGGGAGGGGAGGAGAGGGGAGTGAGGGTGCCGAGAAGGAGCCAGTCGCCTCACACTGACGCTGTCGTGGTTTGCGTTCACTCCACAGGCAGGAGGTATCCCCTGCTCCCTCTCTCCCGCGCATATTAATGCAGCCACGGTTGCCTGGCAACCGACTCAGGGGAGTCACACACACACAGCCTGACGACAAGAAGCGTTTGTGACAGGGGCCGGGATGAAGGATGCAGTGTGTGTGTGTGTGTGTGTGTGTGTGTGTGTGTGTGTGTGTATGTGTGTGTGTGTGTGTGTGTGTGTGTGTGTGTGTGTGTGTGTGTGTGTGTGTGTGTGTGTGTGTGTGTGTGTGTGTGTGTGTGTGTGTGTGTGTGTGTGTGTACTCTGATCAGCCATAACATAATAACCACCTGTCAAATATTGGATACACTTTTTTGCTTCCAAAACCTGTGAAGATGTGCCGTAGTATCGAGCACCAAGGTGTTAGCACTAAATCCTTTGACTCCTCAAAGATTGGCGGTAAGGTCTCCAAGGTTCAAGGTTTGAACAGCAAATCCAACAGGTTCGTGATTGGATTGAGAACCTAATGGGTTTTTGATGTTGACTCGGCCTCTAAAATTCCTAGATCTCAATCCCACAGCTTCTTGATTGTATTAATATCTGTGGAACTTTGGAAGCCAAGTCACAATGCATCAAACTCATCGGGTTTCTGAAACCGTTCCCTTTGTGAAGGAGTGAATTCTCCTGCTGAACGAGGCCACCACTGTCGTGTCACCACAATTGTCTGACATGTGCTTCATGTAGGACCCTCTGTTTGGGCATTCCCACCAGAAAGAACCAGGTGTGAGTTTGGGTCCGGTGCCAGGGCCAGTTCTTAAAAGAGCACCGCCAAAATACCAGTTCTTTTTCCACCGTTAACGGAACCAAGTGAGAGTGGACTGGTGAAGGTGTTCCCTGCCTTTCTACACAGTTAGCTGGGATTGGACCGTCACACTGCCTGCGCTGGCTTGTATCTTGTAACTCTTGCCATTGGTTCGATTGTGTGAAAGCTGACCTTGGCCACACAAACAGTGAAAAGGAAAACGTTGCTCGGTGGTCCAGTTCTCATGCTTCTGTCCTTATATTGGTGACAGGGGTCCGCACGGGCAGGGTCTATGCAGCTGTGCAAGTAAACGGTGTTGCAAAGTGCTGCACAACATTCATTTCTGTGACAATTTGTGCTTCTGTTGCTTGTCTACTCCACCTGATCACATCAGCCAGGCATTGGTCATGCGTCAATGAACCATGGCTACCCATAATCCTGCTGCCAGTTCACTGCTTTGCCTTATTTAGATAACTTTTATTAGATACTAACCACTGCACATGAGAAACACCCCATTATAGGTGAAGTCTAGAAATCACCCTTGACAAATTGCTCCAGTACTCTTACTTATCTTATTTACTTTCCATTCCTGCTTCTAACTATAGCTTCAAATGTAGCCTGTAATCCTTTCCACAGTTTTGTACCTGTATGTAAAATGGTATGAATTTTTGTTTGTGTTTATGCAAAATGCAAGCTCTTCTCAAAGTTGGAAGTTGGAGATCGTCAGTGGGTGGTAGTGTGAGGGCGAGAGTGGGTGTGTGCTTGAACAATGTAGCTATTCATGCATAAAGCAAACTGCACATGTGTCTTTTCATGAAAAGGAGAGCAATGTGCAACTTGTATGTTTTTCCACCGGACTAAGCTTTTATATTGAACCCCTGCATTCAAACGACACTTATGTAAATAGTTCAATCGAAACAAATAAATTGCAATTCTTTGGTAATCTGAAGAATAAAAAAACTGACAGTGAGCATGACAGTGACTATCAGCTTTAAAGCTTGTGAGGCCAAATATTTAGCAAACATAATCAAATGTGTTGTATTTCCAGATTCCTTTATACCTTTTTATCACGATTTAATATTAATGTGACTTTAAGAAAGATCAGACTAAAACTGCAGAATCAAAAGCTATAGACCCTAAATCTTCACTACCCGAAGCTGGATATTTTTCTCACTGTTTTCTTTTTTTTATATATTGTATTTTTTGTGCTTGACGTGTGCACTAGGGCCATTGTGTTGTGTGTTAACACAGTGACTATAAAAGATTAATGAAAATGTACAGAGTCAGGTTAGAGTTGTGTTTGTGAAAGAGAAAGGTACCTGGTGCATTCTAAAGTCATGTGTTTTCAAGCATAATGTGAAAACTCAACTCAACAAACACACACACACACACACACACACACACACACACACACACACACACACACACACACACACACACACACACACACACACACACACACACACACACACACACACACAAATGTGCATTTCACCATTGTGTACATTCACGGTACAGAACTTATTTTGCCTTCGGACATGCAACACATCAGTGCCAACAACAGCATAATGGATACGCTGATCAAACGTGAAGAACCTTGGGGACGTTTATTGTGCAATCCGACACCAGCGTCCCCCGAGTCACTATCCCACCCCATTCTCTACCTCCAATATCATTTTCTCACTTCACCTCAGCAGGAGGGAAGGACACAGTCTTTCAGTGTTTAATCTCACATCAAAAAGACTTATCCCTCTGTCTTTTATAAGAAGTAACTCGCTGAGGACTTGCAGTCCAATTCTCATGAGAAGACAGAGGAAGTTTTAACACCTGGACATTTATAGACATTTGTGGATGTACACTCCAGCCGTTGCTTTTCTTTGAGAGACATATCCTTCAATTATAAAAGAAAATAATCTACAACTAAAAATGTTGTTTCAACTTTTAGGGGGAAAAACTTGATTGTGTATTTATTACCATGCCTGGTGCAGCTGTTCTCTTATTCAAAGGTTCTAAAAGAAAGATGGCAACAACAAATACAATATTACAAAAAGTATGGTGAATATTGAAATGAGGGGAGAAAGATTTCTGTTTAAGTATTCCTGGGTAAAGTCCAGGATAAGAGATTGCAAAATAAGATGAAATACATGCAAATAGATTTTGCTTTGAACAATATTTCATGATGTTGATGGGTTTGGCTGCTAATGGAAATGTTTAGAATGTGAAACAGCTGCCAACAAATTAGTTTAGACTTGATGTTGCTTTGCGCATGAAATGACCTGGAATGGACAGCAATAAAAATGGAAATGTAAAAGGAAACATTCCCTCCGAACTCACCAGTGTGCATAATTTTACTGCCGACTTCCCATCCCTCCCTGCTTCAAGATTAACTAACTTAGACTGTCGCTGCCTACACAGGCATTTATAACAATTAATCAGAAGGCCCATCGTATTTGTACTTGTCATCCGGTACCTTAATCACAATGTTGTCCCACTGCATGAAGATCGCACAGCTCTCACATCTATTTCCATTCAAACAAGCAGACATTGGTCTCAGTGCATGCTTATGCAGTTGTAGACTCTTCTAAACTATCTTTACTTTTCACTATGAATATAGAGGTAAGTGGGACTGTATTGTTGAAGTTGCAATAATGAAGATATGCATGATGTATCCTGCCACAATCCAAAAAAGCAAAAGCAAAAAAAAAAAAAAGTAGATGTGCATTATAGATCAATTTGTGAATATACATTCCTAGGTGTGACTGTGGGTGTGTCTGACTGTCTGTTTCTCTGTGTTTTTCCTGTGATTGACTGGCAACCTGTCCAGGATATACCCTGCGTTGGTCCCCAGTCAGCTTTGAATAAAGCAGCTTAGAAGTTTGATAGTTGAATGCATGTGCCACTTATACTGACAAATGCTTTGCTACGGAACAATATATCTTCATTCAGCTCATTCAAGCATGGATGGATCTTTAATGGGACACCCACCCCTTTGTAATCTGTAATCTGATTGGCCACCCCACGTGCCCCTTATTTGTCACCAGTTTGAAGTGATGTCAATCGTTGTGTGAAGTTTCCACCCTTCATTATAGAAAAGAAATTAAACTCAAATCTGACAGTAGTTTGATCAGAAAGAATAGGACGAGTAATCTGCATGCCACTGATCTCCTTTTCAAACCCATACCAAGTAAACCGATCCAAACACCAATACTACCACGTAAAACAAACAAACATGTGAGGATAATGCTTTTAAAAATGATGCATAATGGGTTATGCATCATTCATATTTATATATATCACAAAAATCCAGGTTATATTGAACATTTTACCACAAGAAGAACAAACGTTTTCTGAGGTGGTGTTAAAAAGCAAAATAGAGCAAAAAGAGGAGTGCTTTTAGGTCTATTGATTCTGTTTCTCATCACGACCTCAGGAAAACTTTCTGTGCAGGATTGAATTGGAAAAAGTGCCAATTAATATACTTCCATTTAAATCAACAGTTTTTAGTTTCATTTTTAAAGAGGGGAAAATAGCATACCTTGAAGTGAAACTGATGCAGGATATTATAGCCACATCTTTCATGTAAAGTCGATGGAAAGTAAGCTGAAAGAGTGTCAGATTTCACACAGTGAGAGAGCCTTGAGCTTACTTTAATTAATTTCACAGGGTAAAATTCTCCAGCTAATATTTCAAGAGGCAGATCTGAGGACACAAAGGCCTTGCTGCAAATTGGTGTGAGCGAATGTCTCACCCACACAAACTCCGGGAATTTGTGTGTTGCTTACGATTCAAGGGTAAAGTTAATGAAATCCGAGGGCTTCACAATCCCGATTAATGGTTAAGTAATCAGCAATTAAAGCTGCAGTTTTTCTTCTATTTTCTCATGTGATTGTATTACTATTCAACCTATGCTTTCTAATTTGTCCTTCGGTGAATGCAGCTTGGCAATGCCACTTAATTGATTATAAAACAAACAAAAAACACAACTTGTGAAATAAGCCAAATACAAGCACACTTTGTATAGGCTAAAGAGGGCCATTGTTGGACCTGGAGGGCCATAGTCAGAGGCATCATTTGCACCACCCATCATTTGCACCACCCAAGGTAGGAATTTGCCTCGAGCCCTGAGCTAGAAAAGGGACCCAAGAGAAGGCTGATATTTCAACTGCAACACACTGAAAATTGCCTTAATAAAACCCCCAACCAGCCACTTGTTGCCTTGTACAGCAGAAACTACACTTCCTGAGGGTCCTCTGGAAGAACAACCTGGAAACTGAACTGCTGCTGACCTTCTACCGTGCGTCCATCCAGAGCCTGCTGACGTACAGGAGCAGCAGTGGGGGTAGATTGGAAGGAGGAGGCTAATCATAGCAGCACCCTGTCCTCTTACTGATGGGCAATTACACTTCCCGATGCCGCAGCAGAGTACAAACCATAATGAAGGACAGCTCACAGCCTCGCCTCCACCTGTTTGACCTGTAGGATTCAGAGAGGTAGGACAGAAACAGACTCAGAAACAGTTCCTTTGCCAAAGCCACAACCACCACAATTTCACAAATTCACAGATTCACACACATTCTGCAATTCACACATTGTACATTGGATAATGGTGATTAAGGTATTCTATTTTTATTTCATTCTGTTGCTGGAAACAATTTATGCATGAACTCCATAGAAAGCCTTCAGTAACTTGCCTGGAGGTCCCTCGAGTGTCTAAAAATGGCCTTTGGCCACAGTCCGACATGTTTGTAATAGTTTCCTGCTCCAAGACAAAATAATCTAATTAAAAGCCATCTTTGTGAAGCCTGAGGATAAGCCACTCCCTACTATCAGGTAAACATTTCTCAGTTGGTATCAACCTACAAAAACCATCAAACAAAGGCAGATATGAAAAAAAAAAAACATTAATTTGCTGGTAATGTACTTTGTACAATTTTGAGGCTCACACATGCTAAACATGATTAAAGTATGACTGATACACTCATTAACAGAAAGTTGGAGCTCAAGTGTGGCACACAACAAGCTCGGCCCCTTGGTGTTCAGTCTACGGTTTGCAGAGTATGCAAAACCTTCAAAGTATGAATTGGGCATCACGGCATTGATACTCATACCGGTACTCGGTAACGGCTAATAGCTAAAAGATAGTATTGATACTTTTTCTCATCTCATTAAAACAGTGGGATTGCTTTCTTCTCATGAAGAAAGACATGGTTGAGCGTTAAGTGAGACCTTATAGAAATGGCTGTCGCCAGTTTCATTGCTGCCATTAATCTCAATTACAGTAGAACCTGACAGAAACATATGTGTTATTCTGAAAGAGAGCCAGTTCTCCCAAACCTGTGCCTGATATAAACAGACACTACAACAAGAAATACTAAAATTCTAACTTAAAAAATAAATGTCCTTGAGCCATTGATTCTGTTGCAAAGATGGATGAATCATAAGCAGAGGCTGGACAATGTAAAAGCATTCCTGTTGATTGCGTAGTAATGTGATCCTCCAGTCTTCTAAAGAAAGTCAAATAGGACGAAAAAACCATTGAAGATTGATTTGAGTATTGTGATTTCTTTTACTTTGCTTCGATGTTCACGGAACTTGCTTGAACTCCAGGGTAAAAACACAAATCACTCAGAAACTTGGAAAGTTGTATTGATGCTTTTAGGCTTAAATGGTCATTCTTTAGGCCAGACTTGGCTCTTTATTGGCATTTTCATTCAGCTAGTTTATTGTAGAGCCTCATAATATGATTGTAGATGTTCATTGAAAGTCTGATTTGACTCTTATGGTTAGGTTTTAGTCATGCTTCCCATATTTAGCCTTGAATTGGCCAAAACAAATTGTGTTTCATTTAAAATGAGGGATGTAAGACAAATGATGGAATATATAGCGATTACCAATATAACATTTGAATGAAGAATGAATCCTTCAATCTCAGTGTGGAGTTTCTCAAATATGTGTGTTGTGTCAGTGTGTTGTGTCAGGGCATCACAGAGCTTCAATGTATTACAAAACAAATTGAGTTGCACTTCATCACTTGATTGTCTTGACCACACTTCATTATATTTGTGTGCATTTCCAATTAATAAATTACAAATGCATATATTCAAAATGTGATGATGTAATTTATTTACACAGGACACAACAAAAAGTCCACTAACTTGTTGAACCTTAAAAAATTTTTTTCAAAAGGTCTTTTGAAAGTGGCTTCTTGACTTCAAAGGTCTTTAATAAACTTCTTTGGAATGAGCTGTATGCCCCACTCTTTAAAAAAGGGAGAGAATAAAGATGACGAGTCTTGAGGATGTCTTTTCTTGATACATGTCGTAGGACTTCCATAAGGGAAACAGCCCAATGAAAACTCATGTGAAGTTTCCATCAAGAGCTTTTTAAATGATGCAACCACACATGCAAGAATGTGGATCTTAAAGAGGATCCTCCCTGTTAAGAATGTTTTAAAACCTACATTATAGTGATTAACATCAGGCACACACACATATACACCTTTATTTTCCTTCGGTCTCTCCTTCCTCTTCTTCTCTAAAGGCCAGTGTGAAATCCTCAGAGCATAATCTCAGACTCAACTACTTACATCAAAGCCTGTCAGCCAGAGCACATGAAAGCCTGTTTTCTGAGAGCTGCTCGTCGTCCGACCAGAACACTCCATGCAGCTTTCATATTTATCCTCAGAACATTCGACAGAGGCGCAGACGTGGCAGCACATCCGCGTGTCAGCACATATACACTTAGTAATTGTTTTTCTTCTCCTAGAACTGCATTCAAATGTATTCCTCTGCTGATGTATACATTCCCAAGCAAACATACTGTTTAACGTCCACACAAACAAAACCTCATCAGTCAGGAGGAGAGTGGGAATGAACAGACACAAGGCAACCAGCTTTGATGTGAAGCTCATTTTGTATTATTGTTGTTCAAGGCCACTTTTAGTGGATTTTGTCTGTCACCAACTGTGTCACACGTTCCTCTCTGAATTGAGTAAATACAGAAAACAACATCTGGCTTTGTCGTAAATTTTAATAAGATTCACGCATGTTTGAAATACAGCCGACACAATGCAAATGAATGTGGACCGTGTGTGTCAAACGCTTGCCTTTGTTTTGGAGAAAAAGTGACCAAATGAATGAGTCGCAACGCAGAAATGTAATTGTGCCAACAGCTGCAGGTAGAAAATAGCCCGTAAATTAATCAGCCTCATCATCTTGAAGCCGTTGACTGTTCAAAAACAGCAAACAAAAGCTGCCTTTTGACTATGCTAGGAAGAGTTTCGTTAACAGCCTGCAGTCTTCGGGGATCTGATGGTACAACAGAAGGTGCAGCAATAAATCATGAGTTTAATAGAGAAGCATCATAGCCCACGAGTTCTTCAATATTGATATACTGAGGCCAAAATGTGAGTGTCGTCTTTGTTTCCCTTTGAGATCATTGCTTGCAAAACATTAATTTGATTTTCATATGGATTTCTCCCTCAACTCTTTCTTCACCACTACTACATTGTTTCTACTGATGCTAAATAAAGTATCTCACTTATAGAAACTGAACAAAACTCTCTTCTTTAAGAAAAATGCCCTAAAGCTATTAAATAATAAGGATGATAATCAAGGACACAGCAGCATTAGCAAGCTAAGAAGCATCTACATCAAGTGATTATTTTTCCCTCCAACTTAGATAACCAGGCTAAGTAGGACACTCTGGAACTGAGAAATAGATCATTATCGGACTGAAAAATTATGCGATTCAAACATACAAATGCATCTTTTGTCTTAGGTCTTCTGGGTAGTGACAATATAACGTTCATCCTCTGCTGTGCACCATACTTCATAAGTCTGGAGGAATGTTCTGGGCTAAGTCACTGGTGCTGCTTACGATGTATCTTCTGCTGTGTTTCAGCACGCAAATACATGCATTTATTGTCGTATTGATGATGAGTCAACTGTTGAAAAGCGCACAGAGATTTTATAAAGGCGTGTTGATACATCTGTCTTCCCTGAAACGCTCGCGAGCCCATCTGCCAAGTCTGACGAATGATGCATTTGGTGGGAGCCATTAACATATTGAACATGGGGGATATCGAGCCAAGGGATTACAGCAACACAATCCTGGATGGATCCGATCTGGAGGTATTAAAAATGAAATAAGAAGTCTTGCAGCCCTGCATCGAGCTGCTCTGTTCTGCTCCCCTCACTGCAGATAATTTAGGAGGTTTAACAATAGTACTGATCCTGCAGGAAGATAAGTCACCCATCTGACCACCCCTCCCACCCACTCTCTTTTTTTCATGTACATACACAAAGAAACATTTCTATACCTTTTGACGGAGTTGAGATTGCTGGTTTGTTGTTTTATTTGTTTTTTTTAGTACCACAATAGCTGCTATTGTATATAGGAGCTCTGTTTCTTGGCTCAATATTTGCTAAAAGTTTGTGGGAAGTCTGAAAGTCAAACAAATTATTTTTTTTTGTAGCATTTTCACAACAATCCATTCATTGCTTCATTTAGAAATCAGTCTGGAGTAGGCAGTATGAGAAACCAACAGGTGAAATTCACAAAAAATACTTTTCTGAGTTGTAAAACATGTTCAATATGTAAAGATCTCAAGGTAGAGTTTCATGGATAAAATCATCCAGTGAATTTACACTCTATTAAGTGATGTTACAAATACAATTGCGCACACATAAACCATTTGTATTAATGCAAATATATATATATATATATTTTTTTTATTTATTTATTTTTTTTTTGTAGTTTGAATCGAGGGATTTAGTCTAAAAATGATAATAAACACACTAGAATGTTTAAATGAAATGTTTTAATTGAAGCTCATGCAGAGTTGAGAAGATTTTTTTTTATCTTCCAATATGTTCAAAATTATTTGGTTAACACAGACTAAAACATGAAAAAAATGCCTTCTTCATAATTAAAAACTGATCGAAATTTCAAGTATTTCAAATCTCTCAAACACTACAAGTAAAGAAGCAAATGCGTTTGATCCCAAATTATTACTCCCACAATGCGCTTTTTAGAAACTGATTATTTCTCCCTTATAGTGTGTTCACTTGAAACTGGGGGGAAAAAACAATTGAATAGTATCAAATTAAGAACTGGATTTGGATATAAATTAAATTAAATTAAATTAAAAAGAGCTGGCTTGACTTTGTTTGTCAATAAATTGTTGGCTATGAAAGTGGTGAATAACCTCTCACAACTCGTGGTGAAAAACAGTTAAAGCAGGTCCAGGATTCAAATAGCTCAAACTGGTGGGCCATTGCCTCAGATACCCAGAGATACCTGCTTCAGCAACCATCTTGTGGGAGCTCACACATGACAAAAGGAGATCGAGATGACCAATAAAGACCATGTTGGACATCTTAAAGGAGGATGCCAGGGTGGACAGCATCTCTGAACTGAGGACCCCGTTAATGGACAGGGAAATGTGGAGGATCCACTGTGATGTCCGACAGGTCGACTAAGTAAGTAATTATACCTGTGTGATGGGTATAATATAATGGGTATAGCATATCTAATGTGTAAAACGATGACTTATGACAATGTCTGTTGATCGGAATGCATGTTTATCCTCTTCAGCCTTATAAGACATACTGTGGCTACCAATCAAAACTGTCTGTATCAAAACCGATTCTCGGTTGTTATGGTGAAAACACCAGCCCAGTTTGAAATGATAAATTCTTAGTTACAGCTGATAAGGGTCTTATTTCTGAATCTCGTGATAGGCAAAAAAGTGCAATCACCATCCAATAGCAGCTTACTGGAAAAGCCTGATAAGGATAAGGATATTTTTTTTTTTTTTTATATATGATAAACTTGTTTAATTCCACAGTGCTTGACAGAGTGTTGAGAATATGCATGAGTAAGTATGCATTATTAAAACAGGCTGTTCAGGCAGCCCTAATGCAATAAGAAGAGGGGTCCTCTGTGTTAATCTTGCAGGCATTTCCTGCTGCTGACTGTGCGTGTATCAAAAGTGGCGATTCCAGGTCCTATTTCATAATTATGTACAGCAATCACATATTTCACAGAAGATTAAAGAAGACAGTGAATCCTGACTCAGTTATGTTCATTCCTTTCATGTAGCTATCAGAGAAAATGACGAATGTATCTTTTAATGTGAGTTGTGTGTCTATCTATTAGCTCTATGATATCTCATTTATCATTAGTATTGAAAATAATAAATGCAAAAATATAATAAAAGTGAAGCTGATTTTTATATTACGACTATTTACTCGTTTAGCTCACAGCAGTCTTGAAACTCCTGTTTCATTATGGGATTTCATCACCATACTTTCAAACCTTTGGTCTTATGAGTGGAAAGTTTTGAATTTCAATCCCATCACACACCTTAATTTATGAAACAGACAGGAAGTAGAATGTACTGTATCTCTGTTTGTGCGCTCACTTTAAAGTGAGCCCACACTTTAAACAGACAGGCTGAGTAGCCACAAGAGAGCACATTTTGATGTGTCAGAATCTGACACGTTGTCATCCTAAGTGTGTTTGTCAGTCTCTTAACAGCCCATGAATGCGGACATACCACAGGCAAACTCGGGCAGTCAAAAATGCTTCTGATAAACATTTATCTGAATTGCTATTGTCACCCCGAGTTAGGCATTATTTCATTCAGCAAAGAGCTGAGTATCAGCAAATCTTTATTTGCAGGAGTCGAGACGCAGGCCCTCATGTTGGCTGTGCAGTGAGTCCAAGGAGCTGAGGGAAGCGCACGTCAATAACAGTAAGCCAATTAAAATCACTCTTCATTTAAGCTGTGATCTCTATTGATTGGCCTTTCAATCCTCATCCATCAAACCGACAGACTGCCTTGAAGGGTTGGAGGGATAGACTGTCTTAACGTCTCTGCTTCGAAGCTGCCACTGTACCAACTACGGCTGCTTTTCCACAAATAAACTGACTTGTTACTCAAGCTTTTTCTAACGTATTACCAAATCTGGAAACTTGATGGAGAAAAATTGATTGGATTCTGTTAAAAAGCACCAGAGAGGAAAAGAAAAAAGAAATAAACTGAAATGAGCCGAATGTAAAAACCAAATGCACCAATTAGTTTTGAAAAGTTTTGGCCAAATGCATTTTTCCAAATCTAAACTTGATGTCTTCATTAGGGTGGGCACTGTCTTGGATCGGCTCCAGTAACCCCTTGGACCAAGGTTGCATTGCCTTCCAAAGGTGCAGTGGTTTCTGGTTCAATTCCAGGGGACATTTCTGCTTGAAGTTTGCATGTTCTCCACAGGTGTGCATGGGTGTTCTCTGGTTTCATGTGTCATTGTGCCACTGTGTTTGCCCTGTAATGTACTACCTTCCCCTATTATCTGCTGGGATTTGCCAGAATATGAAGAAATAGAATAAATAAATATGAATATATGGCCCTTCCTGTAACGTATTGGGATTGTGTCTTAGAGTTTTATTTCATTGACATTCGTAGTGGAGACTTAAGCCTAACACCTGACAGCACAACAAAACAAAATGGGATATTACAGCATGTGTTGCGATTCACTGCCAACTAATCCCATGAAATACGTCAAATAGAGACTACAGCAGTCAAGCTTGTGTTAGTGAACTGGCATCAGCTGTTTTCTGCTTTACTCTCATTGGCTCATACAGCAGCTGCACAGCGATCAGATGACGAGTCACATCATATCCATGCTGCGTACAGCGAGGCCAGGCACTTCTCTCCAATATCTTCATACTGTTACAAACATGATTCACAGTGAAATATGAGGAACGCGTGTTGTGATGTTTTAGTGTGACAAATAAAGTTCTTTTTTCTTTCCTTTTTAAGTAAACTACACTGGGTTAGCATGTATACTGAAGTGTGGCCATGCACATTGTACACAATACCACATATCCCACAGATGGTATAACAAATACCAATATGATAGCTATTCTTTGTATATTTAGAGAAGATCAATGACTCATCAGTTTCACCTTATGTAAATTCACATATTTCAGAGATGAAAATACTCCACACATGACTTTTAGCAAAATCTACATGCATCTATGCCTCCAGGAGGATGTTAGAACACAAGTATCTATAGTTTAGCTTCCTGGGACAAGACGAAAAAAGACTGTGGACTCTGGGACCTCTCTGTATGTTGTTTGGATGTGTTACCTGTGCATGTGTGGTTTTTCTCTGGGTACTCTGGTTTCCTCTCGCAGTCCAGAAAACATATGTTTGAGGTTGATTGTTGGCTGTCGGTGTGAGTGTGTATTACTGCGATGGACTCTTGCCTGTCCAAGGTGTACACTGATGGACATGCTGTCTTGTTCTTTTTGCCAATTACGTCTGTCTGATCTGTCTGTCTTCATGTCTACGGTCATATTGTGTAATTGCATTTCAATATAATGGTTCCTTTCTCAAGTCCTAATTTTGTCATTCAGGCTAAGGCCCTTGCATGCTTTTTGACTCATCTGTCTCTTCGTGTTCAGTGTGCACTTATTCTCTCCGCGTCTCAATTGTCTCATCGCTCTGCCCTTCATGTCTCTCACCTGATTGTTCACCTTAATTATTTCCACCTGCTTTTTGTCAGGCCCTACCTCCTGGTGTGTGCACCAGTCTGTCCTTATACCCTTGGTGATCTGTTTAGTCAATGCGAGTTTTGTCTGCAACCCCATCTGTCTGGGTTCAGTTAGACCTTCTGGTTAAATGCTGCTGTAAAGTTTGGCATTTGGTTTAGTTTCTTCCTAAAATGAGACCATTTCTGAAGCGTCTCTGGCTGAAGTAAGAAACCTAGGATCTAATAGTTTATTAGTGCTTCCATCAGATTCATGAGGAAAGACTAAAGCCATGAGTAGGTTCAATCTTCTGAGACATTGTCTCCATGCTTCCACCCAATTATCATCAACAGATGCTGCTGTTTTTCTTGTGAAGACAGTCTTTCTTTTACACTGACAATCGGGTCTGTTGAGATGAGCCCACCACATCTCCTTAAATAGTGTCAAAAATCTGTTAGAAGCCGCCTGCTTGATGATCAATTCCACAGGAAGGTCAGAAAGAAGATGAGTCTCAGCCCGGAGGCTTCTTTCTTCTTTCTGTGCCTTTGACTTCGCCTCTCTCTTTCTTTCCAAAAGGCAGAGGGGGTCAAGCAGCAGGGGTGGGGGTAGGCAGTAGTGACTTGACATGAATTGTAAATGAGTGAATAAAAGTGTGGATGTGAGCGTCCATCGACACAACACTTTCTTCAGCCCCCCCCCACCCCCCCTCCTTTTTTTTTTGCTTACAGTGATTTAATACTGTCTTGTAAGCATACCTAAATGTTAATAATTCCAGTGCTTGCGGATGCATTTCTACCAGGCTCCCTGTTTTCTTGCAGACTCAAAGGCCTTGAACTGTCAGTGTCTTCCCCCTCGAGCACACACTGCACACTGTATCAACTTTCTGGTTCAGCAGCTTTGATAATAATCTGACCTCACCTGTTTAGTTGACTTGAGGAGTTATGATTTTCATTCTGTATGCCGCGCGAACACCGCAAAGTGGGAGTGAGTATTCATCTTGCAGCTGTAACCCTCCTCGACTTTACAGAGGTTACTTGGTGACAACAAACCTCCTCTAATGCAGTGCCATCTGAAGCAGCTTCATCCTGGACCAAAGCCATGTTTTGGGTTGTTTTTTTTCCCCTCTCACAAATCACTGCCAATTAACATTAAAAGCTGGCAAGAGATGGCACCTCTGTTTTTATTATTTTTCCACTGATAAAAAAGCACTCACACAAGCACACGGAAAACACGTTAAAAGGTCACGGTGACAAGGTGGCAAGCTGGTGATAGATTTGAACTTTGGTTAACAAAAAAATAAAGCCAAATAAACAGATTTATTTTTTTTTTGCCATCAACACAAAGTCACAATGAATAACCTCTGCATGCATTATTACAGTTATTGTGTTTTTATGAAATATTGATATACTCCAGAATGAGGTTGTTATTCACAATGATTTATATATAGTGACATTTCAGAAGATGTGTGTACAGCTGACAGACCTGAAGTAGGTTATGTGTTCTTCTGTATCTAACGCACTCTGAAAGTCAGGGCCACATCTGGCTCTCTTTCTCCCTTTATTCCTGCCTGGAGGCTGTGTTTTCTTATCAGGGCTTATCTTATGTTCACCCTCTTTTACTCCCTTGACAAGGTACCGGAGGTAACAAGTACATTTACGTGTGTACTTTTCCTAAATCCTTATCTCATGTGATTTACCTGAGTATTTTGATTTTGTCATTTCAAATATTTCAGAAGAGACTGTCTACTGTCTTCTCTAAAACAATAAATAAATTGAATTTGCTTTGTGGAAAGAGAATGGTCTTTAATCCAAAACTGCTCAGGTCGAGTCAGGAAGGACATCCAGTTTCCAAATTATGCCAAACCAGACAAACCAATAATATGATTTATTTTGGCGGGTCTCTGAGGGCAGAGGGAGGATACAGCAGTGAGGTTGAATCCCTCAGACTTGGGCTCTTCAATCCAGACCAGGACTCCTGAAATTCCACTTCTGGCTCTTTGAACTACACTTGGATTCTTTACATGACTTGACCAGTCTAAAATAGGACAAGGTCCCTCACAAAGTACGCAGATTCATTAATCCCACACCTGGACTTGGCTGGTTGAGAACATTTGGCATTGACAGCCTCGACCTTCTTAAACAAACTATTACTCTACTCTGGAGTCAAACCTTTTATTATTATAATTATAATATTAGTAGTCACACAGCTATTACTAGGTCAAATGTTGGACCACACTTGGAAAAAAAAAAAAGATTAGCTCTATTTTTCTGAATGAACAAGATTATGTCAAGAAAAGAATAAATTGTATATAATAAAATATTTGTCTCCGTCTAGCTGAGTAAGTTGGACAGTGATGCCGCTTCACCCAGAAAGACCCAATTCTAAAAAGAAGTGTGAGATTAAAGTCCTAGTGAAATGTAAAACACTACTTTGCAAAAAATGATAATTGGGGTTCTACTTCTAAGGTTTCTCTGACTCTGCCCCACCACTGTTGTCGCATAACAAAGTTATTTGAATTTTGAATCTCCAGCCGACGAAGTCGGGGGAATCCTTCTTCTTCGTGGGCGTGACGTCAAGAGTTGTGCAGATCTCGATCTGTTGTGTTTATATTGGCTTGTTTCCCTCTTAAATATCAAAGTTTTTACAGTGTTTTGAAGTTATAGTCGGCGTTTTATGAGCCTTGACGAAAGATTGAGTCTGGAAGAGACCGAGAGAGGAGAAAAGGAGCACGGGCGGCGGGAGCCGCTAGCTCGCGAGAGCCACTAGCTCGCGTGGCTAGCAGGAGTGCTAGCTTGGGCGGCTAGTAGACGATCAAGTAATACCTGGACTCATCTTCGGTGATTCCGCAGTCAGAAAAGCGCTTCGATCCAGGAAGCCGGTTGTTCTGCCAAAAGTCAGGACGCCTCAAAGGTGAAAACTGGCGGCTGCTGAGGCTGAGGAGACGAGGACGAATGGAGGACGAAGCGTCTTCTGCTTCCTCAAACATGCTCCAGACGGGGTCACCGATGGCAGAACGACCTTTCTGTGTCTTCTTCATCAATCACTGGATTTGAAATGACGACGATGATGAAATATGGTTCAATTCAGCCTCTTCGTGGTCAAAACTCTGATCCTCCATAATGTAAACACAACTTGGGCGTGTGCACAACTCGTGACGTCACTCTATTATTGTCAGAAGCTCCGCCCAGCAGAGGAAATAGCGCCGTTTATCGGCTATTTTCTCTCAGATTGCCGTGTTTTAACATTTTACCCTCGGGCCAGTTAGCATAAAAAATGTCCCTAGAAGCGACAGCCAGACTGTTTTGGAGGTCGAATTTTCATTTCACTAGGACTTTAAGGTTGCTACAAACATCATACCAGTGTTGAGGATAGTTGTTACAGTTACACAGGGGTACATTTATTTCCACACCATGATTGGTTATAAAGTCTGAGAAGCTATCGACATATACTCAGTTCAATTGTAATTGGAAAGTTTGGAGCTTTGGGCCTCCAGTAAGGGTTCCAGGATGAAGAGGTTCACTGAGGATGAAGAATAAGGCGTACCGGGGAAACGGTGGTGTACAGAACCCAAAGCAGTTCAGAAGATGAGCGACTGAATATGTCTGACTTAAAACAGTGTTTTTTATTACAGATTGATAGATAGTTAGTCAGCGATGCCTCTCTTATGTCACTCTTCCATTTGACAAACAGAAACTCAATATGGTCAAATTATTCAAACATATTTCTGATACGACTTCTCAGTGGATTTGTTTGAGTGTAATTGTATTAATTCATCCAGCATTCACACAATTCTGTATGCAAAGAGGCTGAAAAAGAGGCCTGCAGTGTTTCTTTGATTGGGGGGCGTGGCTTAAATCGGCATTGATGTAATTGGGGGCGTGGCTTAGTTGAGTGTGTGATTAATGGGCATGGCTGGATCTGGCTTTGATCCCAAGATGAATGAAAGGTGTTATGAAGTCACATCATGGGCGTGGCTTGATTTGGCTTAGATCTTTTGGCTTTGATCCCAAGATGAATTAAAGGTATTAAAGGTATTAAATAGCAGCACAGACTCTGTCACTCACTCACACTATCTACTAGAGCTTCATATCCAGTGAACACGTCGGACAGCTTCTACTGCAGCTTCACATCCACTGAACACGTCATATCAGCTTTATTCTGTTTGTGACCATTTTAAGCACAAATATATCAAGTGTACAACTGAGAGAACTCAGCGTCCGCTGACACAGTCGCGACTACATTTAGGTTGTTCTTTGTTTTTTTTTAAAAAAGCAAACAGATTTGAGTCATGCCTCAACAGTGCCGCACCAGAGCAAAATGGCAATTACCCCAGGGCATTCGCCGTGCTGCTCAGCCAAGCATGCAACAAATGGACATGAAGAATCACCGCCTGGTGAACACATTCAAACAACGTGACCAGGAGATTGTCCACCAGAAAGCTGGCCTGGAGGAAGACAAGAGGAAAGAGGAGGAGACGCAAACAATGAAAGACCGCTCACACCAGGAGTTTCTCCGGAGCATGGCTGGACGGTCAGAAGCCTCCTCAGGTTGCCCGGCACCTCAAAGAACCAAGAGGGACCGCAAACAAGAAGAGGCGGAGCTGAAGGTACAGCTCGTCGGCTTAATGCAGAACATTGCGGAACTTCCGAAGAAAATTGAGAGTCTCCTTGCGAGGTCTGATGCACCGCTTGGTGACATAATAATGGAAGACCTCCAGGAAGAAGAGGAGATGACGGTGAAGTTCAGAGCTCTGGAGGAAGAGCTCCAGCAGGAGGTGAACGAGAGAAAGAGGCTGCAGGCTGAGAAGGAGACGCTCCAGAATGAGAAGGAGACGCTTCAGTTTGAGAAGGAGACACTCCAGAATGAGAAGGAGACGCTCCAGTCGGAGAAGAAGACGCTCAAGTCTGAGAAGGAGACACTCCAGAATGAGAACAAGAGCCTGTTTGTTGAGAAGGAGACGCTCCAGTCTGAGAAGGAGACGCTCCAGTCAGAAAAGGAGACGCTCCAGAATGAAAAGGAGACGCTGCGGGCTGAGAAGGAGACGCTCAAGTCTGAGAAGGAGACGCTCCAGTCTGAGAAGGAGACGCTCCAGAATGAGAAGGAGACGCTCCGGGCTGAGAAGGAGACGCTCAAGTCTGAGAACAAGAGCCTGTTTGTTGAGAAGGAGACGCTCCAGTCTCTGATCAAGAGCCTGTTTGCTGAGAAGGAGACGCTCCAGTCTGAGAAGGAGACTCTCCAGTCTGAGAAGGAGGCCCTCCGGGCTGAGAAGACCCGGCGAGACGAGGACACGAACGGCTTAGAGGAAGAAATCCGTGCCAAGAAAAGAAGCTTCTGGAGGCGGCTCTTCAAGACCAATGGCAACAGAGAGAAGAAGAAGAAGAAGAAGAAGATGAGAGAGACGGAAGAAGAGACCAAGAAAACATTGCAATAGCCGCCATGTTGGAATTCAATTGACACCATTGAGTTCTTCCAGTCAGTGTACATATGTATTGTGGTTTTAATGTCTTACTTGTCACCTGCTGCCATGACGCAAACGGTACAGAGCAATAAAAACCAAAAAAGACCCAAAACCTGTTGTTACCTCCACTGGAGTCAATTTGTTGAGTTTCTCTCTGTTGAAAGCGCAGAGAAATGACTGAAAAACATCTGGGCATGAATGGGTTAAGTAAAGTTAAAGTCAATCGAACTTTATTCATGCAGCACCCCATACAACACAGAGTTGCGAGTCATATCATTTTAGCAGTTGGATCCCTCTGAATCATGTTGTGTTTTTTTTTTTTTTGTAATAAAAATAAACTGAAATTCTTTATACAAGACCCAGATTCTGAACTCCTCCCAGAGTATTCAAGTTACTAATGCACCCTGACTTCTGCTGAATTTTTTTAACCAAACCCTTCAAATAAGCCGATTTCCCACGAAGTTTTATTGAAAACATTTACACAGACAATGACTGAACAGCATGATAAAAACGTATCCGTCTCTGGTTAATATTTTTTGATTTGAATAAACCCCACGGTGGGGCAAGTTGCAGCCACAGATGTCAAGAGAGGTCACTGCTGGATGGCAACCCTAAATGTTGCAGAGGGCAAACACTTCACTTGTCACATGCCGGCATGTGCCAAGGCGGCCTCTCAGAACTCCCGCTCTGCTCCCCTGTCCTGTAGCAGGCCACCACATTGTTTCAGCAATGATTAATTACTGTTCTGATGAGATGTGAAGGCTCTAGAAATGTCACAGCGATGATATGAGCTTGTCAGTGTGGGCCAGAAGGGGACAGGATATCACATGTAGACATCTGGGACGACACAAAGCGCTAACCATTAATATTAACTTTGCGGGTTCGTGTCTGATGTTATGTGCAGAATTGTCTCTTTTAGTGATGTTTTTACACATCTTTGAAAGAGTTTCACGCCCCAAAGTTCGTCTGTCATGATATTAGAGATTAAATATATTGCGGGTAAGGTCAAATTAATAAGTGCTTTGTCAAAAATCGTCTTTCAATTCCAATTCAACAATCAATATCACAGTTAATTATTGTACTGAGTCTAAACACGCTCTGAGCCCTTCTCCTTCATCGTCCTATTTTTTCAGAACACAATAACACTCATGCAAATGTACTGTAGGTTCAAGATGTAGGCATAAGTGTTTAATCCATTTGTGTTAGTGAAAAAAGCGGAGGAAGGTATCACCTGATGAAAAACACAAATGACATACCAAATTTCCCTGATGAATTGGTCCATTTACTGAAATAAATTGAATTGATGCAAAGGATCCCAGAGGAGCAGAAAATTGTTCAGCTATGGATGAAAACCCTCGAAGAGCGTCAGCGCCTACAAGCAGCCGAGCTTATTTGTATTACACGTAAGACTTGTAAAGATGTGCTGACAGCCCCTGTTTATCCCACTTAATAGGAGGAGATTTTTTTTTCTTCTGTTTTTATCTCTGAGCTAAAATGTTTGCTAATTGACTTGGGACAAAAATGGGAACAATAGCAATTATTTAAATTAATGAATCTCACTCTGTTTTATTTTGATATCAGAGATGCATGTGGCAGAATCGAGATGATAGCTTTGTTTTCTTTGCAATTTTAGTGCGTCTGAAGAACAAGTGTTTGTATGGTAAAGAAAAGAAGAAAAAAAAGACTGTACGTTATGCTGACTCCCATATCTCCACATCTGGGCAGCCTTGACTATTTTTCATGCTATACCATATGTTCAGAAATGATAAAGAGGAGGTTGAACACAAATCATTAGATGTGGTTCAGCCTTTCAAAGTCACTGTCAAGGGTATTTAAACATAAAGACACAAGCGTGTGTGCTAAAAATAGAAAACATCATTGATTTTGAGCTTCTCTCTTAATTTGCTCTATTTGGGTAACAAGTAGTCAAACATCCATCCCCCATCATCACCACTTTGCCGTTGCAAAACATATGGTGGATCTTCAGAATTGCTGTGCGAGCAGATGTTATTGGTTCATTAAAATGCATTTGATCTTGAATGATTACTGTCCATCGTAGCATTTGCTTGTTTTGAGTCCTAACGACTGGGTTGCTGTGGCGGCATGTTTATTCAGCTGGTTTTATAGGAACCTTAACCACACGCCATTACCAGTTCCAGATCACTGATGTCAGCACTGTAGGTCAATTTCTGAGTATTGTAAGCACAAGTGGATTCACAGAAATACGCATCATTCAATGAACAGTGGAAGCTCTGGACTGGTTCCCTCTGACAATAAACACATGAGTCATTCAAATTCGGTTGGTGTGCGTGCGTGCATGGGTGACAGTTTCTCCACCTGTCCATAGGTGCAACCAGCCCATTCGACCAGCATTATAGCATAATTTATTTTGTTTCTTTTACTTTATCTATATTGGTATTTCTTCCAGTCGTCATTTTTTTTTAGGTCAACTTATTTTAAGTTAGGATGGGCATTGTTATGTTATTGGTGTTGTCTGTAGGACAGACATGTTATGCATATAGTGCACGAGAAAGTAGAGCCAAAGTCAGTGCCATTATCATGGCATTGAACTTCTTATAATCATTTGCAGGGCTTTAGTGCAGTTTCTTATTTAGGATTGGTGCAGAGATGCATCAGCTCACAGAGTTGGTGTAGTAGCTTAAAGTGGACAGTGAGCAACTTTTTCAGGAATGGGCTTCCATTCTGTCTGCTTCCAGTAGAGCAGCACCTGCCTCTGCTCCAGCTCCTCATGATTCTTCTCTAGGAGGTGCCGCTGTCACTGAATTGTTGTGTCAACAGGCCATAATCGCCCGACGCTAACACGGGAAACTGAGATGAGAATAACTGACTGGGTCAACAAGATACAGGCATGTTTGCTTACCCGCTGCCTTTCTGCCGCCCATCAATTCCTTTTAATATTTGATCATTTGGAAGAAGAAGCAAAGGAGGAGATTCACTTTTTGCGCTGGTGAGTGGGTGGACCTAAATCAGATTGGCCCTCAATGGATTTATTCCGTCTCATGTCACTTTAAAGCTTGTCCAGCTTTTCATGGTGCCAGTTTGTAGAGAAACTACAGGAATTCCCTTTAGCTCTAGTGTCTTTTAAGGGCACAGATAAAACAATGTTCACTAGATGGGATGTCAAATGCTGATGTCCTCCCAATTATTTAATTTATTGAGCATGTTTGTGACAGTTCTTGTAGACAAGAGCTCCAGAGTAGGCGTAACTTCTCTCATTATCATCACCATCTGCATATAATCTATTGTATGGTGCATAGTTGCTTATGTCACCACATGGGTTGCAGGGTTTGGTGAGCTGATGGATCTCCTGAAGTTGAATGTACTGAAACGGTTTAACCAGTAGGTTGACGGAATTACCAAGAGACAAAAAATGACATTGACATTTAATAAGCTCAAACTGTTAAAACAATCATATTTCTATAATTTGCATCGAGCATTCATTTCTCTTTGATTTTTCATTTGTGTTGTGAAAGCGCCAAGCAGAGATATTGCATTTTGCAATCACATAAAGTGACTCAGACAGCACTAACAGCCTTTAATCATTACATTTTCCACAGCATCACAGCTTGGCTCATTGTGATCCAATCTGATATTGATCTTTCAAATTTTATGAGTATCCATTATTGTAATACATAACTTGTCAGTCACAACCAATCAACATTAATCTGTTTATCAGCCAGATACTGATTTTCATTGAGAACAAATAGTTAACTCGTATAAAAAGGAGAGAAATTATTCTTGCATGGAAAACCTGCACACTCAAAAACCATTTCTGTAATATTTTAATCACGCTCACTTCAAACCCTCTGCGAACATCAAAGTAGGCGTTTGGGGCAAAAGTCAGGTGGTTACTTGCAGATCAGAATAGACTTAGAGCTGATTTACAGGAGGAATATTCCTGCCGTATGGTAATTTGCTCTTTCAGTTGTGTGCTGGCAGTGACCTCTGCCCCTTGTGCCTCTGAATTGCTCATCTGATTTAGAAAGTTACACAAAAGAAAAAGCTAATAAGGGTTATACGCTCTCAAAACAGCAATGCATATAAGACGTACTGTTTTATCAGCAAATGAGAGTCGAGAGCACAGTGTGGTAGTGTTGTGTTTGTTTGTTGATTTTGCGGGTTGTTTAATGTATGCTTAGGGTTAGTATGTATGTGTCTATATTTTTTTTTTATATTTCTCAATTTCTGATAAAAACAAATAACAGTGATGGGTGCAGATCTAAATAGAGAGGTGATTTTGGGGGGGTTTGTCTTAATTTCACTCCTCACAGAGTGAAATTAATCAGGCAGAAAGGGGATATGCAGAACAGAAAAGAAGTGTTCTCTTCCCTAAACTCTCCAGCAGATTTCACCCTGTTTCTCTGAGTTATCAGCAGTCTGCTCCTTTTCACCTTGTATTTTTACATTGTTTATTCTCAAAAATGATGTAAACGCAAAATTTTGACTTTACAGAACTCCTTAAAATAAAAAGCACAAAAATGCACCAATCAGCCACCCCAACACACTTTGCTTAGTTTTGTTTTGTTCAGCGAACGGCAGCAAACGTCCTTGGGCTGCATTGGTGCCGGGCAGAGGGGCAACCTAAAGACTCAGAGACTGTGTAATGAGGATTTTACTGCTCATGGGGACGAGACGAAAACAGTGGTCTGCTGCCCTGGTGGCTTGTGCCGGGGATCAATGGTCATTAATCTTTCTGAAGAGGCTCTGGCTGCAGTTTTTAGGGGGTAGAGGGATTGCTGACCCAAGTACAGGATATCTTTCTGGGTTCAACAGCCAAGGTTTTTCTGTGTTTGGATGCCACAGCATCTCTCATTTGTTCACCTCAAAGCAGAGCTACGTCAGGGAGCTGACTAAGAAGAGGAAGAAGGGCACAAATCAAAGCGACAGTTAACAGACATTGAGTTTCTACTTCCTTACTTATGTCGTTATGCTTTCGTGGAAGATCATTCCATCTTTTTATCGAACACAGAGCACTTCAATAATATGGGTTCAGTAATTTGACAGGTTTATCTCTCTTAATGCACCGTGAGGAAATTCAAAGTGCTTCACAGAAGCCGCTAACCAGTCTCTTGGTATTGTTTGGTCTTGATGTTTAACAAGGGATGCTTTTTGTGCCTGACGTTTAATTTTTCATTACATTGATGTGAGAAATTATTTTTTTTTTACTTTTTTCCTTGTGATCAGCAAATTAAACTCATTTGCACAAAAGCAGTTGTTTTTGAATATATAATTGAAAAGAATATATAGATCTATAAAACCAATCACACAGCATTCTTCAATACAAATTCAAAAGGAAAGTGATTCCTTCTCTTAGTTGTGATATTTTTGAACAGGGATCAAAGCATTAATGATGCCATACCTATTATATACGTATTAATATAGAAAACATTTGACAAAATCTATTTTGGGATTTGTTACGACGTAAATATCTGCACCACAAGGTGGTACAGTAAGTCACTCACAGAAGCAGTAGGACTAATGGCCAACACAGTTTCTGAAGGTCTATTTGCCCACATATTTACTGCATACAGTAATATATGATCTTTGACCCTGGTTAGGCCTTTATACTTAAAACAGAAGTCCAAAGGAAAAGCAAATGCAAAAAACAGATAAAAGACAGGAAATTTAAATAATTTCATCAAAATGCAGTACGATAGTAATACAATAAATGCAATATTTACTAGATTCTTTCAGTTTCAGTCATTGTAGTGTGTTGGGAGGGTAACATTTTTCATAAAATCAAGTGAGCTTCAATAATAATGTATGGTTTACTAGTTCAATGAACCTGCAAACACACACATAATATAATCCCTGTGTGATTCATCCACCCACATAAGGCTTTCACATGCAGCTATTGTAACATTAGAAAGAAATATAGGCAACCCTCTAAGTGGAATAGAGCTGTCTTTACACAAGACATAATAAGAATATTCTGCATTGTCTCACTGATATTAGTGTAAAACTGCAGTTCAGGTAATCAAGCAACCTGATTTCTTTTAGAATTTGTCTCCAAAATGTGTTACTGTATGAAATAAGATGTATAAAATTTGCAAAAATGGAATCCCGCAAGTCAACTTTTCTGGAGTACTAGTCGTTCATTAGGAGGGAGCTGCATTTTGTATTTGCTGCACCATGAGGAGTTGTATTTTGGGGATCACAGACTGTAAATACAGCCAAGACCTAAAAAAAAATAGGCACGGCATAGCTTGACTGGATTCAAGGGCACTTACTGACATGATACTAATAGAGGCTGGCACTAAAACATAAAAAATACAAACACATTTAGTTAAGAGGACTTCAAGGATCTCATAGGGCAAAGCTGTAACTCCCCAAAGCCTGACAACAGCAATAGTGCTTTTAGGAAAAATGAAAACAGGGTTGTTTTTATTCCTGGCAAAGCTTTTGACATATTTTCTGCTTTCTAAATTCAGTGCGCAATGTAAATTCATGAATACATGAAATCATTTACCAGTCCTCATTGAAATGTGGTGTTTTTGCTTGGACAATTGATGCAGTAAAATAAAAATAGACACTAATCCCGCATCTTGTAATCCTGTATGTATTGCAGTGTAATTGTAATCCATTCATCCATACCTGCTCTGAAGTTGAGTAGAACAGCGTTCCTCGAATCCTCCGACATTCAGATTGTATATTTATGTCTCTCTCCTCTACTCTTTATTCATTAAATGTGAAGCAAAATGCAGTTAACCACCCTTGTGTATTTGCTTTGGGCTCTAGCAGATGGTGTGCTAAATTATAGTGCCTGACTATTCAAAACTGCTGTACAATCAGATAAAGAGGCGGCAAGGAGATCTAATACAATGGTCCATCACTGTGAGTAAAAAAGAAATGTGACCAGGTTATTGCAGTGCAGGTGAACATTTGACCCCTCAGTTGCATTCCTCTAAAACTCCTCTGGCTAACACTGTTGCTTTTGGTCAGTATCACATTGGCACCAAAGAAAATATTTTATACATTGAGCTCATTACTCACTCGGTCTAATTATTGCCAGACAAGAAATAGAGAAAGTGCAATTTAGCATCTCCTTCCTGTCCCTGCAGGGGAAAGCATTTAGGTGCAAAGAAAAAGAAAAAAAAACCCTCTTTGATGTAGGAATCCCTTTGCATTGGTATCCACGACGGCTGCCGCACAACACAACAACTACCCCTCTATTTCATATCCCAAAAGGAATTAATTTTGCTGCAGCCCCTGTAGTTATTTATACTTTAATTTCTGTGGTTTAATTGAAGGTTTTTGCATCCGTTCAATCATGCATTACAACACACAAATTGATATTTGTCATCCATACTAAGGGAATAAACCAGGTGAATACTTCAACGGGAATGTTAATGCTTTGTTCAGCCACTGGAAAATGAAGACTTTTACAATAATATAAAAACTGTAGAAAAGAAGAAATTGTTGATAAGGTTAGATACATAAAACAAAGAATTAAATAAAAACTGTTACTGGTTGGTTTAAAGGATTTTAAAGTGAACTGTGAATTCATGGTTTGTTTTATGGATTTTGAGCAGTGGAATCATTTCTTGTCTTGTGAAACATGACTGGCTGTCTTTATTTTATTTGAGATTTTTTTGTGTCATCTTCACTGAAACATTAAGGTTTCAAATTGGTAAACTAGTGCCAGAATTTTGTTATATATCCAGTTTGGTATGTGTGTAAGATTAATCCTGATATAAAAATATATCATATTATTGATGTTGTTATGTATGAACAAAGAACAAAACAACATTATTCACTGGTGCAATAGTTCCACAAAATTGTTGAGAATTATAAATGATTATGTGCTTTCAACACTATTCTATTTTTCACTTCTTATCAATTGCACACAGTACATAAACAGTATAAGACATCAATACACACCACTGGTGAATTCATTCAGAATAAATATTCAATTGAATCAATCAAAATAACTTAGGTTTAAACTCAAGAGGGATGGGCTTTACAAGAAAATGAGGGTCCTACTTCTTTCATGTTGTATCCTCCTATTTTGTGACCTGTAAGACCAAAAGAAATAACAGAAAAACAAAAAAGCTTTTCAGGGCAAAATGAGGAAAAATAAAAAGGCTTCTTGTTAGTGCATGAGCAGAGCTTCTCCCTGTAGCATGCTGTGCTAGTTTAATATTTAATGATCCTCTCTGACACTAAGGGCAAATCTTCACAAACTATATATATATATATATATATATATATATATATATATATATATATATATATATATATATATATATGTATGTATGTATAATATTGCTTGAAACTGGGATCTCCGAATTGTGTCACATATGAGAAGTCAATATAAAGTGGGTTAACAGCTGTTTCACATTCAATTTACAAATACTGGGTCTGTGTTCATGCTTGTTTTTTATATTTTGGCTCTTAGCCGTCCAGTTAAAGGCCCAGATGACCCATAATGGGGCCGGTAGAGCTGAGCAGAAAGTGAGGAATCACTCTGGATCTCATCTGGCCTTCAATGTGGAAACATGAGGGACCTCAGCTGCATATGAGTTTACCAAGACATGCAATCACAGGAGAGCCAAATGGACTAATCAGTTATGTAAAGAGTTGCCTTACAAAAGAAAAAAAGTAGGTATCCACCATCATCCAAAGCTTTGTTTGCTCTTTTTAAATGATTGCTGTCAGTAAACTAGGTCGCACTATGAAAGCAAATCGCCGCCACCACCAGTCACCTGCTTCAATTGCGTTAACTGATCAAATTCTGTTTTAATAAATAAAAAATAAACAACAGTTTTGAGTTCTGTTTCTTCCATTTTTATCATGATTCATCCTCGAAAAATAAGGTGGGCAAAACATCCCCACTGACTATAGGTGCAGACAGGCAACACTATTGACCAGCTGTCAGTATATTAGAGGGAAAACACAGAGGACAAATAGTCATACTGTACATTCACACCTATGGGAAATTTGACTTCAAACATGCTTTCAGATCATTGGAGGAAAACGATGAACGTGCATTTATAATATATATATATCAGACTGTGAGAGTGATAAACTTTAGTACCATGCAGCTACTCCACATACAGTTTCTTCTATTATAATTTACATTATTGCCTTATGAGTAACTTTCTGGTGTATTATGCATCAATGGAAGATGCAGATTAAATGGGTGTTTGTGTGGCTGTATGTTAATTTTCTCCTAAATGGACGCACATATAATGTGTGTCGATGAGTTGGTGTATCATCCCCGTGACTTAGTATGCCTTAGCATTTACAGTCGTCCAGGATATATAGGCCTGATTCATTGTCAGAATACGTGCTGTACATATACAATATCTTGTTTAAGTGATTCTGCTGTCATTTCACTCTCCTAAAAACCTGAAGATCCCATTGAATCTCTTTCAACGTTCTTTAAATTGATGCCTGTGCCATACCGCAGGTCCTGCCCTAAAGTCCTGACAGGCACTGTCACAGTAATTAGGCTGAAACCAGCTCGTAGTAACACTTTCACAGCCTTTGAGATTCACTGTGACAGAATGGCAAAGACTGTCGGGTATGAATTATATTTACAATAAAGCAAGCCAATGATCTATGTTCCCCCAAAGCATGCCATCTCTTCACATCCCCCTCTTCCAAAGCAACACACGCCAAGTAACATCAGCCATGAAACAGATGCTTTATTTGGTGGTTTTTGGCTAGGATATCCTCAATTGAGCTGGTGGACATCCACCTACCGGAACCATCCCTCTCAAAATATTGATTTAATTTAATTTCAAATACTTCTGTTCTTGTCCTATAACATTCTGCTTGCTTTTTGCATCTGTTTCGATTTAAATGGGTGCATCCATCATGCTTAGCAAACTGCCCAAAAGACAAAAAAGCTTTAATTAAGTCTAGTCTGGGGCTGTACGGTGGGATAGTGGTCAACACTCGTGCCTCACAGCGAGAAATGCCCAGTTCCATGTTTTCCCTGCTCATGCTTGAGTTATTCCTGTTTGTACTAACCACCAAGTGGAGGACCAATTCTACCAGTTGAGCCAAACCCAGCCGACACAAGTGCACGGCAGCATCACAGTCGCTCAACTGTTTTAAGCAATTTCACTTTTAAAAAGCAAAGATCTTCAGCTTTGTTTCAGAGTAAACATTTGCCCTTCCTTTGTCGTGTTGCCTTCAGTCAAATGCCCTGCAAAAAGAAGAACTTACCAAGTTGATGGAACATCACAGAGAGAAGTCACTATAAAAACATTTGTCATGCAAACTAATCAGAGGAAGGCAGCGACATTCATGAGCTCGCCTCAGTTCGTGCCCACTTGCCTGCAGACTTCAAGCTCCATTATTGTTACGGGATAGCTCTGTGACATTTGGCTTCCTCTCTGAATATTCATAATGCTCCGAGTGCTCTGTGAATGATCAGCACATCCAACACGTTGAAAAGACAAATACCAACTGTGGCTGTGCCCCTAATTTGTGAATGAAATTTAGTAAGTGAATTACATTGTATGGCGTGTTTTTAATTTTCAAGCTCTTTTCAAGAGTAACACGAGATTGATGAGAAGTTCCATCAATGTTATTTCGTGTTATTTGATTTAATTTAATCTGAACATGATGTTAAAGCTGAAATCTATTAACTGCAGACACCTTCATCTTTCCTCTTTTATTATTATATTTTATATTGTATAGTTGCTTCAAGCACTATATACAGACCAGTGGATTTTCAAAGTTTGAAAAGAGCCTCCTCTGAAAGAGTCAGGGGGATATTTTTTCCCTTTTTTTTTTTTAATGACTAAAATGCATTATGTATTTTAGCAAAACTAATTTGTAAAGCTGAAGGGAATGTATGTGTGGTGGAAATTAATTAAAAATCAATAAAAATGACCAAAGTTGTAATAATCACTACAATTTCAAACTATATATAAAGTCTTTGGTGCTGGGGGTCAGGGGTCATGCTTGGAGACCCACAGTGGTAACCTATCCACTTCTCTAATCTCTGGCCACCAAATACTTTATTTCATATGGATCAAAACAGCTGTCAACACTAATATCATATAACAGTAAGTCACGTGTGGTGTGGGGCTTGGGGAAAGCAGGGGGGACACGATATGGTTCATTCTCCCACACTGTGGCAATCCTGATACAAAACCTTTAGAAACACCTATTTTCGATTTAAGTGGAGTATCATTTCCTGAGGTTAACGAAATTTAAAAGGTTTATATGATGTAAAAGGGGAAAAATAAGATATTTTTGTAGCGTGTTTATCCAATCTCAAACTCTAAATCTAGAACTTGTTCCCATTAAGAATTTAGAAAATGTGAGTAAACATCATGCAAGGCTGAAGAAAAGAGTTTTTTCATATGATACAAATAACTTTGTCAAATTAATAGATAGATGATGACTTCAATAATTATTTTTCTCACTTCACGCTCACGCTTTTTGGTGCAATCAAGCAGTAAAGCTCAGATTTCCTTCAGAGAAACAGCAGCGAGGAGGTGCTCGTCAGTCCAGACATTCCCCTCAGAGGACGACTTGCCAAACACAGCATATATTCAGAGGTGGGTGGGATGCTGGTAAACAACAACAGTCTCCCCTTGTTCTTGTAGTGAAGATGAAAGTAAGTATCTCTGTCAAAATAAAGGAAGAGAGCCTGACGGTTTTCTTAGTAATGATAACTGCAGGCAAGATGTAAAAGATTAATGAGAAGACTCTGTCAGGAATGAATCAGTTGAGTTAAAGCTCAGTCATCGCAGGCAGGATTGGACTTTTTTTTTTTTTTTTTACATACTACTGATTCTTTCTTTCTTCTAGCCTGTCATTCTTTTTCAACACAGCGGGCAAGATGACAGACTCAACAATACACGCGAACTGCATGACTAACACACTGTACAAAACAAGACCTCGTGATGGAACCTTGCATGCAATCAAACGCCTTTGCATAGTGATTGGTGTTATCCCGCAATGTGACAGACAACTAAAGGTCAACCACGAAAAAGTCCTAGACAGCATGCGAGACTAAAAGGCTGCCATGACCTTCAGGCAGTGGCATTCTGCTGTGGGGGAGAGAGTGGCGTTATGATGTGGGGGTAATTGAAACACAGTGCCATGATTAGTGGAGGTTTTTATTCGTGACTCCGTGGTAGTTAAAGGTCATCAAAAACGACAAGGTTATTCATTTTGACCTCCTCGTGTGACGATAAAGAGAAGAAGAAAAAAGAGAAGAAGAGCTATTGCATGCAAGGATCAATCGGTCCCTAATATATTTTGGGAAAGTGTTTTGAACTGATGTCACTGTTTAGATGATTAATAATTTGCCATTTGCTCCTAACAAAAGATAATCAACGTCTTTTACCAGCGCTCCTCCATTTCTTGTGTTTCAAACTGTATTCATTAGTCCAAAGGCATACTGCCAAAGTAAGGTTAAGTAAGGTTGCGCTACAGTAGACTTGATGTCTTCTTTTTTTTTCCAGATGAATTAACAACTATGCAGTGGCAGCCAAAGTGCTTTTCATTTCTGTGAAGGAGAAAACTAAGAGCATGAGACCAAATTATTCAAAGTGTGCTCAAGAAGAAGCTAAACTCAACCTGTGAACCTGCATTTTGGAAAAAAGTTTTGTATTTCACCTGAGATCCATAATGTGAAACTATGGCATTATTTTCAGAAGGATTTGTATGCAGAGGCACTAAAAGAATTCAGCACTTAAAACCCTTGAAATTAAGTGTCAGAGTTGTATCAGTGCTCGCAAAGGAAAGAAAACCAACAAACTTTTCCCAAAAAGTCTAACAGTACTGTCACAAACTTTGCTGAATATCATTTAATCTCACTGAAACTGGAGTTTTTAAAAGTAAAAAGTTTATTTCTGACAGCAAAACGGTGGATTGGTAGTTGGCCCTCTCCTCTCACAGCAAGGATACCCTGTTTGAGGAGCTTTCTGTGCAAAGTTTGCTCTCCCTCCATAATTCTTGTATGCTTGGAGGTTAATTGTTGAAACTGAATTGCCTGTTTGTGTGTTTTCTCTGCGATGGACTGGTGACATGTCCAAGCAGGACCCAGCATTTTCATGCTCATCTTTAACTTCTTGCAACATTGGGTTGGATAAGCTTGGTATGAAAGATAAACAGATGGATGAAAGATGAGCAATTGTCATTATGTCCTCTGTCATGACTTGGAAATAACAATCATAACAATTTCTACTGCCATAGATGGTGCTGCTTTACCAAACAGTAGTAATTCACACACATTTCACTGATGCTACACATAAACAATAGTGAGCAGCCTTGAAGGTAAAACGTTAACTTCATCCACCTACTACATATCAGTTGATCAATCAGTCTTAATTCATAAAGCACCTTGCAAACAAAAAATGTAGCAAAAAGTGTTGTGCATGGTTTAAAAAGATTTCTACACGCACAGTTTGAACCAGAAGCTGACCCACCACAGCACAACCCAGGGGACCGCCCAACAGGAGCAGGCAGAGGAGTCCCCACCACTGCTGCATTGAACGCCCAGATAATCCGAGCTGGTGTGTGCTCACAATGCCCAGTGGACCAACCTGAAGAAACACTGGAGATTCAAACTAAAAACTGCAAAAGGTATTATGAAAATCATACATAGTCAGAACTGGTTCATCTGGTATTTTTGCATATTAGCAAACTCTAGTGTTCATCCAGATTCAATGTGTTCTGCCATTGCACAATCAAACCCAAATTTGAGCTCCCTGCAGTTTGTCATGAATGTAAAGATTGCAATTATTGGACACTCTCGAAAAAGTTTAAAACTGTAACAACTAAACAGCTTGGGAATGACTTAAAATCCTCTCATTTTTATCATCCACAAATTAATGATTAGATTTAAAGTTTATTTCAAAATTCATCAACGTCATGGATATTAACACTTGCATGGAGATGCACTGCAGAAAACATACTTGACAATGAACTATCCACTGTGTAAGTGCAAAAATGCTGAGAAGGCATACAGAATTCAGCTTTTACAGACTTTTAAACCTTCATTGCTGGGGCACAGATGGTAGGAGCTCCAGTGCTTCACAAGAAAACTAAAGGGAAATCTGCATTTAAATGTATGAAAAGGGTATTAAGTAATAGAGTAAGAAATTGTGGCAGATCTTTAATGACCATAATGTTCATGCATTAGTGTAATAATTGAGAGTGAAAAAAATCAAAAGAGCAAGACTTCCTCATACTCCTGGGAATGTCAGTGCAGGACGTCATTCAGCTGTGTCAGCAAGAACAATATGTCGACAGGCTCATGTAGTGGGACATTACAGTCATGTTGCAGTGCATAATGCCCTCATTACAGAGATGAATGCACATTTGAAGCTTCACAAGTGCAAAACCAGGCACAGGTATACAGAGATGTGGGATAAAATAGTGGCACAATGAGGCATCTTCACCATCTTCTTGACACTGGGTGAGTGCATGTGTAGCGCACCAAGACAGATGGCCTGACCTGATACCTGCAGAATGACCCCTTGCAATAAGAGGATCCAGTTATTGCAGAGGGGATTGTTTTGCAGCCCGTCCTCTTGGTGTGAAGGGTCACTGGAAATCAATACAAGGTTGTTCTGAGTGATCACCTTTATTTTATGATGGGAGAGAATGACAGTGAACCCCACCTCCCTCCATAAGGAATGAGAGACTACTGGATGGTTTAATGAGTATGGCAGTGATGAGAATTACACGGTCCTTGCAGGCACGAGGTTTCAAGTTGAGCATCAATAGGAAATCCAGCAAAACATCTCTGGAGACATTGATTGTGTGTAACCTGAAATCTAAAGACACTATTTCACTGAGCTGCGGCATATAGCGACTATTTCACAAAATGCAGACATGAGCAGATTGGTAACATGTTTCACACGCAATCACCATTCCTGAAGAAGAATTTCCCAAAATTTGAGTCAAAATGTCTTGACTCAAATCTGATGCATGCCACAGAACATATAAATTAATGTGCTACAACTTTGGGAACGTCCTACAAAGAAAAACGGTTGTTGAAAATTTAAGCGACACTTTAGCAAATTCCTGCAAATCATGCAAGAAAATTGTTAATTCCTGCTCATGTTTGAAAGTTTAGAAACTCTTTTGTAAATCTAATTCGGAATGTATCAACCAATGATTGGCTTCAGCCATGAATTTTGCGTAATTGTATTTGACCAATTACATTATTTACACCACAGTACAAAAAAAACAAGTCTGTTTCACTTTTTGAATTAATAAACAGAAATTGATAAGAGATACAGTTTTTGTTATTGTTGTTTTATCGTCTGTAAATGTCCTAACATAGGAATTCCATGTACAAATCAAAGGCTGGATGAGCTGAACTACAACAGAAGGCCAGCTTGCTCTATTGCTGCTGACACCCGGGGTAATTGCCCTGCTCCATTGCAGAAATGTCACGGCTGCTCTTATCCCATGTGGGCTATTCCATCAACTAATAAATGCCATTCTCTCAGCACCAAAGCCTCATAACGCAATACGACACAACACTCATAAAAACCAGCGAATGACACACACCTTACTGCAGATGTAATTAGCAGCTCACTTATCAAGACCTCATATTCTAGGTGATCATATTGGGATTAATATGAATGGTCTTTTAATGCTCTTTATAATCAGTTAGCATTAATGGGGTGAAGTATCTAAATCAAGCAGATTAGCCACGTTACATTTTTAATATGCTCTCATAGGCACACTTTCCATTTCAATAGTGCCAAACCTGAGAAATGTGGTATTTGTAAGAAAAATGGATGCTCAATATAAATCAAAGTCATTCAGCAAACAAGTAGAGTTACTGTAAAACATCACCATTTCTTTCCACACAGACAACCTGTCTCCTGCGCCTGGTTATTTGGATTTAATTTCAGCCTGCAATTACCAAAGACCTTATCTCATTTATATGGTAATAACAGGTCTGATGTCAGCTCCGCCAGCTCAGATCGCCAGCTAAGCAGGGTTGGCCTTTCCGGGGCTGGGGCTCGTTCACTTCATTCTCCTGCCTGACTGCAGGACTGGGATCAAGCAGAAGCTCCAGTCTTTGTGGCTCGGAAATGTAATTTACTGCGACATGTCGTTGGTAGCAGGTACAAAGGTGAGATGTAGTCCTTTGTCTTAGGATGCCTGCGCGATGCATAGCTTAAACCTTTGCTGCGTTTATCAGCAGCAGGGATGAAACTGTCCACCATAAAGATGACCTGCAATTACAAAAGCAAAATAACTAAAGTTAATTGAATAATGAACTTAGTCATATTAAAGCAAGTAAAAAAGTACTTTGTTATATTTCTAAGAAGATATTTCATCTCATATCCTTGACACTTGTCAATCAATCAATCAGTCAATCAATCAATCAATCAATCAATCAATCAATCACTCAATCTGTCATTTTTGGACAATAAAAGCAACGTTACCCACATTTCTGTTTCCACCCAAGACCTCTGATCTCAACAAATATCTCAAAACCATTGTGTTCTGTTTGTTCAGTTTAGATGAGATAACGATATCATATTTCTTATTGTGATACTGTCAAATCTCCCAATGTCCACACTACCTCCAAAGCATTGCTGTTTGTTCATTTAGTTCATGAGATAACCCTGAGTATGTTTTTTTGTTATGACACTTTCATCCTGTCCAACCCAAAACACAGAGGGATTGTTGTCTGTTTACATGTTGTTTACACTGACTAGCAGTTGATTATAGGATCCTTGTGTTTTTTGCCTGGGGTATACACTGTCATCCAGATTTCTTAAAAATAAATGCAATTATAATAAACTATGCAACACCATCCACTAAATCCTCTATACTACTTTTTCCAACTTAGAGTTGCATTGCACCCGAGTGCACCGCTATGCAAACAAAGATAAAGATTATGACACATTCCCAAGAGGTAGTTGTATTGACCAATTAACCTCAATTGTTTTTTGTTTGCAGAGGGAGGAACAAGAGAAAATCAATGTATGTACATGGAGAATATGCAAACTCTATAGCTACCACCACCACCCCGCAATCTCCAGTATGTCATGACTCCCAATAAATGTCTGTTACATGTTCTTCTCTGCATGTGTGTGTGTGGTTTCATTCCAAAAATAACCAATAGAGCTCAATTCGGGGTTTGGTATACTGACTTCATCTTTTTCTGCGTTTCTTCCACTTCCATGAAAACGTTGCCATGTAAACACAAAACTTTTCTGAGATGAAAATGCAACAATGTTTTTACATTGTCAACAGGGACTTAGTGTAGTAACCACACAGTGTGTGCACGTTGATAACATTCTAATTTGACAAGTTTACATTCAAGCCAGCTCAAGCTTGAAAAAAATGTCACTGTTCAAACCTGGTCATTGGCGATGGGAAATAAAAGGCTTGTGTTTGTATCCCTCCAGAGGAGAGAGACTCGTTGAATTTCAGATTATGAATCTGGAAACATAAAACCATATGTGCAAAAAACCAGAGAGCTCAGTGGGTGTGAAGGAGCACAGCACGACTATGCAAACAATATCCTATAGCATGGGGAAGGATTTGGTTTGAAGAAATATGATGTCTCTTTACAAACATGACTTATAAACATCAGTGTTTAAAACATCAGTGTCTTTCATGTAGAGTAACTGTAAACTTGCATTTCTTGTCGTTGTTGTTTTTTTGTTATTTCCCCCTTGCTTTCCTTATTTTTTCCCACCACTTTTGGCAAACAGAAAGATAATTCTTTCATTTTTCCCGAGAATGGATTAACGGAGAACTGGCAGGAAAGCCCACTGCACATCAGAGATATGATATTGACCCAAATCAGTGATACTCATGTCAGACTGTGATAGCTGCTGCTAATGGGGGGTCAGCCAGAGGTCTGAAGAGAACAGGCTCTGTGCCACAAATGAAAGAAATTATGATATTGCGTAAATGCTTACGAGCACAGATTGTTCAGAAAGCTAGCTCATTAAAATCAGAGCAGAAAATGAACGATATCATTATCTGCTTTGTATTTCTAGCCCCATATTCACTTTTGACCATGGAGTGCACGGAGCTCTGGTAATAACCCCGACCACTCTGGGTTTGAGCTCACTCTCCTATTGTGTTTCCTGAATGTTGAGAAATCTGCCCTGTCTTGTCCACAGCGGTACGAGGACATTAATGAGAACCCCTGTATTGATTTTCTATGAAAACACTAACGCTGCTTTGTTGCATTTCCTTAACCTTGGCTTCCCTGAACCTGAAGCTGCCCAATTCAATTTTTCTTTGCTGGATTTTCATTTCTCTCTCTCTCAAGGGGAAATTTCATTAACTCTTTAGACCACTGCTTGGCATCTGTTGTTGTTCCACTTATGGTTTTGCCGGGAAAGGAAACAAACAAAGAAAACTTGGTTAAAGTCGACCTTTTTTATCCCGAACTGAAGTGCACTGGGTTCAGTCGGACCATGCGCAGATGTGAAAATGTACATTTTTCTGAAAACTTTCTGTTCCAAAATGTGACTTTTACTTGCATCTACACTGTCACCTTCTGAACAACTCCTGAATCCGGCGCTGGTGGTGAGCAGACTCCCACTCGCAGACAACTGTCGACAGCCTGTGTTTCATGCTGACTTTTAAGCTCATTTGGGCTCTTGGCAGGCCAAAGCAGAGCTATGAGCATCATCAGACTTGTCACTAAGCTGAGCTTTCGGATGTTGGTGGTCTGTTTAACAGGCGTGACATCTCTCCTCTGTCAGCCTGGCAGGTGGTTGAAGCAACTGTGCCACTGGATGGAGCTTGAAGTTAAGTCCTGTTTGACTTATGTGACAGTGACTGCCATTCAAATAAAAACTGATTGAAGAAAATGTGCAAAACAAAAATTTACATTTAGCAAGATCAAGACAGCCACGTTGAATATAGCTTGATTCAACATTGTGCATGTGGGATAAACACTATGGATGTAATTTAGCAAGATCGTGCTTGAAGAAATGTGGAAAATCAATTTTAAACCTGAGAAAGCCATTGGTGTGCATTTGTCATTAACACTATGAGTTACATTGCTCTCAAAAGGATTATCAAAAAGAGGGTTTCACATGCATTAGTGTCTGTTTACACAAGGAAAATACTGGAAATGGTATGACAAAATACAAATCAACTGTACAAAACAGAAAAGGTCTTATACTAAAGTCCACAAATGAAAACCATAGAGGCATGAGCTGATCCGCACCTGTTTTTCAAACGTGCTAAAAACAAACATTTCATTCATGAAATTGCTCGTAGTACAATAATCTAGAAGCATCAACGTTTTCCAGTATTTTTGCATGACCTGGTAGATGTGCCTAATGTGTTTGCAAAGCCATCTGTCTCCCCTTGTGATTGATTATGTGTCGGTGAATATGATTACTTTTTTGGTGTTGAAAGGCACGACTTAGTTGGATCTTGGAACTCAGCTCAGGACTCTGACACTCCATACAGCGATGTTGTTATTTAGTTTAAAATCTGCAAATCAATAATAAAAATGAACATGGAAGTTGTGAAAATGGTGGCCATGGGTCAGTCTTATCCTTTGAAGAATGTTTTTCATATGCTGCTTGTTTTTTGGGAATTTCTGGAATAAAACATGTCCATGTTGATAATGGACTTCCAGTTTGAGCCTAGAAGAAAACAATGGTAACTTCTGGTGTGTCCCCCGACCATTGATATGTCTGGATCTTTTCTTCACACCCCACAACAGAAGCGGGCAAAGAACATCTTGAGGCAAGAGAGTTATTCTTCATTTTCACAAATTTTCAAATCCTCCACAGCGGAAAACAAGAGAAAAAAAAAAACATTGAGGAAGTCACCATCCAAACAATAATATTTGTGTTTTTATTGATATTGTACGAGTAATGGCATGAGTGTTAACAAATACAAGTGGACAATAAACATAAGACACAACTCTGTGCCTCGTGTTGCTTCTTTCCCGATTTCAGGATTCGTCTTAATGTGCACAGGCGCCACAGTTCGGTACCTGTTCCACCTGGAGTTTACAAGACTGTCAAAGTTTTGTAAACAGGAGTTTCTTCCTGAGCAGTGTTGATAGGCAAAGCTAAAGAGCTGCGAGTCTCCGGCCCCCTGCCCAGCCTGTAAACTCCTGATGTAAACTGGGTCGGTGCGAAGAGAGAGTGAGGGAGAGATGCTGCTGGGAGCATTGAATAATTCAGCCAAGTCCAGTGAGCTCTGATAACACCAGCCGAACAACAGCATCTCTGCGTATGAGCGGTGCAAGACAGCCGGAGAACAGAATCAATTCAAACAGACAATGCATTGCACCATGTTTGGTGTCAGGTAGCGTAAGTTGCTTTTTTTAAACCCGGCCAATAAAAAAGGGTTGGGGAAGAAGATATGTCATGCATGGCTGAGCAAGCTCAAGCAGGACACCTTTCTTTCAAAGTTGAAGATATACCTTTACAGATTTCTCATAAATACACACTTTATGTTACACATATCAGCATATTTGTAGAGGTGTACAGTAATTAGTGAGGTTACAGGCCCTCTCCAGGATGTTTTTGACAAGAAAATGTCACGAAGTGAAGGAATGCGAAGATGCCCCTCATGTAAACCCCCATCGTAAGGCCTTGATAAGCATAGCTTGCCATATGTCAGTGTATGTTTACTGCATCCCTATTACGTGCGGAGGTCATTAACTTTTACAACCTCTTTTGACTGACGGGGAAATGCATACGTCTTCACAAAAAACTGTTGAGGAAGTCTCCTTTCCCCCACCCCCATCACGGACTTTCTGCCGTGTCTGCCGGATCCCACAGAATTAGATGTGGATGCAAACGTGCTCATAAATCTTACAAACACTGAGCTAACGTGTTTGAGACTTGCTTACCAGGTGTAATTTATCAAAAAATGGGTAACTCTATTCCACACAGAGTGCGCCCTTCCGCATCAGTGGCTCCCAACAGCCGTTAGGGTTTAGTGTTTCCAACGACATCAGTACATCAGGCCATGGCAAGGCTGTTATCAAAACCAATGCAAGACTGTGTGAGGTGTTATTGTCAAAACTCTCATCTTAGCGATAGAACACGGATACTGCTGTTTGTTTCATGTGGCATATTCTAGATATCATCATGAATGTCAGTGTTGTATCAGAAAACCTAATTTTTAGGTCTTCAACCGCCCTGTATTTACAAAACTAAATGTAATTGTGAGTTCCTCATAAATCTGTATATTATGATGCTGATTAAAAGGTTTAACCTTAATGTACCACTTGAGATAACTTGCACTTAACGTCTGTAAACATTGGAGCGAACATTAACCTATGTGTTAAGACCTTAGGAAGCATTCGTGCTGTGACATGATTACACCTTTTTCCCATGTGTACTATTTCTCCAGATTACAAGGCAATCTATAGGACACTGGTCTTTAAAGTAATGGTGTCATATAAAAATCTTTACGTTGCATCCAGCTGCAGAGGGAGAATTGTATACTAATCGCTCAAGGCCTTGAGGTGGGTTCCCATCCAATGGCATTATTTAGTTTTTCTCTATGTCAGTTTGGTTGAAAACATCACGATTAGTCTGAGAATGAAAGATAAAATAAATTAAACCATGTTTGCAAAAAATGACTTAATTTTAGCAACACATTCAAAATCATGAAGTCCCTTGTGAAGTACAATGAAAGAAGTAAACAGCAGTAATAATGTCTGTTGTATTTCTGTCTTTTTCTTATAGTTTTTCTTCTTTTTTGACAAAATATTGAGAAACGTGAAAATCTTGAAGCAAAAATGCATAAAAAATGTAACTAAACCATAACATTACATTCTAAGAAAAAGTTGGTCATTTAATATTGTATTTGTTCCCTACAAAAGGAACAACACTGAAAAGGATGTTTTGTCACAAGATTCAAAATGATAAATAATTGATATCTGTTACTCGAGATAGATATTATAACTTCAAAACAAGCATTAAAAAGTGTCTTGCCAAAATAAAATAATCAAGATCTTATTTAAAGCAGCTTTTAGAGCACATCCTCACCTGTAAATCCTCATATATGTTTCTGACACCCTAAACTACTATTCTCTCTGACAGTGAATGTGTTTAACAGCACGTCATGAACGTCGATATTGTAGAAGAAAAACATCATTGGGACTTGGGCGTGCTGTAAATGACAGTAAAGTCTAACTATTGACTTCAACTACATGTTAATTAGGGGAAACATTTTGTCAATAATGCTGCTGTAATCACACTTGAGTAGATTCGCTCCCCGGAGTCTGATCTGTAAGCACAAGATGCAGCAGTGGGATCAGAGGGGAGAGCCACTCTAATAAACAAGGAATTACCTCAATGCCTCCACATGTTCCTGCCTGATAGTGAAAGTTCATATGTGATGTTAAGAGTGTCACAAGAAAAGATTGTTTTATTTTTTTTTACTAGATACCTTTTTATAACCTTGATCACTTTCTCCAGTTTAAACAGAATGACAAAATGTTGTCTCTCGTCATTTTTTGTTTTCCTATGTAAAGCATCTTTGAGTGTTAAAGAAAGACGCTATATAAGTTTGATGCATTATGACATGTAGCTCACTGAAGCACCAACAAAAACAAGCTTCAAACATATGTACTTCTGACTTCTTTACTTTTTCATTTTTGAAAAGCTGAAAGGGAAGCCACAACTCTCCAGGCTCTTTAATTAGAGCACAGTGTGGAACATTGAGCAAGTAGACAGATCGGAAGCTGAACGGCCCATACAGGGCTTTGAGGATAAAACTGTGATCTGACAATCAACGTTACATGATAGGAAACTCTTAATTTTATCTTAAGCATTCAGAATTAACTCCCAAAAACCTTAAGCTCACAAAGGAGTTTCCCAAACATCTCGAAATGTGCACTGGTTGTAATGTCACTTGGCTTATGAACACTTTGAAAAATTATGCAAAATAATCTCATAGTTGTCAAAAATGTTTCAACCCCTTTTTCAAGTTGGTTTCTAGGAATTAGAAAGAGGGAGAGGAGTCTTTAGCGTGTCAGTTAAGAGGCATTCACCCAGCAGCTCCTATTTTCCTTGATGTCTGATGACAAAATGATTGCTGGATTGAGGAAAATTATATTTTTATATTAAATAATTCTCCTACTTACAGTAATTTGCAACACACTGCACACTGTATACAATTTGTTATCCACGTATATTGTCTATCTTGTTCTGCATATATTCTATCTGATAATTGCGATATCAGATACATTTTACTGAGAGCTCCAACAAAGTTTAATTTCTGAGTGATTCCAAGTGAAAGATGTAGCTAATTTGCATATTTGTTTGCACTTCTTTTTGTCTTCAACAAGTTGGAAATTGTAGCTTCAGTGGGAGAGATGTTGTACAGTAATGTTCATGGTGCTAAGTTATTCTTAACGAGTGTAAGATCTTAGATAATTAAAAGTCACTCAGAAAAAATTAACTGACAAAAAAAAATGTTTTCAGGGCCTGTAAAATAAATAGATACTATTCACCGGGTGATTTTTTTAGCTATCTTTATTGGACAAACATGCAGGACTTGAATTTATTAAACTTAGTCAGAAGTTAAAATTGAATTTAATTTCTTATTCTGGTCAATCAAGAGTGCTGTTGCGATACATTTTATTGCAAGAACACCTTAAAGGGTTATAAAATTAAACAGCAGAAGACTATTTATGTGTCATAATGTGGCATTATAGAAGGTGGGCCACAATTCCTGGACGATTGCTGCAGTTGAGCGAAGGCATTTTCGCAGGTCTCTCGCAGGGATATCTGAAGGGTGCTTGATAATAAAACCCAAGTTACCTCCTCCTCCTCCTCCTCCTCCTCCTCCTCCTCCTCCAGAACAACTCTCACCCACACAACTCCCCCTTTTTTTTTTAACTGGAGTCTGGATGTTTCCCCCTCACTCTGTCACATTGGCTCTGGACTGTCACAGAAACAGCTTGTGATCCAAACCCCTCTCCTCCTCTCTTCACTTACATAAATGCCACATACTGTTGAAGTCCTGAACCATATTTTTAGACTGGCATAGACAGGGCCGATAATGATGCCAGCCATCAACGGTCCCCATTATGTAACATGGGAAAGAGGTGAGGGCAGGTGCACATGCATGACACTTTCCTCCACAGCACACGATGCTTTCCAACACATGTCTGGCAGACGTGCTCGGATACTGCAGGTACGAGCACTCTCACACACACTGTAAACAATGAGGCGTGGACCGTATATCATTTCGTGCATCCATGCAACACCGTGAAAAGCAATCTCTCTGCAGCCCACCACAAGCTCAGTTGTCTGGAAACCGTCCAACAAAGCCAAACATGGACTTTACGTGGCCGTTCAGTCACCTCAGTCAAAAACAGAGATTTTGCGTTCATGAATAATTGAACAGCTGCAGCAGAAGTTGAGATAAAGTTCTCATAATGTGACGTTGTGTAATCAGTTTACATTTTTGAAAAACTTTGAGATGCTATGAGATCAAAGGATTTTTTTCTTTTTTTTTGAAGGTGTTTAATCTCCAGCAGAGGAGCTCTTTATTCACACTTATCAGTGAACTACCAATCAACCTATAGCCTGTCAGGACAGCATCAAACTGGTGTTGCTTTTTTTTTTTCTGTTCTTTTCCTCTACCTTCAAATTGTGTTTGGTACAAAAACATCCACGGAAAGAAAACAAGTCTTTTTTTTCATATTCTTTGTATTGTTTTGACAGAGTAAAGGAGAAAAGACAGTTAGAGGTGCTGATCAGCAGCTACTTTAGTCAGACTGGAAACAACATCCCAGCTGTATGGCTCATTCCAAAAAGTAATTAATTCTTTTGATAATAACAAAATAAAGATTTCCTTTAAATGATGCTCTTTGGATTTAATATGCCAATGCTTCCCACTAGTGGGACGTCGTGGTAGTTGAATAACATGTTAATTAAGTTGTATTATTTATTGTAGCTGAAATAATTTCAGCAGTGGTGGAAACAGATGGTAAGGGTGGTAAGATGGTGCAGTGGTTAGCACTGTCACCTCGAGAATAACAAAGTTCAATTCCAGGGCAGAGAGCCTCTCTGTGTGGAGTTTTCCTTGGGTAACAGGGACTTTCCACAATCTGAAGATATGATGATCCAATCAATTAATGGTTTTAAACTGGCTGCACATTGAACTGTGTGCAGGGAGGAGTGTTTCTCTGTGTTTGCCCATGCAAATGATGTTGACATATTCTGGTTCTTCCATTTTTTTTCACCTATTATGAGCTTGGATTGCCTCCATCACTGAACAGCCAAGTCAAGGAAAGCTATAAAGCTATAAAAAGACATGAAAAATCTTGATGACCTGGGAAAAGTGTCCATTGCTCTTCTTTTTGAAATCACTATGAGTAAAAGAAACTTTATTGCAGCTTTTTGGAGGATTTTACCTACCTTTTGCCTATCAGTGCTTCATTTTGTCTTGACTCATTGCAGCACAACTTTACAAAGAGAACACAGTGGGGCCAGTGAGGCCATGAAGGGATTTCCAAGAAACAAGGTGTGCTACAGCTTTACCTTGGTGAATTCTCTCCACTCTTCAACGCTGGACACAGCACTCGGCTGAGGCAATGCTTCACAGAAACTTACTCTAATCGACATGACACACTGTCTGACACAGAGGGAATCTGGAATGGGGAGGCCAAATAAATACAAAAAAATCAACAGATAAACAACAGAGAGACACTCAAACCTGTGCTGTGGCGGCAGAACCATGTTTACATGGCCCTTGGAGCCAAAAAAAAAAACCAACAACAAAAAGAGAGAAAAGACAAGTGTGATGATTTGCCTGGCTGAAACTTGAAAAGTAAAAGAAAATATATAAATAACACAACCAGATGAAGACGGAGTTAATCAAACAAAGCTGGAATAAACAACCTGACAATTTCCATTCAACACATTTGGATGCTGACAAACAAGCCAAGGATAATGCAAGGATTGATTGCTGTGAGTTTCTCTCTAAATTAAGCCTCTTACCTGGTAGGTAATTAGGAAGTGAGCAGATGCTGGTATTGAGCGCTTTGAGCGCCTGAGAGAGGCAGTAATTGTTTTCTGTTGATTACGTGGCCTTTTGACAGAAAAATGGGTCACTGCAGTAGTGACCACTAACTTGGAGGAGAAGACATTCCAGTACACAGCGATCACACAAGAGAGAGGCAGCTTTTACATGCACACGTTTCCTGTATTTGTGTCATGTTGTTAACCCAACTTTTGAAATAAAGGACACAGTCTTACTTTCTCTGTCAGCCAGCTGTGACCATTATTTGTGTGAATAATGGTATCACATTACAGCAAAACTCCCTTTTCTACATGTGGAAGAACTTTTGTCCTATAATTATCTCATTCATGTCCTCATTGGCTGCTTTTCAGCAAAACTATCACTGCCCCCCCCTCAATTTCCCTCCTCAGGTTGACTGGCTGGTCGTTCAGCAGTGGTTAAATATGCTTCCTTTTAGGTCATTATTGTTTGGATTTCTTTTAAGACTAAGCCAAGTCAAGCTCTTAAACAAACATGTTTCCCTTACATAACAATGGAAAACCATTGAAAAGAACCAGTCCACAATATTCCAGTTTAACCTATTTTCTTTTTTTTTTAAGTATCCTTGTGTCTTCTAAGTCACAAAAAAGCAACATTTCCAATGTGTTTATTGGAAGCATCTGCACATATTTATCCTGGAAAGAAGCATTAAAAAGCATGACAAGTACTTTCTGTGTTAGTATATGTCAAAATGGAAGGGTTTTCTTTCTTGATTTCTGGCTCCATCTTCTGGTAAAATTCATGAGACAACGCAAAACCACTTGTCCTGCAAACTCCAATCAGAGAAACACATCAAGTGTCTCAGTAAACACTGAAAAGGCTTTTGCTTACTCTTCTTTGTAGCCTCATCCCCATGACGTACATTAAATGCTAAAGCGACAGGCTTTAATTTATGGATGGTGATCCAGCAGATTAAGAAGGATCGCTCAAAGATAAACAAAGATGCCCCTCATTCTTTTACCACAGTTGAACTTTTCTTGGCTCTGCTGACTGTTGTCCTGACAACCTTATGTCAGAGTCACAATATCCCCTGTGTGTCAGCTCGCCTCATCTGTCCAGATGATTACGTTTGTGTAGGCCAAGCCTCGGTACAGTTGTTTTTATCTCAATGTAGAATGTATATTTCTTCCTAAAGTTTAAAAATCTGTACATGGGATAAGTGACTCTAAATTGCCTGTGGGTGTTATTGTATGTCTGTATCATTCTCTTTTCCTTCAATTAAGTTATATTTTTATTTAGAGTACCTTGCATAGCATAGGGGACCAATGGAGTATTCTGATTCTATGACCTGTGCTTGGAAGTGCTGAATTCATGTCATTTAAATGTGTGACAGTGTTTCAATAAGAGAGACGTCACAGGAGCATAAAACGCAAAACAGACCCTTTTGAAAGTAGAAATTTTCTGGAAAAAAAGGGGCAGAATCATTTAGGGATTTTAGTTTATTTTGGACACTTCTACTGCCAAAAATCTAAATAGATTCTTTGAATGTAATAGTGAAAGGGTTAAATATTTTTAAAGCAAAATCAAGATATATTTACATAAATAGGCATTTTTATGTTAACTTCTAAAAATATGCACTAAATGTAAGCTTTTTAGGACTCTCGGACTTGTTTGTTTATACAGGCTGTGTTTCCTCTTGATGCGTTAAAGTTCTAGACCATGTCATGTTTATCTACCTGGAAGTGAAGAGGCCCAGGAAACTTTACTGGAATACCGGCCAGCAGGCAGCTGGCCTTTTAAATACTCTCCACAGGTTTGTTTTCTACTAACATTTAGTAGATTTATATACAGTATATATATACTGTATATTCACAATAGTTTCACTTGTAGCTGCCCAAATTGAGCAGTTGAGTCGTAAAGAAAAGTTCTCACATATGTTCCCCTGCTGTTGGGGAGGAGATTAACATATTTTCCTCCTCTGCTGTTAAAAAGCAGCTGACAACATGACTTTTGAGAAGGATATGATATAGCTACAAAACTATGCCAAATCTAGAAATGTGGTTTTTTTTTTATATAGTCTTTCCCCAATTTGATAAGTTTCCATTTAGTGATGGAAGAAAATGCTTGAAAGTGGGAGAAGTCAGAGAAACCACAGCTATGGAGCAAGCTGGGCCACGGCCTCCATCTTGCAGCAGAACCGCCCCCTCGTCTGGAAGCTGTTGAATCCTTCTCCAGATGTGGCCGCCTGATCTCTTTAATGATACACTGGTGCAGGCTGAGAATAACAAAAATAGGGGTTGGACATAACACAAACAAGCAGCCAGAAAGGCGAGGCTGGAATCAAAGATTGATCGTGCATGTTTTTCTTTTGGTGACTGCAAGAATTTCATTCAACACAAATCTTTTGTATAAAAATCATGGAACTGTTGCATAACCATTTGGATGTGTCAGGGTTTTTGTTTTTGTTTTTTTCAGAGTTTTGTTGTGAAGGTCGTGGAAACAAGCTCGAGGTGATCCCATCTTCAGACTCAAATGGAAGCAAACTAAATACGGAGATGCCAAACAGGCAAGATGTTCTAAACGACTGAACGACTGAACAACTGAACGACTGAACGACGTCTGCAGCAAATCAGCTCTGTGCATTTTCTCCCAGTAACACCGGAGAATCTCTCTGACATGCAGCACATGTGAATGTGTGGAGAAAGTAAGAATTTCAATGACGAGACATCTAGGACCCCCCCACCCCCTTTTTTTTTGCACTCACAGTTTAGTCAAACGACAGGTGTCTTTGACTTGGTCGTCATCCAGTAAGAACAGGTTGCACAGCTGTCTGGCACACACATATGTGCACACACACGCACAGGCACACAAAGAGCAAAGAGGCTCTTAATGAAAGATAGCAAACAACATTTTTACTCGGGTGGGCTCTGGGTGCTTGTCGGACAGCTTTGGCTTTGAGGTGCTCCCGCTGTGTCTTTTGTATGTGCAAGTGGACCGAACAAAAGCTTATTGAGGAATCTCTGGGAAGCCCAAGGTGTTGGAAAGGAATGCCCCCTCTCTCCCTGGCCCAGTCCTTGAGTCTTAATCAGTCACCACAACCTCCCTCACAGGCTGACAAGGGCACTCACTCTTGGCCTCACTTGCCTCAATAAAACTTATTTTATGCATACAGAGAGCCAATGAGACGGACATGTCACTAATGTGATACAAGATTACAAACTGTTTAGTGTCTAAATTCTCAAGTTATGTGTTTCATAATCAGGGACATGTTGAAGAAAGACAAAATGTGTTTTTCATTATTATACATGTTGCTTGAAATGAATCATAAATTGCTAAAGAAAACCAGAGAGAGAAATTTAGCAGCAAAAGTGGAAACAGTTTTTATCCAGTAGAAATAATGGCAAGAAGACGGGTGTGTGTTCCCCTATAAGAAGGCGGAGTTTTCTCCCTGGGGTCCTGCGCCAAACTCTGTTATGCAACGGATACTCTGTTTCCCATCCTGATTTGGACTTACTCGAAAGTTTATATGCTGTGGGTCAGCCTGGAATCCGTTCACTGGACGTGTGACATGGTCTGGTTTGTGGATACGTCTGCAGCTATAGAAAAGCTATTTGCAAAGAAAAGCTTCTGTGAGAGGCTTTATTATTAGTCAGATAACTGTCTCTTCAGTCGTAAATCTGATTGAAAACTGACCTTGAACTGTGCCAAGGACCATACCTTTGGTGGTTAATGTTCAACTCTAGATGCTCTCTCTGTGCCTGATGAGGAGGGACTTGGAGATGGTAGTTTGACTCCAGCTTTCCAAAGACGCACGGACATGGGCACCGGGACAAGCCGCGGAAAGAAAGTGGCACCTTCGTGTGTCAGCGAGGTGAGCGTCGCCAAAACCGCGGCCAGTGTCGCGTCACCCAAACGAGACACGACTTTATTCAAGCCTCTCAAAATCCACGCGATTTTACGCAACGCGCGTAATCGCGCGCAACCGGACTGCCACAGTGAAGGGCAAGACTCAGACCTTTCTGCTGAGGACGACGATGTAGATGGAGAACTGGATACCGTTCTGGCAGATTACGAGGAGCGAGGTGAGAGAGTTTCTGTGAAGAAAAGTCCGACGAAGAAGTCTTTCATGAGGTCCAGGACTTATGGGCTGTGCCACTTTGGAAGGGGAGACACGGAGGACGAGCCACGTGTGCGACACAGCGGGACGACTGATGTAAACAAAAAGAACAAGTCGGCTTTTACGCACTCCGGAAAACACGCATCTCCATGTCCCACACAGCAACATGTAAGTGCATTGTATTGATTTACTCCATGAGAAATGTTATCAACGCACCTGCATTTCTGCTTTATTCAAGATACAAAAACTTTACTATGAATCACTCCTGTTTATTAAATGTTTTCCCGCTGTGTGGTGTTTGTCTGTCAGTCCTCCTCACAGGGCTTTTTGACAAGAGGGGCTTTGTTTGGAGCTGTTCCCACATCAGAAAAACAATCGTAAGTCGTATTAAATAATTGATGTCTGAGCTCAGTGGAGTAATAAAACGAGAAGGGCCAGATCAAATTCACCTTTAAGGGATCGAATACCTACCCATTGTACTCAGGGCAGATTAGACTTGGCAGACTTCATAGGGAAGGCACTGACACAAGTCGTTTGTTCGAGGTGAGTGAGGTGAGTGAGAATAAGTGCTAAGGAAGAAAACATTTAAATGCAAGCATGTTGGATAGATCATCTAGTTTTGTGGCATCCAAGATGACTTCACATGGTTTGATCTTTCCCAACGAAATGACATGTCTTGTACAGAAAAAAAACGACAATTTTCAAGCACACATCACACATTTTCTGTTATTCTGAATGTTTCCGACATGTTTCGCTCCTCTCTTTCTCTCTCCAGGACTTTTGGCAGCTGCCAGAGCTCTTCTCCCACCATGCCAGTCATCCTGTACGACGGATCAGAAGAAGAGCTGATGGACACTATTGAGAGGGAGTTTAGTTGACCTCCAGCTGAGAACACTGGCAATGCTGCTCGAGTTTTCAGCAGCCCGGATGGCATGAGATGTTTCATAGACAATATTGGTTAAAGAGAGAGAAATAGAGAGGAAACCAGGGTTTTACGCTGACAATTTTCTCACCAGGGCAGGCTGCATGATTTGTATTTATGCAGGGCTGCCAGGACAAATGCAACATTGTTCAGATTAAACTTAAACAGCTCCCACCATGGCCTTTACATTTATCCAAGTCTTATTTAACAACAAGTAGCCGTGTAATTGCAGAGTTATAACACCGACTTGAACCGGTGCCAGGAAGTTCTCTGTTAACTGACTGAGGCCTCCTTGGTTTGTTGTCTGCAGCTGCAGGGTGTCGCTGTCGTCCCTTCAATCCTGCCTGCCTCCCGCAGAGCGTGCACTTATTTGTTACCCATTACTCACATTGCTTCGTCTTGTTTGTCATCGGGTAAATGAGTGAACAGACGATTTCAAGACACGCGAAGCTCAATCATTTTCGACTATTTTAGCTGCAGGGTTCCACTCGTTGGTTGTTTAACTGTTTCAGGCGTGCACAGTGCTACACTTTTGACATGCACAGCAGCCCTGCAGAGGTATGTTTACTTAAGGTTTCCTTCCTGACCACAGTTCCTGCACTTTTCCACCCTTTCGAAGGAATGTGTGGCACAAGAGAGAATTCTGCTCATGATTTAGGACCACATTTAGACAGTAAAGCATGCTGCCACCTCGTGGCAAAATACAGTAACTGTACATTCCCATGAACATTATCTGTGTCAACACAAGTTATCTGTCACTGACAAAAGGTCATTCTGAATTTTGTTTTCTGAATAAAATATACCAGGAAAATCGTGCATATGTTACTTTTGTTTCACTGCAACAATAACGTATTGCAAGAATACATAACAGACAAAAACCTTTCAATGTGCCTTTTAATCATCACAGCCATCAGTTGGTGAGTTTTTCACATTAAAGACTGTACAAAATAAAATGTGCATTTGTAAAGCAATAAAAGACAACTCCATTAAACATTTTTGCACAATATGTATATGTAAAAATAATAATGTTCAAACTAAAGTTTGCTGGAGATATTAACACTAAAGGCAATGCAGTGCAGTACGTATTAGGTACTTTTATGGTAAAGTAAGTATATAATATTGCACTGTTGTTGGCATTGGTGTTGTTTTTAACTCATGTTTTGCTTCTTTGAAGGTCTGTAGAAAGATATCCTCCTCTGAACTGCCTTCTGCAGGTTGGGAGGCAGGAGAGGGAGCTGCTGTTTCAGCTTCTCAGAGGTTCTCACATTCTTTGCAATGTAATCCTCACAAATCCTGTCGGGAAGAAAAGTCACGTCAAGTTTCTATTTTTGGTAGAATTTCAAGAACTAATACCTCAAAAGCAGAATATGTTTTAAAGGGCAAATGTCTTAATGAAGGCTCTCACCAAAATACCAACTCACGTTTACCAAAATCGTTGTTAAATAATGTTTCACTTGTATTTAATAAGCATGAATGTGGATTTATTAGCGTTTTGTTAAAGGACTGTGTTCTGATGTCATTGTAAAAGAAGAAAATGTTTCTTTTATTTACCTAAACAGAGGATAAGGCTGCATCTGGAAAACAAGTGCATCATTGCAGTGACCCTGAAATGAAATATGAAAAGTTTTTATTGATCCCATCAAGAGTTTTTGAGATACATTTTATATCTTAAATCATTCAGAGAACTGTATGTTCACCATGTAGGTGTTTTTTTTTTTATTTTTATGTTCGCTCAATATGTCAAATGGATAGTGGGTACATTTAGTCTTCATGCATAATATTAAAAATATATAATGTGCAAAATGCTGCACGTATTAAACAGGGATATTCTATCTGTAATTTAGTGGAAATTCAAGGACAGTGTGAAAAATAAACTATATACAGCGGTTTCTACAAAACACATGACATGTAAATTGTATTTATGTGGAATTTTTTGCTGACATAGATTCATTTTATTGTTAATCTTATCATGACAGATAACGTCGGCCTGTTTCCACAGTTACCACATAGTCATATCTGTTATCGTTTGGATGTTTTTAACTTCGATTTCGAGCTTGTTTGTTTCTCAAATATATTAGTTTGACATGTGATAATTGCCAAGGCTTGCTGAAAATCATAATATGTTTTTGTTTTGCTTTTTTTTTTTTTAAATGTCTACACTATCTTCTGTGAATCACTCACAGTGTCGACCAGAAGGATGTAGTCACAACTTCCACCAAACACGATCACGTCTGAGTCTTTCCCTGGACATGCAGTGTGCCACAACCTCAGAACAAAAGAAAAAAAAAAATATATATATATATAATCTGATTTTGAACTCTTAGAAAGGCCGATCAATGTTAAGTTCATTTAACTGAAAATACTTTCACCTTGGTTTATTCTTAAAAGGATGCTCAAATTCTGTCCATTTCTTTGTTTCAATGTCGAGCAACCAGCCATCGCCTGACGGAGCCAACAACAATCACAGGAGAGAAAAAAAGTTACAATTTGAGAAAGTGGTCCCCATTTTAATTAACATAGAGGCACATTGTCTTACTCATCGGTTTGCAGTCGACACTGAGACCTCCAAACAGGAACAGAGCAGTATCTGACACTGCTGTGAGTGTGTGCCATGATCTTCCCACTGGAGTGGAGGAATCTGGGAGTCTGGAGAATATATTGAGATTTATGACAACCATTCATGGCCAATATTGTTATAATCTTGTCATTTTCAAATGTAATGAAGCTCATATGGAATAACTTGCTAATACTGTAATAAGATCCATTATCCTTGTTTTTCCCATGATTGAAGTGGCATTGAAAAAATTAATTTCCAGATGTAATAACTGCAGTGAATAAAGAGGTAATATATAAACAGAACTGCAATTTGTTAAAACCAAAGCCTTTTTTTTGTGATATTTGCTAAACTAAAATAGATGGGATAGTTCTCATATTCCTTTATTGATACATACTAAGAAACAATCTCTCACAGTCAAGTTGTTAAGAATCATTTACATTATTGGCTTCATTACAATCAGAATGACAAAAATTACTAAGTTATTAATTGTTACAAAGATGTTGAAATTAAAATTAGAAGGGAAAGATTTTTTTGCCATGATACAAAGCATTCCATGATTCCATGACGCCACACAGAAACACACAGAAATCCATACTAAATGATGTATCTGCAACAGATACTGTATCTTACATCCTTCAACACAACAATACAACAAACATACATACATTTCTGACCATGTCCATGAATCAAGGTTGAGGCAATGAATGTCACTTGTCCTAGTTTCCTGTATTAAAAAAAAATAACGATAAATAATAATAATGGCCATTTCAATTTACCAGTAGCACTGAAAATGTCAGGCTCTCACCATGACTCTGCCTCCACAGACGTAACCTCTACAGCCCAGAGTGGCGCTGGCGTGGGCTGCCCTCGGAGCGGGAGCACGGCCCTGCACACAAAGACATGCCGGAATGTCATCAGGCTAAATGTTGTGTTCTGCATATCAAACACGAATTGACCGACCTGGATTTTTGCTGGTTCACTCCATGTGGATTTCTCAGGATCAAATATGTGAACTTCATTGTTCCAGCCCCAGAAAACGTCTTCCACCTGCCCAACAACAAAACAGCTCAACAAACAAGACTTTGCTCTTATTCAAAAATGTGTCAAACACAAATAGCAATAACGTTTCATTGAAAATATTATGTCTACATTATTCTTTTTAACTGGGAGTCAAAACAGATGTGCAGTCAAATAAAAATAAAAAAAAAAATACCCATGATGTTTCATCTATGATGAAGCTTCTGTTCCTGCTATCGACGTCAGTCAATAGTTTGTGACCATATCCACCAAAGTAGATGAGCCTAGTGTGATCAAACAGACTATTAACACAAATATTGCCATAGACGGTACATTTCTATTCAGCTGGTTCCTTTCACAGAGGGTCACCATAGCAAATTAATAGACTTTGAACGTCAAGCTTGGATAGTTTTTACACCGGTTTCCCTTTTGTGCCACGACTGAGACTCAAACATTGGTATTGCACACTAAACACGATGAATCATGAAGAGAACAGTGATATCACTGTCTGACAAGCACATTTTAGAGATGACAATGGCCGTCACTGAGCTCCCCCCCCCCCCCCATTTCACTGTATAAAATACACAATGTATATGGTTTAAAAACCAGGAACAAGAAACCATGCAGGAACATGCAGGTCCAATATTATTTCAGCATAGCAAATGTTATAAAAATGAATAGTGTGCATTTTCAGTCCCAGTTGAAAAAAAATATGCAACTAAAGAAACAGACAGGTGATCCAGATACTGAAGTTTTGAATCTATTTTTATCAGAGCAGCGCTTTTGATCAGCTACGTCCGTCTCAGACAAACAACTTGTAAACGACCTCATCTTCAGAACACATCCTTCCAAGAAATGTGCAGTAAAATCTGTTTAACGACAGCAGAAAACACAGGAAAACCACCAAAGCTACATCTTTCCAAAGATGGAAAAACTTTGACTAAAATATATGAAATAGAGCCAAGTGAGTAAAACACATCTTTTCACTGTGCTTACTTACCTCCCACCATAAACCCAGCAGGATAATTTGTCTCGAGGTGATGGCGCAGAACCAAACTCGTGTATGATCTTCCTCCACATATATTTACCGTCTGTCAGGTCCACACAGTAAATCTATTCAAAGACACATTTGATCAGTCTTAATTTCAGGTTATGTATGTATGGTTCATCGTTCCCTTCCTTTAGTAATGTGTTAATGTCCCCATATTATAAAAGCATGTTCATGTAAATGCCCCTTTAAATGAATGTAATTGATTTGATTGAATATGTGATATGAGCCTTACTTGATTGGTTTGTCCATTGTCATCACAACCTCCAAATATGTACATGTGCCCATCCAGCGAGCAGCCGCAGGTCCCCGACATGGAGGGAGGGACTTCTCCTGTCATGTGAAACACTTTCCTTCAACAATAAAAGACCAAAAACAGAGACAAGCTTATATAAACTCGTATATTCATATGTCTGAGAGCAGATAGATGCAGAAAATGTAAATGTACATTATTTTATGACACTGACTAGTGAATTTATTTTGCCTTCTCACCATGTACCTCCTTCTAAGTCATAAACCCAGATTTCATCGCTGGGCAGAAAAACCTCATCTTCAGCAATCGACTGTAAAAGAAAACATTTTTATCACAATTAAATAAATAATGCAGCTGCACGCAACTGTGAAGTTTATTATAAGAATGTCACAAAATAACTTTAATTTCCTGAAAACCAAGTCATTTTCTTCAATCAATTTCAGTAAATTCATAGGGATTTTTTTTTTAATGGTTCCAATTTGTGCATTCTAGAAAATACAGGACTGTATGTTGCATGACTGTTGAAAGAATGAAATGCTAAGTTGGGACGATTTATGATTTTTTTGAAATAGCTATTAAATCAGCTAGGACTTCTTAAATATAACCACTGCACCCCTAATACCCAGAAACAGTAAAGTTTTCTTACTCTAAGTTGATAATGGCCAATTCTTTGTACTCTGTGCACTATTATCACATAGTCAGGGTTGGGTGGGGGATTGTAAGCAGGGTTAGAGACAATTCATCTGTCACACACCTGCCCCAGCATAATGTGGGTTATCGAGAAAACTTCACAAGACAAAAGTGGATGTTGATTTCGAAGTTATTGTGTTGTAAGTGAACTCTTCTGCACATTAATAGTCAAGGTTACTACCAATAACAATGGCCTGAACACATGCATAACCCTATGCCACCCAATCACTGTGGACTCCTTGTGACATGAGGCCCCCTTACTTCATATGTTTCCCCAAAAATTGTGGAGAAAAACGTCACTCCTTTCTATAATTAATACATTATTAATAGCATATTATGGTTATTTTATTTGGGACGTGCCACTTACAGATGTCCACTATGTAGTCCTGACACACAGGGACAGTATTTATGTATTTCATTGGGTTGACCATCTATGCATCGTTGAATACTGAATGTTAGAATTAAGTGAATATAGAGTTGTAATAGATGGAAATAACAAAGATCATGAATCTTTCATGAAGTATTACTACACAGATATTGTATTCAACACTCCTCTGCTCACTGTTAGTGCCAGTAAATGTCCTTCTCGATACTGTAAATATCTCACCATGTATCCCCCCCACACATACAGCAGGTTGTTCTCCACCACGGCCGTGTGTCCGCTCCTCTCCCGGGCCACCAGCTCCGAGCAGTGCCTCTCAAACCCCTCATCCATGACAATGTGCTGTGAAATACGGGTGCAGACCAGGAGCAGGAACATAAAACAGCCACGTTAGGTGATACACAGCCAACAGCCGTGTTGCTCGCCAACGCTCCCTTCTTCGACAACGACAGTTTGTGAAACTGACTCACCAACTACGAAGCTCCTGGACTGATCGTGGTTTTTTCTCTCATATTAAGAAAATAAGACACTTTCGACGGCTCGACGACAAATGACAAACATAATTTGGGACGCCCCGTTTCGATCAGCTGTGTAAACACATAAAGTAAATAAAATACTACTTCCGGTTCCTGCAGGTTTTCAACATAAAGATCTTTTAAACCCCACATTACGCAAAAAACATACAATTTGAAATTATTCTTCAAACGTGCAAAATTAAATTTACACTACGGCAATTCAAGTGTGTAATGGAAGACTATATTTCCAGCTGTATAAACCATTTAGATTAAGTACAGTGGACTTGATTTTTTTAATTCCTATTGAATTGAATATTTTCACATTTTCTCAAAATTCTTGTGCTTTTCGAGTTGATTGAACGAACATTTTAAAATAATCAAATGCTTATAATTGAAATAAATGCCACTTAAATGTATATATAGGTCTTATATTTATGTAGGCTCACAGGTGGAGGGGATATATGTTCTGAGCCTTTTAAACAATACTTTTTATTCCTAATCGTACATGTCTTTGTCAGACATGTTAACCTATGAATAGAATAGAATAGAATAGAACAGAAATATAAATGCTGTATTACTCCCAGAGGGAAATTTTTTAAGAAAAACAATCAAACAGATAGATAGATAGATAGATAGATAGATAGATAGATAGATAGATAGATAGATAGATAGATAACAGTTCTTTTAAATTAAGGTAATATTGAGACCCTGCCTTGCACATTAATTTTGAAAAAAATTATCTTAGCGGTAGTGACGTAATTTATGCGGAAGTTGACATTTCGCGCCCAAGCTTGAGTGAAATCTGTATGTGGAAGAAGACGCGATGGAAATCTCCCGGAAAATAAAGACAAAAGTCACCTCTGGCTTTAAAATGAGGGGGCTTATGCTTCGACCGTATGTTTTTCTTCCAATATCTTCATATTGTTTGCTAATGTGTAATGTTTTTCAAAAAGACAACTCAATGTTTTCTGTCGGCAACAACAAGCAGACAAGCCAGAGTTTTACACATTATCTCTTGTAATGTGTCGTTTTGTTTAAAGTTTCCTTTGTGTGTTTTCAACCAGCGATGCAAGCAAGTACCTTGTGGAAGTGCTGCAGTCCGTTAACACTTCTGAACTGGAGGATGTTATTGAAAAAGTCCTGGATGCGGTGGAAAAACAGCCATGTGAGTGCAGTTTATACACAGTTCTATGGAATGTTGCCATGCTGTAACCACAGTGTGTTTTCCTGCAGTGTCCTCTAGCATGATAGAGCTTTCTGTGGTGGAAAATGCTGTGCAGGACTGCTCCCAATCCTGTGATGAAGCCATGTAAGCTGAGCTGTATTCAATTGTTTTGTTGTATGATGAATAATCACTTTGTGTCATTAAAATGAGCTGTTATCTCAGGCATGTTTTATTTCAAATTAAACTTAAGAAGGTAAATCCCTGCCTGTGCCTCACAAAGAGAACTGCATCAGGCAGTATAGAATATGCATGGACGGAAGAGGCTTGAACATTCTAACTCATTGACATGATCATAATTATTGAAAATAAGTGGCTCTGGATTTGATTGTGTGACAAAACTGTGTGTACTCTATGAAAAGTCTGAACACCTACTTCTTCTTTTGGAATCAATGATCAAATAAACATAACAATATCTAATATGTCTTAGTTTTCCAAGTTGTAGAAGCATTGCATTTTGCACACAGACTCATACACTCATGTGTACTTGTAGGGTTTTATAAAGTTTGTGTAGGAGTTCACCACTTTTATCAAACTCAGTGTATTGGTCCCTTTATCAAGCATATTTGAAAAATGGAGCACTATTAAAACCAAAATAATGATCAGACTAGAATTCAGTTTATTTATTTACTGTTTGAGTGATCATTGTGATTGTGCTGCGGAGAAGAACTTAATATAATGTAATTTCTTCCCCCCAGCGATAATGTTTTCAACATCATTGGGGCCTTTGATGTGCCCAGATACATTTACAGTGGGGAGAGAAAGAAATTTGTACCGTAAGTCAAGAGAAAAAACTTTTTTTCTGCTTTTCTTCAAACCAAAGTGCCTTTATTCTTCTGTCATTGGATCTACATTGTGCCTCAACGGTTTCTCAATGGTACTTGCATGTAAAACAGTTAAAAAAGTAAAATAATTACTCTGTTATTTTGACTTTGGTAGCATCAGTATGACCAGCCATCCGGCCCCCAGTCTGTGTGGTACGGCCAAGGACAAAGCCGAGCTCTTCAGGGAGCGATACACACTCCTACAGCAGGTCTGTGACACACACACACACACACACACACTCGACTCCGGATGGATGAACTCAATGAGCTGTCTTTACTACTGTTTCTACTGTGTGATGTTTATATTGATTCTAGTATTTTTTTTTGTCAATATAGCGCACTCATCGGCATGAGCTCTTCACTCCTCCTGCAATCGGAGCTGCTGTTGAAGAGGGCCAAAACAAATTTCAGGTATTGGATTTGAATCAATATTGTTCACCGAGTTAATTATACATACGGTCTAGTTCTCAATTTCTTTTTTTTTTTTTTTTGGACTGATTTGTATTCAGTTTGTCAGATGTTTTGTTGTTGTTTTTCCCCAAGCTGAAGACAATCGAAGCATTGCTCGGTAGCACAGCTAAACTGGGTGAGGTGATTGTACTGGGGATGATCACACAACTAAAAGAGGTGATAATAACATCAAGTTTCCATTCAGCTTGTGAGTAATAAATTGCTTTACTATCGAATTTCTTACAAATGTTAAATTATTACTTTTTCAGGGCAAATTCTATCTCGAGGACCCAAGTGGAACGGTACAACTGGACATGTCCAAAGCAATATCCTTTTCAGTGACGTTCCAACAACATGTGTTTTCATAGTAAACAACCTGATGTGGCTTTTCAAAGAGTTATAATCCTGAGCTGTGTTCTTACCAGTTTCACAATGGCTTGTACACAGAGTCCTGCTTTGTACTGGCAGAAGGTAATGTATTGGTTATTGCATCTGGTTCTATTTCCACGCTGACCCCCGACTATACTTTTTACCGATGTCAATGCATTCAGAACATGATCAGAGTTGCTCTCTTTCTCAGGCTGGTATGAGGACTCTGTTTTCCACATCAATGGCTTCGGGTTCCCACCAACTGAGCCGTCATCCGCTACAAGGTGAGAGTCGGAGGAAACAAGGAGCACAAAGACATTACACATCATGTGGATGTTTGTATTATCCATAAGTCTCCCTTGTAAAGAGTGTCTTTCTATTTTTTCTTTATTTGCATATATTAGTCACCTTTAAGTCTTGCGCATATTAATATTTTAGATTATTTCTAAAGATTTTATCATGTATTACTGATATAAGTTTCTATTTATTCTGCATGGAGCAACACTGTAAAAGAATTCCCTTCTGGGATTAATAAAGATATTCTACTCTCTTGTCCAATAACTGATGAAATGATGGCAGGTAAATCATCGAGCAGCAGTATTATTACAGAAGTGCAAATGCATTCTCAGAGCTGTAGCCCTTAGATTTTTATACTCTGGAAAATATTATCTTTATTGTCCAGGATTCCAGGGATGTGTTTCTGCTGCTGACAATAATTTTCTCGGCGTTGATTCAAGGGCGTACTACGGCAACATAAACTTCTTTGGTGGGCCGTCCACCACGTCGGTGAAGGCTTCTTCCAAGCTGAAGCAGCTGGAGGAGGAGAATGAAGACGCCATGTTTGTGATCGTCTCCGACGTCTGGCTGGACAGCGTGGAAGTGATGGAGAAGCTCAACATCATGTTCTCAGGTTTGAAATGGGACACACTTCCCGTCAGACAATTGTTCCACATTCCACAATTACCATGTATACACTGTTCTCTTTATTGTTTTTTTTAACAGGATATGCTGCCATGCCTCCCACCTGTTTTATTTTGTGTGGAAACTTCTCCTCTGCTCCTTACGGAAAAACACAGATCAAATCACTGAAAGGTGAGATTTTTCTCATTCTGGCTTCACACACACTAAACATTATCTACGATCCGTTGTCCCACCTCATTTTTCTGTTATTCAGAATCACTGAAGGCCCTCGCCGATGCCATTTGTTCATACCCGAGCATCCACAGCAGGTAAAATCTATTACATTCTTCCCTCTGTTCTGAGCTGGGTTATATAGAAGCATTTCACTCAGATCTTTTTTTTTTCCCCTCATTGTGATCTTGCAGTAGCCGCTTCGTGTTTGTTCCCGGTCCTGAAGACCCCGGTCCAGGCGCCATCCTGCCGAGGTAAGGCAGCGTTCATATGTGTGGAGCAGTTTTCTGGGCCGGAACAAAGTTTGAATAAAAAGTTTCCATTTGGGGGAGGTTAGTTTCATGCTCTTCAATGAATGAATGCCTTTATTGTCACCATGTAAGGCGCATGACGAAAATGAATCAGCTTCTACTGAACGCTGCAAAACAGTAAGAGTAAAGTGTGCATGAGCCCGAAATAGATATCCAGCGATATACAATACACTCAACTAAACAGTGACGAAATTTAATTTAATGAAATGGTGTAAAGTTTATCTGTCAAGTATTGACATTGGACTGAAAGGAGAGAGAACACATGTGCTGTGGTATTTATTTTGTAATGTAATTTCCACAACAATACACAATGCACGTCAGTAAGTCATGGTGTATTTTTACAGTTTAAGAAATCACATATAGTAGAGAAAAATGTATGAAGGGATAGGATACACTGCATCTGAACAAAAGTAAACTTGCCATAAAGAGCTAGTTTTTATAACTGCTGTTGGATCAGCTGATAAATCTGTTTCTCCTCAGGCCTCCTTTAGCAGACCACATCACAGAAGAGTTCAGACAGAAGGTGCCTTTTTCTGTCTTCACAACCAACCCATGCAGGTAAAACGCTTCCAATGTAAAGTGTTAGAAATAGACACATAAATGAATAAATGATGAAGACGTGTTTGTTTCCCTTGCAGGATCCAGTACTGCAGCCAGGAGATTGTCATTATCAGGGAGGACCTGGTCAACAAGATGTGCAGGAACTGCGTCCGGTTGCCCAATGACAGTCTCGACATCCCAAACCATGTGAGTTTCTGTGTTTTTGTTGGTTTTTTTCCAATACCAGATTTTTATTTTGCCTTCATCGTTGTTCCCTGTGCATGTCACGTGAAATCATTCAGACCTCAGCTAAAAAGTTTTAAGAAAATGTCTTTATTTTCTAGCAATTAAGCTTTCTTCTCTTCTTCATGTCTAGTTTGTAAAGACCATCTTGTCCCAGGGCCACTTGTCTCCACTGCCTCTGTATGTCAGCCCTGTGTTCTGGGCCTATGACTTCTCGCTGCGCGTCTACCCGATACCCGATGTCATCATCTTCGCAGACAAATACGACCCCTTCAACATCACCAACACTGGCTGCCTCTGCCTCAACCCGGTATGGATCCGATTCAGTTCTTCTCCAACAGAAAGCTCTAGTTTTACTGGCACCAGCAGGTCTTTAAATCACGAGCTTCACTGGTAGTCAGAACTTTTGGTTCATTTCTGCAGGGCTCATTCCCCAGAAGTGGCTTCACGTTCAAAGTGTACTACCCTTCCAACAGAACTGTGGAGGACAGGTGCTCTAAATCAAATTTCTTCCATTTCATATTAATAATAATACTTATTTAATCTACTAAACTACTTGTCTTATCTTCACAGCAAACTTCAAGGCCTCTAAAGACCACCATGGATGCACCAGGAAATAAATGTCAGTGTTTGTCATTTTTGCAATACTGAAAGTCGAAGTGCTCAAGTCATTGTTTTTATATCTGTCCGAGATCTGCCTTGTATAATAAATTTTTATTGCTCTGTTGGATGTGATGTTTTTTTTTTTTTTTTGCTGTTACCAAGGACTAGTCCTGGTAGCTTTCTGTAAGCATCGGATGGTGACGTGAGGTGAGAGATAAGGCATTCAAAATTAATACAATCTTCATTCAGTGTGTTTAATCTCTTGCCTCGTTAGTCAACAACATAACACAAAATACAGTGTTTCATATTTGTATCTATTTAAGTAACGAGGACCTTGAAGAACCAATGTTACAAAGTGTTTTACATTGAATTGTCTGACATAAACAACCAGGGAAAGGTTATGGATCTAGTATGACGGCATGAATATCGCAGTGTTTGGTTTATTTGTTTCAGAACTTTGTTGGTGCATTTGTCTTAATAATGTGGAAAAATTAAGCATACAAACAGTGCAGAGCAAACATTTTAAACATTCAACTAATTTAGCTAGTTTCCAGAATTTTATAATGAGAAATTGATTTTTCCTTTTTTGATTTGTGTGATTTTGTCAGTTTTGTGTCATTTTGGACGAGTTTTGCAGGTATGATTGGTCAATGATAACTGTTCATAATGACTTAAGAATCAACATAAAATATACTCTCTTAACCGATAACCTCGCACCATTTTTCTATTCTGCATAATGCATGATTATCGATCAGGCATGAATGCAATAATAAATCCCAATATCTTTTTAAACGATACAACCCTGCACCACAAGGTGGCAGAAGCAGTCAACTCGTTCTCTTTGGTCACTTCATGTTTCCAACCAAGCTTCCCTGATGAGGTGAATTCAGCTTTGAGGCCATTTGGAAACTCCTATTTTGTCAATCCAAGGTCACGTGATCGCGCAATGGGTGTCTGTGCAGCACAGGTGAGCGTGCACACCTCTGTGCAGGAGCCAACCTTGTCCTGAGGGGTTTGACGAGATTAAGAAAAAAAAACAAATAATTTCTTATATACTGTATTTTTCGCCTGTCAAGGAGTTTTTCATTCATGACATCACCAGTAAGGTCGGAATATTTAAGTAGTTATAATTAGGACGAAGCAATACGGTTGCATTTTTGTGTGCCTCGTGTGTTAAGCAGTTACTCAAGTGAACTCTATATAGGTTTTTATTATTTGAGGAATTTGCTTAATGATTAATCAGAGCTGCAAATCCATTGTTTGCTTTTTCAAAATGTTAACTGTTGTTATGCTCGATTGCAATCGTTTTATTTAGCAGGTTCGAGCTCGTGCATACTTTGATATTTCAGTTTTACTCGTTGAAAATGTGAAGTCGTTCTTCATTCTAACGTAGTTGAACTCATGTAAGCTCTTATATTTATGAACTTAATTTGAGTCGTTTGATTAGTGGTGATTTCCAGTGAAGTTATGTTCTAGTTTTGTGAGTTCGGTGAACATTTATGCAGCACTAAGCTGTGGAAAGTGGCTGTTGATCTCTAACCTTCTGTGTAAAAATATCCCAGCTACACATATATTAAACAGACTTCACGTCAACATGCAGTTCTAATATGATTTGAAAGATGACCTTATGTTATTGATCCAAATGTTATTCTTGTGATTCAATGAATTGACATGGAGTGAAAGAGCATCACTGTGCTGCCTTGTCAGATTCATTTAGTCGGGATTTGAATTTGTTGTGCAGGTTAATAAGGATATGTGGTTGGGTGGAGAAGTCTTATTTTTCTATCTTCTCTCATTTTTAACTCTCTTGTTCCTCTTAAAATTCCTTCCTTCGTTGTTTCTCTCTCTCCTCCATCACCCTCATTTCTTTCCTCCGTTTCTTGATGGTCTCGTCTTGGAAAATCTTGTAGTAGAGTAGATCATATATTTGTCCCTTACAATGTTAATGACACAGTAACATGTAGTGGAAGGACTGGCAACCAATGTACCTGTCTTTAGCTGTTTGGTTTCAGCAGTCAAAAAAATAACAATAACTACAGTTCCTAAGTCTTCATGAGGCGTATAGCCTGGGGGAAGAAGCTCCTATTTAGTCTGTCAGTTCTTGCCCTGAGAGAGCATAGCCTCCTTCCAGAGGGGAGCCACTGGAACAGCTCATGATGGGGATGATGAGTGTCCACCATAATCTGCTTTGCGCTCCTCACACAGCCCTTCTTGTAGAGCTCCTCGGGCTGAAGCAGTGTTGTCCTTGTGATATGCTCAGCACAACTCACCACCCTCCTGACCGCCTTCTTGTCGCGCTCCGTGGCGCTCCCTGTACCTCACTGTCAGACAGCCGGAGAGCACTGACCCCACTCGAGCGCAGTACAAGTTCTTCAGCAGTCTGGCTGACATGTTAAACTGTCTCAGCTTCCTGAGGTGGTACAGCCACTGCCTGGACTTCGTTACCACAGAGGAGACAGATAGAGGAAAACTTTTCATCTGATTCAGCCTTTTTCTCCCTCGTCTGTTGATGCTTTAGCACCTCATTACCGACACTCAGATACATAGAGCACAGATTGTAGAATGTCGATGAACAGGATGCAATTCTACATCATACATTTCAGTATGTCGCCTTTTAATCTGCTCATCTAACCAGTTTTCATGATCGCAGATGACACATAAAGGAAGAAAGGGCAAAAATGTGGCATAGTTTGAACTTTAATGAAATATGGCACATACTGACTTCACAGATTAACATGTTCTAGTCATAAGCGATACTTAAAGTTCAGGATCAAATATTGATTATCAGATACAGTTGTGTTCATACTTTTATTGTAATAAAGACCTTACTTTTATGCTTTGCTTCATAAAATGCTTGCACAGAGTCAAACAAAGCATCTGTCAGTGCAGGAAATGCTTTGTGCATTGTTTCATCTAAAACACACACACTCACACACAGCTGAAGCAGCATCTTTGGAAGCTATACTCCTTAGCAGCTTTAAAATACACGATTTCTCTACTTTGTGACATCCAAGGCTAGATAGAAATGCAGGAGGTCGCCTCTCGCTAACACACTCAACTCTTGAGTCCTTGGCTCAAACTGCGACTTGAGCTATTCTAATCCCACAGTGACAAAACTGAGGAGGGAAAAGTGCTTGGCTAGCAGGAAATATGAGGAATACGCAAAAAGCTTATCACGTGTTGTGATTTTTAGAAATGCTATTCTCACAATTTCACAAAGGCAACATTCGCCATATAGCTGATACACTGCATTTGCCCGCAAACTATCAGGAGCACTGTTTACATCTACTGTTTACGTGAATAGGCATTATTAGACCATAACCTGATGCACTTGAGAATTATCACACAACTCACTTAATATTTGTGCCACTGGTTACATATAGCAAAGTAACCAAATGCTGATGTCCTCACTGAGAGGCAAGGCTATGGTTTTTTTTTTCACATGCTCTTTCAAGGTGCTGAAGGATAGTGAAATGGCTGTGGTGCAGTAATTTCTATGTTTCAGAGAGAAATCACAGCTCTTCGAGGAAGTCTCCGCCTGTCTGCCACTCTGAAGGCGCTCAGATGACCTCTAAATGAAGCAAAACAGAGAGGGAAAAGAGTTTAGAAGAACTTTGTTAGTTACACTGATCAGCCATGACACTTTGACCACCTGGCTTATATTCTATATTTCTATCAGTTCCCTAATGTGTTGAGCCACCACCTCCTCTAGACATTGAAAGGGAACTTGTGCAGCAAATCCTTTGAGTCCCATACCATCACACCATGTGCATTAGATGGCATGTAAGACTTGCCATGACTCATCCCGCCATTCTAATCTAGCCCCTCTGGACCTATACAGATCATCTTTTACTGTTTGTTCCATCACGTGTACTTGCTGTGTAATTCTTCCACCAACAGGTCCCAGATTAAAATTTTTCCATGTTACCTGTTGGTCATAATGTTATAGAAGGTAAGTGTATTAGTTTTTCATTACTACGGTGAGAAACATCGACAAACCTGGAAAAAGAGCTGAAATCATTTTTCCTAGTTTTCAAGCTTTTTTTTTTTTTTTTGATACATGGCAGCTTGCCACCACAAACCACTGTAGAATGATCATGTTCACAAGTATAATTTAGTGTCTAGGTTCTTACTGACATAATAACTGGGGCCTAAAGTTCCCGACAAAGTCCAAGTGGTTGGTTGAAATGTCCCACTCTAAAATGTCCCGGATGGTTGTTTCCTACCTGCTCGTTGGTGAGTCTGGATCTCTTCCAGGCCAGTGAGCGTCCTCAGAGATCTGCGTTCTTTGAAGGCTACAACAGGGACCATGTCTTCCTCATTGCTCAACCCCAGCTGGGTGGTTTTTGTCCCCACAGGGAGCTTGATGGCTTCTTCCACCTTAGTGTTGTGCACAGGCTCTGTGTTTTCCTTTGGTTTCGCTTCATTTGGCAAAATCCTCACCGGCACAGATTTCTGTTAAAAAAAAAACCAGAAGTTGCTTGGCTTCGGAAATAAGGGTGATTAGACGATGCTGGATGTGCGTCATGACTGTCCTGGGGCAATGTGCTTTTAAAAAGGGCACTAAATCTAACCATATCTGGAGAATCTGTTCGTCTGGTTCTCCGCATGATCTCCTCAAGTCGCTAGAGGAAAAAAAACAAACACTTTTTTTTACAAATTAGTTATTCATTCAGTTTCTTGGTGGATTACAGACAATCCCTTGATGATCCCATGCAGAAGAGGTCATTTCAATCTCAAATCATCAACCTTTTTTCGAGCTTGTCGGTCTGCTTCTTCTTTCTCTCGCTGTTGCTGCATGTGCTCTGCATGTGCTTTCTCTCTGGCCAGCTCCTCCTCTCGCTGTGGCGAACACAGACGGACAGAAATGCAATTACAAAGAACATCCTCAGTAAGATATCCTTTGGGTGCAGCGTAGGTCCTGGAGATGTCGGTATTACTTGTTTCTGCAGGAGAGCGGCCTCCCTCATGGCCTGAGCTCTCTCTTCTTCAGCTCGTCTCTGCTCCTCTTCCTCCCTCCGTCTCTTCTCCTCGATGAGACATTGAGCCTCGGCCTCCTGCCTCGCTCGCTCCTCGGCCTGCTGCCTCGCTCGCTCCTCTGCTCTCCTGTGCTCCAGTTCTTCTCGGCTCCGCCTGGACATAAATTGTGATGTAACCAGTGTAATGGTCTGTGACTGCTGCACTGTTGTCCCGTTGGTAAACGTGACTTGTACCTTTCGGCCTCCTCTCTCTGCAGGCGCTCCTGCTCCTCTTTCTCCCTCTGTAGTCGAGCCTCTCTTCTCCTTTCAGCCAGGAGGCGCGAGGCCTCGTTTGGGTCTGTCGTCCCAGCCGAGGGTCTGTTCATGACTTCTGGAGCTTGTGGTGCCAAACGGGCGACAATTTTAGAAGGACCTGCAAAGAGATGATCTCGCCTTTAATGTGTTTGAACTCCATACAGTGTTTAAGTTTTTTTGTTTGTTTGTTTGTTTTGTTTTACTTACTTCCATCTCCCGCTGTTCTTCTGGCTTGAGCTTCTTTGTCTCTGTCAGGTAGGTTTGAACGTGGCATCTCTGGTGGATTTTCCTTCCTCAGGTTCACTCGCTGACCTTCAATGGATTTCCTGACAGGCCTTGTGTTACCAGGGGAGAGAGCAGAGGTACAAACAGCAGCATCTTCCTCAGGGACAGATGGGAGCTCGAGCTGCATCGGGGTCGGATGTCTGCTGATTGATCTTCGAGGCGTCCTTTAAGATCCAGGAAAAGAGAGCAGATGTCCCACTTTGTCCTCATTACTGTCGCTATATTTTATATGCACACTGGAAATATTTTACCTACCGTTCTGGTGAGGGGGATGACGGGTTTTTCTGTCGAAGTGTGGATGGTTTTATCACGCTTTGGACGGAAGTTAATCTGTTTGAGCTTCTGGATGGAGTTTTCTTTACCGTCTCTTGCTGTCTTGCGACTTTCATCTAAACCACAATGACAATGTGGAAAGAAAATGTGGAAAAACTGATTTAACACATATCCATAAGATTACTATGACTACTATGAAATTAGTATGTGACACCCGAAGAAAGTGATTTACCTGGGGCACATTGATGCTTCTTTGCCGGTGGTTGTTGGCACTGGGGTAGGCCGTTGACCTGTGCTGGCCTGAGCCAGAGTGGTGCTGGGGTTTGTGGGTGGTGGTGGTGGTGGTATTCATGGAGTGGAATGAAACTGCACGGCGACAAACATGGACAACTGAGCCAGTGTTTTGTGCCATAATCACAGGGAATTTGGGAAATATGCACAAATGGTGGGAACAGTGAAAAGGATGGAAATATGAACCGGTGGAGGTTCCGCAGGGGGGGAAAAGCAGCAGCGTTAATCATCCAGAGATCCGGGCAAGTTCGTTATTGTGGCATTATTAGAGCTTGTATATCAGAGCAGGTTTGCTTTGCACTCGTGGGTGGGAGTACCTTCTTGTCCAGACTGACAACCGGCACTCTTGCTCCTGGCCAGATAAGAGCATGTGGGAGTGAGGAGGCGACTGACCAAGTTCTTCTCCCATGTTGTCAGCGGCAAGCGGCGTAAAACTAGTGCATTGGTCAGCATGAGGTTTAAAGAGCAGCAGAAAGGAAAGAAAGGCCATGCCAAGTATTATTGTTATACGAAGAGCAGAAACTGTTAAGTAGATTGTTGTGAGCTCAAGGAGATAATGATAAAAGGTAGGATGACAAAGCACACTGGTAAATGCACTCTTACCGTTTTTGTTGAGCTTTCTTCCCCTAGTGATTTGACTTAGGGTCTGTTGGGCCTTTTGGCTCTTCTCCAGCGTCCTACGCACTGCAGATTCACATCGCTCCTGGATTCAGAAAAGGACAATCATTGTTATCGATACTTAGTCGAGTCACAAGGCCTGCGAAGTGGAATCGGCAGCCTCTCTGGAAAAAGAAGTTTAGTTTTTTTATGTTCACCATCAAAACTCACTTTCTCCTCTCTCAGCCTCTGCTTGCGCTTCTCCTCCACAGCAGCTCGCCTCCTCTCCTCTTTCAGCCGTTGCTCCACGAGTCTCTTTTTGCGCTCCTGCAGTTGTTTTTCATAGTAGCGCCTGGCTCGCTGTTCCCTCTCCAACCTGCTCTGTTCCCGAGAGGCTAAGAATGAATGAACCAGTATTTATAGATTAATATGTATGTTAATGTGGTAAGAAATTGAGGGCGGTGGACTGGCTTTGTGGTGCGAATTGTTCCATCATACCAAGGAGCTTCTGGTTCTCCTCTCTTCGTTCTCGTGCTGCTTTAAGCCTCTCGTCCACATTTTGTCCGTTAGCTGCGAGAAAGTCAGGAAAGCCCAATAGCTGGTTTGATTTGTATCACTTTCTAGGTATTTCAAAATATAAAAATCCAAATACAGGTTGACTTCAAGAGAGAAAAGGTTGCCCCAGTAAAGTAGCATGCTATCAAACCTGTAACAGCCCGTGGAGAAAGTGTGTCATAGATCTGGGCAGACTTGTTGAAAGAGCAAATCGCTCTCTTTGTCGGTGACTCTGGTTTGGAGACATTCTCTGTAAAAGAGGAAAAATGTGTATGTTATACTAATGCTGCATTATTTGTGACTGATTCAAGCTTTTGATTTCTGATGCTTAACATTCATCTTAGATTTGCCTCTAAATTTCCCTCGTTGCTTTTACATCATCTATCTTTTAATGCTGCTAATATGGAGAGTCCCGAACTGAATTTCATTGTTATTTTAACAGTGACAATAAAAACCTGAAAATGTCCAAATTAAACTCTGTTTTAAATTCAGTTTTATAATAACAAATAATGAAGTGACACTTATTATCTGTAAAGACCCAAAGCAAATCAGGTTTAGTTTAAAAGGCTGTCCAAAACAGTAACTCTCAAAGGATTGGAGTGGCCTTAGGGTCAGCTTCAAATCAAAAGAGCCATTATAATCTGACTGTGAATAAAAAGCAAAGAGAACATGCTAGCACCTGACCACAGTCCACATGAATATGACTAGGACAGGCAAATAACAAAGGTCAGAATAAATAGGAAACCCACAAGACTGAGAAACACAAGGAATGAATCACATGTATTGAATGTTTCTGGGAAAACAACATCGGGGTCTGTGCATTATGTAATCTGTTCACTGAGGTTTCCATAATTTCCTCATGTTTAGACACACGTACCGTTAACAGGATGAAGCTGTTTATTGTAATCATGCATCATCAGATGGCCCTTCTGCCTTTGCATCAAGTAAAGGCTTGTTTTGATGAGATGATGTACAAATCCTATGATGATATGATAATATTTACTAACCTCCTTTTCTTTCAAATCGTTTTCCCTTCCTTTGGCTCTCGATGGTGTGTGTAGAAAGTGGTCCCTGCGATGGAGGGGTGACACTCTGCTTCTTCGGCACAGCCATGCTCGGTATTGAGCCTGGCATACCAATGCTCTGGCTTAAACCCCCTGCTTTCTCTCCTCCTTCTCCTCTTCCTCCTCCTCCTCTTTAGAATTTCTATTTCAAGATGCCTCCAGGTCCTCCGTTGTGTGTGCTGTACACAGAACTGCCTCCTGCATCAGCTGCTTCTCCATCTGTGCCTCACAAATGAACTGAGGGAAAGGCAAGCATGTAGTTTTAACCCCGATTAAAATAAGATCTTTTTTTCAAAGTGAGCTTATCCACATTGAAATATATGTCATCCAGTATAGAGATCTGGAGTGAGTCTCATCTATAAAAAAAAAAAACAGCTACTCCCACCCCTCACAGATCTCACCCTAGTGAGCTGCTCTGCTCTACTTTCACATATTATAGCTGTGTCACTTTAATTCCCCCACCACACTGGCTGCTGGCTGGATGGAGGCAGCCAAAGAGGTGCAGTGTTTCAAGGAGGAAGATGTAGGGGGGGGGGGGGGGGGGAGCAGTGTTGGAAGCCTGTCATAAATAATTACCATGACAACAGTGCTCTATCTAATATTCAGTGGCATAAACTCCCTCGATGTTGACTCTGTGTTACATTTAGTGAAGGAAATAGATGACGCATGAATGTTTTGGTTTTGGTTTTTTTTTACCCATGATTCCTTCCTCATGAATGAAAGACTCTAACCACTAGATGGCGTTCTTTCTTTACAGTGAACAAGATGTCAGCCGAACTCCCAAATAATTCAGTTCATTCATTATACTGACTTTATGTTTTTATTCGGGACACTGAGAAAACAACTGGTTCATGTCACCAATTAATTTGTATTTGTTATTTTTCGACTTTTAGTTGATGCCACTGTAGTTTTAAAAGAAAATGTAATGATTTAAATGTTCCCATTATTGATATAGCAAGTTTTTGGTTCACTAGGACACCCGAGCATTGGTTTGCTGAGTTACGCAAATACAAAGGACTCTTTTGTATTTATTATTTCATGGAAAGTTTATGAGTCCATCCTTAAAGAATGGTTTCCATGGATTATGGATTGACTCATGAACTTGTCACATTTACCAGATGTCTAACATTAATAACTGTTTAGGGAACAATAGCTGCAGTTCACAAATAGATTGGTTGGAAGAAGAGTAACCCAAGGTAAAGTAAATACAAAACTTTTCAAAGTGTCACCATTTTTGGTCGTATTGTCTTGTTTTAGGGACAATTATCTCATGCCAAGCTAAAAGAATGAACCATTTTGACGACAACGACGACGACGATGATGATGGTCAGAGAGTCTCATGGTGCATTGTACTTTTGGCCAGTAAATGGCACTATAATCCATTACTAATTGTATAAATGCCATTCGGAAAAATAGTGCAAATGAGTAAATACAACCAAAGGGAAATATCATACTCACATCTATCTATCATAAAGACTTTTTAGTTTCAGAAAGCAATACAATACAAACAGTGCTGCTTTTACTGTAGTGTGGCTAGATAGTTGTGGGGGATACTTGGCAGGGCGCAATGTGATTCAAACTCTTTAAGGAGAGCCAAACCCTCCTTTTAAAAAAACAACCCTGCTGTCAGTAGTCACCCTTAAGCTGGGATGCATTATTCTATTGATTAACAATACAGAAATACTGAAGGCTCAATGATCTAATTAGATCTATTAAGTATGAAGGTTTATTTGAATGAAAATGTTTCATCAAAGTTAGAATTGCATGTTCTATATGAGCTGTTGAATTAATATATCATCTTGTCCTGGTAGCAGTTTGACACACCTTTTACTTGAATCTTTCATATACTCTGACATAAACTAAATGGCAATCATTTTCTATTGATCATTTCCCGGGTCACTGGAGGTCAGATCCGCCTGGGCTCTACGTGCTCGCTGGCCAGTGCCACGCATGCCCCCACCACCACCACCACCACAACCAGCAACAAAGCTGTGGCGTCCACAGAACCTGGATTGTGCCATGAGGATACACGACACCACAGTCAGGTGGTGAGCCCATAGAGTCACTGGAGCACAAATAAGATGTTGATAATCAGTCTACAACCAACAGCCAAAATAGGCCTCTGGACACTGGACCTACATGGGATAAGATTGCATGGTTGGTATCAAGTCATTCTGTGGTTCACCCTAGACGACATTGTCAGAGGTGTCATTTCAAGGGGTTGGTTGCGTGTTCATACATATTCATAAGAGTAACCTAAATATTTTCCCATATTAGACATAATACTAATCGCTACATTAAATTAGTTAGAATATGTGTACAAACCATCATACTCATCAGACTGAGAGACTTTAAAGAGGCGCCTGGTTTCTTCACTGCTTAACGGTGACGTTGATGACAACAGGCATCAGAGAACGAGGTGAGTATTTTAGCCTACAGGGGCACTTGTAACTTTGCACGATTGATGACATGGTTGCTGGCTGTCCTGGAGGAAGTGGTACATCTCCTCATCCCCTCCTAACCTGTACTGAGTCATGTAATTACCAGTAGAATCCCTCAACACTGACGCCAGGTTGATGTCACTGGAAGCATGGCACACTTCCTACTGAGCACCCAGGAAAACAATTTATCCACCACATTCAAGGTAACAATACTGAAACAGCTGCGTAAGTGTTTTAACACCTGCATGTTTATTAGATATTTGTTAGGTGCATTCATGAGTGTAGTGTGTGATCTTATCTTCAGATTGGTGAAATGTGTCACTCTTCCCAATGGGATGTTGACATGTTTCCCGGTATTCATCTCCAAACATCATTTATTTTTTTCTGTTGTGAATGGTGATACCTGCTCATAATGAGGATGCCACATGCAACACCGACCTGGCCTTTTGAATAATTTAGAACCTTGTTTCATCGGATACCAGCAACTTCAGATGTTGACGTATGGCTTACAGACTGACTGTATGTGTAATTGATGAGATGATGAGTTGTACTTCAGCTTTCAATAGATGCGGCGTTGAATAGAAGTTGATAAAGCATGCCTCAGCTTAACACAATAATGCAACATCATCAATGCTTTCATAGCAGCTGGGGTTTTTTTTTAGTTGGTAGTGTGATGCGTAACACTATGGCTGTCTGGTCTGATTCTCCATCTATCAAGTAAACACAGCAGCATCACTCAGTCAGTGTCAACTACACTTACATGACTCAAAATGCAGGTCAGTTTTTAATACTTGGAGCTCAATTGTGAATGGATTTGAAACAGAAAGCAGAGCAAACACAACTTGAAAACATTTGGTGATCCAGGGATGAAAGACAGCATGTCTGCTGTCAAGATCTAGTCTGGAGCTGCGCCCTATTAATGATTAAAAGGAAGCATTCTTCCAAGTAGGCTGGCCTGACATTTTGTTTACTTGCTTGTAATTCTATCGCATGTGACATGGCAATATATTGATGAACCTTCGTTGCGACCCTGTTAGTTTTCCTCAAACATATACCTTGGTGTGCATTTTAAAGTTATCTACTTGACTAATGGTTTTATGGAGAGAAAAAAAATATATCAATTATTCTGCATAGATGTTCCTCCAACCAGGAACCTACCTCACAGATATTTTTAAATAAATATATAATAAATTAAATATATATTTTTAAAAACTTAACTCAGTTTTACTTGGGGGAGGGGGAGGGGAGGGGGAGGTGAAGAAGCCGCCGCCGCCGCCACCCCACCCCCTTGGCTATGGCCTTGGAAGCATATATACTGTTTGCATAGTCCAACTTGCATCCAGGTCCAAAACCTATTCAGGTCGCAAGTCCATCACAGGACAAACACAAAGAGACAGGCAACCACACTCAAGTGGAGTCCCAAAAATACACAATGGCACAAGAGGAACATGCAAACTCCAAATAGAAAGTTCCTCAATCAGGGAATTATACTCTAACCTACTAATGCATCTCAGACATAACAGACATGTAAATATTGTGTATTGTACCCCAAAAATGTAAATAAAAAATCTTTAGACCGAAATACAGTTGGCTTTTAATGTTTAGTACATCCTGTATATACTGAGGCATTCAGGACCCATGTGGATTGGCAGACTCTGCTCACAGTGACGTCTCTCAGCAGCTCCTAGTTATAGTTACCAGTCTCAGGTTCAACACTCATGCACTATTCATTGGTGTATCACATCACTCCAGCCCAACTTCAGACTTGGGCAAACCCAATTCTTTTCTGTACAACTTTACTTTGTGGCCTTATTCTTACCGCTGTGTTAACGTCCAAAATATTGATGTAGTGTTTCTTCAAGTTTTAGTGGGAAACAAAAAACAAGAAGTTCAGCAGGTGTTTTTCTCACAAGCCTGTTGGAGCTGCGTGGAGGAGGGAGACGAGAGAATCTTTTTTCTTGCATGGTATGTATAATCAAACCATTGATATTCCTCAGTAACGTCATGTGAAGTAAAGCTCAAGTGCAACAAGTGAGACTTGTCTTTTTGGCGTGTTCCTCATTTATAGTGTGCTTGAAGGTTTTCAGCGATGCCAATGTTTCATTTCACTTGATTTTTGTCTATAAGTTGTTTTGGGGAGTTTTTTTTAAACACTGCAAATATATTTAGAACACTACAGTCAATGTGTGCTGTTGTCCTGATTGCATTTGTATGGGTTATTATCATTTTCCTCAGAATGTTTCTGTTATTGCTTTGGACCAGGAAGTTCAGATTGATTCAGAAAGGCTATATGTTGCAGGTTTGAAACAAATTTTAGTTACTGCGTGGCATACTGCATCACCATGAAAGACAATGTATTGGTTTTCTGCTTTTTTATTTTCTAAAACTGAAAAAAAAAAACTGATCATGACATGTAAGAAAATGTTGCAGTCACTAATTTAAAAAGAAAAAAAAAAAGGTTTACGTGTGATTATTGTAAATAATCCGTTTCTTATGAAATTAGGAGCCGAGATGAGACAGGACTCTTTGCTGATTAATTTCTGCAGATTAATTATTTGAGATGTATTATTTTTCCATAATGTGTGTGAAATGTATCCTCTTCAATTGACGTATTAAGGTCAGTTGGTTTAAATAATTCAGGAGATCTTTTAAAAGCTATTCCAGGGTGGGGTAACACACTGACACCTCTGATAATGAGGGCGTGCGTGCTGTGGCTTTCACTTTGTTTGAGGCATTTATGTTGTGAAATGTTTGCTAAGTTATGTGTTTTAGTGTTGAATAATTATTCCTTAAATGTTTTGCATGATCTTAATAATTCAAAAGTAATTAGTCTCTTGTTGTGCTTGCAGCTCAGGTTTTGTTGCTATTTAGATAAATAATGAGTTCTGCCAGCTGGCCAGGCATAGAAAATTGAAATACTTTCATATGGTATCTATTGAATATAGTTTAATAATATTAAACATGACATAGTAAACTGTTAAATCTCTCTCACAGAGCACAGAGGACTGTTTTGAACCATGAAGCGCAGTAAGCACCGTGGACACAAGGAGGACAAAAATGGAGGTATCAACCAGGATAAATAATTGAGTTTACATTAAAAATGCAACAAACTTGTTACGTATTTCAGGTCAATTTAGTCCTTGAGAAAAGGTTTTTCCATAACACATACACAGTGATTTTCTCAAAATGGTATGTAACGACATTAAACATCAAAAACCTCAGTCAGAGGGTCTTCTAATGCACGCTATCGTATTATAATGTTTTAGGATAATTCAGAGTGTGAAACAAATTTTATTAATGTGAATGAAGTTCCTGCTGCATGACTTTAACATCATCCTCAGATGAGCCGGCTATTCTGGAGACGGAAAACTTGGATCGTCAGGGCATGTTTATGGGAGGAGGCCCCGACCCGGATACCATTTCTCTGGCCTCAGTCACAGCTGTCACCACCAATGTCTCGAATAAGAGGTAAGTATGTTTTTATTCTGCTCATATCCCCATTTGAAACATTTAAGTTGCGAATCACGACTCCTCACTGTCCCACAGATCAAAGCCAGACATCAAAATGGAGCCGAGTTCAGGACGGCCAGTTGATTACCAAGTAAGGGATAGTTGTTACAGAATGCACAGGAGATGTATTTCCTCGGTCTGGTGTAAATCACTGAGCCTCTTGAACACTGATGTCAATCAATCAATGTTTGGATTTCAGGTCAGTGTGACAGTGATTGAAGCCAGACAGCTGGTGGGATTGAACATGGATCCAATGGTCTGTGTGGAGATCGGAGAAGATAAAAAGTACACCTCAATGAAGGAATCCACCAACTGTCCATACTACAATGAGGTGAATGACAACATTGAACAAATAATATCTACCAGGACTTGTAGAGATTTAATGTCGCTTCCTAAATGATCTATTCATGATCGACGGGGAAACTTTACTCTGGGTTTCTTCAAGTAAACATTACAAAGCCTGATTACATCAACAAACAATCCCAGCAAAAAGTAAAAAAAAGAAAAAAATCTATTAACTATTCATTTTCTTTTCTTTTCTTTTCTAGTATTTTGTATTTGACTTCCACGTCCCTCCAGATGTTATGTTTGACAAAATCCTGAAGCTGTCTGTAAGTGTTGAACAATTCAACCAAGAACTGATATCAAACCATCACTGGCAAGAGTATAAATGTATATCTCCTTTAATCAAATTTCAGGTGATTCACTCCAAAAATCTTCTCCGGAGTGGAACTCTGGTTGGTACTTTTAAGCTGGATGTTGGCACCATCTACTCTCAGCCGGGTAAACAATCAATCAGCATTTGCATTGTTGTTATTACTCCACTGGATACAGCACCTACATTTTTGTTGTTGTCTTGCAGAGCATCAGTTTTATCACAAATGGGCTCTGCTGTCCGACCCCGATGACATCACCGCCGGGTGTAAGGGCTACATCAAATGTGATGTCGCTGTTGTGGCTAAAGGAGATACTATAAAAACTCCACACAAAGCAAATGAATCCGACGAAGACGACATAGAGGGGTGAATATAATTCAATTTAACCCAACTATAAAATCCCATCCAACACAGTCTGTTCAGCACACTACAATTGCTTAATCCATATTCCTTACAAAAAAAACAAGTTATAGCAAAAAAAAAAACATAAAATGAAATCATGCTCCTGTTTCAGGAATCTCCTGATACCAGAGGGAGTGCCTGCAGAACGACAGTGGGCTCGGTACTACCTGAAGATCTACAGAGCTGAAGGACTCCCCAGAATGAACACCAGCATTATGGCGAATGTGAAAAAGGCCTTCATAGGAGAAAATAAAGACCTGATCGATCCGTATGTCCAGGTTCAGTTTGCAGGACAGAAGGTCAGCATTGGAGACAAATATTCGTTCTTCTGTCATCTTTGTTGCAAGTTGTTCTCGAATCTGTCAAAATATGAATTGCAATCCCTTATTGTGTTTGTAATTTGTAATCTCAGGGGAAGACGTCCGTTCAGAAGAGCTGCTATGAGCCTATCTGGAATGAGCAGATTGTGTTCACTGAGATGTTCCCACCACTGTGCAAACGCATGAAGCTCCAGATCCGCGACTCGGACAAAGTGAATGATGTTGCTTTAGGAACACACTTCCTGGACCTCCGCAACATTTCCAATGATGGGGACAAAGGTGACTTTTAGAATTTACTCTTGCACTATATGCCAGAGCTGAAGTGACATGAATGACACATAAAGGCAATGACTACTTTGTCTTCTTTTATTCAGGTTTCCTTCCCACACTTGGACCTGCTTGGGTCAACATGTACGGCTCCACTCGCACCTACACACTGATGGACGAGTACCAGGAGTTAAACGAGGGGCTGGGAGAGGGCGTGTCCTTCAGGGCCCGTTTACTCATCAGCCTGGGCGTGGAGATCCTGGACACCTCCTCACCTGACATTTCCTGCTCCGCAGAGGTGCAGGTGGAGGGGGTACCCAATATCTCAGAGGTAGGTCCCTGACTGGAGGAGCCTCCGTGCAGAATAAGCCAATTGTTTTCCCCCATTGATGGCTCATTGTGCTACTACAACTGTGAATTATTAATAGCCTTAATTTAGCCCCACTGCTACATTATTAACAGCTGTTTGCATTAATGCAGCTTCTTTTTGTCGGTGGACAGTGTAAGTCACACTACAAATTCAACCCATCCCCTCATGACAAAGTAATAGCTATCAATATTTTATGAAATAATTAAAGAGGAAAAAAGAGATGGAAGTTATTTTCACATTCTCACGCTTGCTTTTTTTTTTTTTTTTTTCCCCCAACAGGCCGCTACTGGGAAGGTTGAGGAATTTTTTCTCTTTGGGGCTTTTCTAGAGGCTACAATGGTTGATAGAAAGATCGGCGATAAGCCAATCAACTTCGAAGTCACCATAGGTAACGTCCATGAGCCCAATTGAATTAAAATTGTTAGCAGTAGGTTCAAACTAGCTCTGAATAAATCTTTTTTTTTTACAGTCACACGGAGCATTTTATTGTGATACCTCATATGATAGCAAACAGTTGAAGACTTCACAACTCTAATGTAATTGAAGACACATTTCCCCTCGTTGCCAGGTTACTACGGGAATGAGATTGATGGTGTTGCCAAACCAAAAACAAAGGGGAAGAAAGGAGGTGGTGATGGTGACGAGGAAGAAACAGAACTGATCCACAACTCCAGTGAGGAGGAGGCCGACGACGATGGAGACTTAACTTCAGTGGCAACTACTCCACCGATGAAGCCTGTCATCACTGACCGGTCAGTGCAACGATAATGTCTTGGAGAGTGAGATTGCTAGAAAACCAATCTTAGAAAATGTCATGTTTGATTTATGATTATACATTTCAACTGGTTTTCATTGTGTTTGTGTTTAAAAAAGGAATTTTATACACATTCTGTTGTATTATTTGAACACTCAAAACTGAAATAATGATTTAATTTCACAGTAATTACTTCCACCTGCCATATTTTGAGAGGAAACCGTGTATTTATATCAAGAGCTGGTGGCAGGACCAGAGGAGGAGGCTGTACAACGCCAACATCATTGACAATATTGCTGATAAACTGGCAAGTATATACTTAAGGAGATAGTAGAGGAATCAGTTAAAAGAAAAAAACTGTAGCTGAGGAATCGTCATTTGCTTGTTCGATTGATTGTGTTTACAGGAAGATGGCTTGAACGACGTGCAGGAAATCATCAAAACAGAGAAGGCTTATCCCGAGCGCCGGCTCAGAGGAGTCCTGGAGGAGCTCAGCCAGGGATGCAGGTTGTTTTCACCAAAGTTTATGTATTTAACCAATGAAATTGAGCCTCCAGTCTGACCAAGCATTGACTATTTCAGTCAGTTTCTATCACTGGCGAACAAGGACCAGAATCAGTCGGGCAGGACCAAACTTGACAGGGAGAGACTGAAGCTGTGCTTATCAGAAGTGGTATGATCATATGATTTTTAATCTACTTTGAAGTTATCTTTTTTATATTTGGTTCAATTTTGAAGTGCTTTCTGGTTTTAGGAGACCATCGGTCAGCAAGCGAAGGCCATGCGATCCCAGGTGAAGAAAAGCACAGTGAGAGATAAACTCAAGCTGGCTCAGAACTTCCTCTCAAAGATGCGATTCCTGGCTGACGAAGTAAGAATCACAACATTTTAAAAACACTTCAGTTTGTCACGCTTACATGAAATGAGTTAGCCATTCCAATGACGTGCCTGATGTGCAGATTTGATTTTGATTGCAGCCTCAGCACAGTGTTCCTGATGTTTTCATATGGATGATAAGCAATGGAAAGCGTATCGCTTATGCGCGCGTCCCTTCCAAAGACATCCTGTTTTCCGGTACGGATGAGGAGAGGGGAAAGGACTGTGGCAAAGTCAAAACAATTTTTCTCAGGGTAAGGTGCAAAGTACTGAAACAGATTACAATGTTGAGTTTTAGTTTTGACCTTGAGAACCATTCGTCATGATCTGAAAGGAAGCACATTAGTCCATTAACATGTTGATTTATTTTTTGCTCCAATAAAGATCCCTGGTAAGAAAGGCTTCGGGCCTGCTGGTTGGACAGTGCAGTCCAAGATAGAGATTTATCTCTGGCTGGGTCTGAATAAGCAGCGCAAAGACTACTTGAATGGCCTACCCAATGGATTTGAGGAAAATAGGCTATCCAAAGGACCTGGACTCCCGATGACTCCTCCCATCAGCCTCACCTACATGAGTAAGTCGAGCATCCCATTCAACATTTCATAAATATGCTTATTTCATACACTATTTTTTGTTTTTTTATATAAAATGAATGAGATATATACCATTTTAAGATTTGACAAAATTGAAATGTAGTTACTTTATAAACAGCAATAGTAAAACTATTTTTGATTTTTACAACATCTATCAAATTCAAATGACATATTATAAATGGTCTTTGTAGTGAAACAGATCTTCCAGCTGAGGGTCCACATGTACCAGGCCCGTAGCCTGTTCGCAGCTGACAGCACAGGCCTCTCAGATCCCTTTGCAAGAGTGTTCTTCTCAACACAAAGCCAAGTCACTGAGGTGAGTGTGCATCAAAAGCTCTGTTCTGGTTTAAAGATACTGGATTGCTCTGAATGTTTTGCGCTCTTGCAGGTGCTGGCTGAGACTCTTTGTCCTACGTGGGACCAGCTGCTGGTTTTTGAGAACGTGGAGTTGTTTGGAGAGGCCAGTGAACTGAGAGACGACCCTCCTATTATAGTCATTGAAATCTATGATCAAGACACTGTGGTGAGGGTTGTTTTGCAATAGACACATCTCCCTGATTCCATTTGTGAAATCCTGCCTCAACATAACCCAAATTACCAGACAGCAACTTTCTTAGCTGCTTCATAGTTGTCAACCAAAAAATTCAACAGTTTCTGTCTTTCACTTGAAATATGACATTGGACATGTCAATTACAGTGAACACCAGCATGCCATATACCCTTAATACTGCCTTTTCCGATTACATTTCACCTAATATCAATCGTATTTGTATTCATGTGTTTGTTAACTGACCATTTTATATTTGCTCCTGACAATAACACCATTGTTTGGGATGACCCTTTGGATAAGTAGAGTGTGGATTGGGTGTTTGTACTGTAGCAGCACTGTAATGTGTGCAAAGTAGACTGCTCTAAAAGGCATGCAAGAGGAATAAGACATGTCAACAAGCATGAATGGAAGGACCCTTGATCAACTTATCCCTGTTGCATTCCTTTGCCTGAAATTTTGTGGGGGTTTTTTTGTATGTGACCAACAGGAATTTGGAATCTTTATAACCACTAACTGCAAGAAAGATTAAGTTGTACACCTTTTTGTCATTTAACTCTCTTTCATTATCTGTTTTGCAGTTCACTGGTTAATTCAGGGATGTTGCTTTTGTTATTTTTCTTGTGGGCTCTGTTATTCATGGTGCTTTTCTTTAAGTCTGTCTGGAAACATGTGCAGCTTGAGCCATGTTTCTTCCTCCTGAGAGGAGAAATTAATGATTCTCTCATATTCCATCTTCTGTCATCACCTCTTTAAATAAACTCTTTTTTTTTTTCTTTCTTTTCAGTAATATCTTAGGTAGGCATATTCAGACGAAATTTCATGTTTCATTGTGTGTCCAGGGTAAAGCTGACTTCATGGGCAGAACTTTTGCTAAGCCCGTGGTCAAGATGGCGGATGAGCACTACGGCCCTCCGCGCTTCCCTCCTCAGCTGGAGTACTACCAGATCTACCGCGGGAACTGTACCGCGGGAGAAATGCTGGCAGCCTTTGAACTGCTGCAGGTCAACTTATCAGAGTATTAAACTGTCCACTTATGAGCTTCCCATCCCAATTATTGCTCATAGTGCTTCCTTGTGTGCTTTCTTAGATCGGTCCCAACGGAAAAGCTGATCTTCCTCCCATCGACGGTCCAACAGATATGGAACGTGGCCCCATCCTGCCTGTACCACTCGGGATCAGACCAGTACTCAGCAAGTACAGGATTGAGGTGAAGACTTCAGCTTAAAACATAGTTCAATGTAATGTAAAAAAGGAAATGTGCCATGCTGGTGAATCGGGATAATTCCTTGATCATGCTATGGTGTGAGAATTTAGCTGTTTTGTTTTTTTTTATTTATAATTGTAATCTTTGGTTCATTCAGCTTTTGTCCATCTGAAAGCAAAGCTTATAAGACTAATGGATGGATGGAACATAAATCACTCATAAATTCACCTACGATTCTTTTCTTTCAGGTTTTGTTCTGGGGTTTGAGGGACCTGAAGAGGGTGAATCTTGCACAGGTAGATCGGCCTCGTGTGGACATCGAATGTGCCGGAAAGGGAGTTCAGTCCGCGCTCATCCCCAACTTCAAGAAAAATCCCAACTTCAGCACTCTTGTCAAGTGGTTTGAAGTGGTACAGTCTTTTATTAATTTTATACGGTTTAGACAGTTACCTACCGCATACTGCTTATGAAGGGTAAAGTTGATTTTATTTTGGCTTTTAGGACTTGCCTGAAAATGAGTTGCTTCACCCTCCACTGAACATCCGTGTGGTGGACTGCAGAGCTTTTGGCCGCTACACTTTGGTAGGCTCCATTGCTGTGACCAGCCTGCGCAAGTTCATCTACAGAGGAGCAGACAAGCAGGCCAACAACTTCTCCAATACAGGTATGAATGTGTAGACCCGAGTGCAAATGGGGGAAAAAAATGGATGTGAACCCCAGAATCCCTTCAGTGCAAGTTGCAATAAGTTTACATGGCAACTATTGTAAAAACGGTACAGCCAAATAGTCACTCACTGGTACTTATAGAGAGCACATTCACATCATCTGTTTATCTTTCAGAGGAAATTATTGTTGTCAGCTTGGATTCTGAGCCTGCTTATAAGAAGATGGAAACTGTGGTCAAACTAGACTCTGTAAGTATTCACCTTGAAATATTAGACTTACACACATTTTTTTTTTAAAAGATTAAAAATCCCTAGCTATCAGGAGAAACTGTTATCCACTTAACTTAGAAAATACATTAGAAACTGCGTCTGAGATCATTACTATTTATAATTTGTTCAAACAAATATTCACACCAATTCATTTTCTGCTATCTGTCATTTATTTTTAGTGCTCTGACGCTGTGGTCAAAGTTGAGGTAGGTCAGACCCTGTGGTTCTTTAAACATTTGCATTTTTAACAAAATCAAGAAGTCCATTCTGAAGACATCTGTAATGTAAAAAAACAAACAAAAAAAAACCAGGATGACGACAAGGATGGAAAGGGGAAAAAGAAGAAGAGGAAGAAGGGGGACGAACCTGAGGAGGAAGAACTTGATGAAAGCATGTTGGACTGGTGGTCCAAATACTTTGCCTCCATTGAAACTCTGACAGAAGTAAGTAACATGATCCTCGTAAGAAATAACAACTAAATGAAGTTTAGCAAGAAAAAAACGTTTTATATAGTGTAGAGACACATAATGACATATTTAATTATGCTTTATTAGCTTAGGTGGTACTCTTGTGGAAAGTAAGGTATCTTGTGTTTTTTCTTTCTGAGTACAGTTGAGAAATAAGCTTCTACTTGTGCAGGCACTCAAAGCTCAAGAGGCAGCTCTCTCAGATTCAGAAGACAAAGATGATATGGACATTGCAGATGGTGGAGGTAAAGCCAAAGAGTCATTTTAGGGCTTTTATCACAGCAATACAAGTTTCATTTGTTTTTCATCTATCGACTTCAGTAGTCACATAAAGGAAAATGCTTCTGCAATTGTTTTGTTTTGTTTTTTGTTTTTTTTAACTCCACAAAATGTGAAACGTTTATAAGTCTTTGTTGCACAATGGAAAAAGAATAAACTCCAGAAAACCACAGGGCTATGATTACATTTTGATATGAAAGGCTTTACAGAATTGTCATCAATAATTAAAAAATAAAACTGTTTATTGTTGTATATGTATACACTATTATCTTTTAAAGTTACTAATTCTTTTGTTTTCTCCTACAGTGCATTAGTGAACCTCGTAGTGCCTTCGTAGTCCAGAATGCCTCCATGTAGATGCTGACATGAATCCAAATTTCCCTTTGTGGGACAAGTACTTTTTTCTCTCCCATACATGCATATTAGCTGTATGCTGGCCATGAAAGTTGTCATTAAAAATTTAGTGAATGAAGATACACAATTAATGTAGATTGATGAAGCATGAAGCTTTTCACTTTTAAAAAAAATTTCTTTTTAAAGGCTACATACCTGCCTGGAGGATCACACAATCAAGTATCTCCACTGAACTGTATACTTCAGTAGTATACAATTCAATGGCAGGCTTCCTGTATACAGTAAATGGTTTTGGCAACTTTCATGTGGAATTCATGTCTCGAGTGGTCTGCTCCTTCGTCCCCCCCATCCCCGTTTCCCCTCTGTGCTCTGTTCTCGCCGCTAACCTGTACTCAGATATCAAACCTGATGACTCTCCTGTGAAAGGCACCAAGAGAGGGAAAGGAAAGAAGGAAAAGAAGAAGCTGGCAGCTGATCCGTTTGAAAAGAAAAAGCCAAAACTGGATGAGCTGAAGGTATCAGCTAAATTCAGACCTCTGTGATACAGTTTGGCATGTGCACTTGTTGGTTAAAAAAACTAAATGAAGTTCTTGTGTGTTTGCAAACAAGGTGTATCCCAAGGAGCTGGAAAGCGAATTTGATAACTTTGAGGACTGGCTGCACAGCTTCAACCTGTTCAGGGGGAAAGGTGGAGATGATGATGACCAAAATGTATTGGATGAGGACAGGATTGTAGGAAAATTCAAAGTAAGTTCAGTGAAACAATCAAGATCATCATTGATAGACAATAATTATGCTGATACCGTTTCCTTGATTTACTTTAGGGTTCATTGTGCATGTACAAAGTGTCAGACGACATGGCCAGAGACACGAGCTTCGACTCCAACATGGGAATGTTCCAGAACATTCCTCACAACGATCCCATCAACGTCCTCGTCCGCATCTACGTTATCAGGGTAAGCTGCATGTTCCTACATATTAAGAACCTGTTGGTGAAACAGGATCCTCCTGGAAGTCCACGTATTATTATCACTTTCTCATTGAACGTATGCTGGGGTTGTTTTTTTTTTTGTTTTTTTTTGATAGGCAACCGATCTGCATCCGGCGGACATCAATGGGAAAGCCGACCCATACATTGCAATCAAACTTGGAAAATCAGAGGTCAAGGACAAAGAGAACTACATCTCAAAACAGCTGAACCCCCTGTTTGGCAAGTAAGGAGAAATACTGAATTTCATATTAAATTAAATGAGTTTTCAAACTTTTTCAAACTTCATAGTGATACATCTTTTGGATGCTTTCAGATCTTTCGACGTGGAGGCCACATTCCCAATGGATTCAACACTAACAGTGTCAATTTACGATTGGGATTTGGTGGGGACTGATGATCTGATTGGAGAAACCAAACTTGATCTCGAGAACCGCTTCTACAGCAAACACAGAGCCACATGTGGAATCACACGCGCCTACGCCATGTAAGCATCAACGACTGAAGTAGTATGATGAAGATTGTCTCCTCCTAAGACTCTTATTGCCTAACAACATGTTTCAATCGGAAATGACATTTCGCACTCAGAGATCTTAGAACACTCTCTCCATGTCTTTGAAATTGTGGTCGTCGTTACATGTTTGCATAGACTATTTACATAGCATATTGTCTCAGAGTTTTGGGTAGCTTTATTGTATTCGGTCTTTCCATTAGCCATGGTTACAACGTGTGGCGAGACCCGATGAAACCCACACAGATCCTGGCTAAGTTGTGTAAGGATGGTAAACTGGACGGACCCCACTACGGCCCTGGAGGAAGAGTGAAGGTGGAGAACCGTGTCTTCATGGCCCCAACAGAGATAGAAGATGAAAATGGTATTTTATGGATTTTTTTTTTTTCTCCTTCCGCTCCAATGAACCAGGTGTTTCTGAGAAAACTACTTCCCTTACCTGTTGCAAGCAACTGGATTTTGTCATGTTTGTCAGGTTTGAAGAAGCAGACAGACGAACACCTCGCTCTGACTGTGCTGAATCACTGGGAGGAGATTCCACGTGTCGGCTGCAAGCTGGTTCCAGAACATGTGGAGACCAGACCACTGCTGCACCCTGACAAGCCAGGAATTGAACAAGTATGTGGAACTATTAGTGTGCATGTTTCTGGTCTTGATCATATCTTCCATTGTTGCCTACTGAAAGGCTATATTTTCTTATTTTCTCATTGCACATAGGGAAGAATTGAGCTGTGGGTGGATATGTTCCCTAAAGATATGACTGCACCTGGTCCTGCACTTGACATTTCACCGAGGAAACCTAAGAAGTATGCAAATTTCTCTATTTGCAGCCAAAAAAACACATAATTAATAAATGTCTTTAAAAAATGTAGTGACATTAATCTAATTTAAAGTAGTCTAAGGTTTTATTTTGTTATTTTTGCCCGTGTGTAGGTTTGAACTGAGGGTGATCATCTGGAACACAGATGAAGTCGTTCTGGAGGATGATGATATATTTACTGGTGAAAAATCCAGTGACATATTTGTGCGAGGGTAATGATAAACACCATGTTTTTCACAGTTTGGATATTCTCCCATTTTGTGTGTGTGTGTGTTTTCTCCAGGTACTCTGATTTCATCCCACAATTCAACACGTGTTTCAAGTTAACTCGTTAATCTCAAGTCTTTCAAATATCCTATCAGGTTCAGAGTTTTCTTGATTCTTAATGTCCCCAATGTGACAGATGGTTAAAAGGACAACAGGAGGACAAACAGGACACTGATGTCCATTACCACTCCATCACCGGAGAGGGCAACTTCAACTGGCGCTTTGTCTACCCCTTCGATTATCTCATGGCGGAGGAAAAGATTGTCATCTCAAAAAAAGAGTCCATGTTCGCCTGGGATGAGACCGAGTACAAGATCCCTGCTCGGCTCAACCTCCAAGTGTGGGACGCTGATCATTTCTCTGCAGATGATTTCCTCGGTATTATTGTCGATCTTCTACCATTTTACATTTTACAGACTAGATTTCTGAAGGTTTAAAAATACCAAACGGAAGAAGTCTTTTAAAACACTATTATTATTTTTTTGCCCACTTTTCCTTCGTTTTTCTGCTCCTTAGTGCAACCTTAACTGCATTTCATTTCAGTTCCAAAATGTCTCCACAGGTGCAATTGAGCTCGATCTGAACCGTTTCCCACGTGGTGCAAAGACGTCCAAGCAGTGCACCATTGAGATGGTGACAAACGAAGCGGAGATGCCCACGGTCTCTATCTTCAAACAGAAGAGAATCAAAGGGTGGTGGCCATTTGTCGCCAGAAATGAAGAAGATGAGTTTGAGCTCACGGTGGGTCATAATCTGCACCTTCAACTCAAGCCAGGACTCAGTTATTATATTTATCACTCATATACAGGTGCAAAGCAGATATGATTTGTTCTTGTTGTATGTCATTTGTACTATTAATTTGTACTGTTAAAAGCAAGCAGTTTTAGGGTTTTTTTTCCCTAGGGAAAACCTCTGTGGAACCCTCTTCTACCATTTGGCTTGTTTCCACAGAAGGCGCATTGTTAACGATTGCCAATATGCATTCCCGAGTGCTTGTAATTTGACACAACCCTCCTCCTTTTGCCAGGTACAAAAGAGTTCACAACCGTCGAGAACTACAGCTCTGACATATTCTAGAGCTTTGACAAGGTCTAGAACTCTGGCACCTTCTGGAACTCTCCCACAGTGTAGAACTCGCACACATTTCAGAACTCTAAAGCAATCCAGAACTCTCCCACGCTCCAGAACCCAAGCTTTAATAAGCTACTTGCTTATTAAAGGGTTTATTTAATACAATCCGTCCTTACAAACTGTGTCTTCATCTCTTTAAGACTCGTATTTTTTGCAAATAAACGTTTTCTATGAGCGCCTCTGTTGACAAATGTCACTAATATGCATCCCAAAATGCTTGTAGGTTTTCTCCAGCCTCCTCATTTTGCCATTTGCAGCGACGCCTGGAAAAGATCAGCAGCTCCATTGCATTGTGTCGACAACTCAGGATAACAATATTAGATCCTTTCGCATAGAGAGACTCTTGGTCAATTGCAGTCGGATGTAGCGTAACCTGATGCTTGAGAGGATTTGTTTTGTTTCTATAGGGGAAAGTTGAAGCAGAGCTGCACCTTCTGACAGGAGAGGAGGCAGAGAAAAACCCAGTTGGTGAAGGACGAAATGAACCAGAGCCTCTTGAGAAACCCAAGTACGAAGAAAGATTTCTTATCACCCAACAGACAACTCTTTCAGTCTTGTTTTTTTCTCATTGTCCAATTTATTCTTGGCTTCTATTGTTGCTCCTCCAGTGTACACCAGAAGCAGAGATACTACTTTTTAGCTGCACTCACATATAATCCTGTGGAACTTTTGACAGTTCGGTCTGACTCAACACAAGTAGCTTAACAGTGATTTAAAAAGTTTCGATAAACAAATACTAAATGAAATGATAAATCTGATAAAAAAAAAAGAATGGTCTTAAACCAAATAATAAAGCATAAACAACAATAAATTTGCATAAACAAAGAATCTAAAAAAAAAGTAGTGAAAGCAATTCGATGAATTGGGGAGAAACATTTCTATGAATTTACTTCAGCCAAGTTCTGGACTCGATCTTCTTTCTTTAAATGGTAAGTTGCTGTTTCTTTGTAACTTTTGTGCATTTCTACCTAGAAGCATCTTCTGCAGATACTGTGAGCTTTTTTTTTTTCTCAACCTGACTTTATCATTGTTTCAGTAATGTCAGCTACAATTCAATTTAAAGTCGACGTGGGTGAAAAACTAACAACAGAATGGTCCAATGCGCTTGAAGTCTGTATTACTGAACGTCCACATTTCTGTCCCTCCAGCCGTCCAGACACCAGCCTTCTGTGGTTCCTCACTCCCTTCAAAGCCATAAAGCACTTGGTCTGCACCCAGTACAAGTGGCTGGCCATCAAGATTGTCACTGCACTCGTGGTGCTGGCTATGCTGGCTCTTTTCCTCTACAGCATGCCTGGTTACATGGTCAAGAAAATGCTGGGAGCTTGAGATGTTGCTCAAACACTTCTGCAGAAGGTTCCAGCAGTTTCACTAACCAAATGACTTCTTGTCTATCTCTCTCTCTCTCTGTGTTTCATACCTTTTTTCTAACCTTTCTCCTCAGTCGTATCTTATTTAAAACAATGTGCTCAACTCAAAATCAAATGGAAAATCAACTTGCACCGCCTAAACAGTCTGTCAAGTGACAAAAAGCACATTTTAATGTATTTAACAATCACTTTTACACATTTTGCTTCATCTTAGTGGCCAAAAAAGTATGTAGGTGCATAACTGCAAATAAAACACAAGATCCTTCGGCAAGGAAAGAACCACAGTTTTTAAATGCAGAGGAGAAAATACATTAGCCTAGCTACCTCTCAGATAAAACCCTGAAATTAGAAGCCTTTTCAGAGCAAATCCAAACAAGTAAATCAATTACTTAAACTGTGGATGGACATTTTCTAAAGGCAAGAGAAATATACTTCAATAACAATTATGAAAACTGGTATTAAAAAAGGCAGTTCATCATACAGAGCTCATCATTACAACAATAAGTGTATTTAAGAGAAAAAAACAACAACTATACATAAAAGCACAGGAACACCTAGAAATCACATATGTGTATTATATATAGTGTTTCAAAAGATTAAGAGCAAGCACAGGCAGAAATTCCCTCAGTAAAAGGTTTTACAATAAATCCATCCATCAGTCTACTAAATCCACACCCAGGTCTGAGTACACCATGAAAATATCATTCCTTAAACTTCATTCACTGGCCACATATAACATCAAATACAATACTGCCTTGTGCTCTGACTTCTTACATTGGAGTTGTATAAAAAAAATTATAAACTAGATTTGAATTACTCACAGCTTTGATGGTTTGGAAACAAATGAATCCAAAACAAGGAATATTGGTGAAAAGTTACTTGATTTTGTCAATTATATCTACACTCATATAAACTAAATGTATAAATATACTTTAATTGGGATAATTATGACTCTAATTAATTGATTAGTTATTTCTTTAATTACTCACACACACACACAGACTTCAGCTATTACGCTTTAAATGCAGTCAATCTAAACATATTGAAATTTACTCTACTTTCCATGTGAAACAATCTTACTCATTCTAATACTTCAGATGCACCTTTATTTACATTTCTATTTAAATGAGCTAATACCCACAATCTTTATGCATTATTAAAACACCTGAATCAATACACTTTTTACTCGTCCTTATCTTATATCTTCTCTATATATCTTTGCAATCTTCATGAGCTATATTCAGCATCAAATTGTAGCCTGTGGCATAAACACAGACATTTCTTCATACAATATTTTCATCAACATGAAAAACAGACTCTGATGCGGGGGGTAAGCAGGGCTTACCTCAGGATGTCACTGTTAACTTTTTCAGCAGAGTTTATGTTTTAGTTTTGGCTTCTTTAACATGTCCTACGTCTCTGTACTTTACCAGCCGTCCGGATGTTGCCCTCCTCTGGTTCCTCATCCCATTCAAAGCTGCAAAGCACCTGATTTGTGACCAGTACAGGTGGCTGACCATCAAGATCCTCATTGCCCTCCTGCTGCTGGCCATCCTGGGTCTGTTCATATACAACATGCCTGGATACATGGTGAAGAAAATGCTGGGAGCATAAATGGAATAGCAGGAAGAGAGGTTTTCACTTTTTCAAAGGGTGTGCCTTCACTCGTACTTTGTATTGTTTTTTTTCTTTTGTTTTATTTGGTGAGTGTTTTATCACTTGTTCATTGAATAAGATGTGATTGATACAATAGCACTTTTACTGGAGCAGTGCTCGTACTACATACTGAGTGTATTCATTCCTTGTGATTAATGTATACAAATCGCATTGTGTCTGTTTGGGCAGCTCGTTTCTCGGTTATTCTCTTTTTCTATATTCCTATTACTGCTCAACTTTATGAAAGTAAATGACCAATAAATAGGCACATGTAGCAATTTGGGGTTGTGTTGGAATTCAGGTTTTCTTGCTTCTGTGTCTATGTATGATATTTCATATTTGTGAATAAACAACCTCTGAAATGTTCTGTTTTCTGGTGGTTATGTACTGTATTTTGGACATGAAAATCTCAGCTTGGTATGTATGAGCAAATATTGAAACATTATCCATGTATATCAAAAGTAAATGTTGCTTTTATAAGTAAATCAACCATTTGTTTTTTGCTTTGTATTGCTTAACTAACACACTGTTTGCATCTCTGAACCCCACCAGCCGTCCAGACATTGCCCTACTCTGGTTCCTCATCCCCTTCAAAGCTGTAAAACACCTGATGTGTGACCAGTACAGGTGGCTGACCATCAAGATTTTCACTGCCCTCCTGCTGCTCGCCATCTTGGGTCTTTTCCTGTACAACATGCCGGGATACATGGTGAAGAAAATGCTGGGGGCTTGAGCGATTTGCTGTTTTACACTGTGAAGAAATGATTCCACATATGTGTTTGAAAGTGTTTATGACATGGAGATGTAGATCTTTAACATATAGGATGTATACAATAATGCAAAACCCTTTTCTTATACATATGATGATGAGAAATGTATTGTCGCAAAATAATCGTCGAAAACGTACATAACTTCACAGAGGCTGTTACTTTGATTTTGGTGAAAATAGTTTTGTTGTGGCAGAATCTGGTGATACTTGTAATACAGTTTACACCGGCTGTACTTAGCCTGACATCCTGCTAAATAAGGCTCTCACAAAGCAATGCAGTTTTAACAGTTCTTTTTTGAAAGTTAGTTGTTTTTTTTGCACTGCTCCAATTACTGCATTTGCTTGATACTTTTGGAAAGTGGAAACATTGAGAGAGCTGGGAGGCTGCTTCACCAAATGGACTGTTAGCATTAGCACTCGCTGAAGCTCTTATTTCCACTAAAAATGTGACGGCTGTTTTTTTAACATCCTGATAAATCGAAGAACAATGCTCATTCGTCTTGAAACTGACACAGCTGTTATGATCACTAATTGAAAGATCAGTAACATTAATGTTTGCATTAGCAGCTACAAACATTATCGTACCTGCCTGCATCTTATTTGCTTCCCAATTATTCTAGTTGTAGTTACTTCAAAAGGCAGGTAGATTACTGTTTATATTCACTTAAGTAAATAGTGTTACTTCATTTGACTTCAAACATGCAGTATTGATAATCAGCGTGGAGATATTAATGTTCACTTAAAGGCATGACATTCAGCCTGAATATCAGTTTTATCAGCGAATAGTTGCTAAAAGCGTTGGCCATCATGTTACAGTGGAGTCCTATCTTGTGGGGCTTAATCTGAAAATGACTCACTACACCAAGTCCCTGCAATATTATTCTTCCTTGTTTCTTGTGAGCTGATTATATTGATCATATTCCTAACAATTTCCTATCATGCTCGAGATGGTTAGTATCTAGTGCAGTAGGCGGAGATTTCCTCCAGTGTGGAGTTATTCCAGCTACTTTTCTTTGGGTGCCCAGTTGAAACTATTACCCGCCAGTGTCGAGAGTAATTTTTGTTGTGTTTGCAACTGTTTTCGATGGATTGTGATTTATTGTGAACTCCTCCGTTTGGTAACAGTTCAATAATTTCTTAGTAAAATGTATCCAATAAATGTTTCTAATCCTCACATGTGTTATACTGTAACTTCACTGCCATTTCTACATTTATCATCTTAACTGTATGTAGACATGATCAACTCGTATCCTTCGTCCCGATTTGTTATGGCTGGTGAGCATGTTTCAAAAATCTGTAAATGATCAGTTTTGTGGGTGAAAAAACCAACAATAGAGCCATATAGCAACTGTGATTACTCGTGTCCTCTGTACCCCTTTATTAGAAAATGGTAACCTCCACATTTCTTCTCATTTCATCCAAATTCACAATTGTTTATACGTGACAATCGTAGAAAACATAGTTCAATAGCTTTGTTAAATGTTGAGATAACTGCTGCTGCTGTGTTTGCCGCTTTCCTTTATAACGCATGACCTCCTCACAATTCAATTCAATTCCAATTCAATTCCATTCCATTCCGTTCCATTCAATTCAACTTTATTTATACAGCGCCAAATACAAACACAGTCATTTCTAGGTACTTTTAACAAATCCACATGAGCAAGCAGCTTTATTTGAAGACTGGAAGTAAAAACTCCCTTGAAAAGGAAGAAACCGTTGCAGAAACCAGACTCGGAGTTGGCGGCATTCTGCTGAGGGGCCAGAGGAGAGGAGAGGACAGGATCGTCAGATAGATTGGGCGGGGGGGAGATACAAACCTTGATTTGGGTAATCGGTGAGAAACAGACACTGGTTCGGGTGGAGGGAGGTAGAGAGAGGTAGAGAGAAAGATAATCAATTTAACTTGAAACTATGGATTAAAAATGAACTTTCTGAACATATAAAAGTAGTGCATGTGTTATTTTTATAGAATGAATTCAGAATTTTCATTATGCATTTTGATGAGGTCGAGTAGTGTACAGTTTAATTAAAATGTTTGGCAAATTAGTAACAATTTGTTGAAACAAATAAAGTTCATTGGAGGATGCGGGCATCGATCCCGCTACCTCTCGCATGCTAAGCGAGCGCTCTACCATCTGAGCTAATCCCCCGTGGTGATTTATCAAGCTTAAACACACAGGTAGTTACATCGTTGGTTAAGTCCAATATACAACTATCAGCGTCACAATAATTATCCCAATCATCTCAGTCATCTATTGTACCATTATTGTCCTATTTCAATACAAAAGTAAAAAGTGAACTTTGTTTAGCTCACGTGATGGTCAGAATTAAACATAAATTATACTTTCAAGTAACAAATGAAACAGTTTTCTACAGAAACAAACAATTATTAGTTGTGCTTGAACATTTTCAGTGGCCGACTCTATACATTTCTGACCAATACAGACTTTGTCTTGTGGTCTTAAGAAGTCTCAGAATAGTAACACATGATAGATGTAACAAAAGCCATGATTAAAAAAAACATGTTGGAAAAAATACCCTAGTTTTACAAACTACAGATCAATAATGTGTTACAACCATTGATATGATATAAGTAATACAATGTCAGGACTTGGAATCGCTGAGAACGAGGCAGAGAGGCCCAACTTCTTACAGGGAACAAACATTGACATGAAGCAGAGATGGAAAACGCAACAGCTATTTTTGTTCATTGAAATAAATATCAATATTTTTGGAGGATGCGGGCATCGATCCCGCTACCTCTCGCATGCTAAGCGAGCGCTCTACCATTTGAGCTAATCCCCCTGTATTCATCCCACTTTTAGGCGTACATGCGTCTCAAATGCTCTATGAGATTTAGTCGATAATGTTTTGCCAATTTTAGAACTATTTAGAAGCTTCTGGCGTCACATGAAGTTTATTAGTCGTCTATGATGGTGTGCTGCCACCTGGTGGTTCTCAATGAAAGCTGTCCCATAAAATACATGATAAAATCCAGTAAGTCTGACCAGCATGCCAAACCGAAGGGCGGAACACCTGCTGGTTTTTTGCACTATGTCAGTAAAAGTTGTTTTGATTGCAGATGTTTTAAATGATGTTACCATTATTACTATTACCATTGTTGTTATTATCGTGATTATTATGAGTAATAGTAGTCAAGGTGGTTTTCTTAATAATTTAGGCCTGGGATTTTCAAAAATTGTATTGAGGGTCACATAAAAAAAAGCAATCTTGAAAAAAGGAAGTGTAAAACCAACTATCTAATTATTTATACACTGATACAAATACAGGGAGAGATTTCCAATTCGCTAAATCCTCCACTCATCTTGTCGCAGTATTATCGACAGCGGCAGTTGCTTATAGGTGCATTTACACATCTGCACAAGGTTCAAGGTGTTTCTTATTTTGCCGTTCACGCTGAAGCCGACCTATATAAATAAGTATATGCACAAGAGAATAAAATATAGAAAATTAAATAAAATAAAGTAACAGAGCAGTGCAAAAAATATTAGTGTGAAGTGAGATGTGTAAACATGTCAGCAGCTGTTCAAAAGTCGGATGGCAACGGGGAAGAAAGAATTTTTCAGTCCGTTGGTTTTGCTTTTCAAGCTTCTGAACCTCCGGCCTGAGGGCAGAGGCGTAAACAGTCTGTGTTGTGGATGAGGTCCTGATGTCATTCCTGACACATTCCTGACATTTTAATGAAACATAATGCATCTGATTATAGTTCTTAAATGGGACATTCCTGATATTCGTGTGTCTGCTGTCTCATTGAAATAGTTAGAACTCCAGTTACAGCTGATGAGTTCACCAGAAGAAGAAGAAGAAGAAGAAGAAGAAGAAGAAGAAGAAGAAGAAGAAGAAGAAGAAGAAGAAGAAGAAGAAGAAGAAGAAGAAGAAGAAGAAGAAGAAGAAGAAGAAGAAGAAGAAGAAGAAGAATTATGGTTTGCCTTTCAATTATATATAGATCTCAGGGCCTCAAGAAAAAATGTTTGAATAGATATGTTCACTGTATTTTGGCTTTGCGAACAACATCAAATCAAAGAATATTTCTCGTTGGTAAAAAGTGTCATGGGTGGATATTTATGCTGTAAAAGATAATTGGAGGATGCGGGCATCGATCCCGCTACCTCTCGCATGCTAAGCGAGCGCTCTACCATTTGAGCTAATCCCCCTACAGTCACTGACCGGTATACGTTTAGCTCAAGAAGGACATGGAGTGCTAAACAATGTTTTTACTGCTTTTTGACAAATCAATTATAATAAATATTGAGTTTTTCATCATCAGCGGAATTATGTTGCATTTCGGTTTGGGTAGTAATCCTGGTGAGAGTCTGATGATCATGTATGCTCCCTATACTTTCGGTTTGCTGCCATCTGTTGGTTGTCACTGAAAAAAACTAAAACAAGAAAACATTCCCTCCTTAGAGTTGAAGAAGCTTTTTGACTTATCGTGGCATATTCCATTAGTTTTTAGTTTTTTACTTCAGTTTAGTTTATTTCAGTTGCATTTCTAGAAAGCAGCAAACAACATCATTACAAAAATGTTTTACTATGTTGTAGGATGTTTTCCTGCCCCACATACATTCTTTCGCATCACGTTTTTACCTGAAATACACCACAACCATTTGTTTCACAATGGTTTCTTTATTCAAAACTCAAAAGATGAGTGTCCAGTTGATGTTTACATGGTCAATGTATGCAAATTCCAGAGCAGACAACAGCCAGGTTGCAAAGTAAAAACATCCGGGAAAGGACAAGACATCCTCATCAAACTGGATGTTTATGATCGGTCCACTGGTCAAAGATCTCTTTATACTGATTTTCTTCCTGATTACAAGTCATAAACCCTGGGCACCCCGTTACAAGCAAATTGGAAGTATAAACATAGCTATAATTTGCATCTGCAGTCATGTGAACTATATTGAGTCCAGGGTCCAGTGCCCTCAAATTTCAGAGTTAAGACATTAAAACTGCTACAATCTATAACCATGTTGTCAAAGTTGTGAACCAAATCGGCTCCTGCACGTCGGCCTAATAAGTACAACGGCAATAAACCAGGATCGTGCGACATCGGACAAAATCTCCACACAAAATACATTTACAAAATATCACTCATTCACAGTCAATGTGTAACATTCTCATGCTCAGATATGTTGCTGATCAATTATGAATAATCGCAGAGCACTCATCATATGCCTCGAGTCATCATACCGAAGAATTTCCTTCAGTGTTTCTACATGCCGCAAACCCACGAGAGCTGAAATCAAAAGCTTGACGCTGCCTCGAGCACAAACTGAAAAAACACACATGGCCTCAGCTTTCATTTCATGTACAGTAGGCTTGCACCCATTTTGCTACAGAAAAGGTCATCTCAACGAAATATAAATTAAATAAATAGGAAATCGTTAGTAAAAAGTCACTTCAGTTACAGTTTTAGTAGCTCAGGGAGTGTCCTGATGGCACATCGGAGCAGAGTTGTTCTGTGCTCTGACAGTAGTTTTAACAACGCACAAAAGGCAAATAAATATCTCCAGAATGAGCAAAGACAGTGTGTCCTTTCAGATATCAACACGTTGGGAATATGTACAGATTTAGACTCATTCTATTGACTTCCATGCCAGACCCGGCTCGATTTTTCTGCATTGCTCATGCTGAATTAACTAGGATAGGTCATACATTACTGTCGTTGTTACAGTGTATGTGGAAGCAGGGGGGAGCAGCAGATGATGAGACGGAGTAGTTGTGTATTGTAAGTCGACGGCCAGAGGGTGAAGGGGGTGGGTTACCGACCGATATAAACATGAGAGAGAAAGAAAAAGACAGACAGAGAGCAGGGATAATGGTGGGTATTTATAGAAAGCGTGCAAAGAGAGTACAAAATAAATTAGGGCAAAAATAAAAGGAAAAAGAAGATGATGATGATGATGATGATGGGGGAGGAAGATGATGGGTTCAGTATTCATCCTGGTCCAGGTGGGCTTGTTCATCGAGGTCTTCATCGTCTGGTGGTGCAAAGCCTTCCTGAAATACAGAAAAAAAGGATGTTAACCAGAATTTTGGCTTTATTTTTAATGACAAAATTTTACTCATTATCTGTCATGTTTATTCTTCAAGGGTTTTGTTTCTCCGGCCCTCATCCAAATCAAGTCTCAACTTCTTGTGTGTCTGTTTAATCTATTATTTCATTGGTTTGTTATATTTTACTTTGATTCTCCATATCCGTCAGCTCAGCGTTGTGAGGAATACTATCCTTTCTGACTGTGGGAAAATGCAGGGCACACGTTGCCAGAAAGACAGACTATTTTAGAATCACCACTTTAACCTTTAATGCATGTTTGTGACTGTGGCAGGAAGTCAACCCACACAAACCTTGGATTTGAAAAGGCAATACTCATGTCGTGAGGGAGCAGTGGTAACCGCTACACCACCAGTTCAGTCCTGGTTTGTGTGAACTCCCTCTACACTGTGGCGGACAGTCATCCTGTACAGATACCTCTGTTGCGTAGAGAATGTCGATGATCTTGCTGAGGACGGGGTTGTTTTCACTCTCATGCTCCTGGCAGATGAGCTCGATGTCCCGTAATTTGCTGAAATAGAAGTCTCTCTCCTTCTCTAGTCCGTCTACAGTCAACTTCAACTCCATCAACTGAGGAGGAAGGAAAATAACAGCAACTTACTAACAATTCCACAGGTATATTTACATCGAGCTGTCGCTCCTTTTTTGTAAAAACTCTACCTGTTGATTTAGCTCCATGATTTCAGCATCACTGCCCCCGTTTCGAGACAAAGACGGAGTCTTCCTCATGACCGGAGTGTGCTGGACCCGCTGTGGGGTTGGCATGTTTTTTGGAACTGTGGGAGACGTCCTCTGTGGTCCTGGAGCAAGCACACGAGGAAAGACGTGTCAATTATTCAATATAAAACAGATTGAGGATTTTTGGTTTTTTTCTTTAGCTTTGTAGCAATTGTGGCGATGGATATAGCACATTCTAGAGCGCCGATGAAGAGCTTAGAGCATAATGTTGTGCCTTTGATGTGTCATTTTGTTCAATGGATATAGAATACAAAGATTTAAATCACAAATGTTGGAAAGCCAAATTCTGAACCCAAATTACTTCTTGAAATGAAAACACTGATATAAATCTATAAGTGCTTCAAGATGTGTTTTGATTTAATTCAAAGACAGAACATCCCAATACGCATTATCACAGTTTCTTAAATAAATGCAGTCACTCTGCACACTTAAAAATGCCTTGCTTTACAGTGACAAGAGTCACAAAGCAGGCTGACCACATTCTAACAATCAAGTTAGATCATTTGCCACGGTTTCAAGCAAGAAAGCTTCCAAGGGTAGTTCAGGCTGACATTACTCTTGTTAGTAAAATGGGACAAATATAATAGAATCCTAAAACCAGCTTTAAGGGAAATAAAACTGCAACAGTGTTGCATCAACTGCTTGATGCAGGACACTGGCGGAAGCCGCTGTAAAAATTCTGCAGGTGTTTTAGAACTAATGATCATGATCAACGAGATCTTTCTGCCTTGCTGATGCTGCTTCCCATAATGCATTGTGGTGATCTGGGCCGTCCCAGGAGCAACGGAGGCCCAAAGCAAGAGGAAATTATGAGGTGACCCTTCATTCACAGCGAGGGCTGACAAATAAATTCACTTTCTACGTGTGTGTGTTAGATAAAACCTAAAATAGAGCACAAGTTACTTACAGTACCTTAGTGGTCACGTTTCTTGATATAAACTGAAAATCTGTACTTAAATACCTTACTTAATTTCATTGTCACTAATTACTGCTTTATAACTATTGTATTATTAGATTATTAATATTACTTTACTGGTAGCTGAAATTTTGTATTAGATAACAGTCAATTTTAAAAATTACAATTTAAAGTACTGTAGTATTGGAGCTACTTTACAACAAAATTAGTACTTGAATATATATAGTTACTTGTTAATGCCTTACATACTTTGGTAGAGAAGTTTCTTTTTACGATTACATGAAAATATGTAGCCTACTTAATCATTGGAGTTACTTGTTGCTGCTTTAAAAACTACAGTTGTGTGATTACTCAAAACTGTAAAGTGGTACTTGATTACATCCAGTGATTGCTTTAAATACTGTGGTTGTGGTTTTGTAACATTACAAGTAAGTCAAAATTAGTATCATATTTGATGACAATTATAGTTACTGTTTTAAATAGCAGTGGAAGTCCTTTATTAGTGACTAAAAAAAGTGTATGTTTACAGTTCTATTTACTACTTACAGTTAATTACGGTATTAGTTGAATTACTTGACTAGAAACTAAAGCTCATTACTTCTTTGCAGCTTTATTTTGTAGTTCATTACACCTCCACATTGTACACGTTAAGAGTCAGTCACTGATTGGCTGGATGCTGACTGTCGGTATCAGTTGGCCTGTGGTAGCTGATCTCCTTCCTCACCCCTTGAACTCGGCCGTACCTACAGTGTCAACTGTGTGAAAGCCGGGCAGCGAGATGGATCGAAGGGGACAGCAGTCATTCGGTGAGTCGTGCTGCTCACACCACAGGGAGCGCTTTGCTTTCTGAGCCATCCAAAGCTCAAGCAAGACCGTGCAGCAAAGGCAAAAAACTTTTTCTTTTTTTTTTTGCTTTACCTTGGTTTCTCTTTGGTCTGTGGATAAAGTGATCACCTGGATTGGGGGCAGGGGCCACGTCCTGTCCCTGTCTGGCTAGTAAAGGGTCGTACTCCTTCCCGTCATAGTTGGCGTCGAAGAACTTCTTGAACCATTGAACGAATTCAAAGTTGTCCTGGAATTTCCCTTTTACAAGCTTTTCTACTGGAATTATCTGGAAATAGGAGACATGCCACCAATATTACTGGATGTTATGAAATTCTGAAATGAAATATAGACTCATGTGATTACAAAAAAAAAAAAAAAAAAAAAAAATGGTTCTAACTTTGTCAACACTCATCCTTTTAAAAGCCGCCTGAAGAACTTTGAAGTTGTGTATAGACTCGTGCTCAAGCTTGGCTTGAAATTTGACCTTCTTCAGAAGAATGCACCCTGGAAACAACATGTCCATGAACTGGCAATATGCAGCCCCTGGAAACACACAACACACAACAACGCTTTCGTTTTCAAGTGGATTTTCCCCAGAATTAACCCCCCTCCCCCTAAATACATCCCCAGGTCTCACCTGAACAGAGCTGCTCAATCTTGGTGTAGGTGAGGTGCAAAGAGTCGTTGACCCACGCCAGCATGTCATGTCGGCTGAGGTTGTCAATGGACACAGATGTGGCGTACACATTCACTGCCATCCCCTACCTGTTGCAAAGAGCACAGTTTGAAGGGATTCGGTTAAAAGTCCAAAAGTCAACAAGATGCACCTGAAGCACGTTGCAAATCGATTGGCCATCGTAGGCATCGTAGACAACTGACTGTTTTTGTAATGGTCATGTAAAAATGTAAATGTTTCAAATCTCAGAAGAAAATGAAAACCTTTCAATCACTGCAAAAAAGACAAATATACAAAATTCAAAATCTTTTCATTCTCGGTCTCGTAATAAAACGAAAAACCTCGGCGAAACAGATGGAGCCCTAAAACCCTATTATTTTAATCAGGTCCCAAAAATGTTTTTAATTGTATGTGTAAGTAAAATCCCAAAGCAGAAACACATCAACTTAAGATACATAAATGCAAATCATTTTATCATTGCAATGTTTTGATATCACATGTTTTACGCATATCATGCAGCCATAGTCTATATGCCTCAGAAAGTATGCAGTTAGCATGTAGTACACCAGATTCTACCTGCTTATAATCACAGTATGCTTTAATGAAACAGCCGAACCGTCCTAGGACACTTTAAATTGTTTGCCATAAGTTTGAACATCACAAAGTAAAGCGCGACATCTCAATAAGAGCAGAATTAAGTCCATCAATTAATTTAAATCAAGTTAAGCAGGGAACACACCAATTCCAACTGCATGAGGTTTTCCATCAATATTCCAGACTCTACAACAGATAATCCCATAGCGTATTTCATTTGAAGCTGCCAATAATTTAGGATTAATTTTCCATTTTCTTAGCTTGTTGTGATCCGATAATTTCAAAGTGACTGCCAACGTAAATTAGTTGCTGCTTTGTAAACAAATGGAATTCATTGGGTTCGTCACAAATTCAGCCCCATAAAAAAAAAAAAAAAGTATCCATGAAATCTGGCAAATCTGAAAGAAACACAACAAACACTGAGAGAGAAAACAGTGGCGTCAAACACATCTGTGCAGAATTCAAGAGCAAACAAAATGCAGGCAACAGACTCTAAAGCAGACAATCCAAGTGTTAAGTAGCCTTCAAGGTTGAATTACAATAATGATGAGAAACAAAAGATACGAGCACATTTTCCAGGGTGACCAAGCGTCATTTAATACCTGGACTTGTCCTTTCTTCACATCCTGTCTTTCTTTCGCTGTTGTTGTTTTTTCCTACATTTTGAGAATGTTTTCATTGTTTTTCAAGGGACAATCAAACATGGATTTAGCTTGACTGGCAGTTTGCATATAATACTACATTACTTTCTTTTTAATATGATATAAGTTGAATAAACTTTGAATATTGCAAGGCTGAGGCAAGTTTCTTCTTTATTGGAAATCAGAATGTGACCATTCTACTTCTGTACACAACCCATGAGGCAAAAAGTTTAAAACTCAGCTAAAACTGAGATCCTTCACCTACTACTGAAGACTCCACACACTTTAACAGTCTAATAAAACGATTACCTGCAACACTGCACAGTGTGGATTTAATAAAGTCGGGTACAGGGGTCATTTTTAACAATGTTGCTTTACACTGAATCAAAGGTGACGACTGCTGTATTTGAATATGTAAGAACAACGATGTTATTCTGTGCGTATGTCACCTTCAGGAAATGAATAAAGCTACCTGGGTTCAAGTTACATGCATGCACATACATGCAGGCAAATGTATTTCCAAGCATCTAACCTCCTTTGGGTTATGCAAACTATTGTTTTGGTGCAGCGCTGGTGTCATCCTGATCGCCACGCCATTTTCTTCTGCTTGTTAGTAGATGCACCTCATAGCAACAGTCACATTGTGTGCCGGAGTTGTAAAGTTTTTCACAGAAAATAAAGTCAGGCTGTTTGTGGTCGCATGACAAAAACATCCACCATCTTTGGACCTGTGTCGTTTTTCAACACAAGACCACAGATTTTAAATCACAGATCAAAGATATTATCATGTTGACTTTGTCGGCAGTTTTCCAAAATCGCATCATCTTCCGCGATGTGACCAAAAAGACCTGAACAAAATTTCAGGAAGGAAGCTATAATCTGAAATACAACTCGAGCTATCCATCCATCCATATTATAATACTGTTTTCTTTCTTTCTTTTTTTCCAGTTCAGGGTCATAGGTCACTGGAGTTCAACAATTGCTGATGGATTTACACTATTTACAGTTCTACTTTTTAACATACATCCCAAATTAAAAAGGCATAAACCTGCAATTTAATCATGCCTGGAAGGGAAAAGCCTCAAGCCTGCTCAGAGGTAAAGCAAACAATTGAAACAAACATTTTCCTGACCTCACGTACTCAAGTTATATGTGCCTTCATATTGTGACAGTTATCAAAAGTTGGTGATTAAAGCTGTGAGTTGAACTGTTATTTTCACTCATTGGGTGTTTTGCTGTTTTGATCTTTTGAGATGTTAATCTATGGAGTAGAAATCTAACATCTGCCAAAAGTAGTGCATGTATAAGCTGCATCCTACCCGGTCATCCTTTCGATCAATTGTTTCCCCCTATATTATGAAAGCTGTTGGGCTGGGTCACAAACTGTTGCTGCTACCGTGTAAAACCCACTATAATACTTGATATTAGCCTTTCCTTTTTGAACCACACTACATTTTTGACAGTAAACACAGACTGAGAAGCTTCTTTACTTTCAGCTTTAATCTACAGATGTGTTTTGAGCGTAATCCTCCCTAGATTAAACAGAAATATCCTGGTGTTTTTTGAGCAGCTTTCCACATCTGGCAGCTCCAGCCTCCCCTGTGCTCACTTTGCTCGCCTGTTAATGCCCTCAGCAGTGTCACAACTGATCCAGCAACACCTTCCTGCACTAAAATGCATATTGACAACGTCAAATTGGCTTTTGGAAGTGCTGAGCTTAAGGTCAACTCCTACTTTGTGTCAGCACCTGATAACCCATGGAGAAAAAAATAACATAGTGTCGGTCAATTTTACTCCTAATAACCACAAAATCCGGATCTCCTGCAATTTGCACCACTCATTTGTCTGATGACAACATTGGAAACGTGAATGCATTACGCACATACCAGCAGTCTCTAATGGGGGCTTGGTTATCCAACAATTTCGTGATTACAACCTAAAAACACACACTCAGCTATGAAAGCCCTTAAGGACGCACAGATACACTTGTCCACCTACACCCATGGTCTTAAACCCCGCAGCGGGTGCGAACGCAACAAATAAGGTTAATTGTATCGGGAGACGCGCACTGAATGGGAAGTCAGTCTATTCTAGCCTAAATTAAAAAAAACACTGGGCCTTGAAAAAAAAAACAACAAAGCTAGGATAATGACTGCAGTAAAATCGGGAGTGCAAACGGCTTCAGTCCAGCACCACCGAATGGGCGGAGGTCTGACATTTCAAGCCAGAGAACAATAAATGCGCTCGTTTGCTGGGCTGCGTTTTGGTCAAAAAACCCGCAACGCGCAACGGTGCCGCTATAGCGGGCCCCCTCTACAGGCCTCCCCGAATACCTCAGGTCTGTCAGTCCTCCCCCTTTCTGCAAGAGAATTAAATAAAACACAGCTTCCCTCTCTCTCCAAAGAACAAATCCCCAGGCCCAAAACCAGGACGGAGCGCGTCTTGCGGCGCGCGTATGCGGAGGATACTGACTGTGTTCAGGAGTGTCTCTGTTGTTATCACGCTGGCAGTAGTCCTCCTTCCTTGTGGCAGAGCCCGGTGCTGTGTCGTCGTTGTCAGCCTGCAGTGCTTAGTAACGGGCCGCCCTGTCTGGGGCTGCAACAATCCAGCGCCCAGCGCGCATGCTCCCGACTCCATGCTGCTAAAGGCTCATTATAAATAGGACTTCGGCCCGTTCCAGCTCAGAGGCATGATGTGTCTGCTTGGGTTTTTAGGCCTGCTTCTGACTGAGGTTTCTGTGAGGTCAGGCTTAAAAAAAAAAAGCCTCATGCTGAGATTTTATATGCTGCTGGGTGATAACAAACTAGAATGGCTTAGATTGTGTTTATGCTTCACTCTTGCAAACTGAATGAAGAAGTCCTATATCACGTGGCGCTACAAGCATTATTCATCATAGATAGATAGATAGATAGATAGATAGATAGATAGATAGATAGATAGATAGATAGATAGATAGATAGATAGATAGATAGATAGATAGATAGATAGATAGATAGATAGATAGATAGATAGATAGATAGATAGATAGATAGATAGATAGATAGATAGATTTATAATGATAAGTATCCTATATCCTGCAATAAACTGACTTTTCCCCCAAAAGTAGTTCACTAAGTGCCCAATAAGAAGTTAGGCTGCTGATGGCGAATAGAATAAAGGATTGTTCTGCAGTGCCAAGGTGATGGCAGTAAGATGATTCAGATCCAGAAGAAGTGAAAGATTCTTAGTGGCCCTACAGTTCCAATAAAGGAGACGAAGCAGTGAGATTGCTGGCCTGATTTATGGTGCTGCGGTTTTTTTTTTTGAGGGAGGCTTGGTTATGAGAAAGTTGCACCATCTATCCATTTTCTATACCATTTCTTTCCAACTCATTCAGCAGGATACTAGAATCAATCACAGCGATTTAGGAAAACAAATTGACCTCATGTCCTTGTTTTTGCACTGTTGAAGCATGCACAGGTAGTAATTGTAAACTCGACAAATAAAGAGCCCAAAACCCAGTCTGCACTCAAAATGAGATAATATTTTTATGATGTGGAGCTACTTATTTCTTTAATACTTCCTATATTAACAGAATAGTATCCAATCTGGACTCAGGCTCTTTCAACATGTCAGACATGAGAAATTGGTTACAGGTGCAAAACAATACAGTAGTGTTTCTTCTATGATTTTGATGAACACATAAGATATTCACCTGTCTATGTTTCGATTATGTTCAACATTAACATTCAGAGCTATAGAAGGGGAATCATTCATATTTGAACTGAAACATCTTGCAGACATGTTATATTATCGAAATTAAACTAACACTTAATTCTCTTTCAGGACATTTGTGAGATGCATTGTGTGATTTCTTTGCAATCAGACACACAATTTCATTTCATTGTGATTTATTTGCACTCAAATCATGTGATAAAGAGCTGAAGGACGCAAGAAGAAGTAACAGAATCGTATGTGTGTAGCGACACATTGTTCAGCACCAGTGTACATTTGGGATTGGGATTACAAACAAGACTAACTGGAGCGACCTAAGAAAAGAGTTTAAGTCTGCCCCCCAAAAAAACAACAAAACAAAACAACAAAGATGAAGGTAAAGTGTTTCTTTGACAATAACTGGGTCTAAAAATGAGTAAACTTTTGTGTGCATCCCTGTTCATGTTGCGGTTTCGATAAAAAGATGAGATTGCTAAAAACAATAATTTAAAAGTTAAAATTAGCAACTAAAATAATTACAATACAAACACAGAAGTAGAGAACTTGAAAAAGTTTCAGTGCTATCTTTTTTTTTTCTTCCTTTTTCTTTTTTGCTAAGCAAACATACAAACGTCCGGTGGCATGAGAAGGCATTTGATCCTCTGTAGACTTGGCATCAACTGACTAACCTCTGTGCTGTCAAACCTGGATTATGTCAAGGATCAGTTCACCTTTTCGAGACACGCTTCACAGTGCTATGCTACATTGGAAGTGTCAGTCAGAGGGATATTTGTATCCTGCCATTTCACATTAGAACTCACCGAAGGTGTCGAAAGTGCCAGCTTTGAAACATATGACAGCGCTCAGCATGTCACCGTCTGCAGTACGGACCCCTGGGTCGGAGAGTGTCAGTGTTCTCATGTGTGAAAAAAAGGCAGTTTGGGTGAGACTTTTTGCTCTCTTGTTGATGAATATAACGATGATGCTGCATAACATGACCAATAACAGTGGTTGTGACACTTGTACTTGCTATGCTACATTGCTCACAGCATAGATTCATTCACATTTGGTGGAGGGGTGGATACAGAAGTCTATTCTGCTATAAGGCTGTAAACATGATCTGAAGTGCTAATCTGACAAAAGACTGAACAAAGACAATCACACATTAGGAGTTATTTCTAACACATTAGCATCAAAAGGAAAACAACACAAATATTGCAATATAAAAAAAAAAAAAAACCACATTAAAATGGTAAGCTTGAATTACAATATCTTTCAATTGACCAGAGCAATTTGTCAAGAGCTGACATGTTAATGTCATGTTGATGTCCGTGTAATAACTTATTACATTTCATTCACAATGGCTCGCAGTAAAAAGACATTTTTGTGACTTTTGTGACATTAAATTATGTAAAAAGGCATCTAAATAGTACATGATACAAGTGCAAAATCGTATTTTACAGTGAGGTAACACAATCGCATCATAAAAACCATGACTGACATTCTTTATCCTAAAACTATGAGTAAGATAGAACAGTTTTCCCTTAATGTGATCCAATAACCAATGTAACTCAATGGGAACTAATCATTTTATCTGCTGCTTATATTTGGTTAACAGTTGACTGGAATTTGGTACATAAAACCACTAAGCAAACATGTTCCCGGCCATCTTCCAATATTATTATTATTATGGCATTGTCATACAGTTTAACATCTTACAGTTCTAAATAATTGCGCTGAGTACCAAATGAAAACATGACTCCATTATTCCACACTTATTCTAAGATTTCACAAAGAAAAACAATTCTTGGTGCTTGGTCATACATTTTTCCTCAGGCGTCGTTCCTCCTCTTCACCGTGTGATTGGTTACCAGATGCCGCTGGATCTCCCTCCTGGAGGGGCGAGGATCCTGGCCGAGGATCTTTTGGGAATGTTGTCATCGATCTGAGCACCTGGAGCAGAGCAGGGGTCGGGATGACGTGGATGCAAAAACACAAGGACCGACTATTTTCCTCGAGGTCCTTCTGTGCAGCTAAAGCATGTTTTCCAGCAGTGTTATCAGAGGTTGTTTAAACAGCTTAGGTTGAGGCAGACTTAAGAAATGCTGCTTAAATACTGATACTATAATTCTCTACATTCCTTTAAACATACAAACCATGATATGTTGTTACTCGCTTGAAAGCTGATCTAAACATCCACAATGTAGCTTTTATCGAAGAAGAGACAATTAATATCATCTATGTCAGAGTCGGCATTTCATTTCCCCAAGGGGGTTTATGAAAAACTACCCTGGAAAACCAAGTCATAACTTCCAATCAGTTCTACTAAATCAGAATATGCAGCCCAATGATAAAGCAATGACATGGTTAACAAGCTACTATTTTTGCTCTGTAACACTCAAGGACTATTTCTGAGAGTTCCAATGTATAATACTGATTTAAATTGTAATTTCTTAACAGTGAAATAGAGTCAAGATATGCCAACAAGCAAAAAATATATACGCTGCAACAACAAAGCAGTCACCTTAAAATAAGAGTAACAAGTTGTATTTCATGCATCCTGTGCACTAATTTGATTTATAGATTTATGGTAACTGATAAAGGCTGATTGGATAGAAATTTACCAAATGTGTCACTGAAATCCCAAAATATTTTAGGATTTGAGCCTCAATATTAAGCTGTTTTCTTCTTTTTTTTTCTTTTAAGTTTGTTCTTTGGTTAAGTCAATGTCCTCCACCCACATTTTCTGTTAGTACTTACAAGATAACTGCAGATTCAAGATGTAGAGGTGTGCAGAAGAAAGCCCATCCTTTGTATATACTTGCTTAGCAAGACAAAGTGTGAAATATTTCTATAAATGTACAAATATGTCACAAGAATTCTTAAGCAAATAAGTTAAATCCCAAAATTCGAATGGTCTGCTGTGTCAACAAGATGCTCTGTTTGTTGCTTTACCTACAGCACCCTCACCAGGCCGACAGCAGCGGTGCCAACATCCAGTCATCAACCAGTGTTTCTGGCTCAGAAATCGTTCCTTTCACAGACTACATGTGAGTTACCAAATATATCTGAATCTTCCTCACCAGACAGGCTGAAACTGGACTCATGAAGGTCCCTCACGCCCCCGTGCCGGGTGCAGGGGCGCGTCGGGGTGTCCAGATCCGAAGCTCCAAAGTCTCTCTTTCCTGAATTTGCAAGGGCGACAACGTCTCCCGTGTAGGGCTCCCGCTCCACCGCCTTCATCGCCTGGGACTGGATCAGAACACAGATTCAACAAAGGTTGCATTACAAAGCAGGGAAAAGATGATGAGGAAAACTAAACAAACCAGAAAGCAGGGGTTTCTTTTCAATAAAATGTACAGTAAGATAAGATCACAAAAAGAAGATTGAATAGGTGCATTTTATTAGAATTTAGAGTGTTATTATTGGACGTCTATCTTATTCCTAGGGGGTGGGCAGTGGTAGGCATGGGGGGTAATTTTGATGCTTTGGAGGTAAAGACAGCGTTTTTGATCTGTCTGCGACAGCTTATCTGATTTCCAGAATGTATGGTACTCAGATTCTCTTAACATTAAATCCAGATGAAATGCATGCTTTTAAATCATAATCAGAGCAAAATTATAATCAGTTTCAAAAAGCGAAGCAACAAAACTGATGATAAAACAGGCATTGGTTATAGATAATTAGATCTACAAAAAAAAAATTACCAAACAAATAAACAAGAATACCCTCATTTGGTGCATTTAGTGTCTAATCTATGCAAACCTATAAATTCTTTGTCTTATCAGAAATAGCTTTGCATCAATATAAATGTAGTTTGAGTTGTAATTGAGCGCAGTCTGATACCTTTTCCCTCTGAACCATCTTCTTGTAGAGGTAATCGGGGAAAGTCCGCAGTGGGCAGAACTTTCCGGAGCCCTCGGCACACGTGAACATGCCGTTTTCATACACCAGGCGCCCACGGCTGATTGTAACCAGGGGGACGCCGCGACAGCGCAGGCCCTCGTACAGGTTTATATCACCTCCTTGGAACTGGTTATCCACCGAAATGGTCCTACAGGTCGAGTTTAAAGGACAAAGACAACAAAGTTTAACAAGATAAAATGCCTCAGAGAGTCGAGATAAAAGCTGGAGTCAGACATGCTGGTCGATGAATGGGGGGATTGAGTTTCATACTTGGATCCCTCGGGGTCCCAGACCACCACATCAGCATCTGCTCCCGGGATGATCCTGCCTTTCCTGGGATAGAGGTTGTAGATCTTGGCCGCGTTTGAGCTTGTGACAGCAACAAAGCGGTTTTCATCCATTTTGCCTCCAACCTGTGGATTAAATGAAATGTCATCGCTGCGGAATTTCCTAGCAACCACTCAGGAACAAAGGAGCTTCACGTACCACTCCCTTCTGCCAGATGACACTCATACGATCCTGAATGCCAGGAAGCCCATGTGGGATCTTAGTGAAGTCATCTTTACCCATCGCCTTCTGTTTGATGGTGAACGGACGGTGATCGGACCCCACGACATTCAGAGTGTCACTGCAGCGGGACAGAGGGGGGTCACATTGTTGTAACGTATCGATGGGGAAAATGACATGACATTTAATTAATAATTATTATAGGCTGATCCTCACTTTCCCAGCAGGCTCATTAGGACGTTGGGAGTATTGGGGTCCAGGCGGAGAGGAGGAACGGTTACATGGGCAGCAGCATGGGCCCAGTCCTGATGGTAGTACTGCATACCGGTGAGAATAGCGTGGGCTATAGTCGTTTCTCCATGGACCACCTTACCTGGGGTCAGAAAACACATTACGGACACACATTATTAGCTTAGATATGAGGCGTAAATATTGCTGTTGCAGAGAGAGGAAGAAAGATTAAAAAAGAGAAGAATAAGACACCTCACCTTGCATTTTGGACGTAGCCACTACATCTCCTGCAGACATACTGGACACATTGACGAGATAGATTGGGCAGCGAGCCTAAAAAAAAAAGAACACACACAAAAAGTTTAGGATCGGTTTCAGTCTCTTCAAATTCATGATATCATCTTTAAGTTAATTCAAAAGTAAACTCAAATGTCTAATTTCTTTTTGTTTTCTTGTCTTACTCACCCTGTTGGCGATGGTAATTGCCCTGTGGGTTGCTTCTGCTTCCAGCTGTCGATAAAAACAACAGAGAGAAACCTTAGTGTTTGCAGGGGTGCAAAGAGTTACACTGGATTTACTTGCTCGTAGTAATAATATTTGCACTCATGTGACTGTGGGTATAGTATATAAAACTTACTTTATTTGAGATTATTGTTCAAAAACAGAATTATACTGACCTCTTCTGGCCGGCTGATTTCAATCCCTTCTGGGCCACTGATGCCCAGGTCCAAGGTTTCTTTTGCCCCCTGAGAAGAGGCAAGATATTTATTTGTGTGCATGTGTTTGGACTTTCCCTTGTGAAACACTTTGAGTTACATTTATTGCGTTAAAGTGCAGTATAAGTAAAGACCGAGAGATTCCTTACCTCAGCCACCAGCTCCCCGTTCTCAGCGTGGACCCTTGCAACAGCTCCGATGTCCTTACAGTGCTGCAGAGCCTGGAAAAGCTCGCTGTCCCTCAGCATGAACATGTCCTTATACGCCATGAACATCTGAAAGGAATTCACGCCTTGCTCTCTCACCAGCTTCTCCATCTCAGCTCGGACCTGTTGGAGAAGAACGCTCAAGCATCACTTGAGTCTGTAAAGCATCTCCGCTCAGGAAAAAAAAAAAATCTGTCTTTAAACGAATTAATTCACTAAAGAAACTGTTGATTCATGTAGACAAAAGACAAACACAGGTGAGTACACAGCGGCAGTACCTTGGGTCCCCACCAAGTGACACCGACGTGCAGGGCGTAGTCGCAGCACGCTTTGGAGTCCGCCGAGCTGCGGCACTTCTCGTAGGCGTCCAGTAATGACTCATTCTTCTCCGGCAGCACATGTGCGATCACCATCGTCGTACCGCCAGCCAGCGCAGCCTGAAAACGGCCAAACATTAGCTCTTAGGTTACCTAAATGTAACATCTAATTATTGAATTCATCATTTGAAAAAAAAACAAAAAAAACTTGTGTACCAATGTAGAGTGTTCCCTTGCTGAATTAGTGACTCATAATAATTTTGCAATGGGATTATTGTCTGTAGAATAAATACAGGTTGAATGAAATGGGGATACCTTAAAGGTACTGTAATGTGAAATTTAAGTAATGCCATTTTTGTGCATTAGGAGGCAGTGATGAGTCACTGTACACATTTCCAAAGCATAATTATCCAAAGCCTTTACTGCATTTATCACTGAATCAGGAGATACATCTTCATTCTTTTCACTTATAGCTCAATTTTTTTTCAGTTTTAGACTGAAACCCTTGAGATCAACTTAAATGAACATTAAAAGTAGATATTAACTGACAATAAAGCAACAAATAATTACTTATAAAGCCATAAATAGCTGCGGAAAGAACTGCGCTGTACTAATCGGCTTCTGCCATCATTTACCTTTAATGTTTATCTGCCAACGACTGTTAAGGGAAATCTAAATGCTTTATTAGTGGAAACACAGGACGTATTGCTCCTCACGGTGTAATCATAAGGTATTAGAATTTTTTTTTACAGCATCTGCACTTCCTTCCAAAAGCAGATTGAGACGTTTTTATCACAGTAAATTTCAATAACACCCCCCCACTCCCTCTCAACAAGTGAAGACACTGTGTGTTTTGTATATAAGTGCATGCTTGACTGAGCATCTGTCAGCTGACCCTAAAAAGTGGAGTAATGTGCGTCGGAGGGAAGGAGTGAGAGTGGGAGGGGGTGTGTGTTAGTGTGAGGACCATTGTTTCTTTGCACAATGGTGCGAGTGAAAAGGCTTTGCGGCAGTCTTTGCAGCAGCCAGCGGTCTCCATGGCAACAGATACTGATCTGCATTTGTCTCCAGACTCACTCTGGAGCACGACAGCAGCGGGGGCAGGCGGTAGAGGGAGGGGCCGGGAGTGAGCGAGAGAGAGTGAGAGAGAGAGAGAGAGAGAGAGAGCAAAGCCGAGAATAGTGTCTGTCACCAGTGTCTACCAGTCTGTTCGGTCTCAGCATCCATCACCTCCGAGCTCTTATCTACAGTGATGAGTCATCATGATGCCCTGAAGCAGAGCGGGGTGTCCCACTTCTTTTATTGCTCAGAGATGACTCCATTTTACCAGCCAGCAGACCACAAAATGCCAAATCACACTTGAGAGGTGTTGGTGAAAGTGAAAATTCAAACCTCTGGCTGTTTAAAAAAAGATGATTCAGTCTCAAAGTGGGATTTTGATCGTGAGAGAATAAGTCAGACACACAGAGCATGAACCACAAAACATGCGGTGTATGCTTTGTCTGACACCAAGTGGTTTCTGGTCGAATGCCAGACTTCCTTGTTTTTCACTTTATAAGATTATTCTTAACAGCTGCATGGATCCACAAGTAATAAAAATCACAATTAATTTTGTGCTAGTTACATGCTTTAAATCTGACATTTCAAATCAAATAGATTTTGCAACTGTCAACTGATACACTTATAGATTTCCACAAAGTCCTCTTTATAGCTTTAAATAATCTCCATTATTATTTACATTACATTATATTTTCCCTCCACTTATTTCATTCTCCGTGACTTCTTTTAAAAAAATCCAAAAAGGCAAACCATGCTGCTCCACACTTTGAAAACCACATATCACAAATAATAAGCACAATATCTCTCAATGCTTTAAGTTCATATATTTGAATGCTTGTTTTTTGTTTTTTAATTGTCTAGACCTGCTTTTCAGCAGATGTCAGATTTTGATTTTCTGCTTGTCTAATTCCACTTTAAAGATTAGCAAAGGAACACGCTCCTCTTTGAAGTCATATTGGGGATCGAGTATCTGGATGGTTTGACTCCATTTAAATTTGTCCCAAAGGCACCATTTATAATGCTTAAAATTCTGAGATTTTCAATTTGCCATCACAGAAGCTGACTGTCGACTCGATAATTTAGTGTCATCTTGTGAAACCAGGAACTTTTATATGATATATATGAGCTTATCCCGACGATAGGAATAAATTACTTTATCAGAACTATTTCCAGGGGAGAAAAATTGTGTTTACGATATAATATAATTAAACATATAGTAAACATTACATCCTAAATAGATGAACGTCTAAAGTATTTTTCTGTGAGGAGATTTTTATTATCATTCAACATAGTTTTATTTTTTTACATTTCTCTTAATGATTACTTTGCAGCTCTGTTTTACCATTAATACGTTAAATAGAAAAAAAAATACGATCATACTGTGACTTCTTACTGTGTTATCTTTTTGTGGCACAAGCTTAAAATAGCTGGCATCTTTCATGTAAGTATAAAGAAGCATCAAAACCAAGAGCAAGAGGAATCAGTAACATCTTGGGTAAAAATAACATCAGTGGAAAGCTTCGCTGGGTTTTTATCTTGTTGCTTAAACTGAATTTGAATTCACCAGCAGTGCTAAAATTAGGAGATAACATTGAAAGCCAAGTTAATCAGCAATATTCATTGTTTTTAGGCTGATTTTGATGAAAACGGGGTGTTTTAAATTTATTTTGCTTTGGCATTTACTCTATCGTTCCACATTTCCTCTATCGTTCCACATACCTTGGTGCCGCTGTAGAAGTCATCCGCGGTGGTGGCGTTCATGAAGCTCTCCTCCAAGTGAACGCTGGTGTCGATGCCTCCGGGAAGCACCAGTTTCCCCGAGGCGTCGATCACTTTGGCCCCACCAGGGATCATCATCTCCTTTCCCACCTGCTGGATGATGCCGTTCTCGATGTAGACGTCGGCCTCCTGGGTGCAGTCATCGTTCACCACTTTGCCACCCTTTATCAGGATCCGCACATTTGCTGAGCTGGAAGACATTGCTATTGCTCTGTAAGGAAAAGAAGAAAACACATGCATCAGTGACGATGTAAAGAATGGGGATCTGACTTAGTCTACCACACAAGCTGCCAGAAAAAGTTACAGCCAGAAATGTTGGTTCTAATAACAAAGATCCAAAAAACAAACCGGAACAAAGCAATTCGCACAAAAAAAAAAAAGGAATAAAATGAACCTTAACAGTACCTCATTTTGAGACAGTGTGGTGGAACTAAGAGGAGAGGAAAAGTTGCTGCTCTGCGACCCGTCTGTCACACGCTGACTGACATCAGCGACAAGACTGAGGAGGCTGTGTCAGTCACTGCCTGAGACCTGACGTCCAGAGGACAGTTATGCAGCGGCAAACAGAAAGAAGCCGAGTCCAATTGTCGGTCACAAAACGGCAGACGAGGGTGAATGAGGCTATTATTTTTACGGACTATAGGAGCACAGAACGACTTACAATGATGTTAGTCACACAATGAGAGTAAATGATAACAATTACCGTGGCAAAAAAATAAATAAATCAGTGGTTTAGTTGCACTTTCAAATCATACGCCTTCTGTTTTTACTATGACCTTTTTCGGTTTTACTGCAAATTTTACTTAATTAATGCTTACGTTTTTTTAAATGAAGCAAGTAAAGTTCTCACAACTCAGACACAAACCCTGTAATAAGCTGGCATAAACAGGAAAATGTAATTATTTCATTTTTTTCAAATACCATGTCATTAGTTAGGAATTTACACATAACATGTTCGCCGGTGAATTTTCACTGTCTTATGTATATATTACTTTTTGTGCTGTATGTTATTCTGTTGCTATTGCATGTTAATTTTAAAGGGATGCACATTTTTATTTTCTTGTTATATAATGATTAAAGAAAGAATTCAAATTCTATCTATATTAAAACATGGTGACTTGTGAGCTGAATGGATTCAGCATCCACACTGTCATCCCATGTTAAATTGAGTGATACTTTTGTGCTAAATAATTGAATTTTAGGATTGAATAAAGTTGTGTTTGCCCTTCAAACCGGACGACGTGTCGGATTTATGGTTTCAGGAATCAGGAATGTATACCTGTCCAGAATATAAGTTATGAACATTGGCATGAGCCAAAATGAACCCAAACAAATAGATTATTACACCTTTTAATATTATTATTAATATTATTATTATTACATCTCTTATAGTCTCTTCTTTGTAGTTTAAGATAGATTATTTTCTGTATCTTACTCTCTTTCTATTTTCTGTCCTAAACACAAACTCGACAAAAACAAAAACAAAAACAAAAAACAAACAAAACAAACAAAACCAAAAAAATTATTATATATATATGTATAAATAATTGTATTTATTTATTTTAACCACAACCATTTTTTCTGAATTACTCATTTAGATAAACTGCATGTGATTACTGGCAATGATTAACTATTCATCAGTAACAAAGCATCCCGATCTACACCCACTGTGTGTGTGTGTGTGTGTGTGTGTGTGTGTGTGTGTGTGTGTGTGTGTGTGTGTGTGTGTGTGTGTGTGTGGGTGTGTGTGTGTGTGTGTGTGTGTGTGTGTGTGTGTGTGTGTGTGTGTGTGTGTGTGTGTGTGTGTGTGTGTGTATCCATCCCTGCGCGCTTGCGTGCATGTGTGCGTGCAGGATGCGTACGTATGAGGGTGCGGCAACTTTACTGCATGGCCTGGACTCCTTCACACACCCACATCTAATGGATGTGTGATAACATGACACCTCCACCACCACCACCACCACCACCCCTTAATATGAATCCACTGATAGGACAAAGATGCATTTTATTCAAAGCGAGGTTGTTGTGTTGTTATTATTTTTACTAAAGCCTCCTGCAGCTACAGGCATGATAAAGTTCTGATCACATAGCAGGGCCTGTAGCTGTGGTACCATTATTATTCAAGTTGTGGCTGGATGGCTGGTTTTAAACAGGTGGGGTCGTGTTGTCGCCTGATTCAAGACTTGCTCAATCATTCTGCTTTATCGGATACCAGAGTCACTGTGTGAGCAATGGATCAATCACACTTGTGTCACTTTTCCTGCAACAGACCGTCCCGCAATGCTGCTCAAATGTCACATTTATTTCAAATTGTCCACGGACGAGCCAGTGTAATCCCTGCTCGAGATCACCGTCTGTGTAAATAAGAGTCGACCGTGTTGGTTCTTGTGGCGAATCGTGTTCATTCTGCCGATTCCGTGTGAACGCACTGAGATGGTGACACTTCTACTTGTGCGACTTGACACAAAGAAACCGGTCTCCATCCGGCATGATCGGCTGGCCAGCCTTCATTACCGGCCTAGAAACCGCCTCCCTGACTCTCAGCGCGCCCTCCATAATGATAAAATAAATCAAAAAAACAAAACCGCCTTCGCGCACAAAGTGCCGCACAATACATCTGCCCGCAGAAAGAGGAGCGCCCGTCTTCTACTTCAGGGTGTGTATGGATGAGGTGATGGCAGGTCAGACACCCAGACGTGGAGTAAACCAGGGGGGCATGGAGAGCAAAGTCTCCAGGAGAGGATCTCCCTGCAGACTGCCGGCCCTCTTTTTTTTTTTCTTCTTTTTTTTTTTTTAAACACCATGAGGACCACCTACCTCCTCGGGGGGCTCGCTGCCGCTGTCCGCTGCTCCGCTCGTCTCTCCGGTTACTTTCTGACTAAATGCAACACAATCCGTGGATGGCACTTTCCAAGGAGATACACACCAGATGGATACCTTCCTGGCCGGCTCGGGACCAGCAGAGTGCAGCATCACCGCCGTGAAGGCAGCAGAGACACGCAAATACCACTTCTGCTGCGGGCCTCCACAATAAAATGACAATAATTAAGAAAAAAAACAACAACAAAAAACCCACATAATTCCTACACGCAGAGACGAGATTCCATCGTTGGCAATGAAACAAGACAAAATTGCAAAATGAAGGTGAAAACTACCATCAGAGATAAAATGAGTGCACTTTTGATGCAGCGGCAGTTTGATCTTATAAATGATATCGGTAAAAATTAAGGTTAGCATGTAAATAAATGTCAGAGCAAGTGATGATGTGAATTGTGAATTTCTGGCCAAACACGCAAAAGCTAATTTACAGATTAGAGATTTTAGATACACCATCCGCAATAATGTGTTTAATTCTTGTAAGACAGGAAAAATGGTCAATGAAATACATATTGACTCTGTACAACTTATTTTATGTGGATACTAATATATCTACAGGACGTTTAACCCTAACCACTCTTCCTGAACACCTGCAGACTTGATCTCATCTTAATAAAGTTTTCACTTTACTTATCACCCTTGTGTATGCCTTTAATAATAACTTAGATTTCCTTTAATTTCCTTGTAAAGTACTGTGAATTATATTCTGTCTGAATGCTGCTTTAGAAATAAACATACCTCGTCTTATATTTTGTACACAAGCGGTTCATTTTCCGGTTGCAGCGTGCCTTCCTGTTAGTAAACTTGTCGCAGCACGCAGCATCCAGGCCGTGCGACGTCAACACGCGCCAATCAGCGGCGCTCTCTGAAGGCTTGGTCTCCTCAGCAGCCAATTGCTCTGCGCGTAGGGCGTGTCCAGTGTGAGGGGGCTGTACCACTATCAAAACAAAGGGGTGGTACCAATATGACAGGTCAACAGTGAACCCAGTGTGTACTGTTCGTGTGACAGATTTAAAGGCTTCAACAAACAGCACAGGAATAAAGAATAATGTTCTGCAGGCTGCAAAAAAGATTGCATCTATCGAAAGTACAGCTTCATACACTTTAATGGCTCAAAAATCAAACGTTTTTAAAATACTAATCAAAGTTTATTATTAGTTAGACTTAGTAAACGATGGTCAAGATTTAGCAACATTTAATCTGATAATCTCATGATTTGTTTATATTCAAACTCGTTGGGTTATAATGTAAATACCGAAGACCGAGTGTGTTTAATCCTGCTCTGGCTTTTTATCTTTGCGGAGCTGGAAGATGAAGGTTATTCAAGCTGGGTGAAAGGCAGGTCACACAATCAGACAGAGTACCTCCAGCAAGGACAACTATATATATATATAAGAAACTTAATCTGAAATGCACTTAACATTAGTGTTGAGATGTAATTGGATCTGTTTTTATCTAAGTATATGAGAAAATTTAGCAGTTTTATAGATTTTGTGTGTGTGTGTGTGTTGCAGTATCACTCACGGTGGGAAGGTTGTGGGTTTGATTCTGGGCCATGCCTTTCTATGAGGAGTTTGCATGTTATCCCTGTGTGTGTGTGGTTTTTCCACAGGCAAAAAAAAGTATCTGAGACTAATTTGTGACCTCTATAACTGTGAACTGGATAAAAGAAGTATCAAAGATGGGTGTGGATTGTTTAAAATATTTTTTCTCTGACCCTTTTCAATACCCCAAACAGAGTATTTTTTTCCTGATTCCCTCACTTTGTTATTTTGCTTTACACCAATTCCTTTTTGCTGTTTTTGTATTTATTGGTAATCACTTAGTACCCATGGTTTTGAAAAGTGCTTAATAAATAAAGCTATTATTACGATTGCACACCATACAGCCCGAGGTGTTTTCAGCCAAACCGAAATCAAACAGTCTTTTTTTTTTGCACAAAAACAATACATTTATTCAAGTGTTCTCCAGCACAAGTACATACAGAGCCTTTATCTTCTCTCGAACACTAAACATAAGTATGGGGTCAAGGGTCAAAGTGGAGAATGAGTGCTACATTTGCTGTACGAACTGGTTCTTGAGGAAAAAGCATATAGGCCATAAAACAGTTATGACAGAAGGAAATTCACACAGCGTGTCAACAGTATCACCAAATATAGAAGTATTGACCTGCCTTAAACAGTGAATGAAATGTTGTTTCTGATTTAAAAACAATAAACAAAAAGGGAACAAAATAAAAGAGGCATCGATTCAAAACTGAAAAGCGACATGGAGAATATTACGGCATGGAATGTCGGGTTAAGAAGCAATGCGTATTAAGCATACATTATGCTACAGTAAAAGTTATTACCGTTTTTTTTCTCACACAATTTTCCCACAGATAAGCACCAACTACAGAAATCTCTAGTCTAAAACAATATAGGAAACCTTTCATTATTTGTTATCCTTGTTTTTTTTTTTTCAAGTACAAAGTTAAAATGCCTTTGTTAATATATTTATATGAGTGAAATAATAGTCATTTTCCATTACTACAAGGAACTTAAAACAGTCATTGTCGAGACATTTTTATTTATCTTCCAATGAAATATATTTTTCTTGATTCGATAAAATGTTTAGCACCATTGGAAACACCTACAATCCCTCTTTTTAAAATCTTACAAAAGGAAACAGAAGCGAAAACACCACCGTGTAGGGCTGTGCAGTGAAGTCGAGACCATTCATCTTAAAGCTGTCCTAAGGCCAATAATAAGATCACAAGACATCAACTCTGGTTTCACTTGACACAAAGAAATCAGTATGAAAAAAAGTGGACTTGAAGTCTCCCTACTCCTAATGCTTAAAGCAAGTTTTGAATCAAATTTGTCACTTGATTTTTTTTTTTTTTACCTAAATTTTCCTCCTCTCTAATCCGATGATATATATTAGCAAAGAATTATATTTGTACATCTCACGCATAAAAGTAAAAAAAAAATTTAAAAAAAAAAGTGAAGAGGAAAGAAACTGGAAAACACTATGTACAAAATATACAAACAAGGGAAGTTTCAGTATTATAAGAGGAGAGGGGGATTAAACATCTGGTTAAAATATCACGAAGCACAGGAGCTCAAATCGAGCGGCTTGTACGTGGACAAAAATGATGGCGATAAGGTCACTTAAGAAATTAATTACATTAAGAAATTAAATTTCAAATTTAGAATCTTAAATAAGATATAGATAAGCGATAACATCTGGGTTTTTTTTTTTTATTTTCTTTTTTTTAATTACCCTATTTACTCTTTGAGTGCTGACGCATCCGTCGAACACTGTGTCAGTTTTTCGTTTTGACAAACTGCAGCCTAAATCCTCCATAATCAGCTTGAGAGGTTACAATCAAGAGAATTTAGTTGGTGAATTTAGATCCAAATTTTGGATCCGTACTTAAAATTTGCCAACATGACGACTAGCATTTATCAGGGAGGAGGGGAGAGGCCCGGCTGTCCTTCACAAGGGACAAAATATCTTACAAAGCAGACGATGGAGGCATTCGCTCCGTCTCGTTACGTTTTACAATCTCGAGAGAAGTAAACATTCTTTGAAATTGGGGGAGGTGGAGCTGGGGGGAGCGGTAACATACTGTATCGCTGCTTTAAAACAGAGAACAATATTGGCGATGGAAAGAGAAGTTACAAATGTCAAATCCACCTACTGTACACTTGAGTCAAATAACAATGGGTTTCACATATTAAAATCCATCCTTTCACTTCTATTGGCACAGCCCTACTGTATACAAAAAGTATTACATGAGGGTAGATCAGTTCACATCATCAAACTAAACAAAACAAATACAAAAACAAAACAAAAATTCACAAGAACCAATATTTTTTGAAAATACCAAGGGAAAAAAAAAGAAAGTATACATATAAAAGTGCTTTATAATGTTGATAAAACAGCACAAAATTGCTATAAAAAGGTAGAAGAACTTTGTGAAGCCGCACCATATTGTTGAGGAGTTGCACCTGACAGTTTTTACAGTTTACAGAAGGTGGAAGTCGAGGAGGAGGAAGAGGAGGAGGAGGAGGAGAGTTAAACCAGCCTGGTCGTACTCCTTCCAACCACACTTGCTTCCTAACAGTTGTACAGTAATGTCATTTGGTCAGGATGAAACTAGAAAAAAGTAGCTCACCACAGACTTTGATCTTAAGTTGTTTTTTTTTTGTTTTAGTTTTTTTTTGTTAATGACAAAAAACATCATTCTCCATGTGGCTAGCTTCATTCTTTTCTGTTTGTGCAGATCCAGGCCCTGAGCCTGAGTGGAGCAAGGCTGGGAGAGTCAACGAGCACCAGTACGAACTGTATAAAAGCTGTAAAATGCAGAAAAGCAGACAAGCTCTAGTTTGCAGTCTGTCACTTTCCATTCACGTGAACAAATCGGAGCATTTTGTTTCCCCCCATTAGAGTAAAAATATGAATTATTTTCTAGCAACAGGTTAAACAGCTCCATATAATGTTGTGCCACATGGACTATGATGTTTCTCCTCATCTTGGAGCACCATGGTATTGTCACCATATTACAGTAGTACCTTTTATTACCTTCAGTTGTGTATAGAAACTGTAAACAAAGAGGTATATGTGATCTGGTGTTTTGGATTCTCAGAGACACGGCTCTCCTGACACTGAAGAAAAAAAACAACTCGCCTTTGCTCTTCACATCTCTGCGAGGCTCAGTAGCTGGAAGTATGATTGTACTGCAGGTGGGACTCTCGCAGTACGCTCACACAGCAGAAACGTTTCACATATCTTAAAAAAAAAAAAAAAAAAACAGAAAAAAAAGACCATTCCTCGCCTTTCAGATTTTTCCCAGCCACCTTTTCTTTTCTTTTTTTTCACGATGCATGTTCAGCACTTTTCTGTCTCAGTGTCTTGAGAAGAAAGCATAGTCTCAAGTATAGCTTGCACAAACAAATCAACAATACTCGATAACACTGCTAAAAGGTAAAATGACATATCAAAATTAAATAGAATAAGAATTACAATCAAAAAATACAAGAAATAATGTGAAATCTACGTCAATGTTTCGCTCACAAATTATACCGGGGTATAAATTGAGGATCAAGGCTCTTATTTCTAGTCACAACAAACAGTTGTAGTTCCTAAACGCGTCTGAGCAACATACACCCCACCTGTCACCCCCACCCCACCCACCCCCACCCCCACCCACACCCCCACCCCCACTGCTGCTCAAACACACGCAAAGTAATCTTTAAGTGGCGCAAAGAGGTGGCGGATCACCGGGACGCTCCATGATCGGCCCAGCAGCCTCTGCCTCGCCAGGCGGCTCATGTTGGACACGTCTGTGTAGTGCACGGGGAAGCCGAAGATCCTGACCAGAGCGAGCGTCCAAACACAAGCAAGGGGGGGGGGCACACACACACACACACAAGGGGACACAAAGACAAGGTAAACTTGAAATTCGGTTGTGGAGCAGAGCCGCAAGTACATCCGCTGGATGAAAATCGTCATGCGGACGTACCTCTCCATCTCACTGCACCAGAGAATGTCCTCCTTCTCGTTCATGAAGACGGGGAAGTGTTGGTCCTTGCCCTGCTTGATGGAGTTGGACCTGGTGGTGATGGTCCTGACCTTGTCGAACTGCCAGGGAATCAAAGAAACAAGCTCAAAATGTAATATTAACTCGATGAGGATGAGCAGCATCAAGATACGGCACGTTTACTCAAAGATGTCTTATATATCCAAGATATTGAAATTAAACCTACGTTGTATTAGAACATTAAGGTCTACAACAGAATAAGTAACTAATAATGCCTAAAATAATTCTCTTCAATATTCAACTGGAGAAAACTTACTTTAAAATCTCTGGAGTGAAACAGTGACAAAACATCAAAATACAATAAAATGAAATCTCTCTTTTCAAGTCTTATTGGACTGATATAAAAAAGTCATGTTTTGAATACTCAGTTTTAGATAACCCAGCTTGACAAAGCTTATTGTGTTTTTATGTAATAATGTAATCAATAAAACAGCTTTACAAAGATACTTTGATGTGTGAATTAGGAAGATTTTCTTCATTTCCTCTAAATAATTGGCTGTGACGCCCATTTCTCTGATATTATATGATCTCCTACAATGCACCAGTGAATTTACATCCATGCTTATTATAAGACAATGCAAACTGGACTTTTTCTTTTTAAATTGTCAAAGCAGAAGAGGACGTTTGTTCACCCTGAATTTTACAAAGTAGCACAAGATGATCCCACACTGGAATTTCACACTGTTGCATCTTCGTGCCACAGGGAGTCACTAGTGTGCACATTTCTGGACTGAATTTAATCAACAGATAGAATATTTGATATATTTGACAGTGTGGCGGCCCAGGTGTTAGAGAAGAGAGCTGGATAGTGGGAGTTAGCTGGTTTGAATGAAAAGAGCTCAATAAAGGAACCCATGTCTTAACAATCATCATATTATACATTTAACATTGTCTTGGATATTATTCAGTACCTAAACTAACAGGTTTGGATACATCTTTATGAAGTTGTCATGTTCTTCCTGTGCTTGCGTGGATTTTCTCCAGCCAGCGCTAAGACATGTGTTTGAGGTTATTGGGTGATTCTAAATGACATTACACTGGATTTTCATCCACACTCAGCTGAAATCAGCTTCTGCACCTCATCACTCTGCCTTGGACCGAATTGGTAAAGAAGATGAATGAGCGGCATCATATACATACCTTAGCAGTTCTGCCATGCTCTAAACAATCTTGGAGGTCCAGCCTATCAGCGCAGGTGGCAGTCAAAGGCCTGAAAGGAGTCAAAAGATATATTCAGATTTACTGCAAGCCGAACAAAAAGCAACTAAACCTGTCTGATTGTGGTTGAGAAAAATAATCTTAATACGAGTATAACGTCAAGCTGTCTCTTGGTTTTCTGCTACTTTCAAAATGCAAAAGATTTTTTCTTGAAACTTGCAATAAAGGACATGACTTCAACTTGACGTTATTTCCCGAATGCACGTAGATGTCACGGATTCACCGGGTGACTATATTGGATGCTAAGATTCACTTAAAAGTCAAATGGCTTTGCCAACTCAGGAAATATATCTTCCACTGTTTTATGAAAGACTCTCGTCAGAAAATGGGAGCATATTTTGGGATATCAAGTTTTTTTGAGCGCGTGAATTCCTAAACTAGAAAAGCTATGAGAGCGTCCACAACGTGTACGTGGTCTTCTGTTGTTTCACTATGTGATGGGAACTTTTACAGCTCAAGATTAAATATGAGCTCGGAAAGACAGACTGAGTGATAATGTGACCATAATGTGTCTTTAATCAATTTTACAGGGGAGTTTTTGTCAGCAAACTCTATTTTCCTCCACATCACACTGTGCTTAAAGCCTCCATGCGTATTATCATGATTAAATCATGTCCAATTGTGATTGTTGCTGTTCATACGAGTAGTTTCATTGTATTCAAACACAGGTCAACAATGTTATTTCATTAAAATGAAAGCCAATTCCACATATAGATGCAAATTCATAGCTTTGTTTGATTAATTTCTAACTTCCAAAGTCTTTTACCTGTTCTATATTAGCATCATGTAAAGATGGTCTCTTCTTCGAGAGGTTTGTTATTTTGATATGTTGAAGACTGCTGCTTCCCTCACCATTCACACACCAACCTGTTCATGCCAGGAAGGTTACCCCAGAAATAACGGGCACGGTGGGCCGCAGATACCTCCTTCGCATCGATCATCACCGGGTTGCACTGAGAGCAGAGGTGAAGAAGAACATTGAGTCAAGTGATCGTTGTCAAAAGAGAATAAACCACCACCACAAGGGGGCATTCATAATGCAGTCATCCGACTAGAAAATCCCATTAGGTTGCATAGTCTGCATGAAACGTAATCTGCTGCTGGAGACAAATTAAAACCTGGAAAATGACATCAAGCTCCTTCTGCCGCAAATTGAAGTGAGTACAGGGAAGAGTGAAGAGGCTGACCTCTAAGAAGCGAGATATGTCCCTCTTATCACTGACGCCCATGGCCACCACATTTTCAAAGAGCCAGAAGAAAGGTCTGTCCTCCCCATTCTTTGGCCGAGCCTCGTGAAGCAGCCTGTAAAACTCAAAGAACAGGCGACCGGTGCCCTCTGTCGGGCAGAAAGAGACATTTAACAAACAGAAAAAGGCATCAAAACAGTGAAAACTTGTTTTAATAATTGTCTATTTTGAGTCATGCAGCTGTGATAGAATAAATGACAAGATCCAGTTAAAGCCAAAGTCACCTTGTTGAGACCTACCATAAAGACCCTTCCTGGCAGGATTAACGATAGAGAGGTCGTTGCATGGACTTCCACCAATAATTAGATCAAAAGGACCCCACTCCTGTATCTGTATGCAGATAAGAAACACAGAGATAAAGACAGAGACAGGAGATTATGAATTGTGAAATGCATGGACGCCACTGGGAAGATAATAACAGTCCAAGAGTCTCAAAAATGCTTTGAAGCGTCTTTACGGTGCACTTTGTTTGAAAAGTCAGAGTTTTGAGAAAAACTGTGATAAAACACTTTAAGACTCTTTTTTTTTTATGTGTCAAAGTGTTTGTATGCAATTCTTTCAGTTTTTTTTTGTTTTTTGTTTTTTTTTAAGTTTTACGAAGAGAATCAAACGATACAATCCTGCTGCTGCCGGTACGTTTTCTCTGTGTGACGTATATTTCAGACCAGGCCTGATAATCCAGGTTGCCTGTAGCTAAGCTCAGGTCTCTCTGGCTTCACAATTAACACTCTTAAATGAGTTTCAAGAAGAAATTTAGGCTTTAATTGTTGTATGAGGCCAGCCGTATGAGTCTTGAAGCCCACTGCAGCCGAAATCCTCCATGCACCCTGAAACACTTGATAAACTCACATGTTTGCGGGTAACGTTCCTCACGTCACCGACGTACATGATGCGACCCTGATGCCGGACGATGCCCACAGTTATGGAGTCTTCACACACTTCAGAAGCTATGTAACGATCCACTTGGATGCCAAGTTCTTTCAGCACCAGTAGCCCTGTGTAGGAAGAAAAAAATAATATATATATTTTTTTTTTTTTTAAACTCAATACAAACCCATTTAATGTTTGATGCAACCCAACTTATTGCACAGAACGGCTACCAGCTAAGCTCCACGATACTCCATGACTTAGAAAAACTCCACAACTTGCCCTTCTCATCAATACTAACATGATTCATGGATATGCCACAACAGCAATCATGACAATTCTTACAAGCCTTCATCTGATAAATACAGTGCTTTTTTTAAATTTCCATTGCTTAACATGACATAAAACCAGGTTATACAAATAGAATACAACTTTCAAAACTAATTATGTTAATATATTTGTGGACATCTATGGCACTGTACTATAGGTTGAAATTCCTATCCAAGAGATTGTATAAATAATTATTAGGAAGTAATATTGAATACAAATGCATGTAGAGTTCCCAGAGGATCCATCCTGGGCCTGCTACTCTAAAACTTGAGATACCTATGAATTTTCTTAAGTCTAGTCAAGTACTTTTTTAATATAGCACATTTATAAACAACCAAGGTTAACATAAATGCTCAATTTATTTTTATTTAATCTTTATTCAACCAGTTTTAACCAGGGGATTTTTAGACATGTAAATTTGCTAAAAATGTCCCATAAATCAAAATCAAGTCCATCATTGAAAACTTAAGTGCTTATCTTCAGCCTGAGGTTAAATCCAGGACTCTGCGCTGAATTTTACTACTCACTACTGAGTTAGTAGCTATGAGACAATACCATCACAATGACAGCTGCAGAAATATAGTGTGAATTAAAATAGGATCACAGCAGGATTTTGAATCACTTATTTTCATGAGTTTGACTTCAGTTGACTTGACTCATAAAAATACACATGCAAACGCTGCATTTAGTTTTCATGCATCAAACATTTGCGACAAGATCCCAGAAACTTTCAGGACGACTCAGAGCTCTTTAGTTGCTCCAACCTTCATGTATGTATTCATTACATTCCGTCACCATGTTCACGTTTGTTCATTTAAACCATTTTAATTTGCTTCCTTCCTGAAATATGCTCAACAAATGAACTTGCCTTGCCTACAGAAATGTGTAAAACTAATTAATTACAAAGGTAGACACATTTTTTTTTAAAGAATCATAGATTTGAACATTGAAGATTTGGTGATCCTGTCTAACCTGTTGCGATGCCATCAAATAATGACAGGACACGAATTGGCTTCCTCTTCTCCGCTATGACTGGGGGATAAAGCTTTGGTGATTCCTGAAAAAAACCCAAAAAATAACAAGGGGAGAACAAAGTGAGATGCGGGGAAAAAAAACAAAGTAAACCAGTTATTAGAATTTATAGGTAAGACGTGTGAATGCTGCTCACAAAATCTTGGTCGTGGTTATTTGCAAAGAAGTGCTGGAGACGGCTGGGCCAGTCGGAGCGGCGGTCCAATAAGCCGAACGCGTTCTTCTGACCGCACATGAAGCAGTTCCACGGGTCCTCCTTGATGGCAGCATGTGCGGCTCCCTGACCTACGAGGAGGTCGACACACTCGACACAGAAGCACCTGAACACAGAGCAAAGGAAAAGAAATATTAATCTTTACAGAGTCATAATCAGAATCATCCAGGATCTCCCAGATCGCTCTGTGTCATGTCTGGTTTGTCGACTTCTCAGCTACATCTCAAGACATGTGCTTTTGGGAGATGAAATAAAGTCAGTGAGAGTTTGTTGACAGCAGCAGAATTTAGTTATATTTTCCACCTCACATCTGCAGCAGCCAACTGACATTTCTCTTCTGCTTTAATCCATTTTTAAATCAATCAGAGGTCAGAATCGGGGCGCACAGCAGCAGCGGCCTTTGTTTTGCATCTGTGGCGACAAGCTTAAACAGTTTTGAATGAGGTTTGGGAGTTTTCAGAGGCAGCAAGTTATCAGCAAAATGTCACACGTAATGTCAAATGCCATCATCTGAACACACAGTGACGCCTTGTTGGCTCGGCGCTCCAGAATGTAGGTAACAAGGCTCAACGGTGCTTTTTCTCAACTTTAATCTTTCACAGATTAGGCTTATTCTTTGTGTTTAGCTGCGGCTTATTTATCTGACACACTAAATGTATATGTTATCAGCTCCTGCTCCTCTGGACCTCCAAGATAGTGGCTGACATCTCAGCTATGAGACTTGTGACCCATGACAAAGTCTCCATTGTACTGTATGTACAATGTGGACAGTGTTGCCACAAATTGCAGTCAACAGACAAGCGTAAACTAGAATAGAGCTCCAATAACAAATCAGTAAAATTGTGTGAGGAAACGAAGAGTAGTCTCTGTAGTCATGCATAAGTAGATTGTCACTGCCGATTGGAGCTGACCCGTCAGAGTGGCTGCCATCTTGGATGAGGACCTGCTTCGCCACTCATGTATTCACTTGAATTGCAGAAGGACATTGCTACAGAATTAAAGTAATCATTTTCAACCCATTTTCACACAGTTTGGGTTCTTACTATAACCCACGACAAAGTCGTGATCCAGGATGTTTTTGTATGTTAAAAAAAAATTCAAATTTAAAAGAAATTGCAATTAATGACATGTTGGAAAAGATATCAAATAAAACATTAAAAAAAAAGCTTTCTTGACTGAAAGCATCCTTAAGATCATCATGACAGAAATTAGGCTTCCGTTGAGAAGCATTGCGACAAATATTTATTTTTATCTTTATCCATTGATATTTCAAGTAAATATTCAAGTGGCAATCTGCTATTTGGGCCATTATTTTCACTATGGTTTCAAATGTTCTATTTCCCTTATAAACACACAATGAATTAAAATTGCATTATATTAAATTCAATTAGATGATAAATGTAAAACATGCTAAAATGCTATCTATTTATCCTACATTTAAAAATAACACACGAGTTTTGCATTTATAATAGAAATGAAACATCCTCGTATGCAAGCATTGCGTGTACACAGTATATCCACAAACGTAATATGAACCGATCTCCATTTGCACAATGAAAACCTCACCGACAACAGTTGTTGTTTCCACACATGAGCACCTCCCGTCCCCCGCAGCAGATAGTGCAGTACGACTGGTAGCCATCATCGTCATATTGATACGCACATTCTAGGAAGCAGTTCTGCAAAAAAAAAAGGTGAAAAGTCGCATTAGGAACCTGCATTTCAGGTGTTTCGAGTGTTGCTCTTCCTTGCAGCTCACCTTGCAACTCTGGCACATTCCTCCAGCAAAGAGAGGGTGCTCAATGCTAACATTCAGACTTCCACAGGAGATACAGATGTCTGCAGGAACCGGAGAGATATGTCAGTATCTAACAGGCTGAGGTCAGAGATATGCAATACACACGTCAATGAAATCATTCATCGCTGTGATATAATTAGCTTCACGGGTACATTTTCAGAGAACGCACAAGAGAGTCAAAGTCAAGGAAATGTTATTTCTTCCTCTTCACTCTTTCATGATTGCATGAATGCAGATGCACTTGTTAACAACATGGAGTAAGTGTCAGGCACCTCCTGAGAGGCCCCTCGGCGCTGCTGCGAGCTAAAGCCACACAGGATGCATCACTTACCCTCTAAACTGCGGCACTTTTGTCTCACTTCATGAACAAGTCGCTCTGAAGGAAGAGAGATGTAGGTCAGCAAAGTAGAGAAAACCTATCTGTTCTTATAGTTTGTTTTATTTTTTTAATAGAAACACCCAATCATACCAAATATCAAAGTCTAAAAATAAATGGACCACATTTATTATTGCCCTCAGCCGCGGTTCCGGTACTCCGCAATCACGCAGCACAAGATATCTCGGGGGACACGGTCGTATGCCTTCTCCAAGTCCACAAAACACATGTGTTGGATTGGCAAACTGCCATGCCCCCTCAATAATCTGAGTGGGTGAAGAGCTGGTCCATTGTTCCATGGCCAGGACAGAATCCACATTGTTCCTCCTGTATGTGAGGTTCGACTATCGGTCGGAGTCTCCTTTCCAGTACTTCCGCATACACTTTCCCAGGGAGGCTGAGAAGTGTGATGCCTTGATAATTGGAACACACTCTCCGGGCCCCCTTTTTGAAAATGGGCACTACCACACCAGCCTGCCCAGTCGGATGGTTCTGTACCCAGGGTCCATGTGACACTGTAGAAGCCTGTCAACCATGACATGGCCTCACCGAACTCCTCCCATGCTGCGGACAACAGTTCTTTTAGCCCGCCAATACCCGTCTGCCGAGTCTGGAGTCACCCCTGAGGCAACGAGGCTCATATGGCCTCCTTCTTCAGCTTGACAGCTTCCTGAAACGGTTGTCTGGGAAGCTGCTTGTGGAATCATCCAAAATTCACTATGTAATAAGCGTTTATCATAAGTCTGAAAGCGGAAAATACAGCAAACTACTCTGACTTTTTAAAGCATGTGTACTTCATTCGTTCATGAGTGACTGAAAAGTGGAAAAGGTCTGACTTCCTAGTGGAAAAATATGTCTGAAAGCAGTAAAACTGGGAGTTTCCTCACTGGGAAAGGGAGGTTTTTAGAGAATTCCCAGAAGCAGGTCTGCAGCTTCTCAATATGCCAGAAGTCATTCTCATCTTGTCTATGTTCGTAATCTTGAGTACAACTATAAGCACAAGCATGATGACTTCTAGATGTGTTAACAGCAGAAAACTGTAAAACCAATGGCCAGTGAGTGTGAAATAAATGTGCACTTTGTAAAAATAAATAGTAATCATAATTTCATCCATTTCTTGGTAGCTGTAATGAAACTGCATCGCAAACCAGGAAATAGGACCTTACCAACCGGTAACAAACTCAGTTCCCAGCTGCATTAATGCAGCAATAGCGTCATACTGATGATCAGTTTTGAATCTATAGAAAAAAAGAATTATCAATCACTGATGGGAATGAGGATTACATGTTTAGTTGTTCTTATAATTGCATAAATGCATAAATTCCAATTCAATGCATGCAATATGTAGTATGTATGTAGTGTGCATGAATGTAGTAGAGTAGAACGTTCGTTTTTATAACCCAGAAATCCAGTATTCATTCAAGTCCATTTGGGAAAAATAAAAAGCATCTATTGTGACCTGAGCCTTTATACCTATTCACATCATTTTAAATCTGACTGTCTAATAGACCTTTTGTCCCATGCATTACCTCTCAGACTACTTACACTGATGTGCAACTTTGCCCAGGTCTTCCCAAGGGAGTGAATAAAGAGTTCACAACTCCTATATAACCTAACAAACGAGCCCCCTCACCTCGTGTCCTCTCATCAATGATGTCCTTGACCTTGGGTTTCTCTGCTGTGCTTTTGCGAGGCTTTTTGGCTGGAGGAGGCGTATATGCTGCAGCTTCTGGCTCCACCCACATCTCAGGGTAAACCTCTTTGTATGGGTTACGCTCCTCTGGGAAAGTGCAGCATGTCAGAAAGAAGAAAAAAAAGAACCACATGCTCAGTTACATAATTTGGTTATACATTTGCTATAAATGAGCTGTAACGAGGTCTTAAAGCTGACTTTGTCTTACCTTCTGGTGGCTCTAAGCCTTTGGGTCCAGTGGGCTGGAATCCGGTCATAGCCCAGCTGATCATCTGCTTGTTCAACATCTCCACTGATTTGGAAGTTTCTGTCTCATCACTGTCAGGGCAGGCCATGAAGGCTTTTCCTGCCCGGCTGCTGGCCACCTACAAACACATTAAAAGCACGTCAACCATCTAAAATGTGCCACAAAAAAACCCTAATTGATGTGCAGGGTGGTTGGGTGAAATATTGCAAGACATTGAAAAAGAGCATTTTGCCTGCAGGCTGTCACCAACAATTTATGTAATTTTTGTCCAATTTTGTTCCAAAATTCTCCATGAAAAGTCCTTGATGAGAAATGGTTTTCTGCGCCTCAATTTGTAAATTAAGGCACTTCTCGGTGCTTTCAACCCAGCTTTTTAAACAACTCTCTCTCGTGACACAGAAGAAACAATGCAAAATAGGGTTCCTGATTTGCATGAATATTTCTTTTACATGACCTGCAAAGCCTTTGAGATTTTCTCAATGAAAAAAGGAGATCTAATATTTGACCAGCAGTCTCAATTGTCTCTTTATATTGTGCTACTCATTTTTATAAAAAGGGTGTACAAAATTTGTTGCACAATGAGTAAACAATGCAGAGTATAAATATCACTTGATGAGTGAACAAGCATTTAGCCATTACTCACCTGTAACACTTCGTAGATGGCTTTCTTGTACATGGGCTGCTTGTTGTAAGTTGGTTGGTGAAAGGCATTGTTAAAGGAACTTAAAGGCATGAGTTTCTCTACACAAACCTGTAAAAAGACACATAAAATTAAAAAGTGGTTTACTACACATGTTAAAAATTATGTTGTTGAGGTAAGAAAGTGTTTAGGGATTATTAAAGTTAAATGTTTATATTGTAAAAGAGCAGCTAGCGGTGTCAAATAAAACCTAAAGAAAAAAAAGTTGATTGTAAAGTTGGAGGTTGTCACTATTAATGGAAGGCTGTTTACGCTGAAAATGGAAATAAAAGGACAATATTGACGTTGGCGTTCAAGACTAACCACTGAGAATTTTCCATCTCCAAACCACATGACCCATCTGGTTCCCTCTGCGGCTCGGCTCCGTCCCGTCATCCACCAGGATACGATGCGGCCTGGCCACCACGAGAAGCCTCGCAGCTTCCCCCAAACCAGCTCGCCGATGCCAAAACCACGACCGTCCTGCAGCCAAACAGAAAAAGAGAAATCATCCGCTCTGTGCTGAGCTCTGGGAACAGGAGAAAAATCCTTTTTAAAACTGTCTGAGAATACCCCCCCCCCCTTTTTGGAATAGTTAAATAAGCATATTTAGACAGCAACAGTCTTCTCTGTCGTAAAACCCTGTTGACACATATTAATGTGATGATTGTACCTCGTACTCTGGCTCAGTGTCTGCAGACTTGGGGGACGTCTTCTCTCCTCCTCCTCCGATGGCGACAGGCTCAGGGGTCGTGGCCACTGTGGGGGAAGCTGGGTCAGTGGGCTGCTGTTGCTGCTGCTGAGGCGGCTGCTGATGCTGCTGATGCTTCTGATGCTGCTGAGGCTGCTGTTGCGGCAGAGACGGCTTTGATTGCTGTTGATACTGAGGCTGTGACTGAGGCGGCGGCGGCGGCGGCAGCGGCTGCAGCTGCTTTGAAGGCTGTGGGTGTTTGATTATTGAGACCTCCTCCTTCTGGGTCTCTGGTTCACTTTCCTCGTGGTCCTTCATGGTGCTCATCGCTGACATCAGTTTGGCCTTTTTCTCTGCCTGAAACCAGACCAAGAGTGAAATCACAGAGTAAGAGTGAGTGAGGCTCGAGAGTAAGACGACTCTCACTCCACTGGATTCGGTTTCATGGGAGGCAATGGCCGGGTGCACCCAGGGCAGGAAACAGCCCATCACAGGGCAAAGACAGAGAGACAAACCACCACATACAGTCACATTCATACTATGTGAAATTTTCTCACCCATTGCCTTGAAATGCAGGTTTTGGACTGTGGTAGGAAACCAATATAGGCTGAGAAACCTACCTAAGTGCCAGTTTCACACAAACAGGCCCCCAACCAGACTGGGACAAGGTTATTCTCTGAAGTGAGAGAGAAAACAACTATAGGACCCTGCAGCGCTCAGCTCGATTTAGCGATTCAAAGCAGTATGTATCTGTGCGTCTTCATGCCTCAACTGCAAGAGCCAAGCAAGAGTCAAAACTACAATTTTTCACAAAACTGCATCTTATTTAAACCAGACGAGAAAAACAATGCAAATTTCCTATAGATATTGTCTACTGGGGAGTCATATTGAGATTATTTTTGCAAGAAAGACTATGGGGATTACAAAAGAAACATGCATGCGATTGCCCTTAAAAAAAAACAGATAGACATCTAAAAGGTACCAGTGTCTCAAATAATACAAAAGAAGTGAAGGGATAGGTACGATATTCAACTTTATGAACTCAAAAGTCAGAGAGTTGTTTCACAAGCCTACCCGTGGCAATGCTGGTTGTGCTCTAATCCTAATAAATGTGTATCACTAGTGGAATTAGTTGCAAAGAGTACTTCATCTGCCCCATGTTAATGCAGAGTGGGAGTCCCGAAGCCTTTGTAAACATGTCTTTATCTCTCACTGTAAGGCCCATTCATCAATAGCTATGTATACAGTAACTCTATAGTGTACCGAGCTGCAGCACAGAGTTCAATGGGTTTGTGGTACCTGACACTGAACCACGAGGTTGATCAGCGAGGACGAGATGCAGCCGGGACTTTAAGCCTCTCTCAGTAAATCCCCAACAGCTGCACTCATTCTGATCTCTCTCTCTCCCTCTCTCTCTCTCTCTTGTGCGTGCACACGCACACAATACCACTCACAATGCACACACAGGCTAACTTCCCTCATTCCAGTTCTGTCTTTCTTTTGCATACACACACACACACACACACATACACAGAAAACGCAGGCCCATGTGTAAACACGTGTCAGCCATACTATAGGCTCCACGTGAAAGCAGCACCGGACAGCTGTGCTTACTTTTGTCAAGTGTTTCTCAGGTTCTCTGGTCTCACATATACTGTAAATGTCCTTGTCCACAGTGGGTGTGTGAGGGGGATGAGGAGAAAAAAAGTCAAAAAGAAGTGAGACTGAGAGTGTGTGAGATAGAGAGAGAGCGAGAGAGAGAGAGAGAGAGAGAGAGAGGGAGAGTGTATAGCTTGTATAGCAAATTCCTCCATCCTCTCTCGCACTGCGAATCGTAAACAATAGCGCCTTTAAGGGGAGGTGGTGCCTAGACGGCGTGGGGAGGGGTCTTGGTGCACAAGAGTAGAAACATGTGCTCTTCAATCAAGAGGCTCTGCTGTGGTTTATAAATATCTGTACTGTAGTGTTGGATGGATGGTTCAAAGCCCCTCGGCCATGTGTGTTAGGCCTCTTGGCTTCACCACAAACACACTGGAGTCAGTGTTCCACAGCGTGGTCCCAGAAGGAAAACTACGAAAACTAACAAATGTCAGTGAAGCTGTTCTGTGCATTGAGGGGATGAAGCTATTCCCATTATCAGTGCGTGAGGGGAGCATTACTCGGTACAGATGTAAAGAAATGAGCTTTTCCAGAACTAAGTACAAGAAAGGATTCATGAATTTAGTCCGGAGTGAATGTCTTTATCTCTGGCGACTAGAAATCGCAGCCATAAGAAGAAATGGCTATAAAGCAGCCAGGCTACTGTTTCTGTGCTGGGTTTGCAGTGTTTAGGGTCAGACTGTCTCCAGGGTTCCTTCTCCTCAGAGCCAATGAGAGAGTGACACCGAAAATGCCAGTGGGGGGAGGAGAGAAAGTACAGTGGCTATAAGAACCAGATATTTGTCTCTGGACTTCTTCCCAGTTGTAAATGCCCCCTTTTGGGGGCCTCACAGTGTGTGTGCAGCTCCACCAGCAAGACAACCCCTCCGAGTCTAAAGGGGAAAATAGGAAAGGAGGCAGAAGAGACACAATGCGGTCTTTATCATTTACACACGCCTGCCCATCACTGACAGCTCAGAAATGCTACCACTTTATATCTGCTGTCAAGCCACGCTCGACAAAACACCAAAAATGACAGCCGACACCGTAGTCGTATCAACAAAGCAAAGCAAACACTGTATGTTGAAAACTACGACACATATTGCCTTCTGAAAGAGTTTAAGATGAATACCATTGAAGGTTGTGCTTACAGTGATCATGAAAGGAGTGAAAACAGAGACTCTGCAGGCCTCTGGCAGAGGGTAGAGACATGTTGGGTGCACAATAAGGGATAATCTGACTTAGAGGCTGTGCAGCATGATACCCCGAGGGCTCAGGGGGTGACAGAGTGCACTGGAAGCGAAAAAAGAGAGAGAGAGCGAGAGAGAGAAAGAGAACAGATATTGGTCTCTAGGGTGTGTCGATGATACTTTACTATCCAGTCCGGTATGTACTTGTGAACAAAAAGGTTACATTTACTGCACAGCCACAGTTATTTATAAGACAACAACTGTCGATTATAAGGCTGTTAACTTTACGAGGAAAATGTCTCCGTCTCAAAAGGTCAGAGTTTTGAGAGTGTCATTGCTGTGGTGACAAACTAACCTGCATATGCCATATAAACTCTTGCGGGATCCAATCACACAGAACTGGAAACAAATTCAGTATCAAAGAGAAGGCTCAAGTTGAAGGAAATGTGCAATTTGGGGGGGGGGGGGGGGGGGTGAGAACACCTTCTGATTAAAAGTGAGACGAAGTAAACTGTCACTACACATTACTTCCTCACTCAACGTGACACCGAGTCTTTGAAACAACACAAAAGAGTTTGACCTTTGCATGCAGCAGTCCCTCATGCGCAACAGGCAGACGAAACACAGCGGGGACTAGTTTGAGTAATTGCTTGATGGATTACACAGAGAAGCGTCTTCAGTGCAAAGACCTGTGCATTTCTGCAGAGCAGGTTTGTGGGGGGAAAGAAAGAAAGAGATATGAAGACAGAAAAAAACAAAAAAACTTCCTTAACTTAACAATTCTGCAATATCTGACTTTCAAGATTACAAAAGGTTACAGCAAAAGTGGAAATACTATGAAGAATTAAACAAGTGGCACAGAAATGTGGCTGCTGCATTCATTAGCCTGATTTTTAGCACAGATCCCCACAAAGGCTGTGTATTTCATGAGTGGCCTTGGGGGGTCACACCAAAAGAGACCATCTGGTTCTCATTGTATTGCATCCCTTTAAGAGATAATTAGGAATATTACAGACTCAGTCATGAATACATAAACAGAGTTCCCCATCAATCCACAAGTGAAGTTGTTAAAAAAATAAAAAAAAAACTCCCTGAGGAGGCAGCTCAGTATACTCCAAAGCCCTTTAAAGTCTTTTAAAGTAATCAAATTACTGTTCCTACAGTAAAACTAAATCCAGACTTAAACAGAACAAAGCACACAAAGGTAGGAAGGAAGGGGCTTTGAGGCCTACACAACAACTTCAGCCTTTTCCCAGTGAGATGTTATGTAAGTTGAAACCATGCTGGTTCACAAAAAAGCAGCAACATTTTTTACCTAAGTGCATCTCATCTAAAAGAAGAAGAAAAAAAACCCACTGCTCTGACATTTCTAGGTGCAGCTATGAAACAGGAAATACTTTCAGCACAAATTCACCCCACGGGAAAAAGAAAAAGTTTTTTTTTTTTTTTTCATGCAAGCAACTTTTTCTCCAAACAGGGCGAAAGCCTGCTCTCTCTTCCTCCTTTAAAGAGACGGGTTCCCTTTAAGCTGTGCAGAACAGATGATCCACAACTCTCGTGGAAATACCTGAAGTCAGCATATTCCCCTCACTGTAAGCAGGCTAATCAGACATGCACACTATCTCCCCCCCCCCTTGTTATCAAACAAACAATGCAGTGCACATACCCATACACGCCAGCGTGCAACCCTCATAATCCAGTGTGGGGCTGGAGTTTATTTCACCCCCACTCTCAGAGTAGAAGAGATCGCATAAAAAAAAAAGAAAGCATGAACATTTCTTTGTCTGGGAATTCAGGGTCAGGTGATTGCCGACAGGAATTCTGGTTGGCTAGAGAGGACTTGCAAAATGTTGGCAAGGAGCCAAGAGGCTGTCTTGCAAGCAGGGCTGGAAATTTGCTGCAAACCTCATCTTCACCCTCATATCCATAGCACAGAGTTCATTTCCATAGCTGGGGGAGGGGTCAGGGGAAGAATGGGGGAGGGAAACAGAGAGGGAGCGGGTGGGAGAAGTCCAGTGTAACACAAGGCACACGAAAGAGGAAAAAGAAGAAGAAAAAAAAGAAAAAGGGAAAGCCACAACAAAGTGCGAGAACCACCGGAACATCCCTGCTGCAGGAGCGTGAGCGTGAGAGAGAGAGAGAGAGAGAGAGAGAGAGAGAGAGAGAGAGAGAGAGAGAGAGAGAGAGAGAGAGAGAGAGAGAGAGTGCAATAAGACGCAAACCTGAAGGATGTTCAACCCCTAAGTACTCAGAAAATGGATTTATTACCAAAACAAATCGGTTTTAATGCAAAGTAACATAAATTTCCCAATCCCCTTGAAACTCGTCGATCCACAGGTCTCCTTCAAGGAAACCCACCTCAGGAGTGAGAAAATGATCAGCCCACTTGCCTCATATTTTACAACATTTCACTTGTGGGACCGCAGCGTGTCCTGCTCATTTGGCAATATTTCCTCCTTTGAGATGTTTTTATGGCCAATCCCTTTTCCAGGGAAGAGCAGCGAGCAGAGGGGTGGGGTAAGCAGAGGAAAAGGACGACCCTGTGTTGGTACTACAAAGACCGCCAATTATGTAACACATCAAGCTGCACTGCTTTAATATCAGAACTCATATTTAACATGATTAAATGGGCAATGTGTTAAATTCATGCTGGATTATTTCTAGATTGATTTGTACCCCAAAAATGCAGAGCATGTATACATTGGCATAAACTGTCTGCAGTAAAAGCACCCGTGTAATCTGAGTTTCCTCAAACATAAAACATAACCTAAAAACTAGAATGTGACCAGAAACAATGAACCGAATGAGACAAAACAACCGTTACGCCAAATGGATGTCAATTTTTTTGATGTTGCCCAACTTGGCCTAGCTTGTCAAAGAACCAAAAGCCTGACAACCACCACCAATATGCAGCAGAAATGGACTTCAAAAATGAAATTTTACACTATCTCGTCCAGAGATGTGTTTGAAGGTGTGACGACTTCTAAAAACTTGAATTCTCCTCAGATAGTAAGTAAATACTACTCCAACAAGTGGATTTTTCCTGGTGTGTAGCACTGTTGTAGAGGTCAGAAATTTCAGTGTAGATAATTCTAATAAAAGCATCAATATTACATCTTACAAATGTCAGTGAAAAACTGAAAATGCTATCATTTTACTCTGCGTTGGTCTTATTTGGGAGAAAATATTTGTTGATTTTGATTTATTTCATTCCTTTACAATGGTCTAAAATCTGAGTGAGTTCTTCTGCACTTTCAATATCTTACATTGTACTATGTGATCAAGTTTGCTGGTAGTTTTAAAACATGCCAAATGCTTGTGAATCTAGTTTGTCATTGAACTGTTGTGTTGCAGAAGTCTTTAGTCACTGTAGTGATTTGATTTCATAATGGCACAAAGTTCTACTAAATTGCTTTCTGGTATTTGTTTTTAAAGATATTTCTACATGCTGTTGATAGTTTAGGACAGACCTCTGCCATCTTAATGACCAAAAGAGTTATTTGTGTCCCTTTCCACCAAATACAATTTCACTAGAGCTGGAAAACATGTTAACAATAGCAGCTCATAAGGTTGTATAGTGTAATAATGGTAAACATTTGATTACATTTTTAAGAGTATTTCGCAGTTTCAGTCCTATTTTTCAGTATTTTTCTGAGGAATAATCTGTTCTCAACATTTTAAGTCCTTCTAATTGCTTATCTGTTGCTGTTTTTGCTGTTATTTTCTTTTAAACCACATCTAGCTGTGGTCCTATTTTTTTTCTCTATATTCCTTTCCCTAAACAGTTTACCCTGTTATGCGGTATTTATTAAATATACCCATATAAGCCAAGGGCTCAAGGGATAAAAGCCATTTTGAAAATGAGTCTGGTGTTTAAACAAATTCTAAGTAGGATAGAAATGTTTATTCACATATCATTTTGTGAAAGCTTCAGGTACTCAAACTCAAAAACACCAAGGATTCAGGTACCTGCTGAATAGGTTCAGGATCCTTTGTTTCATTTAAATCCTAACCTTAACCCTTTCCGGAGCTATACTGTTTGCAAGCAAACAAACAAAACAGATGAAGCAAAAAGTCAGACAACACTCTTTGTGATTTGCACTACTCGACCCCTTTCATCTCGACTCTCCTGGATTTCAGGACATCGGAAGCAGCCACATATAACGCCAATCTAAATTTATCACAACACTTTTCTCCACGAAGAATGCATGGCGTCGATGCGTCAAAACAGATGTGATCAGCACACCTGGGTGCGATTTCTCCTCCACTAACACAATAGACCAGAATAAAGCCAGGAAGCGTAGGAGGCAAGCTGCCATGGAAATCCACTGAAATAAATGGTACCGTCATGAGATATCAAATGACCCATCAAATACACTTGTGAATGCACTACGAGCCCTGTCTTCGACCCCTGTCGCTCGCTTTGCTGTCTGAGGTGGCTGGGACAGAGCTGGTGTACTCACCTCCATCTTCCACTTGGCCAGCCACTCCTCTCTGGTCCGCTTGCTAATGTAATAAGGGTCACCAGCCTGGAAGGTTATTCTGGGCATAGGCCTCTGACGAAGGCTGATCTCCCAACCAACTCCCCCTCGCAGCCTGCCTCGACCTCCCTGTTTAAGATGTTAAAAAAAAAAAAAAAAAGTTAGCTATTTGTTTCTGATTTTTCCTATCAGAGTTTATCTCATAAGTAAACAACAAGATTTGTGATCAAAAATGTCCGCCCAATCTGTCACCGCAGCGTGCGGGAACCGATTAGCGCTAATTAACAAGTGGGAAATTTGCAGTTGAGGCAGTAGTCGACTTGGCTAATATCGAAAGAGATGGTGTTACCAGCTTGTGATCGGAGTGGCAGCAGGAAATAATGCAGACTCGAGGCCACGAGAAGCTCCCAAGTGTATTTGATACTTCAAATTTATACACCATTAGGTACCATTTAATTCACAAAACCAAAGACAACATAACTAAATGGGCTTTTCGAGATTCCCCTAACAGGAACTGAGGCAAAACCTGCAGTCGAACAACAGTGCAAATACAATTCACATATCACATAATTGGTTTGTTTGCATACAATTGGAATGGAGAGAGAGAGAAAAAAACCCTCATTGAATACACATGAGTTAAAAACATCTTGAACTTGCTTAGAATTACAAATCTGTCACCCCCATGTAGTCAAGCCATGGCGGAATCAGCTAACATCATCTTCGTGCACGCACAAATTCATTTGCAGCACCGATGTGGATGTGTGACGGCAGCTGTTAGGGACCGCCTGTGAATGTTTTGGGTCAAGTTTCTAGGGCCCTGCGTACACAAGAACGATCTCCTCCAAATGGTATCGTATTTTTGTTTATGTTTCAGAAAAGCTAAACTGAAGGCTGGTACATTTAATAATGAGTGCTATACACACACAGGAATAAGAAACTGGGTGTTCTTGTAATATAACCTCATTGTCAGGCATGCTCAGTGTCTTTCTTTGTCAGATATTATTGTGGGCCCAATTAGCGAGTTGCAGATGTAAGAAATGCATCTTTGTGAGTTCTGGAAAATTTGCGTTTTCCACGGAGACTTCGAAGACTCTGGAAGCCTTTTTTTTAAAAGACAAGACTGGACCAGAGTCTCGTTTGAATAAACAGCAACAAACAATGAAATTTATTGTATTCACTTGAAAACAATGTCACGTAAACAAGATCTAAAAGTCTACAATAACACCAGAAAAGTTCACTTGAAAAACTCACAAAATGTGGCAACAAATTCACTAAGTTGGCACCAATGGTCTGAATTATCACCATATAAACACTGTTTTGGTATCTATTCCGAATGTTCCTGGAGACTTCATTAATTTGTTGACTGAAAGTAAACTTTAATAAACACAAGTCGACAACTCAAATACATTGACCTGAAAATATACTGTGTGCTTCAAAAGTCATTTTAACACAATCTCAAACAACCATATTGGATTTTGATTACTGCTGGAGTGCAAATTGTTTTTTTTTTTTTTTTTTTTTTTAAGTAGTTTACTTCCATTATTATGTTCATGCTGCAGTCATTAACAAACAGGTCAATATCAGTTTGGTATTTAGAAAAAATATATAATTTTGTGCTATGTATTTTAGCATCTCCTCAAAGGTTCAAATAAGTGGCTGAATACAGGAAAACTTTATCCACCCGAATGTAACAGAATCCTTCTGCAAGCATATAAAATATATTATAATAAAATGTAAATACCTTATTAAAGGAACAATTCAACATGTTATATGTGTTTGTATTTGTGAGTGAATTCACTTTCAGATCAATTACAACTGAACAACTCATGCCGACTCGCTTAAACTACAGAGTAGAAAAGGGTAACGTGGATCCTGTAAACATTGTAAAGAATCCAGGCAAGAGATCCATTTTAGTTTTCCTTTATTCTGAAACAACCACACAGGCTGTGTCCCTCTGTTTCGAGTTTGTAGGCTAAAGCTAAACAAATGATCTGCTAATGAGAGGATGCAGAATGTGAAACAGACGGATGTAATAGTGGTATCAGTCACTAATGAAAAGCATTCCGCAAGTTCAACCTTCATGCAAATGACTGTTGAGCTAAATGCAACATTTCCTACAATCAAAAGTAAGCAAAAGAGTCCAGGACTGACTGATAACCTACCAGTATGATGGAATTAGGTGAAAAATCCAAGCGTATTCAGTGTATTTCTGCAACATAACTACCCTTTTTCCCTCAACTCAAGTACATATTTTTCACTTGTGTTCAGGCTGCACTGCAACAATCTACCACACTGACAAGCAGACGATACAACATTGGAGACAGGAAAGCCCCCCCCCCCCCCCCCCCCCCCCCCCCACTCCCCAAAAAGGAAGCTGCATGCCTGCCAAGTGTGACAGACACCTTAAGAGTTACATCAGCCAGAGAACAAAGACGCAGAAATCTTACCTCGGTCTTGACTGCATCACTGCCGTCCTCCTCCTTGTGCTCCACATCTAGAGAGAAGACAGCGACACAATGGATGGCCTGAATCATTCATGGCACAGAGCGAACACGCATTTGTTTTTCTCGCATCTCAGCTGAAGTGGCCTCTCATTCATCAGGGAAAACTCCCCGACACGTTGAACAATCCCCGCCTCCGAATTATTGCATGAACGACACGTTTCATCGAATGAAAGTGGAATTAATAAAAGTGCTGACCGAGGCAAGCTCTGGGTGGAGGGGGGATGGGGGGGAGTCGGGGACGACTCCTCCAGCGTGCTCGGAGTTGGAAATTGTGTAGGATCACGGGAGCTTGTGTGCTCAGGTGCCTTATGAGGGTTTGATGCAACCCAGAGGGTTCGGAGCGGCTGCTGGAGTTATGATGAGGGCGGAGGGTGGCCAGGTTTACTTTGGCAAAAGTCACACTTCTGACCTTATATCCCCCTTCATGAGAAAGACAGCTGGCTGCTATTAGCATGCTTCCCTCACGGTCGACACCGGGCTGTAAAGGTAACGACGTACAGATTCACCACTGTGACTCTGAAGCCATACATAATCTTCCTGTCAATCTTCCAAAGCCTCAACTGGATCAAAACCAGAGACATTTGCTATGACTATGTCGTGAAGATACACAAAAACGAGCATTTGCTTGTATTAGTGGAACAGAAAGTGGTGTTTTATTTAATATATGCAGGTACAGTTTTGCAGTACTGCACATGGAAAGTCATTCTTAGGACTTGTGGCAGGTGGTTAAATCCCACCACATGATCTATTTATTAACTCTACAATTCTACAACATGCTATTTTTGGGGGGCAAATCTCCACAACGGTTATGATTATGTCAAATATAAAGCTCAAAAGATGCACTTAAATGTTAAAATGGACCACGATCTGTCTGAGTCATTCAACCGTCCTGCCAGCATCAATAAAGCCATTGCATTTTAAGATATTTAATTCATAATATATCCTAAAATAGAGGTGTCAAACAACGGGCCTGCGGGCCAAAGTTGGCCTCGAGGAGGGTTTATTCTGATCCAAGGACGACAGAGAAGACAAAATACTACATAAACTGCTACTATCAATAAAAGTAACAGCTGCTCTGCTTCAATCATTTTTTGTAGGTTGGAACACAACGCTGAGGCACAACCGTAATCAACATATTGCAGCAATGCAACAGAGAAAGTTGGCAAAACAGCAACCAAACCGAAGTGTGAGGTTTAATATGCTGAAGGCTTTTGCCAATATTAGTATGGAAAGAAACACATTTCACATTTCATCTTTGTGAAAAATGCCATAAATGTCAACGTTGCACATTTATACTGCAGAACGAGTTCCAAAATATTGGAAGATTTTTAAGAACGAGTTGGGAATAAAAGAAATTGCGTCAAGAAATCAGTGAAATCTTATTTTGGATGTCGTCCTACTATCCTGCTGTGAAGACAGTTAGGAAGGTTTTCAATGGTTTTTGTTGAGTAATTTTGTTAGTTTAACTCATACAAACATGTTAACCATTAACTTTCTGCCGGTTAATAATTACTGGTCTATTTTAGTCAAATTCAAAGGATCTTGCTTTTAAAATAGTCAAAATTAAAAAAAAAGATAACTTCATGGAAAATACCGAAGTATAATTACCACCGGCGCTTTAAGACAAATATTTTGCAGAGGAAAGACCATACATACAGGAAACATTTCAAAAACAAAAATAAGAGGTGTAGCTGGGTAAAGGTGGTCAGAAATAGCACATAACATATTTGGCAAAATGTGCCCTGAAACCACAGTCTGGTGAAAGTGTTTCAATACACACTAAAAGCCCCAATTGGGATTTCCCATTAACTGGCATTGTGATTTAAGATGAGGAGGTCCACAACAATGGAGCGTGTTATTCATTCCTCAACAGCATTGTTTGCCTGTGTTCAGCAGAGCAGTGAAGGGTCAGCCAAGGATCATGGATACCACCCAAAGGAAACATTGCAGCAGCAGTCATGATTCATGAAAAGTTTTTTTTTCTTTCTTTTTTCTCCCACAGCAGCGGGAAGACAGATAAGGCAGCCAGAAAACAGTTTCAACACCTCTGGCGTTGCTTTCAGTGTTTGATCTGAAAGTAAGCGAGTGTTTCCAAAAGTGTCCAAGCCCACTGATAACACACCGGCGGAGTACAAGCACGTATTTGTCGGCCTTCGCGGCTACTGTGCACGGATAGCTGTATTTACTTGCAGCAGTCGAAAGTGGCAATCTGTGAAAACGCAGCGACGGCTTTGGTGTGACTACGGCACCATTCGAGGAGCTCAAGTCTGAATTAGCATTGATGGCGCGAGCTGCGTCAACACGACGATCTGCTGAGTCGAGGCCCAAACACCATCGTAACACTTGATCCCTGAGAGGTTAAGCACAACTTCTAATGCTACGTTTTCTCCACAACCAAAACCGGCTCGCCAGTGAAGCACCCTACAGACCCGTGCGAACAATAGTCTCCACTCTTAGCCGCCTCTTCAAGTTGTGTAGCTGAGCCCCTTCTCTGTAGCCCCCCCCTCACCTCTTTGCCTACCCCCCCCCCAAAAAAAAAAAAAATCACTCCCTCCCGGCCTCCTCGCCTTCATCGAGAATAAGTCAGTATATAAGAAATCGGCATGCAGAGTGCCAAGGTCACTGGGTTTGTGAGCGGAGCTGGCTAACCCTGCCCACAGAGAGTATACCTTGCCAGTTTGAGTGGGTTCCAGCTCCAGGACTGCTGGAGCTCAGTTCCACTCCAGCCGGGGCTCAAATCCTTCCTGTGCCCTCCAGATGGACAACAAAAACCCCGTTTAGCTGACTTATCGATCCACCACAGCGCCCCTCCCAGCACGGGCTCTCCCCTCTCTCAGATTTATATATAACAGGATATCTACTTGTGTGCACACTTTAGTTTCAGTCTCTTTACAAGAAGGCAAAACTATGCATTTCGGAGGTGCGACAGTGTTTCAAAGGCTCTTTGGCTCCTCTGTAACTTTCAAAGAATTACATGAGAATAAATTGAAACTATATAATGATACCATTTTAGTGGCTACGAAAGAATTGTATCTTAAGTCAACTCACCTGACAGTTGAAAAATACTTAAAACTGAGACAAACACAAAGAGGTAAAGCGAAATTATCCTTGTTACACTGGAGAAGAATTTTGTTTCACTACTAATCAACCAAATCCACAAAAATATTCAAAGATTCTTCAAAGTCAGTGCAAACTGCTGTACCTCTTACCTCTTCTGAAAACATGTGACTCCAGCTTTAATGTTTGCGTCAATTATTGTTTTAATTAAATGTTTGTATGCTTCCGCGCCGGCAAGACTTATTTCAATGTAATTAAATGAGACAAAAATCATCTGAAGCCTCTGTTTTCTTAGAGATACATTTGTGAAAACACCAAAAAGAAGAAAAAGTTGTTTTGAAAAACAAGATAAGAGGCAGCTGTTACTTCCATCAGGCTCCTCTGACATATTTCTAGTTTCAGCTCATGGTCAGGATCCAATTTGCCATCTGCTAAGTGTGGCTAATGTCATTCTGAACCATTATCTTAGTGATGCTGCTATAGGTTTAGTCGGTGCATTTAGTTTCTCTCCTCATTTAGCGATCGGATACATTTATACGTCAACATTGCATATATATGTTTAGCAGTAGCTTTGCGTGTTTCTCTCCTGCAGCCTCTCATCTCTCAACTTCCTGTTCAACATCTCTTACATCCATCAATACACAACATGCTGACTATTTTTAGCTTCCTGCAGTCCATGCTCGGTTCTGTTCTTGTTTTATGATTCCTTCAAGCCAAGTCTTTCTTTTCTGGTTCTCACAGACGTTTACTCTTCTCTCAACTGTTGTTTGATGTTGTGCTCATGTGGACCTTCTTTTTTTATCCTCCAATATTTTACTTGAACGATAAAAGCTGTGACATGACTGTGTGGTAATTTGCACTGTATGGACTAAATTGACCGGGGAAAAGGTGCTTCTTGACGCGGATGTCAGTGAAATAGGAAGAAATAGTTACAACATGGCTACAAGCCGATTCAGAGCAGCAAAACATGTTACAGCAATGCTTTTTTTTTTTTTTTAAGTTGTTGGCTCAATGATCAGAAATGACTAATAAAAATGTACTTCAAAGAGGTGGTTCTCTATTTCTATGTGCTGACTCAGTTTCTGTGCTTCTTTCCCTAAAATGTACTCTGATACTCCTATCATGTGTTTATCTCATAAATGTAACCCCAGTCATATTTTCAATATCGAAAAAAAATTTGCATAAAAACAGAGCTTACACTCATACTGTATATTAGTCATTCCGTTTCCTGCAGGACCGTCTAAACAGCCAAGATTCACCAGCATGTCACACATGAAAAATAAGACCAAACCACCAATAATAACTTACTGCTGCATTTTTAAAAGGGGAAGTTTGTCTTAACGAAAGGAGCGGAAGCTAGAATATCGACAAGTCTGAAGCGATAATCTCAATATCAATAAATACCAGCGCCCCAAATATGAATATAATCATAAGAGGGTTGAGTAAACAACGATAAGGAATGTCTTCAGTTTTACCTTTCTTTCTTGAAATATGTGTTGTACATATCATTCTTGCTTCATTGCGAGTGTCACTTGTTTACGTCTGGGTTCGACCTTGTGGATCTTTCTGTGTGGACTTTGCATGTTCACCCTGTGCATATATCGGTTTTCTCTGGAATATCTAGTGATTTGGTGGTGAGTGACTGCAAAATGTTCTCCTTACAGAGGATAAATGTACACCTGCATCAAACACAGTTGCCCGTTTCATTTTTAATTTTTTTTTGTTTACTTTGAAAGTGACTAAGCTGGAAGCTCAGATCAGATGAATGCAAGGAGAAGAATAAAAATTTCTGGGCTCGACGCCATTCACCTGGCAGGCCTCTGGCGGGCGAGGTAGCCACAACAGAGACCTGCAAGCTCCCGGCAGAGGCTGGTTGCCAGGAGATGAGTGGCTCCTCCCCTCAATTTATTTAGTGCACTCCTCATCAAGGTCACAGTCGGTGTGTCTGTGTCTGAGAGATGGGCAGGAGAGGCGTGTGGCTGAGAGGAAGGACTAAAAACGGAGCATGTTAATCTGCATGCATGTTGTGTGCTCGTCAGTTTAGATTTGGAGGAGGACTAAGAGATTATGTTTAATCCCCGGCGGTGCAGATTCACTCCAATGAAATCTAAACTCCCATGTACAATCATTCCATTATAGGAATCTGCAGGGTTTGCATTACAATGTGAATTCAATTACATGTCAGATTAAATTATGCGTATTAACCTTTTTTCAACAAGCACGAGGCCCTTTGAACTGCAAAATGTGACAACCATCCTCATTATCTAAGTTCAGTTGTTTAAATTCTCTTGCTTGCCTCTGCACCTTAAGTCCCTCCATCTTTCACACCGCTTTGTCATATTTACCAGTTGTAGAGCTGATCCTCGCTTTCAATTAGCCAAAGCCGGGCTACATCCTGGACATTTCACCAGCCCATCACAAGGGCAAACACAATTTGTTTGGAGTGTTGGACAAAACTAGATGATCCATAAAAAAAAAACCCACACGTAGGGATATCGTGCAAACTTCAAACAGAAAGATCACCCAAGCCTGGACTCGTACCAGGGAAATGATCACAGGGAGGAGAGATCAGTAACCGCTTCACCACCATATTCTTTATACAGAAAAAAAACTGCGTTTTCTAATTGAGTTATAGTGGATCTTCTTTTTGTTTCCACTCATTACTTTGAAGATGACTCATTAGGTAATTTAAATCTTTAAATCAAACAAAAGCCTTTGGTTAAACTTTCACGTTCGTGAAGTGAAACCATCAGCATTACATCTGTGTTGGTTGTGCCGTGCAGATTTCCTCCACACTGCAGCAAAACGTGAATATGACCCTTATTTAGCCCGAGTGTTACTATTGCGTCAGCGTGTGTGAGCAGCACCAGCGCCGATCCACTCAGTCTAACATCCATTTAGAGCTCATTACTCCACAACTTGTGCTCAGTCACATTTCCTGCTCGATCCACAGAGAGCTGACGAAAAGACAACAAAGAACCGCGGGCCCAGAACTCACATTTCGTCGGACGCTCCAGTTTCCGCCTGCCTCGCTTCTTGTGCGGCGTCATCAAGCTCTCCTCCTTGTCTTTCTCCGAGTCCGGCTCGTTCCGGCTGGGCAGGAATCCGTTCTCCTGAGAAGGACTGGGGCTCCGGCCCTGGGAGCTGTCCTCCACCCAGCAGGAGGAAGGGTCTCTGGGGATGCCGTTCTCCACTTCACTCTTCTCCTGTTTGAGGAAGCAGGCATCGGGCATCCTGTCTCTGCGTCCGCCCATGTCTCCGTTGTGGACCGGTGCCACGGACAGCCTCCCCACCCCGGCGAAGCTGTTGCCCACGCTCATGTTGTCTTTGAACGAGCCACAGCCCTCGACCTGCAGGCAGCGGGAGGAGAGGTGGAAATGTTAGCATCCTGGCAACCTGTCAGCCTCAGAGATTATTATTGCTGAAGAAGTATGTTCCACTTTGATGTTTTGAACATGTACAACAGCGCAGTGGCTTGTCAGCCATTATGATATATGACTGGATCGACTGTAGATGGCTGTGAAATAAACAGGACCTTTCGTGCTTTGCAACAAATCACCCGACACGATTGAAAAAAAAAGGTCATCTGAGCAAGCAGACAATAAAACAGCTGGCACTATCAGTGAGAGGATAAGCCCGTTTTAAGCCTCCGCTGGCTAAATGGGCCTTTTCAAAGAAAATGTGAATTAACCTATTCATCCAGTTAATACTTGACAAGCTCAATTCCATGTTTTAAGTCTCCTCCGCTCTATCTGGACAGAATCAGCCGCGCAACTCACTTCTGCACTTATTAGTGAGTGAATTATGGCATTTCCTTTTCAGCTCTGTAAAACCAGAGTTGTAAACTTCAAAGACGAGCCTGTAAATCTGCAGTATAGCCATTAACTTGCGAGCCGAGGAAGGGATTGCATTACAGTTCATCAGGTACACGAGTGGGCTTCCTGTTGCCGTGCATTCATCATTACAACAGCACAGAAATATGTGTGGAATGTTGGCTGTTTGACAACGGAGGAGTCTTTCCCTCCGTCCAGTTCGAAACGCCCAGTTAAACTATTTCATTCTTTACAGAGGATAAACTCACACTGAGCTTACATAAAGCTTCGCTTGTAGACACTCAGCTCTTACAACTAAAAAAAAGAAAAAAAAAAAAAAAAAGAACAACCAAATGCCTTAAAAGACCAGGAAAAAACTTCAAAGTGTTTGATGAAATGTGATAGTGTTTCTGCTGCAGCCTAAAAATAGCCATAAAAACACACTTTGTCAGACAATCCCATTACAGGGTCACTTGGAGCAGAGTGGAGCGTGTCTTTCCAGATCAGATTGTCAGCACTGATGAGAGAATCACTAAAGCTTTCATCTTCAGATGTAAGTGCGGCAGTTTGCATTTCAAGAAGGCAGCAATAGAGCCTCAGGAAGGCATCAGATATTTAACAAACACGATCAAGTTTTAGAAGCTCCAGGATCAAATTTGTAATCTGATTCCTGCTGATTAACTGAGAAAAACATAATGGGAATCATTCTTTTGTGTCTGTGTATTTAATGCAAACGATCTGGAACAGGCAGGAAGGACAAAGTCATAAGAAAGTTGGACTGCGCTGTAGTAGAGATGAATCAAGCCAAAGTTGGATGAGAAACATTCTTCACGGGCCATAGAGCTGGAGACGACTTCACTGGTGTAGCAACTGAGAACAAATTAACTGCAAACTTAACAGTTGCACTCGTACAAAGAGCAGCGCTCCAGTAAATCTGTTTCACACAGTGAATGAAAACAACAAACCCACGGCTTATTTATATCCTGACTCAGTTCATATCAAAAACGACACTACTGCGAGGGACTGTGTGTTTTGACAAATACTCACAATCCCATAAAAGTAAGCAAACGCAAACAGAACCTCACCTCACTCACACACACACACACACACACACACACACACACACACACACACACACACACACACACACACACACACACACACACACACACACACACACACACACACACACACACACACACACACACACACACACACACACACACAACTGTCACTGCAGGAATTACGCAACAGATCAGTGGCCCAGTGAACTAGATGTGGCCCCTGCCAAGGGTCAAAGGTCACAGTTGCTAAATTGGCAGCTCAGACAGGCAGGCAGAGGTCAAAAACAAAGCACTAACTGCCAACGCTCTGCAGCACTGCACCAACATATTACTCACTATGGAGATAAGCATATTGACATAAACTGTCATTAGTGGCGTTTGTTTAAAAGACAGCCTCATATATATTTCTGTGAGACGGCAGGCAGGTGGCTGTAGAATCATCTAGAGCTGTTTATGCTGATAAATGATCATAGTAAGTGAGTGGTGGAAAGCATTATCGGATTGTTGTCTTTCTCAGTTCTGTGGGACTTAAAATTCACAATGTCGAGGTTTGAAATGTCTTCATGAAATATAAATGGGAATTCCATCATTACCTGAATATTTAGCAGGTACTTATTTATTTAATCTTTTCCTCTGATTGCAACAAAATTGTCTTTAAAAATAAATAAAGTAGCTAAATCCTGGAACTGTGAAGAACATTCAGCATTCATATTCTGCTATTTGAACATGTCTGAGAGCCATCTTCACAATTTGATAAAAGTTTGAAGATGAAGTTTCTGATTCTGATTTATGACCCATTTGAGTGATTGGGGAGCGTCATGGCAGTATAGTGGTTAGTATTCTCGAGTCATAATGACTTTCAGTTCAAGTCTGGGCCCCAGGGCCTTTCTGTTAGCAGTTATACATGTTTCCTCCCATGATCTATTTTAGGTTAATGGGTTTTCCCTTTACACCAAATTCACAAGCAAGTTTTGACATGGCATATTATTAAAGGAAGACAATCTTCACTTACGGGATGACGATTTCATGCACCTAACGAGGAGGTCAAAGTTCATGTTACTAAGGTTAGCTGCACACTCATGTCTGAACTCTATTCTAGTTATTATTTCCTATAAATAAACCAGTGAATCAACATCACGATCTGTACCTGCAGGAATGCACAATATAGTTCCTTTATAGTTCTTTGCAGCTCATTTTGAATTTAAGGCACGTCTCTCTCGGTTTCAGGCCCTAATGCTGATTTGTACATTTCATCAAACTGCAAGCTTTGAACGTTAAAACACGGACCAACACCAGTGAAGAGCACCTACTGTCATCAAAAAGTAATACAACTAAATACACTGTTTCGCATTTCATCTTTTATAGACAAGACAAGCTTGAACTCATCCCCAGTGTATTGGTCTATTGTGATTACAACGACAAATAGGCGTAAGATATTCTGTCTGTTCCCCTACGCCTTCTGTTTTCACTCTGAGGTCAATAATTACCTCAAAAACGAGAAACCTAAATCACTTCCATGCCAGACTGCGACGGCCTGATTGTCTCATATAACACCAGCGGTCAAACACCTATGTGACTGGAGCGTCTGTGGTCGAGCCCTCGCAGCTGCGAAAACACTCGTGGAGGCGCCCCGATTCTGAGCACAGCTTTTCTTTATCAGTTATTGATACCACCCTCTCGGACGCTTTTAAACACAGCGACACCAAACCCCCACCCCCTCCCCAAGCAGTATAACGTCTGTAAACATTTGTTCCAATTCTCATTTTTGTTTTGTCGAATCACACCGAAAATTAATTAACATGCTTTTAAAAACAGGCTTATGCAAATGATAACATCTCAAGGAAAGTAAATATTCAGATACATGTAGGCCCAGGAGTCATTATGAAAACAGGGCTTTTAACTACAAAGGGGATCACAAACAGATTACAAATGGCGTCGGCGTTGCATCTGCTTGCAACCGTAAAATGTGTTAGAGGCTTTGTTATGTTTATTTATGAAGTGCATGTATGTCCAACAGGTTAACATGTTTCTCAAGGCAACAACACCTGGGATTTTACTGAATGAGTGGAAAATCTTCCACGTTTATGGTTATTTTAGTTTTGCAATAAGACATGACGAAAAGGCTTTTTGTTACTAGTACTTATATCTAAGTACTTATAAGAAGAATATAGGGCACGAGTTACTCTCCAGTTATCACTAATGAAAAAGGGATTGAATAAGATGAGTTCTCCTCAGTGCACTTCTTTTTAAATATGTATAATATGTATTATACGAACAATGACATAGAAAAGAGACATAGTGAAGGATCACATCTACTAAATGTTTTATACCATATTCAGAAATTCTTTCTCGGTTCTATTTAAAAAAAATCTATGATTAAAGACATGTTTAAACTGTATGCAAAGTGTCTAGTTAGTTTTCTTCAACACGGGTCACCTGAGCAAACAATACAACATGCACTGTGGACCCGGCTAGTTTTCTTTCTTTCAACTGGGAAACATATCCAATTGTTGACTGTTCAACAAATTGCTATAATTCTGATTCTTCAAATAAAACTAGACTCCTCAAGCCACTGTAAATATATTCAATATCAATATATAACATAAGCTTCTATATGTAGCTTTGCTAAACATACTAAAACTGTATTTTATTTCAAATACACTTTAAGCAATTAGGATGAACTACAGAAGTATTCAGGCCTATTACAGTCTGTCTTCTAAACACACAACAAAATCATACAAAGTAAAAAGGAATGGAGATAATCTGCAGCCGTTTGTGAAAATAACTTTAGAATCTTTTCAAGAGTACATAAAAAGTGTTATTTTTAGGAATTAAAAGGGCAATATAGAATATTGTTGTTTCTTGTAACATAAATAAAATATAAACGATGAGCACAATGAGACAAACAACAGCCCTGATGTCAACTCAAAGACATACTGCTGGTATAACTAAGTGATTAGTTTACAAGAAAAGACTGAGACTGTGTTTTAGTGGCTCCTCTCCTTGATCTACATGAGGCTTGTTCAGGAACCCAGTGACGTCCAGTTTAAAGGAAACAGTCCGAAAACATTAGTTGTGTTTCACTCAAGGCTGAGTCAATATGCAATCAATACAAAGACAAGATTGATGAAAACTAATAGACTTGCATGAAGAATGGAGAGACATTGTTGTTGTACACATGTCAGGCCAACGCTCACCGGAAACTGCTTGCGCTTCCGTCCCAGCTTGCCGACTTTGCAAGAGGCACTACTTTTAGTCGACTTCTCCTCCACCATCAGGTCCATGTCCAGTATTGTGCTCTCACCCTGTGAAGAGGAAGATAAATGTCAAGTTTGCTGCATGAGCCATGAACACATGAAAGACGCACTGCATCTTTCCAAGTGATAATGTCTCCATTTGCACAGAGAGTAAGGTGAGTGGTTGTTTCAGTGGGACCAGCAATGCAGCGGGAGTAACTCGAGATCTGCAGGATACACTTAAAATTACCAATCAGTGAGACACTTGAATGTTGCAGACGAGTGCAGCCGGTCCTCGAGTGTTTTTTGGGTGAGTGGACAATGAGACAGATAGAAATTGAATGACACGTCCCTTTGAACCGGGCTGAAGTGAAAGCTCTGCGGACGCAGCTCTGACCTTCCACAGACAATCCCCCTCTTGACACCGCTACAAAGACGCTGACCGGCCCCCACCTTCTCCCGCGGCAATTTCCCTTTGATTAATATAACTGTCTTCTCCCATGAACAAAGAGGCACGTCGGCCACCAGCAAGTACCCCTGGGGTTGATGAGAGAAAAGATGATCCTAATGTAGATGCTTTGAGTTTCAATATTGACTGAATAGGACCACCAGCACCAGGTCTGAATGCAAATGAGACGGCAAGGCTGTTCCTGACAGCTGCGGTGGGGGGGGGGGGGGGGTGAAGGGGGGGGGGTGGGTGGAGGGCCGGGTCCTTATTAAATTCCTCCAGTATTGAATGTGAGATTCCCGTGAAGATAAATGGGCTCTGGGCTCCGCAAGTAACTCTGCGATCACCTCCCCTCTGGTGGCATGTTGTTTGGTACATTTATTTTCAGCTCGGAGGTGGTGGTGTGGTGCAACCTGAGCAAACATTACTACATGACGTTGTCTTTATGTGACGAGGACAATTTATTACAATTTACTGTCGGTGTAAGGTGTAAGGAAAACATATTCCAGAATTAAGGTAGAGAGGAAGCACATGTGTTGGTAAATGTCCATCCTTATATTGAAACCACGTTAGATGATGCACAATAGATGGACTTAATTATTTAACTATCTGCCTAATTGAGCTGCTGCCAATTTGGCTTATCTTTTCTTAATTGAGGCAAACACGTTTTAAAATGTAAAATCGTATAGACACTGAGCAAAAATGTCCGTTTAGCAGCATATGTATTCTGGCTTGTTTTGTTTAAAGTAGAACTCATTCTCAGGCCAATAAGTGATTTGATTGTTGAAATTTTAGCTGATGATTAAAGATATTCTGGACCCTGAAGAACAGCAGTTAAGACCAGAGGGTTTATTTAGTATTAATGATTCTCATCAGCGATCATTAAGTTAAGTTTTCTCTTCTCTGTCTGGGCAATTTATTATCTTATTCGCGTTCATCTCAAAAACGCTGCCAAAGCCCACCCTCCTATTTTAAATCCAACTAGATTATATCAAAACCACACATCTGATTTAAACACTCATTAGCGTATTTGGCAAAGGACATACATAATGATGCCTCCTTTATATGAAGTGCTGAAGTAAAGGTTGAAAGACACATCGAGCAAGATTTTGTTGTTGATTCCAAAGCAGATCCAGATTTAATAAGATACATTAAATATGTTGTACTTTTACTTGCCAAGCAGAAGGCGTTGCAATTACACTGTTTATCAAGCAACGTATTGCTTAAAATGTAAAGATATGCCGCAGCCACCTCGGTATATTATACAATATCCCTAAAAGAGTCCAAAAATAGAAATATTGAAGCTCCAATTGTGCCATGGATAAAGATTTTGGGATTATACTGCCGTCTTTAATCCAGCAGATTCTGACCTGATCGAATCCTGACAGGATAAAAGCAAGGTAATACTTTAGGATGATGTTTGGAAAACACAACAAAAGCAAACACAAAATGTCATAAAAAGATGTTTTTAAAGCGATGGTTATTAAATAACATAAAGGGCAAAGGCGTTAATAAAATATAGGCAGTAATTCCGAAAGGTCAGGCCATGGCCTGAGAGTTTGCTGTGCAAATAGAATAGATCCATCAATAACTAGTGTCCTGTGGGGTGGGGGGGGGGAACTAATTTACATCAAAAATTAAAGCTATTAGTGTAAGTGATGCTTTGATTAATGGCATGGGGATTATAATTGATGAAAATGGCTTCAAAAACTGGGGGGAAATGTATTCAACAATGAATTTACATTGGTTATGGTTCCAAAAGGTTGTTTTAAATGTAGATATCAATCCTCGGGAGAGTGTTTTTTGCAGATGGTTCCAGCTCATTGTGCGAGCGCTAATAGAGTGCCTGGTGCTTTAGCTTTTCCTTACCAGGGCTGCAGAATTTGCATAGATAATAGCAGGTTTTGAGAGCAGCCTGGTGTGCAGCCTCATTTGGGAACCACTTACATGGATGACACAATTCAGTGGTGCCTGGCTATCTCTGCAGAAACAGCCCACTGTGCTCTCACACACACACACAGACACACACACACACATATATATACACACACGCGCCATTTTCACTCATAGGTTCACCCTAATGTTTTCTTAGGGAATAAAAAAAATTCCTAAATATGATTTGCCTGGATTGAACCCGACCACATTCTCAATATATCTGCACTATTTCAGTCTGGGTAGACAGTTATTTAAGGCGATGTCTGTTGCCAGGCAACAGGACGAGGGGCAGTACTGTGTAATGGGAACATAGAGGAAGAGGACAGATTCCCCCCAGTAAAAGAGCTGTGGAGCCATTCCATTTCCAATCCAACCTACGGCAGCCAACGCCCACGTCACCAACCACCATTACACCAGCAGAATGTCACATAATACAGCTGCGCCTCTCAGCAGCCTCCACATCGCTGCTGCCGCCGAGGTGATGCTGCTGCAGCTGTAATTATGAGGCCGTCTGCATCGCGAAAGGTGACACGGCACTTCAGACGCTGTCAGATTCCCCGGTGAAAATCAAACATTTGCTCAATAAACAGAAGCAACCAACGTGAGACCGAGTCCACTCCAGTAAGCCATTGAACTGCAGAGACAAGTGAGGCATTAGCCTGACCGAAAGATTAACTCCCATTCGTGAAACTGCTGAATGATTGTAATTGGGTTTAGCCTGAAGTGGCTAAACAAACCCTAAACCACATTCCTATCATTTGAAACCTAATAAACCCATGTAGGAACAGTGATTGAACTAGAAATACTGTAATTTGACCTGTGGTCCCCCTTCAGACATGCATATACTTGCCCACATACTCCTTGCACATTTTCTAATGACAATAATGACAGGCACACTGTTCTACATCATCACCAGGTGACACTCGGAGTCAGTAAAACAGTGATTACGCTATCAAGGTAAGAAATTCTTTTAAAAAAAATCTCAGTTTGCAGCACATGATTACTGACACTCAATCCTGCCAATTGCAACTATTATTGTTAGCAACTTGGGGTAAATGACTTGCCTATAGACACATATAAAGACAGGGATGGAACTCGAACCAGAGTCAGAGGAGTTTCAATCCCACGAATTTCAGAGAGGCATGTTTCTTACCATTCTGTTTCCAGGTGAATCAGTGAAGTCTGAGCCTTTGAATGCAGTGGCGTTGGTGTTGGTGACAGTGTTGGACGGCATCTTTGAGGAACTTGTGGAGCTTATGAGGTGATGACTTATAATGGGATGGAGTTGATGTGGCACGTTTCCGGTGAAAATAGAGTCAAAAGGCGGGGGAGGGGGGGAGGGGTAAAGAAATGAGTGATGATCCCTCTTCTCTCAGCTCTCCTGGAAGACAAAAAAAAAACAAACAAGCGATCAGATCCCTCGGACATAACAGTTAAGGTTTTAATTGGCGCTCTAACGAGGGGGCCGTCCTCCCGCATGCAGGACTGAGTAGCCTCGCGCATTCTGCACCGTGCAGCGTCACCTCTGACACACTATGTGCATATTTCCTCAAATCGTCTTGGTTTTCTCTGAGCATCAGCTTTCTCTTTGTCGACTGCACGTTCTGTGGCTATAGGACCCGCGGAGGCTTCTATAGATACAGTATGGCTACTATAGCCTGCAGGCCTTTTTACGCCACATGGATGTACAGTGAGATTGTGAAGCAGCCGACACGAAATGGGCGCGATGGTGCGCGTAATTACGCAAATAGTGCGGCGTGGGTTGACATAGTACGCACATGTCTTCTGTTAATGCATTAATATTTAATTTTGACCTTTTATCGTCTGGGTTAAAGTTGCTTCAGCGGGTCTGCCATTCGCCAACAGCCGAGACACACTGTTGCACTCGGGGAAATGTAAAAAGAAAAAAATCCTAATCGCATGTTTTTAATTCCCTCCTATTTGTTAAGTTAAAGGTTCATGACAGTCGGTTGAGATGCTTGAAAGGATTCATTATGCAGCCTGGATTGAGTCCTGCCCCATAATTGCAGGCAACATCCAGACTGTTTTAGCTTGAGAAAATAATTTATTATAAGGCCACACAGGCGCTCGGTGTCACCGCGTCTCTCCACGCGTATCAGTCCACAATCAGGTCACACGCGCTCATTACTCCCGTCGGATGACACGATTGCAGCGGCTCCGCGTTGAAATTGCAAAGTTTCAGACGTCTTTTGCAGCAGGGGAAGTCTGCAAATATGACCCTGGGGACCGTGGCTTTTTTTTTTTTTTTTGTCTTTTACAGGCCACGGCTACTGAGGGATAAATCCCCGTTATTTCTCTTTAATGGGGGCCAGTTGTTTTAAGGAGCCGCGACGCCGCCGCTCCGGTGCAGCTCATTCCGGTCAAGTTCACATCTCTACGTCCAAACAGCACATCTGCACACACACACACTCACACAAAAATCAACCCCCTTAAATCGCTATTTCCCCATTTCCATCGAGCGCCTTCCGCTCTCTGGGTTTTCGCGTCTTTTTCTTTTTTTTTTTTTTTTCTCGATAAAGGTTACCCTTCCTGCGCGCTTTACCAGTGCCGGGTTAAACGGATTTTAAATACGCGGATCGCCGTGTGATCGTTACCCGATTTAAAAAAAATAATAATAATTTCCCACACCCTCCCCAGGCCTGACCCTTTTTTTTTTGTCTTGCTTGCTCCCGGAGCCTCCTTCCTCTTCTCTCCCCGTCCTCCACCTCCCCAGCCGGCCAGCTCTCTTCCAGATGCGCCGCTCGGTTCTCACTGCAGGGGCCTGCAGAGCGGCCGGGCTGCGCGCTGCCACCGGGTCCTAAACACAGCCGGATCAATACGCTCCATCCACAACACACTGGAAGGGGGGGGGGTTACCTTTAACCTACTGTCCAGACATTTCTCAGAACACGTTCTCTGTTTCCGATTTCACCGATTTTATTTCAAAACGTCTCTTTTTAAAGGAATCCGGTTTGATTTTGCAAGGTGTGGCATCGGTTTGAAGCAGGGGAGTCAAACATGAGGTCCCCGGGCCAAAACCGGGCCGCCACAGCGTCCAATCCGGTGAGGATAACAGACTTTATTGATCCATATGGAAAAAAATCCTGAAAAATAAAAGAAATAAGCCATCCTATTTCTAAGGACCCATTCCGATCTTAACATGCATTTCGGGTGATCCCATCACAAGTGGTGAGCCCCAAAGAGAAGTGTGAACAGGCACCAAAGTGCTTTCACTCAAACCACTTCCCGTGGTGGTCATGGCACACATCTGATCACAAAGGCTTCGCTGTGTTTTCAGATAATTCTTTGGGCTACTTCTTGGTTCATAAGCACTTTTTTTAATTCTTGATTTCCTTGTAACATTAAAAATGTCAGCGCTCTGTCCATCTATTAACGAGGTACATGTTACTGCATGTAGCTATCAAGATTTCTTGAACCAAAAACAACACACAATGACCTCTCTTATAAGTAAAATGACTTATTCTTATGGGTGCAAGTAACTCCTTAATCACAGTAACCACTAGGAACAATTCCATGCTCAGTTTCTCAAATAATGTGGCACAGATGTTCATTAAACACTGCTCGGGCCTGATTGGTTTGGTGTGACCTTAGGGCAACAATAAGCACTAAAAGCTCATTTTCACCACTGCCCCTGAGAGAGTCTGTGCATGCCACTACATGGCAAAGTGCCATACCGCCATGTTAGCGAAGCATGACCAGACCCAGTGAGCCCAGGGGCTCCCGAGACGTGCATGTAACCCACACATCTTTTATGTGCAAGGCCTGGTCACACATTAGTAGACGTCCAGATATCGTTGTTTCATGCTGAATAAAATCACCAGGACTTTTTAACAGTGGCATACCAACTACATTTTGCGCGACGATTCACGCAACATTGAAAACACACACATACATTTCGGATAATCAATATTTATATAAAAGATGAGTATTTGTATGATATCAACATGTGTCAAATTGTTCTGAATGCATGTGGTAAAAGTTTACAGGATATCTGCAATACTCTTTTAATAGTATTCTTATTATTCAATCTCTTGTCATGTCAGTTGGTGTCAACATTTTTGTCACAATATATTTTAAGTTGACTTTATAAAATCAAAGGATCAGATTAATTTGTCATATATTGTAATTTGCCTTATAATACGTTTTTATACCCAAATTCTCTTGTATGTTGTGCATAAAAAGACATGCAGCTATTTAATTCCGTTTTGTGGCTTTCTATTGAATAGTGCATACATTTTCATGGATAAAACTACAAAGTAATGTCAAGTGATGGCATAATGCACACAGGAACCTGAGGAGACTTCCTATTTTTAATTTGCTTCATTTATGGGCCCCCTGGTGGCGGAGGGGGCCGAAAGCAGCCGTGTAATTAGTTGATGCCTGGAGCCAGCTTTAAGGGCCTGGCACAGTGAAACATGTGTACTTCATTCTTATTTCTTTGGATACTCACAGTGTATGTTTACTTCCTGGCATTGATGTATGCTCCTTTTTCCAAATGTATACACCATTTCAGTCGTCCATGGTCTCCACTCGTAGGTTTTGTGCATGAGCAGATGTCTCAGTACATATTGTAAAGATTTTCACGTTTGCACTTTCCTCTGCTCAATTGTTAATGCAAAGCACTCCGTCCTTATGTATGTGTTACATTTAGACAAGTGTGGCCTTGTCATTCTTGAGGTTTGTAGCTACATGTCTTGGTTTTCAATTTTCAAATCCTTGATTATTTCAGCAGCAAATTTCTTTTTATATTTTCACAGTTGGAGGCACTGGCATTTCTTACTGGTTTACAGTACTGCCGTAAGCCTTTGAAGTGCAGGTTTCCTGCAGAACTCAGAAACATATGTCGGGAGGCCGTTGTTTTGTTCACAAACAATCAAAACGAGGGGCATTTACTCCGACGGAGTTGGCTGAACGTTCAAACTCATAAAGCCTTTCAATGTGAATCAAGAGGATGCATTTAAATCAAACCTTTTACAGAACATCAATAATCAAAGTGCTGTCAAAGTCTCCTCTCCCAATTTTGTTTGTGTCCTTTGAACAGTTAGAATTCAGCAATATGTTGGTTCCATTTGCGTTAGTAAAATTCACTAAGAAACAAAACCGACATCAAATAAAACGAACATGTAATTATGCCAATCCTGAACAAAATGTCATATTTTGTCACTCAAACTCAAACAAGGCAGAACTTGGTGACTTATTTGTCTTATGAGTCGTATTGGAGGCATTGCAGTGTTGGTTTTGTCCAGGTACTTTAGTTTCCTCCCACGGTCCAAAAACCTGTATTTGGGGTCAATTGGTGCTTCTGAACTATGCATTGGTGTGAAGGTGACTGTTGCTTTTTGTCTTCCTCTTTTTGTTTCGAAATCTTGTTCATCATCTGTGTACGCTGCTGTTTCGTCCAAATGCACTCCATTAAGTACGTATCGTGATTGAAATCTGTGCATGAATAAAAATGAACTCTTGACTTATTTGGTCAGTTCCCGCAGGCTCCACATCCACATTTCATTTCCTGGCGAGCAGCTAAAACAAGCGATCAGATCTCTTATCGTCTTCACTCTACGAACACCCACGGCAGCTATAAACAGCATCTATCCCGTGCGCGCCCGCTAGACGGAGACACCATGACGCGACTGTTTCAAGCTGCCAGATGCAGGAAAGGCAAAAGGCTCACAGTACAAATCCCCGTGGAGCAGGTTGAAGGCTTTTTAGGGGGCATGGGAGGAGAGAGGAAATGTGTGCGCAGCAGGCGGATGTGGTTCACTGGTCTGGAAGCAGATCCTCTTTCTCATGGAGTCAGTGGCACTCAGTGGTTCATCTGAGGACAGGAGCAGCGAGACAATGCCACATGACCCACAAGACAGGACCTGCATGCTATTGGCTGGTTACAGACTGGCTGTTTATTCCTGGAATCCCACAGAGGCGGGACGCTGATAGGTCACAGTGCCTCGACCCCACGTCACCTGCACAGTCATTATCTGGACTTGCAGTACCAGGGGGAGAGACCTGACAGGCGCTTTAGGTTTTATAGCCTTGTTGCTGGTGGGGCGTTTTGTTGCCTTTTGTTCTGTGTGGAAAAAGCTGAAGAAGAATCCTGCAGAGGCAGACAATATGCTGCAATCTGAACTCAAAGGCGAATCTGAAGCACCTGAACTGCAACATGGCTGATTGTTAGAGTTAGAGACATTTGCATGTGTATTAAGGTAATGTACCTCAGTGAATGAAGGAACAATATTTTCATTATGCAAAGTCAGGGGGGTGGGGGGGGGATTCAGACCGGTTTGTGCAAATAAACTGTAAGCAGACTTTTATGATTAAATATTCAACCATAAATCTTATTTACGTCATACATTATTTAGAAAAACATGCTACTGCTCTGCAGCTTTACATGACTGATGTATTGCTTAATGTTTTGTCTGAACGTCTCCATGAGTTGTTTTTCTCAGCTTTTCCCTCATGTTTTACCCCCACGTGGTTTGTTGTGTTCAGGGTGTTGTCACATCGAGTTGAGATTAGTGTTTGTTCATGATTTATGGCTCGTGTATTTGTTTTTGCCCAAGCATGTTTTCATGACGTCCACGTCTTCACGTTCCAAGTTTGTGGTGTTATTGCTCCGCCCTTCTGGTGTCTCATCATGATTACCCTCCATCGAAGTAAAACATGCTTCACTGACTCAAAACTCCCCACTGCATGAGCTTATCAACATAATCTACTGCAAATTATTGTAATCGTGAATTTTCTTGTCAATTTTGAAAACGTTCCCAGTGTGTTTGTTGGTTTATGTTGTTTAGTATAGTGTGTAATTTTTTGTGTTAACAATCCATATTTAACATTTTTAATAGGGAAACATTACAAACATATTTATTATTCTTTAATTTCTTTTCATATTTCTGTGCAATATGGGACTATTATCTTACACGTTGGTCTTGCAAGCTGTTTTACTTGAATCGTAGGAATATTTTGGTATCACCAGGCAATTATTCGGAGTGATTTCTTCTCATTTTTAGGGTCCGAGCCCGAGGAAGTAATTTTCATTTTACTACTCCTTTAAAGGCAAAACTGCTACATGTTTGACAGCATAAACATGCTCAAACCTTTGTGAAAAGTTGCACCTATATGTCCGGCAGGTTTCAGTCATGTGCAACATGTTGCATCACATAATACATAAAAGATGGAGACACACACATGGTATGCACAGTTTAAGTCATATTTTAAATCTTTTCAATATATCTCACATTTGATTTTATTTACAAAAGACAGTTGCTTTGTGACATAAAACTATGTTTTTTTTTTTGTAAAATCAACATGAGAAAACAAATGTGTACTGGTAGCGTATAGAACACGTACATAGATAAATAACACCAGGGGAGCGGCGTCGCCGAGGTCGCCCTCTTTGCACATTGTCTCTGCAAATAATAATAAAGGATCACAATTTATGCACTTCTGTGATAAATCTGTATTACCCCAAGTTTAGTCTGACAGTGTACACATACAGTATTGCCTCCGCGTTGGTTTAAATGACATCAGTGACCGTCTATCAGTAGATCTGGAATGTGTGTTCTAGTCTTAATCGTCTATTCAAATGTTTTTCCAGTCGACTCCAGCAGCAGCAGAAATCCTTAAGCATGAACATCTTTAGGCATTTTGTGAATAAACTATGGGAAACAACATACTAACGCAGATATACGTAGATCTATACCTGTAAATCGTATGACACACAATGTCTGCAAACAGTTTGGCACAAATGTAAAGGCTGAGCATAAGTTTCCCGCAGAACACGTTAAATAAATAAATTAAATCTCTACAAAGTCACAGACTAAAAAATCTGACATAAAGGCTGACAGATCGTCTTATTTGCTGAATAGTTACTTCTTTCTCCTTCTTTTTTTTTTTTTTTTTTTTTTACAGCATTTTACAAAACAGCTACAGGCACAAAATTAAAGAACACAAAGTTTTGCATGGTCAAAATGAAGGGGAAGACAGTTAAAAAAAAATCATCTCTTCATTTGGATGGTTTCTGGACTTTTGCAGTTCATTAAAGTTTCTTATAGCAGTGGTTTTAAATGATGGTACCTGCTATATAAACATTAACATTTGGGCGACTATGCAAGTGTGCAAGTGAATCTGCATTTTTGACAAACTCATTACATTGACAATACTTCACTACTACAGTATACCGTAATAATAATACTAATACTAATAATAATAATAACAATAATAATAACAATAATAATAATAACAACACGGATCCAAACTGAATGAAAACATCACATTTAGAACGACAATAACAGAGGAGACTCTTGTTCTTTTTACTGACACAGTGAAACAGGTTGTTGACACCTTATAAGTAGCTTATAGGACAGGCTTAATGTACAAATCTCTTGTGGAAATAAAAGGCTGTCTGGAGATCAGCTGGATCAGATTCAGTGCTTTCCTTTGAGAACGCCACGTGAGACTGTTAAAACCGCTGCCGCACCTTTATCCCACTGCATTTTCATAGTTTCTGATTGAGATGAACCCTGAAGGGAAAAACAAAACCAAAACCGAAGACTTGATTGTAAAGGGAACTTAAACCTGATCTGCCTGCGACTCGGTGCTAACAGCTACCTCGGTAACGGACTCCACTTCCGCCGCATAAGACACAAATTCACACACGGACAAACTATATCCAAGGACATGCTCCACTGAATAGCCTCCTCCTTGCTATAATCACTTGCTGTTTTTGTTTTTCCATTAAATACCATTGGAATATAAAAAAAAAGGGAGACAAATTGACTGGTCACGTGATAATTGTTGTATAACAGTGTTACACTGGAGATAAACTTTGTGATTTTCAATTATCAGTGATTTTTAACCTTCTCGTCCGTGGTAAATGGATCGCCACATTTCACCTACAGTTGCTCTCTCAGTCCCTGAGCGCCTACCTTCATTGCACACACATTTTCAGTATTTTCATGAACTAAATAAAGCTATCAAAGTATTTTTCTACTTGCTGACCAAGACCTCACATCCTCACACACGGTTTTGTGACTTGCGAGTAAAACACAGCTTCTAATTCCTCACCACTACACCCCGAGGCGCTTCCCTACACTCGAAACAAGAAATATTGAGACGACCAGCTTGTCAGTGTCAGTCGGAAGGAGGCACCGTGCTGCGTTGAGCATCGCTTTGCCCTTTACGGTGGATCAGCGAAGCTTTAAACTGGGAGTGAACCACCAGGCCACGCTCGTCGGGGAGTTTGCAGTAGCCCCTTGGATTCTTACCGCACAGCCCTCCTTTTTTTTTTTTTGCAAGGGTGGCTCACTGAGAGCACATTTAGCAGCAGAATAAAGTCTAAGTGACTGTATTCACATGCACACAATATTCTGGAGAGCAGATCTGACATGGACACCAAAAAAACCCCAACCATATTGCAATAACATTCCGGGGACTCCTGTTAATAGCTCCAACCATTATTTTCATTACTTGACTACTTGTTTAGGTAAAATACCATTATAGTATCTCTTCCTCAGATTAAAAAAAAATGAAGCTGCTCTTTGATATAAGCCAACAGACTGATGCTCAGTTTAGCACAAAGACTCGAGGCAGCAGGGAAACAACCAGCCTGTTTATAGCGCCTTGCTTTATTCTGCTCTTAACATGAAGTGGCCATCAATTGAAGTAAATTAATATTTTGTTGAGGTGTTTGTTTCTGGCATCTGTTTTTATATGACACATCACTGCACGCCTCTCGGGCTGCACAGTGGTTTAGTGGTTTGCACTCTTGCTTTATAGAAAGTTGAAGCTTTCGAATCCAAGCCTTTCTGTGCGGAGTCCTCGTGTCGTCCCTGTGCACGCACAGCTTTTTTCGAGGGACATGAGTTTTCTCCCACAGTGCACAAACAAAACCATTTGAGGTTTATTGGTGGCCTCAACGTGTGTGAATGTGTCTCTGTGGCACCATGTTGGATAAAGCTGTATCGAAAATAATGGAGGATTTGTTGTCTGTCACATGGAGAATTAGCAGCAAACACAGATGATAGTGAACTTCATTCAGTCTCATCTGATTGCATGGGCTCCCAATGGTGGTAACAAGACTCAGAAAAATCCCCTTTTTATCATCTGACAGCCGTTTCACCGGCTTCCACTCTATATGCTACATTAAGCCTCTCAATTCTGTCTTGATCTTTTCATACAAATCCTGGCAAGAAAATGGAAAAATGTATTTCCCCAAATATCCCTTAATGTGAAACTACTCTATTCCGCTCGGCCGAGAGCATACCGTGGGTATTGCAAATTTCAGCTCCAGAATATAAATGTGCAGGTGAACACACTGAGGCAGGACACTTCCTCTCAATCGTCAGAAACCCACAAAGAGCTGGCACAGCGTGGTACAGTACCTAAATCCAGACATGAGTGCAACGTCATGCAAAAACAATAATAATTTAAAAAAACAAAAAAAAACCCAACCTAAAACCAGAACAAAACCCAAGAAACGCTAGCGCTAATCATAGAAAAAGTGGTGACAGGGGGACACGTGGTGACGGAGAGGCCTCCTCCATGTCGGGAGTCATGTGTTTACAGTATTTTATATACAGGACAATCTGCTGCAATGGAACGGTTGGGAGAGAAAGCACAGCAAGCCATTCCTTAGCAGTCATGAGGGAAATCATTGGATAATTACAGCAGTTTTTGTTTACAGGACGACATACACACTTGCTAATTAGACACATCTTGCTACCTGCAAGGTGTGAAGACATGTTTTTTTTTTCTTTTCTTCACATAGTGAAATCCTGTTAGATTACAGCATGCATTACTCTACGTGCTAATGCCAGGGGGCTCTCGTTGTTGTTGTTGTTGTTGTTGTTGTTACTGATTCTTCCCAGGTGACGACTGTATGTCCTTACAGGATAGGATGGTGTTCTCGTTCCTTCAGTGCTTCAATACTCTCACTGTGCCTGGATACACAAATGGAAGAGCATGCTTAGTGCTGCCAGCAGTCTAAAAATTCGGGATAAACTAGGGAGGAAATAAAGAAGTGACTCAGTGGCAATGTGCCATGTTGTATTTCGGATGAAGCGTGGCAGCAGTAGCTCATTAGAGGCAACAAAGTATATTGTTATCTAATTAAGGTGCCGTGCAAATATTTAGCCGCAGACAACTCTTTAAATACAACAAACAAAGTAACATGGAGGGTTGTTTTTTTTTTAGCACCAACTGTAGTTTCTCTATATGCAGAATGTCCCTTGTAGGCAAGGAAGCTAGTTTCTCTTTAATTGTTATGGAAGTCAGAATGGCAGTTTTAGCAATAATTAAACTTTTTAAATTGATGATTGAACGATCTCATCATCCCAGACACTACACTAGAATCACACAGAAGTATTTTGTTATGTTGAGATAAAAAAAAAAAAAACGTATTTTCATCAGATTGTGGCATAATCAAACTATTAAGGAAACACCATCATTTGGTTACACATAGGATCACTGTACAAACAGTGTTGTACGTTTATTATCTTATTACTTAATTATCGCAATGTGCGATGAAAAGATATGGTTATAAGCTCTAATGTACCAAGAAATAACATTTAATTATTGTATCACTTCCTGCTCAGGACTCCAGTATTATCATACATGTATGGTATGATATAATATTAATTAATTACAATTCCTACTTTTTGTTCTTCACTCTGCTTCAGCTGAAAAGAAATTGTGATAAGATAGAGAAGTATATATTTTTTGGGCCGCATACTCTGTACCGCATGACTATATAGGGTGGATTTGAAGGAAGCTACTGTATCGTCAAACGTCAGCTCACCTCTGTCTCCTCCGTTCCTCATGTTGGTCTCTTCTTCGTCTCCCCCGTCATCTACTGTGAAGACAAAAACCCAAAGTTTCAGCATAAATATGTGAAATCCAGACACGTCCGTTAAAAGTCACACAATTCTCCAAAAAGGTGGTAAAAACAAACCTGAGTGGAGCTCTTTCACCAGAGATGACATGGTGTTTGTGATTGAGTCAGCGGCAACTAAAAGATCATTCCGAAGATTTCTAGGTACACCTGGGAAGCAAAGACATCGTCCAGATTTAGACCATGTTTACAGGTACCCTGGCTTTTTTTTTTTTTTTTTTTTGTATTTTCCCCTCTACATTAAAAAATAAAATCTTCATTTACATAAATCTTTCATTTGCATATACACCTGGTTCAAAGCTGCTATGAGCATGCCAGACTTGTAGGGGGCAGTGTAATGAGAAACATGAAGCCATGATAGCCAATCAGGCTCCTGGAAAAAAAACATGACGTCATGAATTGTGACGTAAATATCGGCCTACCCCCAAGTCCATCCTCCACATTTTTTACAGTATTACCAAAAGGTCATTTAAAAAAATGTTGCAAACATCGATTTCTACTAACTTTATTACTACATAATGAATACTCTTTGCGTGTTCGGCCAGACCGGGGGGGGTTTCAAGCACCCACTCTGTGGTGAACTCAAGGAAAAAAAAAAAACACAAAAAAAGCGACACAAACTAAAAGTGCCATCTCATTACATGCGCCTGCAATTCAGCACACTTTATACAGGATGTTATTACATTTTAAAAACCTTCGTACAGCAGTGTGGTTGACAGCATGCTGTCTCTCTCCACTGAAATGAGGCGACATCTGCTATGACGTACTTAAAGATGCAAGAACAACGTTGTCTTGTATATGATCTATGCACGCAGCTGGTGCCTTTCGGGAAGTAAACAGATAAAGTAAAGCAAGATCTGAGTTGCTGTTTTAGTAGGATTGTGCACAAGGAAAAAGCTGAGTCGAGAACAGAGAACGTGGATGCAGTGCTGGAGCCACTTTTATAACGCGTCAAATTTTCAGCTCATTGGTTCACACTGGTTGAGAGTATTGGGGCCTCACAGCAGAGCTCAGACTTCGCAGTGTCGAGAGACAGCGACTACAGATTTAAAGTGACGACCACAGATTTGGCCATGATTACCCACCTTCGGTCTGAGACAGCCAACATTTCAAGTACACATATTATTATTATTATTATTATTACTCACCCTGAGCGAAGGCCTCCAGCACATCCCCTCCCACCCCGGCCAGGCAGTCCTGCGGTGTGTGAGTCGGGGTGGACCCGGCAGAGGTGGAGCGTATGGGCATGGGCATAGAGCAGCCGGCACCGTGACTGGGAGAAGAATGAGGAGAGCCGCCAGACTGGGACAATGAGAAATTTAAAAACACATCATGGTTAAATATATCATCTGCATAAGAGCTGAACATTTATATTACGAAGATGTTGAAAATTCCCACTGATGAATTCAGTATATGAATAAATAAAACTATTATCCATTTGTGCAAGGAAAATGTGGGTGGTGTTTTAAAAAAAAAACAACTAACATTTTCATAAACTAAAACCTGAAACAATAGAACAAAAGAACATATTTTAAGTTTAGAAAGGTATAATTGGTTAAATGTACATAGGAAGTGTCTTATTCCTAGATATTGAAAAAAAAAACATTTTGTTTATATATTGATAAAAAACAAAATTGCTGCCTTTCTGAAAGTCTCTGGATGTGAGGAAAGCACTAATAATTATTTATTCATGCCAGTACTGTACAACAGATGTATGTCTAACATACATCTGCAAAATGTCCATATATTTAGAATTTTAGCAAACCAGATTAATCAAGATTTTTTTCTCGCGAGAGCAAAGTATGCAAATAACTCAGAATAATTAGTATGTGTGTTATTTATATCTGGATACTGGATAGACCTTCTTGTGCAAACTGTCAGAAGATCTTTGCCTTTGATGAGGAGGGAGAAAACAAAATATTCAGATCAACAAGCCAATTTCGAGGCAGCACCCCCCCAGCAATGCGGGTGCTGCTGTGCTATTACAGATTGCAGCTCTGTGAGGAGGTGACCTTTTCCTGTCTAAAGGTGACTTTTATTAAAGCAAACACAGACACAGGTGTGACTGAAAGAACTTAATCCTTAAAGGGAAAAAAAAACCTAAAAAACAATAGACTTTATGTGGGAAGGAAAAAAAAAAAAGAAGAATTCTAAGGTAATCCTATCCTGGCTGGCAATACATCGCCTCTCTATAGCGCACCTTTACTGCAATGAGGGGTTAATGAGAAGCATGTGTGGGCGTGCAAGTGAGGCCTGTGTAGAGTCAGGAGCTGTATGTCCTGGAGAAAGGATCACTGTGTGTCTCTGGGACTGGTGCAGGCCCAGGTTGATGGCTGCGAGCCAGGCAGCAGATGGCCAGCCAGACTGCAGTCACATTAGAAGGGAGGTTGTTAGCGCCGAAGAAGAAAGGAGCAGGTCTCTGACATTTGGAGTCGGAGCGACAAAGTTTTCTCAACTTGTTTGGTCGAAAAAAATCCGTTTTCAAGATAGTGTTTCGGTCTGTGGCTGTGTCCCTCGCAGCGAGCAGGGAAGTGGGGCAGCAGGCTGAACCAGCTCAGGTTGTTTAATCCTCTCATCTTTCCTAACTGACTTCTTTACATGTGCCATAGAAAAACCCCCTCACATCTCATCTGCACAAACGCTGGAGTACAGAAGCATTACACTAAGTGATGTGACTTACAGCCTGCTTCTGTTCCTCATCCTATCAGCCAGCAAAGGTGAGCAGGGAAAGAAAGAGCAAGGAGAGTGAGCAACAGAATTAAAGCAGTGAAAGAAGAAGGAAAAGATTTCTGCATGCAGCATGCCACACATTAAACATAACCTAGGATTATGTGAAGTGTGACGAATCAAAACCATTAAGTATAGTATCAAACAGGCCAACGGGCTTTATAAATAGATCTTTAGAACCAACAAAACTTTAAAGAAGAATAGCAGATTTAGGACATTTATTCGTCTGCGTTATCTTGGGATGATATTACTGCAGACTTAATGTTCAATTCTGAGATAAATAATTTGGAAGCAGGTGATAAGTTTTACCTTTAGCAGCCTCATGAGTCCCTCCAGCTGCACCATCAGCTCCCGTCTGCTCTCTTGCAAGGCCGACATGCGCCTCTCCAGTTCGTCCTTCCTGTGTCTGTGGAGGAAGGACAGGGACAATAAATTTGAGCTTGTATGCTTCAAGTTTCACTTTCAAAATCCCGCAGGAGAACAATCCAAAGTACTTTGCTCAAGTGGACACAATAATGTCTTCAGTTTATTCCTAAAGGAAGATTGTTTCCGGTAATTTTTGCATGTGGGATGTGGACTACCATTTAGGTCCAGAAATCCAAATAATTACAGCCATACAAACATTGTTATCTCACATATAAAGCACATTTTCACCAGTCTCAAAGCCCTTCACATTTGCACACATGCACACAGATGGTGATGACTGCCATGCATGGTGCAGAGGGTTCAGTGTCTTGCCTACAGACACTCTGACACATGGACAAGACCAGATGGGGGAATCAAACCACCAACCCTTGGATTGGGATTGAGCCATTTGTGTAAATTGCATCATCCTAAATTATAATAAGCTGCTTTTGGATAAAAGTGACAAACAACAGAAAACTTTGTTACATGTTTGTTCTTACCAAACTCAAACATTAATCGAAACAGCCAGAAAGCCTTTTTGAAAGCGTTTTATGGTGGAATAAAAAGGTTTCAGGTTCCAGGTTTCATTCCAGACATTTCTTTGTAGAATTTACTCCAATTTTACTGGCAGCACTGGCTTCCTCTAATTAGCCAAATACAGACATGGATAAACAGATGTAAAAGATGAATTAACAGAACTTGTTATGAAACGCATTTATTTGAAAAGGGATGTAAAAATAAAGAATTATTTTATAATCACACAGAAGCAGTAAATTATTATTTTTAGCACTATGTGCAGCAATAATATGCAATGGGCATCAATTCTCATGAATTTCTGTGATCAAGGTGTCAGTAAATGTCTCATTATGGATGAAAATGGTGAACAAAATTCGTGAATGTTTGAAAATGCATTGATTTTTGCATTTCAGATTTAACATGTGATGTGATATGAAGACAGGTGTTGTCCAGGATACAACACTAACAGCAAAACGCATGAGCAGATATGGAGAAAGTGTAATGATGAAGGTTGTTTTCAAAATTAAGTTTGTAATTGTTGGAAGAAAAAAAAGAAAGGTTACTTCAGTCTGGGTAAGTATCGCATGGTATGATTGGGGGCTTGTAGCATCCTCTGGTGTTCAAAGAATGTAACTGGATTTTGACAAAACCAGACGTAACTAAACCGTCAGTTTATCGTAGGTTTTTCCATACCTATGAGAAAGTTACAAATATCTAGAATTAGTAATACGCATAGAGATTTTGGGTCAGAGCAACTTTGATCATTGTGTGAGGCTCAAAAATTAAATTTTCACTATCAGATGATGGAGCACATATATTATAAGGAGGTTTATGACTGCTAATTTGATGAAAAGGACTGTTTATTTTAATCAAATGGCATCTATTAGGCTTTTCCCACCATAAATCACAATCAGTACTGCATTAATTCAGAGTGATTTCAGTTGACACCTGGTTCAAATGTACTTAAAATGACTTTAATCCAGCTATTACTGGGAAAAAGTTTATTTGTCAATTTTTGGAAATATGCTCACAGGCAGCAAAATATGGAGACGGAGCCCACCTGTGATCCACGAGGCATAAGACATTTAACATTTGACGAAGTCTGTTTGAAAGACTGTAATGAACAACCTGGTGTATTAAACCAAATTATGGCAGTGAGAGCATTTTACGTTACAGTAAAAAAAAACCAACAACTATTTATACTAATGCATCCATGTGGTTTCCTTAAACAACACCAGACTAATGACCACTGGCTGTCATTCATTAACTGATATTTCATGTGAGACAATAACAAACTCAAATGCTCGCCACAATCGCTGCCCTTCAACATTGCTTTTGATTCATTATTTAGGTCAGACCAGACAAATAAGGAGTCCTTCGGGGCAACAAGTGCCGCAACGCTTCCACTCAGCGTGAGTCGTTTCCAAGAACTCAACCCAAGGGTCTCGGTGTCCTGCCAGCATGACAAATGCCCGTGCTGCTGGTGGAGCTAATTCAAAAGCATCCTACTGAATCAGGAAGACATTATTTCCACTTGAAGAATGAGCTCCACTCACACATAAAACAGTCGCCCCGAAGTGGTTTTCTTGCTTGGTTTGTCTAAGTTAGGACTCCAGTCTGCCTTTGGTTTTTGTGTGGACGATGTGGAGTGACGGTACCTGAGGAGCCGCAGTTCAGTCAAGAGCGTGGGGTTCTGCTGGGCTTTTTCCGGTGTCGGCTGCGAGGCCTGTTCATGCTCCAAACGCAGCCGCTGGATCTCCTGCAAGATCTCCCTGAAAGTGGCATATAGTCACAGTGAACTGAGAGCTTCATCACTTATGATTTATCTTTAAATTCAACCTTTATTTATACAAGTGACCCACATGTTCTCATGTACAAGACAGTTGTGACCAACTCTTCTAATGTTCCGACTTCATGTTTCTGGATCTTGACAAATATGTATTTTCTTTGGAGTTTTAAGTCTCGTGTTGAGTCTGCTCTCCAGTAACTCTCCTCTCATTTCAGGTCCTCATTTCACTCTCCTGTCGTGTTTTCCTCTGCGTGCTCCCACACTCCATTGAGTCCATTATGTCTCGTTATTTCCCACTCTTCCATGTCAGAGACGCTTCTAGTAGCCGTTTGCTTTCAAAATCCAGCCTGGATCTTGATAGTGCTTGCTTGTTATTGTTTTGATCTTTTCTTTATACCGTCACTTGTCTGAATTGTTCATCCGGTGGACTGAACTTTGCCTATTTCTTGTCTCTGAAGTATATTTGCTAGACCCCTTTCCAAATCACGCTTGACGGGCCACTGTTGAGCGATGTTAGGGAGAAATGTGCAATTGTTACATAAAATGTGCCGCAAGAAATCAAAGTCCCACATTTGAAATCCTTCAAGTAAAAACACCAAATAAGGGTTGAATGCCCAAAGTCGTATCATACAGCATTTTAAGGCTCTATGCGCTCAGTTGTTTACACATTTAAACTTCAGTGAAATGCGTAACAAAAAAGTAGACTGCATTACAGATCCTACCTGTTTTTGTTCTCCAGCTCTGCGATAAGTTGCCTCTGCTGCTTATTAGCATCAAAGTTGAAACTCAGATCTGTTGGAGGACACTGTTGCTAAAAAAAAGAGTAGAAGGTCATTAAAAATGTTGGCAAAACAGTCACAAACAGCTACTTTCTGACCACAGTGAAAAGTAATGGCTCGCTGTTGGAAACACATTATGCTCCTGCATGAACATGGAAGTGTTTTAGTTTACTGCATCTCACTGCATAACAAACAACTGCCACAAAATCCAAATAAACCGATTTCTATACATTTTTAGGGCATACATTTAAATATTTTCTGAATCCACAGCAGAGCATGACATTTTGCCGAGATGCAGTCTGAAAGCACAGACTTTGTTTTCCCAAGGAGTCCCAGTTTGATTGATTTTGCAAAGCTAATGTTCAGGTTGAGTGCCCCCCCACCCCTCATTACACTGCTTGTGTTTTGTGTGTGAGTTTGTATCAAACATAAGAAGCAAGTAAGAACAAGCACAGTTTGAATGTAAGAAATTATTGTGTCTCTGTCCAAATGGGGCATCAGGAAAATGTTATGTTATCTGTTCCTTGCTGGCTTTCTTAAAGCTGCATAAGAGAGTTTCAACATTCCAGCGTATGCAAACCAAACTATTGCTGCAGCTGCTTCTTCACATTAAGAATCCAATAAGCATTGTGAAAAGGTCTAGTATTTATCGTTGTGGTTCGCACTGTTGATCATGAAAAATGCATCTGCAGAACACAGTCACAGTCATTTCCCGCCGTCCCGCTGTTTACTGGAAAAAAAGCTTCACTCCGTGCAGCGATGAGATCGCATCGCAGTCGCAATTATTTTTGACGGACTTCAATATTAAAAGAAAGTGATTTTGTTTGGCTGCAGAGAAAACAGAGACACCAGCTGGTGTATTTCTGATAACGTGACTGTTTGAGAAGTGTTTGCTGTGTTATTAAACCACTTTTTTTGTTTCTTGTCACGCAGAAGTCAACGAAATGACATGTTAACAATGAGAACTTCCATTCAAATGTTTTAACTCTCAGAAGCAGAAAAGTACCATACAGCAAAAACAACGGCAGAAATACAATAAATAAACACTGAAATGTGTTCAATTTACAAAGATACGCGTTATTTCCTTCAGAGTAAGATGTTTTAGTTTCCGCATGTTTTAATGGGTGCCCTACAAAGGGTTAAACAGCAGCTTTAACATTTAGGGTCCTCGAAAACCGTCGACTAACAATAACTTTCAAACACATCAGATCTGAAACGCAGGCCGACTGAAGCTCACCCATGCGGCGTCCGGTGAGATACTCACTGTGGAGTTGCCCGCCTCGGCTGCCAGGCGGGCAGCGTATCGGGCGATGAGGCGGTGCTCTTCATCTAACCGGCTGGGGCTCTCCAAGACACTGCCCAGAGTCAAAGACGGAGAGCGACGTCACACACACAGACATACAGCACGACCGACTCTCACGCCAAAAGCTCTTATGCAAGTAAAAAGAAGACAAAGTTTGCACAGTAAATGGGATTATATAACTATTCGCATGGAAATGAAAACTTTGTACGGGGCGACCTTTACATAGAACTTCCTGGCCTTGACTTTAGTGGTGATAGACACTGAGATGGTTAAGAGACAAAAGCAGCATGCCGGATGCATTTGTGCTCATTCTGTCCATTTCCTCACTGACTGGAAAAAGGGCACAAGATTGTTAATGATCATGGGCGTGGCACATGGCATGGACAGATGACAGGACATACGTTGTTTTTGCTCGGCAATGAGGAGTGAAGGAGAAGTAAAATGGCGTCGGGAGCGAGCTAACTGTAACCGGAGAGTGAATGACGATTAAGACCATTAAATCCAATCTGGTTTCAAGCCTGCTGCATCAACAACCACCGTGCTCACAGGCTCACCAAAAAAAAAAAAAAAAACACTGAACTGGTCGTTTCTATTAAAATCTTATCTGTATAGAAGCAAGATACCAAAGGCTGCTGCTGTGATGAGATAATTTTAGCTGGTTCAGCTCCTACCTCGAGGGTTTCAAGGGTCTTTTTTCTTCTTTTATTTCACCGATGATATCTTAAAATACTTTGTGGTGCGTTCAAGATAGCTTCACCTGACTTCACAAAACTAATTTTATCTACAAACATGCAAACCAAAATCACTGCACAGACATGGAAAAGCAGATGTTTGGCACTAAATATCAAGCAATATTCTCTATATTGGACTTTCTCCATACATTATTGCCTGAGCTTCAATCTAAAGCATGATCTGAATATTCGTCTTGGATTCTTCATTAGCACTCACTAAGTTTGGGCTGAATCTTTGGTTTTATCATCGTGGAGCTGCTGCTGTCTTTTGTTCTTCGGGGAGTTCCTCGCCACCACCTGATGGTCTGAGCCAGGATCCAGACGAAGAAGCTTGATCTGCTTAAAGCCTTCTCGAGCTGGCATCTTTCCCAGATGCTTTTGTGTCTGAAGCATTTTTGCACGAGCCCAAATCCTCGGACAGTTGCTACGTCTTAGCCAAATGCAGGAGGTCTGACTTTTGAACACTGCTGTCCAGTTTTCCAAAGTTTGAATGAGTGTTTCTCAAATGGCCTCATGCGACAACATTTTTGCACTCTTGTTATAACTATCGCCGACTTACATCACATTCAAGAGACAATTTAAACTCCAGATGACTGCGCAAATGACCCTTGGAGACATGATGAATTTCTCTCGTGCACAAATGAGTGTAAAATCATGAAAATCACAAATTTGCACAATCATCCACCCCAATTATTCCATATTAGGCAACATGAGCTCCCAGACTTGTCAGGAAGTGTTCAAACAGAGAAATGGCATCAAAGACAAAGGAGATCTACCAGCTCAGAGATAGAGGTTCTGCTAACAGAGACCAAAAAAGGATAAAAGACAGTTTTTGGCAGCGTCAGAACTCACAAAATCAAAGCAGTGGGGAAAAAAATAACGAACGCTGATGACGCCGTGTCGCCTGAGACACACTGTTACAGAACTGAAGAACTGATGTTGTGGTATATTCCAAAAGCATCAATCTTCCTCATTTCCGTCTGTCTTTCAGCTGGTCTTTTCAGTCCCTTGCTTTGTAACAGAAAATAACAACAAATACACATTTTGTGAGAAGCTACAGTAAACTGACTGTAATGCGACTCCAACATCAGTTCATGATCGTTGAAGATGAAACATTTGAGAATATTGGTAAATGCTGCATTTCTCCTAAGTCACTGGCGCAAACCATTTAAGAACAAATCTGTTCATAGGAGTGCTTCAAGCAGAAAGGGTTTACTAACTTAACTAGTAACTGTTGTTTAGTGAGACGTATTGACGTTCAGACAGTTGCAGCAATCTACACAAAGCGTGACACAACAGCATTTCACTACTGATGAATAAAACTCAATTGCCAGCTCCCGCTGGTACTTGTTTTTCCATTTGTTTCAGTGAAAATTAAAGTTAATTTACCTGATTGGAACCACACTAGGTGGGGAATCTAAAATAGATTAATAATTACACAGGAATAATTGGTGTTTACTTCAGGGAAACTTTAGCTTAAGAATTAGTCGAATCTATGGCGCAAGTTGCAGTGACTCACTGGGAATCTCTGAAATCAGCTGAATAGACGAACTAAACTTTAATGCTTTAATCTAATCTTCTAAGATGCATGACCTAAAGAAACAATTTATTAGTTACGTGCAACTGCTGCATCACCACTTGCAGTGACTCAGATTTGGTCGATCCTCGGTCAGTTCTGAGTTTAAGGGCCTTCGAGTTCCAGACAGCATTGCTTTTTCACGTTGTCTTTTGCCGCTGTGACTCTGCATGACTAAACAGTAACAAAATGTGTTGGTTTGCGAGTGATGAGCAATTGTCTGTGCGAGAGAGAGCGATGTGGGAGGGAGCTGATGCCATGTCAGCAGAGCAGACCGAAGCGGGGAGCTGGCTGTGATGGAGGCGAGACACTCAGCCAAGACGACTTTTCAGACGGAGCGACATTTGGTGTCTTATCCGCTCTGACATCTCAAAGTGAAGTTTTATGTTTGTTTTGGGTTTTTTTCTTTTTCTTTCTTTCTTCATCTGACTAAAAAAAATACATCTGAAAGGGTTCAATGAAAGAAGATCGCACTTGAACTAAGGCAGAGCCACGCAGAGCTTTGCATTATTAAACTGCAGCTTCTTCGCATCATAGGCCTTTCATGTCAAAACAGGCTGGCTCGTGTCATGTAATTATCGTAATAGAAATTATTTTGGGGGGTTTTTTTGAGACCAGGAACTCTCCTCAGGTTCTCAGCAACCAAACCTAAATGCCACCTGCTACTTACTGCTTGTATCCCAGAAGTCACAGTCTATTCCGGACTCGTCACAGTGGCTTAATACGCAATTTCTGCTCTAAAAATGGTGACTTTGGAGTTGGTATGACCCCTCCGAGGCAACGGCATCCTCAATACATGACATCTTCCCAAAGCAGCTCTGACTCACAGAGCAAAATGTCATGAAAAAGGTTATCGGGCTTCTTCATTACTGCCACAAACCTCAAGAGAGCATCGCCTTGCTTTCGTACGTGCTGCAACACGTGACGTCTTCCACTGACCTCCACGGCTCTCGATGCGAGGCATCATTTACAGCCTCGGGTGTCCCTATCTTGTCAGCTTCCCTCAAACCAGCTCTAATCTTGACACTGTCAGCCCCGGGAGACCGCACTGCGCTGCACAGAATGTTCATCTCTGCAAGAAACTTAATCTGCTATCGATTGTTACCATGCTTTTAAGCAAGGGTAAATAAATACGCTTTTGTCAAGACTGAATGCCAAATTTGAGAAGAAAAAAAAATAAAGAGAGAGACTGAAGCATGTTCTAGAATTAAAAATAGTTCCTTGATTCCAGCTACAGATTTTAAGGCTCAGTTGTGCTATGTATTGCTAGACCTTTTTTTTTTTTTTTTTTTTCCAGGGTACATGCCCTTCAGCTGCTTAGGTCCTTGGAGTTGTACTGTATGATAATCCGGCCCAGAGGCACAGAGGCAGAAAAAAAAAAAATACTCATACTTCATTCAATCTCTTTCTGAGTTTCACCAAACAGCCTTTGTCTGGCTTGTAGTCAAACATCTCATGTTAACCAGGTTTGATTTGTACACCTCTATTCTCTCTGCAAAGCAGACGGTGACGTACCGTCCCTGCTAATGTGCTACGGGAGGCCAGGAGTCCCTCGGCCGTCTCATTCTGACAACACAAACTGCCAGAGAGATGTAGAGAGATATTGTACACAAAAAAGAAATTGTACTCAGCCCAGACCTGCATGAGAGAGGGCAGACACATTAGAGCTCCCTCCGAGTGCTCTCCTTTATTCGATTCATGACCACAATAGTACTTAAAGTAAATAATAAGAGAAGTGGCCTTTAACTGAAAAGGGGAGCTGAAAATGAGAGGACAATTAGGCTGCTTTCACTGGACCTTGGTCTGCGATCTGGTTACATGACGAGGCTCCGGTTCTATCATAATCTGTTTGTCAAATTGGGCGTTTAAGTGGGAGTGCTCACATGTTCTTCATGACAGCGGAACACATTTTCCTCTAAAAATACACTCACAAGGGCATGCTGCTCCGATGCAAAAAAATGTGTGTCAAGTGAGAAGGAACAAATAACAACTGTTTGATCTCGTGCGCTATTCTTGTGATTTTCAGTGATGAGCGAGGATCTGTCACCTATTCTGAGCTCTTTGATTAAAAAGACCTACTTTCACTTGTGTGCACCGAAAAGTGTGTGTAGATGCAAATCATGAATAATATTTTTTTTTAAACGACATTTATGCCTGGGGGGGTTGCTTACCTTTTAGTAGGAGTAGGTGCCCCGGAGGACATGAGCATTGTGTCGTTCATGTTGTTGGCCACTGGTTTCGGCTGACTAAAAGACAAGATTAGAGGTCTTTAAGGCTACACTGCAGAGGCCTGGGGTGCTCGTCACCAGGGAATGGAAGAGAGGGCATTTGCATTTTATTAATAATCATGAATCAGCGATCCTGACTTTCATTTAATCGAATTGTACCAAAGAGGGTAAGAAAGCATGCGGGGTGGGGGGGGGGGGGGGGGGGGGGGGATCATTATAAAGTACTGAGTGTGGTGCAAAAAAACCCGGCAACGTGCTGTCCTCCAGTCAGCTCAAAATTCTGGCGAAATAATTGTCTATTCTAGGAACAGCAATTTTGATGTTTTCAGGCTATTAGCTTAAACCTAATTAACATGAGCAAGAGCAACAACAGCAGACAAGAAACCTAATTAAACTGGAAGTCTGTGAAAAACCAGGAAAGGTGACATTGTGGAAGGTAATTTGTGAGAGTAAACAAAAGCAATGGGGTCCATCTGGCGGCGGAATCGGTGGCGAGCTCATTGGAGCCCCGAAGCGTGCCCCCCCCCCCCTCAACTACCCACCACCTCACCCAACCCCCGGACCAGAGGGTCTCATTATCAGATCAAAAATATCCCTCTGCACATCTCAGGTGCACTCAGCTTCACACAGAAAACAGCAACCACTCACGACAGCAGTTGATTTCCATGTCTCTGTAGCTGCACCTCTTCAATCAGCATCTCTGGAGTTTTGTGCTTTGATTCCATTAAAACGGAGTCGTGTTTTTTGTTGTTGTTTTTTTTTTTAATGTAAAGCTCTCATTACCATATAAAAGGCAGCACCCTGTAGAGCACTGTGTCCTACTATTTTTCCCCAATTAGCATTACTTTTGGGCAAATAAAACTATTTATATCCACATGGTACAAAATATTGCTATCAGAATGCTCCTTTTATTCTCCCACACCGGCACAAAGTAGCACGTTTACTGAACATTGCAGTGCTTTCAAAAACAAAACTAGAAAAAAAAAGAAAAACATCACATTGAAATAATTTTTTGACAATCTCATGTGCAGGTAGTAATTTGCATGCGTCAGTTGGAAAGCAGGCTTTTTCTTTTCTTTCTTTCTTTTTTTTTTTAACTCTGCCCATGCATTTACATTTCCCTTAATATTTTCACAACATAATCAAAACACAGGCAAATACGATGAAAACGTGCACCAGTACGAGCTCATAGTTTGTGCAAAAGAATGATAACAGAGGAGCAAAACAGCAAGAATCACTACTCAGCCCTGCACATGTTCCCTTCCAGCTCCTTCCCTCCGCAGAGTGTGTGAGCACAGACTCTCCAAATTGTTTACCTCTCATTTAACACTCATTACATTACAAAAGTCGACCCCGGAGGTGAGATCCAGACGGAGGGCGAGACACGAGGCACCAAACTTACCTCTGTGGGGAGAGTGAGCACCTGCCTGGCTGGCAAAATACATCCAACGGCTGCTGTTGCCAGATGCCTAATCTGCCCTCAACTGAGCAGGCGAGCATCTCAATGTACTACACTGCTGCTGTCTCCAAGGAAACTCGGCAGTCACATGACTTTATGACGATGTAGATTTTCTCTCTCCCTCTTGCACACCCGCCCCCCCACCATCCGCCTCTCTCTCTCTCTCTCGCTCATTCCTCTGTCTCCCTCTGAAGCCCTCCGTTCTGACTGTCTTTTCACCTCACTTGAACACACTCATGCACACTGGAAATTAGGGATATGTCTTTGGCTCAAAAAATAAATAAAAGGGAAGAAGAACAAGGAGAAGAAGAAGCGCAAATCTACCCTGATTGAGTCAGCAGAAAAAGTGTTTAACAAACCGGGCTCTACTATAATTACATTTACATATCTTAATGCTTCCCCTTACCTTCAGTGAGTTACATAAGTCAAAGCTCCTCACAGCCGGCCTTCTATAAATAATCATCAGCCCTCTGAGGGAACGCACATATAACTCATGGAGAGTTGATAACCGATGCAAAAGCCTGAGAATCAAGTTTTTTTTTTCCCCCCCAGAGTTTTGGGATTAAATCTAACACGCACCCACAGTTCCTTCACAGCACCTGAAGCCTTTAGGTTCAGCGGCCAGAGAAACGCTGATGAAGGGCGCTCGGTCGGGACATTCATCCGGCGTCTCAGAGGTCAAACGGGAGTGAACCGACGCAACATTTAGGCACGAAGAGATCAAAGTCTGCAATGCGCTATGCCTCGCGCTACCTGCGTGCACCGCATGACAATGGACTTGGCACGTGGCAGGGGGTACAGGGAAAATTAAGTCTGTTGGAGCCTCGTACACATTCACCTTATTTCTGACGATGACTGATGCATGGCTGCCTTCAATCGCCCAGAGCCGGCTAAAAATAATACGCAAACACGAAGCATCCTCCCCTGCTGGCAACAGGGCTCCAATTTCCCCGCCAGGCTGTCAGTACCTCGGCCATAAAAAAAAATCCAACGGATCACACTCCCAGAAAAGTGAATTACATGCTTATTTTCCCCCATTGAAATGACACTGATGGAATAAGAACCGACCGTAAAACAGAGGAACGCATTTCAAAATGTTCATGGATTTCGAGGGATTATATAGGAAACTGGTTACTAAATATTGAACATGGCACTGAGAATTTCACGCTGCACTGTGCGCTCGACATTAATGCAAAGTACGAGCAAGGTGCCTATTTTCAACACGCAGTCTATTTCGGTGCCTAAAGTCTTTTTGGCAGAAGCCGTGCTAAGTCTGAAGGTAAGAAGCCGTTTCCTCGATTTATAGTTTGAGACAGACAGTCCCAAACCTACAACTTCACTCCAAAACTCAAAGCCCAAAGAATCCCACTGACAAGTTTGTGTGAGGAGGAAAAAGTTCCAGCTCGGCTCATTGTTGTGTTGTTTTGTTTTTGGCTCTCGCGAGCCAGTAAATATTTCACAATGGTATCAGAATAGCTGCACTTTGTCTGAAGACGATTTGATGCTTTGGACAAGTGGGAGACTCATGTCTGTTCGATTTGGGTGTTTTGATCAGACCTGACGCTCTACCCTCAATCTGCCACTATTACTCACTCACGGAGCTTTACTCGGCCCTCACGCACGCACGCACGCACGCACGCACGCACGCACGCACGCACGCACGCACGCACGCACGCACGCACGCACGCACGCACGCACGCACGCACGCACGCACGCACGCACGCACGCACACACACACACACACACACACACACACACACACACACACACACACACACACACACACACACACACACACACACACACACACACACACACACACACACACACACACACACACACACACACACACACACACACACACACACCTGAAAGATCGCACTGATGGATCTCTCATATGAAACAGCAACTCCTCACAGATTACATTCATCAGGATTGGCATGTGGCTGCACTGGTTTTGGTTTTTTCTCACACTTTTAAGTGTCATCAATAAAATGAAGTGTGACCTATAAATCTGGAGCTTTGGCAGCTTCCCTGTGACTAATTACCTAAGGAATCCAGTGTCAGGGAAGAGTTCCGTATGCCAGTAGGAAAATGGGAACGGCACGCAGATAATTACTTTATTTCCCCCATAATTTCTTTGAAATTGACCATTAGCAAATATGAATTACTTTATTCGTGCCAGTCCTTCGTCCTTCTGGCTATAAAGAGTGTGAAAGATTTACGATTGGTGAGTTGAATTTAAAGGAACCGTCATGCTTCGCAGGGATTTAACTCGTCTCAGGGCCAAGAAATGATTTAGCATAAATCTTCCATGTAACTACAAATTGTTGAGGTTTTTTTGGGAGGATCTTCAAAGAGCTTTAACAGAGTTGGAAGGTGCTTATAAGCTTCATACACAGAAGTCACGGGGTGAAAACAAACCCAGATCCCCCTTCTCTCATTGCAACAACAAATAAAAATGCATTCCAACCTTCCATCTCGTCACACATTGTGATAATTTGTTAATCGACTGAAATACTTTAAAGCCTTTGTTGATTTTGTTTGAGAATCGTAACTGATAAGTCATGTAATTTAAAAAAAAGTATAGCAGAATAACTATTTTTTTTTAAGGCTACAAATGACCACTATTGAATTAAAATAAGTACCGGTATGTTGATCATAAGTTTGATCAAATTCATATTTGCACCATAGCGATACATTTTACCCCATTAGGAAATTGGACTATTTCCTTTTTAAATAATATTGCAGCAGTCTGCTACATGCATTTGTGGGATGAGCAGCAGAGCTGAGTATATGCGAGTACATCTGGTTGCAGAAGCTTTTCCACCAAACAGCCTTTCTTTGCTTTTTGACTCTCGATAGTTCCATTTCAGGGGTTTATCCATTGAACAAACAGAATCCTCAGCAGTGTGTGAAGAACCAGACACATCCGCGGCAGCCTGGCACCTCCTCGTGGTGCTCGCACTCCGCCGTGGGATGGCAGCCCATTCTCCAACCGGCGTTTCAGCCAACGCGGTCGTGTTGGTCACTCTGGCATGAACAGCTCTTCCACGCTGATACAACAAGTGGTCAATGAAGCTGAGCTCAGAACTGGCAGCCAGTTTTATCGTCTCCACTAACAAATACCAGAGGTAAGTCTTTGATAAACCCCACACCGTGAGGTAAGTGTTGTACAATTCAACTCAAAATGCTGTATGTGTCCCTGAAGGTATTTTAAAGAGCACCAGTGCAAAGAGGCACAGTTTGGTCTGAGACTATGGAGATACAGGATTTTCACAGAATCTCATCTTGGGATCTATTTGAGTCCAAGAAAAAAGAGTCACAACTATGCGGCTCGTATCCACAGTTGTACAATGGTGTCACAGAGAAATAATTAAGCTTTTGAATGATGTAATATTTGTTGCCAACATTATTAGCTTGTAATATAGCTTGTTAATACTGTGCTGTCTGTTTCTATTTTAAATGGAGCAACTTCCCTTGATTCTCCTCTTTTCCATTTTAACCGTCAAACCGTCACATTAACACTTTGACTTTTTTATTTTTGGAAGGATTACACAAATATAACCTGGGTTTCCTGTTCAACAGACAGACATGTGAGTCATATCAAGATTATTTATTCCATATTCAAAATCACTAAATAACCTGAGATACTTTCTAATGTGTGCTTACTTCCATATGAGTCTGTCATTGAGACAACAGGCAAAGTTTTTTCATTGTACACATAAGATCCACACATGCGCGCAAAACCACAAATGCTTCTGCTACCAAAATCAGATTGTTTTCCATCACAAAAGGTAAAGACTTTTGGTAAATATGTCCTCTGCCTCAGGGACCAAAGCACATAAAAAAAAAACAAGCAAAAAGGGGTCAACAGTCACTTCCATTATCCCAAAAGTCAGTGAACACACACATACAGTGTCACCAACCTTGAAAGGCCAACAGGGAGAGCAGGAGAAAGCACTTTGTCCAATAAAGTCTTGCGGAAAAAAACACAACAACAAAACAAGTTTGTAGGATTTCTAAGCCAAAAAAGTATCAGTGAAGATAATGAGTGAACAGATAGGTGCATATTTCTCACTCAAAACACCTGAGGAAGGGGCATAACTTCCAAGTCTAATACAAGCACGAAATCTACATTTAGATTACGAGTATGGATGGTTCAGGCCAAAAAATGACCTCAAGCAGTATTGTATAATTTAGAATGGCATTACATTGTGACCAGTGGTGCAAAATGCATATTTTAATATGTTTAAAACTCCTCTATAACATGCACTCTTTTTCTTCTTTTCATCTACTTTTTCCCGTCCATGCATGACAAGGAAATAAGAGGAAACCAAGCTTATTTCTGTCAACTCTGTGCAACGAACAGGGGAAATAATATTTATTTTAACTCTTCAACGCAATCACACTCTGCATTTTAACATTAGAGCTATCGGCTACACTGATGCTCCAGCTCACTCACAATTACCCTGCGATCAGTGACTGAACATGAAAAAAAGTACAATATTTCTACAGTAAAAATTCTAAACAGAATTCACACATTCAATACTTCTAAGTATTAATACTGAAATTATTAAAAATCCAACAACACATATCATCATGTGGCTGTTTTTAACATCATGATGATAAGAAATCATTGACATCACGTCACAGCACACTGTGACCTTTAAGTTTTAATTTAAAATAAGTACTTCCAACGGGAAAACTATACTCGCACACAGTTAATTTAATTATGGTTTTCTGCAAAACCACTCGATTACAATGAAAGTCCAACATGAACAGATAAACTAAAATGACTGATATCATTTTTAAAAAAAAGAGAGAGAGAAATGTATTGGTGCCTGCTGGAAGCACTGAAAGACAAAAATCAGAAAGAGTTCCGACCTCAAATGTTATTTTTATCAATATTAATCTGCTTGTGTGATGCAATTTCATGCTACACAGCCTATACTGCCTGAGCTAATCCAATCGCATCATCTCTCGGTCGGAGGGAAAAACATCCGGGTCGGCAGCTGATACCCCCCCCCCACACACACACATACATTATGATGTATGCAAATGCAAACTTAATCTTAAATGCATAAGTTTAGGCAACAATGCAGAAAAAAAAAAGAACCCTCCTGGCGGTGGGCGAAGCCGGGACGTGAGAGCTGGTACAGAGATGAAGGTATCAATCGAGCGGGTGAAACAGAAAATCATGTGGATCTATTTACGTTGTGTCGATTTCTTTGGCATTCAACTGAGCTACTTTCTCCCCCGTGATGCTGCTCACTATCAATTACTCACTGACACTTGCCAGCAGCAAAAGCATATACAGACAGCTTAGATTTATGGTCGTGACTGGAATATGAAGCGGGATTTTGTTGTGAAATGTGCCATGGGAAGTGTTGAAAGGCTCATATGAGAAAGTCGAGCGATTTGATGTGATCCCATTAATGGCATGGACCAGAGAAATCGTGAATCCACCATCAAAACCTGAAACATTATTTGATTTCTGGTGATCAGAAAGCATCAGCGTCTTTGAGCAACAATGGTCATGTAGGTAGGGAAATTGATTATGGAAATTGTACTGTTTTTCAAGTGAAATGTAAATGAGGGTTTGGGACAGGCGCAGAAAATAATGCGTTTCCTATAATGACTTCCAGGAGCCGCGAAGCCGGGAACGTGAGATTTATGCCGCCGTCCCCGTTTCATTGCCAGCAGACTGATGAGGATGAGTGCGACGTTAACGACGGCGGCCGCTGAACCTGTGTAGTATATCAGCGTTCCGGCGTTAGCAAATAATCAGGGGCTTGACATTTTACCGAGACGGCGCGGCATCAGTCATGTGTGACAGCGAAATGGGAAAAAAAAAAATGGAGGCAGTTACATGACGCGGGCGGACTGTAGATCACCGGCTCGCCGCGCTTTCTGCCGGGGCCGTTCGTCACCAGATCAGCTGTGGCTCCCCCTCGTGACACAGAGAGCGGCGGGTTTTACTCACACAGTGTGGGTGAGTTCCTGCGGCCTCTCCGCCTGCTCGGGGAACACAGGATGCGGCGGCTCTCCGATGGGGACGCAGCCTAGCGATTTACTGATGGCGTGGCTCAGCTTCTTGGCTGGAGACTTCTGTGAGGAGGAAAGGACAAAGGGAGAAGCCGTCACCTTATCTGTTACACAAACGGCTGCCAACGTGGCGAAGCAGTGGCGAAAATTTCAAGCTCCTTTAAAAGTCACTTCCACAAGTAGGCCAACAGTTTACTTGCTTTGTCAAAAGTGCGGGTCAGCAGTGTTATTGTTTTTTTGTCCACTCAGCGAGGACCTGCATGTCCTTCTTCATTGAGCTGTTTATCGGCGACTCGAATTCAAATTGCCGCGACGCTGCCGTGCAATTTTGATGATCGTGCAGTATTCATGACACATGGGATGAATGGGAATCATTATTTATGAGTGCTTCAACGTCAGACAATTACAGATGGTCGCTTTTCAGCTGTACGGAGGGATAAAGGTCAACAAATCATGAGTATTGCTAAGCAAGCGGAAACATTAGAATTATTGTGACTTTATGCGTTCTCGACATATATACCTTCAACATAAACGCACAATAAAGCATCCACAGCGTTTCTGATGTTTTTGTAAGCATATATGTATCTAACTAAAATCTAAAAGTGATTAGGTTGCTCCTTGCAGCTACTTTTAAAAATATGTTTCAAGGTATGTATGCATGCATGTACAACATATGAGTTGTTTATTAAAATGTTCTGCATGAGTAGCTTCATTTTTACTTTTATTGTTATCTTGGAACACAGTAATTTAGTGAATATATTGCTATTGTGTCCAGATGCATTACTGTTCATACAGGCTTCATATAGCAGAATGTAAATGAAAAGCAAAATAAAAGTATTATGTATAATGGTCATATAGTTTAGTTCAGTTATCACTTGACATGCTTCAGACTTTTGTTTAAACCCCTCATCTTCAATCCTTCCGTTCCCTTTGTGCAGTTAATCTTATTTACAAAACAACATCGCTCTTCCAGTGTGTTCTAGGTTGCATTCCTATTAATGTAAGTTTTTAAACTTGTTTATTTCAGCTGGAACTCATTGTATTTTATTCTAATATATTGTGACATCTCAGTTTGCCTTTACAGACCACAGTTACCACAGAGAACGTCCTATTAGAAGAACGTCACTTTTGAAATGGAAACATTTTTGAGAGATATGACTTATCTCTGTGCCTAATTGGTTTTATAAAGTAATTATTATTCTGAATTCTGTTGGAAAGAGGAAACATTACAAGTTGATAGCTTCACAATTTATTTCAGTATGAAGCGTTCCAAACTATATATATATATATCTTTTATTCTTTCTTTCTTTTTTCTTTTGTAAAAAAGGCCACAAATTTTCCAATTTAACCAATTACACAAATTGAGCAGAGCATCCCGGAGAGCTGGAGCCACCATGATCAACCCTCTCTCTCATATCAAAGACGGTGTTTTGTGTTTGGTGCTGTCGGGCAGGTCAGTGCCGTCCTGAAGCCACATATGCAGACACTGTTAGGAGTTTATGACTTCCCTTGTTTCGATTTAAAACATAATGATTGAGCTTCGGGGGGAAAAGGAAAATGCAATCAAGACCATTTAATTTGCCAAAATGAGTAAAATCCCATAAAGTCGCTCATGGATGTATTTGAAACTACTCCACACAACGAGGCAGATATTGACTTTTTATATTATACACAAAAAGTGAGCAGTATCATGTTTAAAAAAAAATGAGAAAGCTGTGAGCATTTTTTTTTTCTTCTTCTTTCCCTTACCCATGACGAGTGCTCCTTCATTTGGTGCTGATTGCTGTGGGGGCCGTTGGCATGGCCGCGCCAGAAGCAGCTTTGACAGAGCTGGTAGCCGTGGCACTGTTGGCACCGGTACCGGAAACCCATCATGCTCTCGCTCCGGCAATAAGAACATTCCACCGGATGGAAGACTGAGCGGAGAAACACAAAAACACAAGGGATTTTCCATCAGAGAGGTGGCATCTGCATCCTCAGGTTGAAAACAAACTGCTCCATTCTTTTTAGTTTTACTTTTAGAAAATAAATTGCAACTAATAAACTCAGGTGAAGCTCAAAGTTCTGTCCATATTTTATATTTATTGTTACTTTTATGGACTACAGAGCTGCCTGACAGCCTATTAGCCTATATTTAGCCAGGAAATAAAACACATTTTGAACATGAGTCTAATATGAAATTAAATTAAATAATAATTTAGTCAGCTTCAAGAAGCATTTACACAGATGTGAAAGATCCAAACACATGCTTGCCACTGTAGGTGGTGACTAAAAGTTGCCTTTAGAGTCAGATATAATCAACTTCAGTGCTTTTTTCACTCCTCTTCAAGGAGTGTTACTCCAAAACTGGAGTAACACATAATAAGAAGTGGAACATGCAAACTCCAAACAGAAAGTGTGATTCTAACCAGACACATACTCATTACGATACAAAAGTTCTTAATGTAACTGCAGCCCTCAACTTTTTCTGCTTGTAGTGTTTAAGGTTTGTATTTCATTTTTTGCATTTCAGTTTTGCCACTGAAATAATTTGCAGTCTCAGTCTGTTAGTTTTCTTCATGTAACGAACATACAGGGATGGAAAACTATCACCAAAAGCACAATGATCTTTGTAAAGTCAAACACATAATGTGGAGGAATATTTCTCTTTCGAGTCTTGTTTGAGGTTATTTACGAATAAAGTTGATCAACTATCGCCAGGTACACAAACAATTACAACACAGTGATCGATCAAAGCAAACATGTTTGCCTTTTTAATGCCGGTTCAGGTGGTTTTAATCCTCAAAAATCAGTAAAATGTAAACTTAATCCTCCACTATTGACGCGTGAGAGTTTTCTCTGCATGATGCATGAATCAATTCAAGATCTTACGTCACCATCACGCAAACAATGCGTGTCATTTGCAGGAACAATGCTGGAGACACCGAAGCATCAGCAAGAGGTGACTGCAGCTAAATTTAGGGAACTAGCTTTTGCACGATCAGCATTTTCAGTCAGCTGCAGATAAATGGGACTGGTTTCCAATCTATTTTAGAGAAAGCAAAACATTTTCTACATGTCCACTCTTTTAGCATAGAAACTGTGTCCCAACACCAAAGATCTACTTGGGTTTGATTTGCAGACATAGCTTTTTTTTTTTAATTAATTTTCCTAATGAATGTATCTCATCACACTCCTAAAATATGAAATATGGCTAAAACAGAAGTAACAAATATGGTGAAATTTCACCCTCGACTTACCATTTTCAACATTTGCAAGTCGGTGCATGAGCGGGAGCCATACAAGACACTGTGGGGGAGGATCTGCCATCAACACATCCAAAAATGTGTTCAGCATGATCTTCTTCTAGAGACAAACACGAACAAGCATGCAGTCACTGAAAAGTGTAACGTTAAAAAGTTTCATCCTGAAATCTGAGATGCCAGTGCTTCAGCATTTTCCTCCCCATCGTACCTGCTGAGGGAAGCATGTCCGCACCGAGTGCTCCGTGTAGCCAAAGGAAGGGCCCTCGAACACAGCTGTGGGGAGTTTCAGCACCTCTCGGAGAAACTGGTCAAACTTGGCAAACACCATGACTCCACCCGAGTCAGAGATCTGTGAGAATATATCTGGAAAAAAAAAAAAAAAAAAACACAGCAAAAGTCCAGCTTCGATTTTTCCAGCACAAACAGGGTGCAAACTTTAACAACTGATGCCAGCAGAAACTACTGACATTCAGTGCTTTTGCGCTCATCTGAAGGTGAACGTGTGTGCAAATGAATTTTGCATATGTGGTGCAGCAGTGCCCCCATGTGTCTGCTTTGAGCAACTACAATAAAGACGTCAGCTGTCCCACGACTGCAGGAAAACTGTTTCACGGAGATTCGAGCTTTGCTAGTGCCACAAACATGTCATCTTCTCTGCAAGGTGCTGAATTGTAAATGAGAACTTCTAATACAAAGTATAACGGACCACTGGTGACTGGGTTAATGAAAGTTTCCCTTAGATTTGGAATTTAATGTGGTTTTAATGTACATCCCAAATAAGGTTCAAATGTGGTTCGTCCTTCTTTGGATACACAGTAAAACCAATGTTCTTTAAGTTTTTTTTTTAAGATGAGTGTGGGAGCGACATATGTCCCTGGGGCTGCCTGTTGTCCATGTCAGTATATCCCATGAACAACTAACCAGGGCGTTAACATTTAGAAAAAAGTTCTGGACCTGGGGTCTGAGGAAAAAAAAACATCCATGAATAACTGATTTAGAAAATGCTACATACATTTCTTAATATAGAATATTTCTAAATATAGAGTGTTTCTAAATATCGAGATTCAAAACAATGCTTACAGCGCAGTTTGTCCACAATTTTACCCCCACACATCGTTGCCAGCATGGCTTTCATTGAGAAAACGGTCAGCTTGCCGTGACTTTCACTGCAAGTCAGAAAGAGAAAGAGCAGATCATTAATCAGTGACGTGACACAATAATATAGAAACAATAGAATATGAGTTTTCTAAATAAAAACTTTGAATCATGAATCCAATTGACATTAATCCAAGAGTTTCGCTGCTGTTGGTTTATTGAAGTATGTGAAGAGTCATCAATGAGGGAAACCTAAAGAAAGGCTTTGATAAAACAGGAAATTACAAGTTAAGACATATGGAAGATATGTCAGCACACACTAAATATTGCATCCACAAGTGAATAAAAAGCCAACAATCATTATCAAAATGTTAAATAAGATATGAACGCGGCTGTTCAGGCCTTCGTTGGGATTTTTTATTAGGCCACTATTCTCCTTAAACATGTTTTAACCTGCCAAGGGGGAGAGCAGCCGTTTCATTTTACATTCATTTAGCTCCCACTTCCGAGCAGAGGTAAGAGAGTGCATGAAAGCTCTCCCGCCTAATTCAGTTTGGACCTGAGGGACAGGGATAGCGAAACCACTTCCTGTGATCGCACTCAGTCATTTCCACAAAGTTTCCCAGCGATACGACAGCATGAATAATAACAGAGCAGGACCCCGAATGGCCTCGCAGATAAAAGTAAACCAATTGAATGAGTCCGTGAATGGACAGGGCAGGCGGCCGATCAATCCGAGCGCACAAGGTACAATAATGAGAGAGGGAGAGCTTTACGGTCAATAATATACCTCTCTGCTGCAGGATGCAGCACGTCTGGGTCCTCCAGCATTAAGCAGACATTAAGTAAAGGCATATACAGCAAAGTACCACTGAGGGTACTTCAGATGACTTCCTTTTTTTTTTTTTTTTTACACAGCACACACACTGGTTTCCGCACTTATTCTCACACAAATCTGCTTATTGTCAGGATTACTGAGATGTAGCAGCTTTTTGGATGAATTTTTGGTTGAATTACAATCTTCTCTCAGCTACACAGCAATTTTAATGTAGCTAACTTCACTATTTTTGAAGATTCAGTATAGTTTCTTGTCGGCTTTCCTTTGCGGTTATCTGTAAAAATATGGAAATAAATATTTTGAAAGGGGAGAATAGCTTATCAATTTGTATGAGTGACAGCAGAAACCCAAAGATATGCCAAATAGAAGCATGAAATCCTCACATCAGAGACACTTTTTTCAGCATTTGTGTCTATTAAATCTTTTATAGTATAGCTTAGTGAATTTCTTAGAGCTGGTTCCATGAAATAAAACCCAAGCCATCAAATATGAAAAGTGCAAGTATGAAATATCCAACTGTTTGAACGATTTTGGAGCATCTTAGTGGCGTCAAGTGATGGATTTTGTCTCATGACCTCAATATCTCTAAAATCCCGATTCTGGCTCTGACAGAAGATACTAATACAGTGATGTTATCCAGCTGAGCCCCCTGATATTCTCTCTACAAAGCTGATTTGTCCTCATAAAGACATACTGTATGTTAAAACTAAAAAAAAGTGGAGATGATGAATGTAAATTATTTGGTGTTAAAAAAAATGTGTTTGATGTTACTGATGCTAAACAATTTGTTGATTCTATTTCAGTATCTTAAATGTCGGGTATGGGTCCATGAGTATGTCTTTAACCCTTAACTGCTCAGTTTGAGTCGGGAGAGGCATAAATCCTGTGACAAATCAAATATGATCCGCTGATACACATTTGCATGCAGGTAAATTCAGGAAAACCCCCGTTTGTTAGATATTTGAAAATCACATGTCGCACAAAATGAAAAATCAATGTGGGATATGCTGTACTCTCATCAGATACCAGGGCTGTACATGTGTTTATGTCTGTCCCCTGTACTGATCATCCGGCCCGTACCTGTCATAAGTGGCCACCATGAAGTTGAGCAGGAGCCCGATGGACTGTTCCACATTGATCTGGTGGGTGGTGGGCAGCCGCTTGTTGAGCTGGTAGTAGATGGAAGACAGAATAGTCTCCAGGCGGGACACATTGATCTCGGCATTGTGGTCCAACGTGTTGAGCCCATTGTCACGAAAGGCTTCGATCATGTTCCATACGTCCACCAGATGAACTGAAAAGGGGCGGGGCATGGCGGTTGCAGGCAAACAGAGGGTAATCAATTAGCTGGGCAGTCACGCTAGAACAAACGTTTCAGTTGGTTACAGTGTCGCGACGGATGAAAAGCTCTTACGGTTGCATCTCTTTTGCACAAAGCGAAGCTTGCAGGCCGTCCTATACGTTGACAGTCTGATAACATCGAAGTTTTGAGCTCCTGAAAAACAGAGACAGCAAAACCATTCAATCTTTACTTTTCAAAGCTCATACAAAATGCCCGTGAAGCTGTCCAGCGCAATGGAATGAAATTAAACTCTTTCCAAACTGCCTTTGTGTGGGAGGAATTCTACGTGTGAAGGACCACACATCTCCCATGCAACTCCCAGCCAATCAAAGACTTACATGAGCCGACGACAGACAGTGAAAATATTTTTTTTTTTCCCCAGTCGAATCCACTCACTCATTTCCATGAAGAGCTGCCTCTTCTCCACCATGGCCTTGCCTCGTTTACTGCCTTCCTCGATCATTCTGGGGCACATCAAACACAAGAGCACGCCGCGCTTAACGCAAGGTAATACAGGCAACAGCTCCACTTATTGTCCAGAGATGTTCAGATTGAAAGAAAAAAAAAGGACTGGGTAAGATTTAAATTCAGGACGTATTCTATGAATACATGCAACTGAAAAAAAAAAAAATGTGACATGTCGATGTTGTGGATAAAAGTAAGCAGACTGGTGTTACTGTGTGAGTTTTATTTGACAATGTTGTGTCGCTGTGATAAATCAATAAAATACACTTAAAGACTGAGAACGGACAAACACCTTTACCAGTTCATCTTGACAAATAAAACTTCTCTCTTTTGTCAAAACAAACATTTATCCACATTAATGTTGCCCTGACTCCTTTTCCAGCCAGCTGAGTTGACATTGTCCGAGAGGAGGGCTGATGACTTCCTATTTACAATGTTGCCTGCAACTGAGAAGAGTCAGCAGAATCCCAGACTAACGTGTACTTGACGTTAATGTGGTATTTTAAACTGGAAGTGCTTTGGTGAAAAAGAAAAGTCCCTCCTGCAGAGTGTGCATTATAGGCCAGGAGCCAGGTCAGGATGCTTCTTGCTTGCGTCTTCCATATCAACTTGGTTGACTGTCATGGATCAAATGCCCAGTGGATGGATTAATCTGCATTAATGAGTTTATTTTGACAGTCCTGTTAGAGCCCGAAAGGTAATAACAACTCAAAATGTAACAACAACCCAAATTGTTTGACTTTTTTTTTTTTTAAAGCCCGAAATGTAATAACTGGTTGAAAATGTAAAAAGATGCCGAGCCTAAAATGTCAAAACTTCTTAATATCACATTATTAGGCAGGCAAAACATGTTTTCCCGAATAGCGTAACAATTTTATTGCATCATGGCTTTGATAACATCTGAACTTCACAAAGCAGTTTATAATAGGTAGCGGTCATGCTATGATAATATACTATACATTGAAGCAATATGCTCTTTAATCCAGAAAAAAAGAAATCGACAGCCTTATGATGTAATAACGAACCAGCAAAACTTTTTTAGGCTTTGGGCCCAGCATCTTGTTAATTATTCAACAGTTATTACATCTGGAGTTTTATTACACTTTTTTTAATTACATTTCGGGCTCTGCACTTTTGTTCCATTATTGACCAGGAACAGTATTACATTTGGGGATTTCAGGTCATTGTTACATATCAGATCTAACAAGGTCCATTCATAGATCATCTTTGTAACTGCATAGCTTTTCACCATTTAAAATCTTTCTCTCACAATACTTGAAGATTTTAAAATTTTGGTCCCAGAGAGTTATTAATAGATATTTCAAGATTTTAAAACGCATTAAAAGAATGAATTTGCTGCTTATGTTTGAGAAGAAAAGATCTGTTGAAAATCATTAAAACCAACCACAATTCCCCATTTCTGTCTGAGAAAGCCCTTAAATTTGATCATTTTCAGAGTGCACATCTGTAAAAGATTGGCCAAAAATGACGATTCGCCAGTTGACGAGTTTTATGTGCTGAAACACTTTTTTCTCCATATTTTCAGTTTAAATACCACAAACAAATGGGCTGGAAATTTTAACAGCAGCACCCATTTGTTTATTGCTATGTGATATTTACATTTACACCGACTGCATCTGCCGGTTGCTTCTACACTGTGACTTTCCTCTATTGTAAGAAAGTCTGTTTATTCACATCTGGCACATACACAAGAAGACAGAGAAGGTTCCTGCTAAATATGAATGAGGAACTTCCCTCTGGGATGAATAAACTTTTCTCTCAAAATCTGCAAAGGAAACATATTTAGAGTGAATTCAACTCCAAAGATAACAGAAAAAGTGTTGCTCATTAGGGTAATAACGAATCGCTAATGTCAGGTTTGTCACTTTTGAGAGGCTACAGCTGTTGAACACTGACATTTTATGCTTCTTGATGTCTCTTTGAGCAGCAGCGTCGGCTTTGTTGAGTGTGAGTTTTTGTTTGCTTTTTCAAGAGGAGATCAATGTTTTGCTTTATATCATACTTGTGAAAGAAAATCCCCATTCACACAGCTTTCATCACTTCACTTCTTTCTTCCTGCGAAGCGTCATCAGGGTTTTTAATGTAGCAGCAGGAGTGATTTCTCCAGAGTGGATGGCATTTTTTTTTTTTTTAATCACACAAAAGACATTTTAATGTGCAGAAATTACATTTGGTTGTTTTTAAACCATCAATTTAACCTATATTCTTAGCTTCTAATCATTTTCACCAATCTTTCTGTGCTTCGCGGTACTACAACTCTTATCATGCACACTGTATATGACATGCGAAGGCATGCTCTCAACTCGGTGTGGTATTTTCTAAAAGTCACTTACCTGCCACTGATTGAGCGTCAAACAAATTGAAGCCCTGAACACCGACCCTATGAAGGAAACGACATATCAAAGAGTTATTGAGGACAATTTTCGACTTGGTGCTTGCGCAAGATAAGCTTTTCCTCACTGACAAAATGTAGTTGACTTTTATATAAGTAATCAACACCTCCAGTCACTGTCTTCTTCATTAACTCTCAATTTGTGCTTTTGTTTCCTCCCTCCCTCTCCTCCTGTACAGATATTGGCGATGCCGGCTGGGCAGCACTCAAGCGCCCGTGGTCTGTGCAAATGATAATTCTCCATGACATGTCGCTCAGCAGTGACTGCATCCTGTGGGCTAATGACACCAACTGAGCTGCAAAGGAACCACTTAATGATGACGGACACAGAGCACATTACGGCCGGCCAATGGGTGACGGGCGCTCGCCGTCCCCGGGAGAGCCTCGGACGAAAGGGACCCGATCGCCGCAAACATGCCTGGATCCCATGTGTGTTCGCAGGGTGCGTTCACTGACCGAGAAGAGGGCGGGCGGGTGGGTCAGCTGATCAGCAGAGCATGACCAAAGAAGCCAAGATTCTGCTACTCGCCTCAGGAAGTCTGTGTGTGACAAAGGTTCCTCTATTTATTCCTGCATTTGAGTTAAATCAACGATCATTTTAAAGACAATCCTCTGGCATTGATCCGCAGAGTCTCCTTACAGACGCAAACCTGTAACTTTGACTGGTGCTGCCGGGTCGTTATTGCTGCTTACAGGCACTAGAACGTCTCCTTTCATCAAGCGAACTGCTCCTCAGTTTTACTTTTAATAACAAGTAAACTGATCCCTCCATCTCTGCTGTTTCATCCCCGCTATGGGTGAAGGCAGTGTAAACCCTGGACAGACTGACGAACCTTCACATAGTGCACGTACACACACACGTACACACACTCACACACACACACACACACACACACACGAGGAGAACATGCAAACTCTATAAAGAAAGGCCTCTTAAGCTATTAATCAAAACATGATGTGAGGCGAGGATGTCCCAGTGTGCATATATATATTTATTTTCCTGGCTATGATAACTATAACAATCAAGGTGAAACAAAAACAACATATTTGTACGTAGCAGACCAATCCAAAAGCCCAAAATATAAGGGTTGTTGTTTGAGAGGCTTTAGAAAATGTCTTGGACTACTTTTTATCCAGAAAAATCACCAATTAATTTTTTTTTTTTTTTTTTGGGGGGGGGAACAGCTGCCTGACTCATCTTCCACTGTGCTAATGAACACTCATCTAACAACCAGCAGAAATGGCTGCTTTTCAAGATAGCAATAAGACATCGTGTCTCAACGCAAACAGCAGTGACAACAACATAATTTGCTGTAGAACATTGGTGTGTGTGCATATATATATATATATATATATATATATATATAATTTACCGTCAACTGGAATATGAACAGCAATCAAACTGTAATTATTATGGATAGTAAGTCAGGAAGGAAACAGTTAAAAAAAATACTTGGTGTGCAGTGGGAGAACCTGCAGGCACATGTCAGCAAAATAACACAATGGTTCATTGTAAATATTCAGCATGAAGTAACTGCAGAAATCCATGAGTAGGCACCCTGGGTCCCAGCTCTGGCACTCAGTGTTCAGAGGGGGGGGGATGGGGGGGTGTAAACAGTGCCTGACAGCAAACGACAGTTTAATGGATGAGTTGACCATTTTATGTAAGATAAGGAGGCAAGTTTTTAATAATTCATGACAAAATGAAAATCACTGGCCAGAGCACATTCAGACCACAATCCGTCTGCTCACTGTGACACGAGTCAGGATGGATAGCTGTTTTTTTTTTGGGGGGGGGGGGGGGGGGTTACGCACTCATTTGCGCATACACAAATGAAAGGCTCGTAACATTTGACACGTCAAAACATTTCCAGTTGAAGTGTGAACGATTAGAGGCCCGGGAAAGGTGCGTTTTACTGTAACCGCACCTTCGGTTTGGAGGTAATGACAACATCGTTTGACGCGAGTCAACATAAGGACTGTTACTGCAGTATCTCCACCGCCGCTGATATCATCCACTTCTCGGTTTCCACCAGCCTTAATTCTCACACTGAGCTGCACTGCAATACTTACAACAAGAAAAAGAAAAAAACAACACACACTTCTGAAGAGACGGTACAGCACAAACGCAGCCATATTGCTGCTTTAACTGCATATTTACCTTATTTCCGAAATGGGAATTTTCTTGTCGTGATGGCTTTTTTTTTCTCTCCCCTGGTTAACAAACAATAGCAATCCCGCATCTTTTCACATTCTCTAAAGCAGAGTGCGAACTGGCCTTTACCGGAGGAAAATCACGCAGGTTGCGTTTACAGCATCATCCTCATCATCATCATCATCCTCATCCTCATCGGCAGCAGCAGCAGCATCAGATTGAGAAGATGAGCGGTACAGTGGTGAATAAGAAGAGAGAGAGTGGATGGATGGATGGATGGAGAGGAGGGGGTGGGGGGGGGGGGTGGGGGGGGTGATATTTCCTTCCGTGATTCACAGTCGCACTCTCACCTTTGATAAATCCACGCGCGTCCCCGCCGACGTTACAGCTGTCCGGCCGATGAGGAACAGCTCGCACCATCCATCATCGTATCTCAAGCCCCTCGCCCGTTTCATCCGACTTCAGCCTCGGCTACTGCGGTTGTAGCCGCACGCAGAGACGTAACGAGCGCCCCGCTCCGCTTCGGCATCACCAGCGACCCAGCAGCAGCAGAGGACGGCGCGCGCAGGCAGGCAGGCAGGCACGGAGATGCCATGCGCCATTTACTATACTTTACGCATGTGCGCACGCACGCTTGGTTAAAGGCACAACACTACTATTTGAATTATGGTCTGCAGCATAACCTGCTGAAAAGAAGAAGAAAGAAGCAGCTGAGAGTTGAATTCGAATCAAATGAGTTATCCTTGGGTTTTTTGTTGTTGTTGTTTTTAGTTTTAGATCGAAGGACTCGGATGGGACAGACCCGATGAAGACAAAAGGTCACAGCTGATGTCACGGTTTCATCACTTTTACTGGCTGGAGTTAAAAAAACAAAACAAAAAACAGAAGCCTACATTTCCCACAATGCAAGTAAACAACCTCACGTGAGAGTCCTGCAGGTATGATGTAGGTTTGTAGGGCAGCCCTAAACTTAGCATTAGGGATTTGGAAGTTGGGTGAGCAACGCATTAAAACACATTACTTTAATTGAGGAGCATTTTTATTTATTTGCAATCAGTATTTGTTCCTTGTATGTAATTCTAGTTATACCCGAGTACAAATTACACCGTGCAATTTTGGTGGATATAAGTCGTTTAATTTAAAAATCAAAAAATTCCAGCTTTCAATCTAAATTTGTTTACCATAGTGTCAGTCCTGTCAATTTTAGTTTGTGTGCAAAAAAACAACAACTTAAACTTCGGTTTTGGTGAACCAGGGAAATGATGGGGGCTTAATTATGAAGGAAGCGTACAATTATTTGTCATCAATCGAAATTCCAGAAATTCGCAGAGGAAATCTATTCAGCCACAACAAAAACAAGCAAACTCCAATTTTTTTTAAAAATGACCTCGTTGGATGGGAATCCTTAATGCTAAATACTGTTATAAACTGTGGTTCCATTAGTAGTATAAGATGACCATCCTTGAAAACCACTGTGGCTTTTGCCTGCAACAAAAAACACAAAGGTCCACTGAGCTTGTACTGACTATAGACTTCCTATTCACATGCATTGAAGCTCAGTCCATTCATAAAATCAAGGACAACAGGAGTGCAAATGCGAACAGGCTTACGTAGTATCAGGGATTCATGACTCATTCTTGCGGTTCCCTTTTGTGTATTTCCCTTTCAAACTTTAACCCCTGGAGCACCACTCTGTCATAATTCCCCTTTAGGCCACATGTTACATAAGCTCTTCAGGGATGTTTCTACCTTTTACAACCCCAGTCATCGATGAAATATTATGTGATCCAAGGAAATACATGTAAGAAAACTTTACTTCAAGGATGAGGAGTCGACAAACGTTTTGTCCTTAAGGATTAAATACAAATCTTAATGAACAATCTTAATGAGACCCTTTTAAGCCTTTGAAGGGAGACTCATCAAAATACCTGCAAATGGAACATTTGAATCCCAGAGCGTGATTGAGGGATATTGCAAGACCTTAAAAGTTGAACAAAATGTGCGACTAAGCACCCTACTCTGCATTTTTTCTAATCAGTATTGAACGACCAGAATTAACATAAAACGTCTCTCATCTGGATGAATTTCTGACTGGATTCCAGTAAAAGGTTAGCGCCACTACTCTGTGATGCATCATTTGCATAAAATAACCCCAAATATGACTACTGAGAGACATTGGGTCAGTTTGTAAGGGAAAATAGTTTTAAGGGCTGAAACTTGGTTTCCTTTTTTTCATATTTTCAAGTTGAATACATCAATCAAGTGCAATGACTGAGAGGTAGCCACACTTTCGTGATAAATAAAGGGTTAATTAACAACAGAACACAATGCAAAGAGCCTTTAAGATTTTCACTGCTACTTTGACTTTTACACACAAATTGGATATAAATATCAGCACAACTTCTAAGCCTAAATATTTATGAAAACCACCCACTAAAGCTGCATAAAGCAGTTTCCAAAACAGTATAGGATTCATTGTGCTGGTTTAATAGGGCAACTAAACATACCCCATCTGTGATTGTAAAAAAAACCAAAAAAAACAAAGCGCATGCTTTCATTCCTTTGCATTATTTATTCATAATAGTCTATAACGTCTGATAAAATACACTTTGTTTACAAGTGCTGATTACTATATTACATTCACCCAGAGTTTAAATGGAGACAGAATGACACAGACATATTAAACAAATACACCTAGTGCCAAATATGACATTAAAAGAAAACAAAAAACGGTGGTGATTGCCCATGAGACCCCCTCCTCCCTTCCCGAGACAACCCTCGAACTGCTCTTCTAAACACAAGAGGCAACTTTAGTATAAAATGAATGGGGACCGCTGACTGCGTTACAGTTGGCTTTAACAAAGACTTCAGCTGCCTTTTGGGTGGTTTGTGATTCAATGTTGTTTTTTTCTTCTTCTTTTTTTTTTTTTTTGCTTGTCTCTTTATTCATTTATTTATAGTGCAATCTAGTCCCTAGCTATACATGAGTAAATACAGCATCCTAACATCACATTCAAACAAACAAAACCTAAATGTTTCGAGGGGAATAACAATATTTGTGCGAACAAAATCAGACTACTGGTGAGCGAGTTTCAGTGAAATTGCTATACTAAATATGGTGGGACACCCGTTATATTCTAGCTCCTCAGTCTGAAAACCCAGAACCCCCCCCCCCCCCCAATTCATGAACAAATACATTGACAAAGGAATTTGGAAGAAGCACCCAATTGGAAATGGTGCTTTGAAAAATTTAAAAATTACTTTGTCTGTATAAAGTCATGACACAAAATCGTGACACGAATGGGATACATAGACAATATCTTCATGGAAAAATATAGAGTGACGAGTTGTATGGAGAACCTGGTCCATACAGAATATCAGATACCTGGGCAGCTTCAATTAAAAAGTCAAGTTATTCCGTATGGTGGTCTGCCAGGTCGACACAACAATTATAGGAAAAAATGGACAGCCAATATATTATTATAGTAAATACCCTGTTGATTTGTCAAAACAATTAGCAAATAGACATTTTATATTAAAATATATTAATTAAAATATATTACTTTGATTAACTAGTCAAGACAATAAAAACAACTTTTGATTATTTTTGTTTTCTTTAAGGTGACTTTGGCATATTACCTTGGACATTAATTGCTATAAAACATGTCTGTTTTTCACCTCCAGGAGAATCTAAAATATATCTGATATATCTTTTTTTTTGTGTTGCCATAAACAAGAAGCTAGTTGAGGCAACACTACAAACTGGCCTTCATCTGCGTAACGTGGTAAACGCTCCTGTTGTTAATACATCATAAAAGGTGTAACAACAAGTGTGTTGTGCATCGTATACTTTCTGCACATGAATGCACATACCGAGCCATTCTCATACCACAGTAATAAAGGGCACATCTTTCATTTTGCTAGAGTGAAGTGTTGCACTCATCCTGATGACATTTGTACCTAATAATTTTGCGTGCTGTGCTACATCCATCTATGATTAGCATTGATTAAAGTTTCTCTCTAGTTCCTTTCCACAATAAAAATATTTTATAATAGACCAGATATGCTCAAGCACGATGTGCTGCACAAATAAGATAATAACTTCTACATCTAGGCAAATACCATAAATGAGTGAGTATGTACAGTGAGAAATTAATTATTTTCTCCATCTGCCTCAAGTGTTTTTTTGTAGTTTTTTTTTAACTTCTTTCCACTGCTGATCTATTTATACACAGAGAAACATGAAATCCGTCACTTCCCCAGAGGTCAGATATCTACAAACCAGCTTTTTGAGGGAGAAAACGCAGGTCTACAATGCAGGAAGTCGCAGGACCTTCACTAAAAATGTCAAAAGATCTGCTGAAGAGAACATAAAGGCCTTTTATATAAAGATGATTCTTTTCTCTCTCTCAAATGTATAAATTTAAGTGCTGTACACAGTCAAAACCTCATATCCAGATGGTTTTCAAGTGTTTCCTCTTGTAACGATGTGATGCGCAATCGTCAGGAGAGTTCTTTTTTTAAATAAAGTTATCATTCAAAAAAATCGTACATGTTTACTAAAACTATACAGCTTCTTTCTAATTAATAAATGAGTGTATTCAGTAATAAATGTACAGTTTTATATAAAATAGTTACGGTAAGTTGCACTTCCCTGCCACGTGAGCATAAAGCCAAATTGGAGGTACTCTACAACCAATGATTATCATCAGCACCCCCCCCCCCCTTTTTTTTTGTTGCCTGGAAACCATAACTGATTAGGCCCAACAATAAAAACTGTCAGTCTAAAGCACAACAGTCATTATGTTCTAAAAAAAATAACATTCATTTCCCTCCTTTAAAAAAAAAAACAAAAAACAAAAACTACACACACACACATTTAAATGCTTAAAAAAATATATCACACTAAATCTAACCGAGTGCAAACTTTGCCAGGTTATAGATTCCTCGCCTATCTGACAGACCGCTTATTTGATTAAAAAAAGTTGGGCATTACTTTCACACAATTGCACAGAACTGCTTCTCTTGAATGTTTGTAGAAAAACAAGACCGTCCAGTGAAAATTCTTGCTTTTCCCAACCTCGCGCTGCTTGTGAAGCCTGGAGCACGACTGACAAGTCATCTTGTGCCAAGTCGAAATAACCTGCGCCTGATTTGGGCCTCAATTAAACAAGTCAAAAGGAGTTGCATTCATCACTTTCGTATCATCGTACCACTAAACAGGACACGCACAGTTTTGAGGGGCCGATACAGTCGTCGTGGCAAAAAGCGCCACACCCTTTGCACATGATCATGGCCTTGAGGCGGCAGTAGCATTTTGACTGGACGTCCTCCATGTTGGAGCCCTCCATGAATGACTGTTCGGGCGAGGGCTCTCCCTGGCCGCCGTGGTCTAACGTGTGGCCGGCCGGTATGGTGGTGACGGTCACCGAGAACGACATGACGCTTCCGTGGACGCTGCTGGGATCGGCTTCTGCCGAGGACGCGGAAGAGCCGGTGACGGCAGTGCTGTGGTTCAAAGTCTGAGGTACGGACATGCTGATGGTGCCGCCGTAGCACGGCGCCGCCACGGGCTCCTGATTATCCAGCGTCCTCTGGGTTTGAAAGGCAGCCGGCCGCTGCTGGCCGGGGTCCGCGTGGCTAAGATATGGCTCGAAGTTTCCTTGATTACTATTGCAGGGCTCGAGGTGCCTGCGGTGTGGCTGAGAAGGAGAGCTGGTGTCGCTTGCTGCATTATCCTCTGATCGAGGCTCAGTCTTAATGCCAGGGCAATTCTGAAAGCTCGCCGTTTCTTCAGACTTGGTTATCGAGTGTCCTTGATGCTCCGTTTTCACCGCAGAAACGGATGAAAAAACATTCCGGGTTGCGCCTTCTTCATTCGCCATCTCCTCTCCCGCTGGGCTTTCCGTTTTTAAACTGGACGTGTTTGGGATGAGGGCCAGATGCAGTCTTCTGCTCTCCGGCCCTCGACCGTAAGTGGAAACGTTGAGCAGGTAATGTCCTGTCATGGCAGGCCTGGGCATCCTCTTTCTACCCAAAAAGCCAACAGAAATCCTAGATTTGTCCTGACATTCCCCTGAATGCATCAGTTGATGCACTTTGTACTGAGGCGGTTGAGGCCTGACACATGCATAAGGCTGGCTCTGCTGGGCTTTCCTCTGCATGAGGGCCTGAAGGATTTGTTCCTGACTCTCCTTGTCAGGAAGTTCCCTGTGATGTTTTGCGTACTCGGAGAGAGCTGCAACTCGCCCTGCTGCAGCAACTTGCTGTGGCGTCTGCTTATCGGCTCTGTGCTCACCAGAATAGGACGTCTTCCCTTTATAACCGGCGGGTACAGTTGAGGTCTTAGCTTCTCCCTTGGTGAGGGGTTTAGGGAGGATCTGCTCCAGCGGAACCTCTTTGCCCTGCAGGAGCTGAGTGACCAGCGGGTTGTTTGCAGGGATGCAGGAGCTAGTTCTGCTTGATGATCCAGCAGTCGATGGGGTTTCCTGTACATTTGGAGCAGGCGTGGATGAAAGTTGAATTGAAGCATTGGGACTCTTTTGAATGCCAACACATTCAGCTGGATGACCTCTCTGTTTGTCCTCAGCTTGGCTCGTGTTACATGTTTGAGACTGGTTGGGGCTAAGGTGACCAAGAGAGCCCACTGAGGATGGCGCAGGCGTACTGCTGTTACCGCTGGTGGCTGGTATCCTGCCAGAGGCCTGAGGGGACGTCGAGTTGGGACTGGGAGACGGAGTCTGCTCCCTGCTGCCTCCGCCTGGCCCGGGTCCTGCCACGGCCCCTTTCAAAGCGGACGATATTGCCGCCGCTGCAGCTCGCTGTGCCCGAGCAAACTGAGCTTTGGCTTTGATGTCAGCCAGTGTGCGAGCGCCAGTGCGACCTGGACTGCTGAGAGGGCTCGCGAGGGGAGTCCTTGGTGAGACTTGACTCGGTGATACGGGAATGGGAAGAATTCGTGACACTGGGATCTGCAACGTGAACAAAAACATGTTGAAAATTATTCCCAGACATGCACATGTCAAATAATGGATTGAGGTTTTTTTTTTAACCCACATAGCTGACCACCTCTGTATCACCCTCATAGCTACAACTCACTACTGTATGAAATTCCAAGTATTTACTAAGGAAGTTAGTAGCTTCAACCAGACCAGTTTTATACAAAGCTGCAACTTCATAAGATAAATCAGAAGACACATATAGTTAAAATTGTAGCCTTACCTTGAGTGGTGGAACGCGCTGATTCGCTGTTGGACTTGGTGTCGCAGGGCTGGAGATGGATGACGGTGAGGGCGATACGGAGGAGACAGACGACACGGAGGACACCGAGGACATGCGGGGTCTTTTCTCTGGTGTCAGTTCGCCCTCGGTTTCACTGAGAGACTTCCTTTTCAGTGGCTCTGAAGGTCCGCTGGGCTCAGAGATGACATCTTCATTCTCCACAGCAGGTTTAGCCACAGACATCGGCTGATCCTCCTTCGGATCAGAACCAGTCTTTGGTGGAGGGCTTTCCTTCACCGGCAAAGGAGGAAGTTCGGTTTTATCCTCCTTCACCTGTTCCTTTTTCTCTTTTTCAGGCAGGGGACACACTGAAGCTTTATCAGTGCGTCTGTCAACTTCTGCTGTTCTTCCTGCAGGTGTGTGTCCAGACTGTGCCATTGTGCTCAACTTGCGATCCTCAGCGTACTGAGCGCGCCGCGTCTTCATGGGCTCAGTGGCGGGGCCTGGCAGTGCCTTCGGAGGCTGCTGTGACGACGTCTGTGTTGTCTTCGTGTCTTTAGCGACCACGTCAGTCTTGCGGCTGTCCTTGTTACACTTGGTTTCCTCTGCCGCTTGAGCGACAGGCCCCATCTGATGACGGGGGGACTGGGGCCGGGCAGACTCCTGATTCACATCAGCCTTTGTCAGCTCTTTGGATTCCTCATAGCTGATCCCCGAACTGTGCAGAAAGAAAGAAAGAAAGAAAGAAGAGGGGCAAAGACAAAGAAATAAGTCCATTAATGACATTTCTGACAGTGATTCATAAAACACTCAGCTTTCAGAGTAAAAATATACTGTGTTGGTTACTTTGATTCATTTTTATGGAAATCATCAACATTCATATTGACATAGGGAATACCTTTTTTTAATGAATGAGCATAAAACTCCTGTATTTAATGTCATGTCATCTTATTACTCTGTCATTAATCCAAACACTCCAAATGTTAATGAATTGCAGTTATAAAATTAAATAATCTACACTACCAGGGTTTTTTCTTTTTTAATTCATTTAAAACTGAATTACAGTGGTACATGAATACATTATCTGAAATTGAATCAGACGTTGGAACCTACTTTTCCCCGTAATAGTTTTCAAAGAAAGCCTCCTTCCAGAGCTCAACTTTCTTTTCCTTTTCGATTTCTTGACGCATTCGAAGCTGCAGCTCAGGAGTAAATTCCCCTGTGGGGTAAGAAGGCATACATTGTTAATCACTGAAAATAAACCCTTGTATTAACTCTTATTCAGAGATGAATACTGTTATCATGTAGAAACTGTTGAACTGACCCTCAGCCAGTCTCTCCTTCCACGACTGAGCTGCTGATGTGAAGAACTCATTGTTTAAGGCAGAGCTAGTGACCTTCAGAAGGCCGTCCAAGCAAGCCTAGGGAGAGAAGCCACAATGTTATGACTAACATCCTGACAATCACCATCACTGCATCAGTGCAATGATGTCTGGTTTGCATTCTTAATGTAAAATGTAAAGGGGTACACCTAGAATCAGTTGAAAAAGAAATAGCTTACAACATCGTCTGCAGAAAATGAGAAATAGCTCATCCTACTAAATGATCGGTGAAAAAACCCCCCATTATTTTCCAAGTATAAAACCAGAAATTTTAAAGCACCTGCCGGTCGACCTCAGGCAGAAGTTTGAGCAGCTTCTGTTGGCAGTCAGGAGGCAACACAGAGAAGGTGTGCTTGTTGATGAGCGCTCGCAGGTTGGTGTTAACCAGAATAGAGTCCGGTGTCTCCACATCAATTTTGCACTTGGTTCTCTTTATCTGCCCTGGAACACCAAACATTGGAATCATTTAGGTTTGAGGGACGACAGCTGAATAAATGTAGCAAACTTTGTACAAATGGTGGAGTACTGTACGATATAACATCAACAAAAGATGGAGCCATCTAACCATCAATTTTCTTTCACAACACAATTATGAACTATTAAAAGTCACCAACTAACCTAACTTAATAAGCATGTTCAGTGGAAGGAAACCCACAGAGGCCCTTTGTGTGTGGCCGCACAGTGTTGGTCAGTGTCTCTGAAATCATTTTACTTAAAAAAACAACCACAAAACAAGCATTGTTGCCATTTGAAACTTTACTTGATTAAGAATGAATGGAAGATTTGCTTGGGATAATTTTGAGCGGTGCTTTTTATTATAAACATTAGAAGCTTTGGCTGCGTCCTTCCAGGGTCACCCCAGCAGATTGCAGGTTTTATGCTGGATGACAGAAGCTGAGCCGTTGGGGGTATCAGGGAGGCCATGTTCAGGGATACGCAGGGACCCAGAAAACCAAAGATGAACATTTAACAGCCAGGGTGAGTCTGATATAAAATAAACCGAGACATATTGTTATATATTCTGGGCACTAATAAAAACTCAAAAAAAGAACATGCTAACCCAATATCCTAAACTATCTGCCTTCACACACACACTGCATGATTTCTGTGGTCTTTTGAAAACACAGGAAGACTTTATTTGAACTGACCTCTTTTGTTTTTCTATCAGTCATTTATCCATCCATGACCTCATCTTCTCAGTTATCCTTTATATTTAGTTTTATAAAAAAACATTATCTTCTCTTTCTATGCGCTTTCTAATGAATACACTTGTAACAAGTAATTTATACTCACTTACATAAACTGAAGTATCTGTCTGACTTACCTGCACTGAGCCGACTTGACCTCTGGGAAACCTTCCTGGGTACGACCGGGTGGCATAAATCTATTCAAACAGACAAGGAAGAGCTGAAAGGAAAACTGGATAAATGCAGGACCGACATCTGACTGCTGCAGTTTCCACGTTAATGCTGCCAATTACATGAGTCACATTTGGCTGGTGAAGATACAAATCCCTTTTTGTTCTCGAGCTACAAGAGTCCAAGAATAATTGAACAATACTGGAGGACCGCATCAATAAGAGTCATTTAGTAGTACAATGCAGTGTGTAATGTGATGCGATGAACTCTTGTAGAATATCGAAACAGAACGAATTCAGGTCTCACTTCTCGGAGCTAAATACAGATAAACCGTATGAAACAGCACATAACACAGATGAGTGATTTATTGTGGAATAGTTGCCACCTACCAGTTTTTGATGTAATGTTATCTGCCATATCTTTGATGGTCTTCAGAAGCAGTCTCGGACTGGAGGCTGTTGGCATCCCTCCTTGTCTGCGCTGGTTTCTCTGCTGCTGCTGCTTCAAGGCCTTAAAGACAAGCAAAACAAGGAGGCAACAATGCCATGAGAAAGAGAGACAGTGAATATGCGTAACCCTCTGTTTGCCTGCAACCGCTCCTCTGGGGCCCCTTGCATGGTTAAATAACAGTGCAGCAATGCAACATAGATTGCATAACACAAGCAAAAACTCAACTCTATGATCACCTCAAACACATTGTCAAAAAAAAATAAAAAATCTCAGAAAAGAATGCAGGAAATTCCCACAGTGCTATGCTGTGTAAGTAAAATACATTAAAAAAAAATCTTTCTCGCTATAATATTTTAACATTTGAGTAAAATAGCTATGCGGTAGTGTTCCTAAAATACAAATTGGTCCTTTGGAGCTGAGAATTCTTCACCAGCACAGATGGAGTGAATTACAATCTGTGCAATCAAATTAAATATAATCAAATAAAACACAAAGGAGGCAAAGCAGCCAAAAGAAAAATGCTAAATTGGTGTATTATGAGAACATTAATACTTTATAACAAGCACTTTCGTTGATGCCCCATTGTTTTAAATAATCAGAATAAGATGTTGAGTGAGAAGGAAGGAAGGAAGAAAGAAAGAAAGAAAGAAAGAAAGAAAGAAAGAAAGAAAGAAAGAAAGAAAGAAAGAAAGAAAGAAAGAAAGAAAGAAAGAAAGAAAGAAAGAAAGAAAGAAAGAAAGAAAGAAAGAAAGAAAGAAAGAAAGAAAGAAAGAAAGAAAGAAAGAAAGAAAGAAAGAAAGAAAGAAAGAAAGAAAGAAAGAAAGAAAGAAAGAAAGAAAGAAAGAAAGAAAGAAAGAAAGAAAGACAGACAGACAGACAGACAGACAGACAGACAGACAGACAGACAGACAGACAGACAGACAGACAGACAGACAGACAGACAGACAGACAGACAGACAGACAGACAGACAGACAGACAGACAGACAGACAGACAGACGTCTGTCGTGACCCATTGACCACAAGCTAACTAGCCTAGCCAACACGATGCGCCGTGTTTCTTCTTTACTTCCTCTCTGGTCAGTGTTTGTTTCCGGCCACAGTGCCCCCAAACGAGCAGCTGTTGTAATTGCGTGATAATTTCCAGGCGGTTTCGTCCGGTCTCAAACATGAACGTCACCTGAACTAAATGAAGGTGTGAAAGTTCAACGCCCTTGTCCTTGTACAAACAGTGATGCCTCAACTACGCGTCTATGATAATACACGGAAATTTAAGACATGAGGAAATGGAGAGATTGTTTCCAGTACCTGTTTCAGTGCTTTCTTGCTGTGTTTCTGTGAGGGAGAGATGATCTTACTGGTGGGGACAGACGGCGACGAGCATCGGGGTTGAGGAGACGACGGCTGTGATTGCAGCTTGGAGGGAACTACGAGATAGAGAAGCAAAAGAAGACAAAACAGATGTTTCAATATACATTTCCTGAGGGCGGTGTGCAGACTTTATAACACTGAGCTATTGTTTTGATGAAACTGAAGCCAATTTCACACACAAAAGAACAGATTACATTACCCGGCTAAAATATTATATTACTGAAAATCCTGTTCGGGGCCACTCATCTTTTTCTCTCTGACACCTATTTCTAATAAAACAGCTTCTGCACACAGCGTTGCAGTTTTGCTTGTTTCTTCCTCAGTAACATCTCATTTGCATTTGACTTTGTGCTTCTTTGCATTGATTATTTCAGAAATAAACTACATCGAAGTCCTCCTACTCAGCTGTGCACCAAGGTTATTTTCGTTGGCAGTTTCTAACTTGTGCATAATAAGGAAGTAGTCATGGGTCATGGGTGAGAAAATACCGTTTCCTGTTTAAACTGTCACTTAAAATCGGCAAGTGAGAAAGAGAAATAATTAAGAGTCAGCTAGAGATCAGTTCGAGGAAAAAACAAAATAATTGGCACTTGATGAAAAGCTCATTCATTGAAATTTGCAATCAGGCACAATCGTGTGTGTGCTATTTACAATAAAGCAGAACTTTAACCCTGTGGATAAACACAAAAGAGCAACTATGTGCCGCCTGCAGCCTTTCTATTGACAGTTACTGGGAGATACACAATTTTGCTTGAAGATAGAAACCCACCTTTTGCTATGACCATGTTTGTCGCTCAGTGCATCCCAGGTAAAAGTCTATGATGAGATGTTTTAATCTTTATGCTTGTGGTTAAGCCACTTTCCCTGAGCTTCTCTTGTGTACAGCTACCTCAACTGGCTTCCTGTGTTTCTGCAGCAACTTGCAACAGCTGAGAAAGGGCGTTTACTCATTTTGACATAATATGAGGGAACCAATCAGCACAAGTCAGGCAAAAAATTAACCAAGCATTTTTTTTCTTGTCTAACCTTTAGACTGGAACTGAACTAAGAAAAAGGGTAATGTGAGCTAGAAAAAGCTGCAAGAGCTCCTTTAAAACCTATGTATTCATTTTTGTAATCACTTAATGCAAAGCACAAGAGATTTAACAGAGAAAAGAGCTGTTTTTTTTTAACCCTGCATGCCCGTGTTTCCATATTGCTGCTGCTGGAAATGTGAATTTCTCTTGGAGATCATTAATGTATTTATCTATCTATCTATCTATCTATCTATCTTAATTAAACACCAGCTATATGGTTGGAGTCGTTTCCCTCTGCTGCAGAATTGTTTGGGAGTCAATCGGAACTTACATGTTTGACAAAAAGCATTAGATTACACCAGCCGAAATGCAAGTAGTGTAATTAAATTTAGGCTTCAAAGCCACATTGACTGAACATAAGCTATACATGCACAGAACCATCATGAAGCAAAGTAGATGCAGATATTACAAATACAAAAAAAAAATTTCCGATAGTGACACTTCACAGTGTATGCAGTGAATTGTGCTCTTTGATAAAAACCGAGCAAAAACAATCAAAAGAACAACGCGAGCACATCCGTCCACTCCACTGCGATCGATGAACCTTGCCCGAGGAAGCCACATTGAGTTATGTGGTCAACTACCAACTGGTTTTTATTAAAGCTCCATTCTGTGCACAATACCTCTTCGCATCCATCGCCCTTTCCTACCCTCCGGAGTGATGGCACCACCGTTGTTTTCTGAGCTTCGGGAGTCGGAAAGATTATCACTGCTCTCCTCGGAGCCCTCTTCCGATAGCTCTTTCACCACATCCGAGATGCCCTTCTGCAGGAGAAAGAGCACATACTATATATTACAGAGTAGGAAAAGTGGCCAAGCAGAGATGAATCAGAAAAATATTTCCCTGTGGTGTATTCAACCACATCACAGACAAACACCTTTCACTCACAGCATGCATAAGGCGCTGAAACACATTTCTGTTTTGTGAACCTGGCATATATGCTCTGAGTATCTTCCTATTCAACTATGTCCACAGGCCAAAAAACTCACAGCTTTTCCTTTTTTTATTGAACTTCGTCCATTTTATCTCTTTGATTACAGGCTCGGTAATGCATTCTGTCAAACTAACCTTTAATGTATAGACTCCCATCCTGCCTGGAACTTTATAAAAGATCCCCTCTTCACCACGGGAATTTGTGTGCAGCATCGCATTCAGACATGCCAGCGGCGAGGTTCCACTGGATCATGAGAGAAAAATGTAAATTACACATCTGCTCTCAAATAAATAAGGCAGCTGGAGGGAAAGAACCAATAATAAAAGACACAGGAGGGATAAAGGCTGGTCTGATATCTGAAGAGACACTGCCAACATGCATCAGGAACATGTACGCGAGTTTAGATCAGGTTCACACCTGCGTCGGGTCAGGAGGAAATATACTTTGTTTTATGTGGAATCAGTTGCGTACATTTAACCAAAAACTTCTCTGATCGTCGTCAGTCACTGCACTGATGGTCTAGTGCATAAAATGCGTCGCATGCAAAAAGAAAATCCAGCTGTGAGCAAAAATAATTCTTTCTTGTGCGTCTTGTATTGGACCTAGTTTGCTCACTGTAACATGCACCGGAGTTGTGAGCAAAGAAACTCACCAAGTTAAAGCAATAATTGAGTGACACATGTTCATTCGTTCCACTGTTGTATCCCCGGAGTTCACGATGATGGAAAATACTAGTAAATCGGAATTTTCTTGTGGATATATATATATACATTTAGGAGACTACAGGAGCTTTTATGCAACCAAACCTAGGACATGTTATTGTTAATAACATGCAAAAGGTAGTTCCAAAATAGCAGTGCAGTGAGTTGGTTAAAATAAGGGGTGGGGAGGCTAGCTTTTCCTTACCTTCTGGATGAGAACAGTGACATTGAAACGAAAAGAAATGAAACAATCATTATCAAATGATTCAAATATTTGTGACTATATAAACAAAAGAGCACACGGTGTGAGCAGTTGAGAACTGAGGAGGAAAGGCCGTGTTGTTGCCTCGCTCACTAAATGTCTCCTACGTGAACGCTTGTAAAACTTACGATGCCACAAACATGCTTACCTTATTTCCTTAAGCCTTTCTCTTTGGATCACCTGCAAGATTTCTTTATGGCTCATCGGTGTATTAGGATACTTCTCCAAAACCTAGAACAACAAAATAAAGGTTATTGAAAAGGTGCTCAATGAAAATTAACATAAAAGTGTTATCTCCACACGACTTCAGCAGCATTAAAGACAGACTGTTCATTATCTCTTCCCACTTTAAGCATGTAAAAGTCACAAACAAGATTCTATACAAGCTGTGTGATTAGACGTACGGTAGAGCAACGCCATGAGCATATTGGAAGAAAATCACATGTGCCATAGTCAAATCTTTACATACAATTTTATTCAATTTCAGGGTTTTAAAGACAACCCCAGCAACAGCAGACTACATTTGACAGGGCACAATCTCATGCCTTGAGGCAATTTTAGATCAACAGATTAACCTTGAATGCATGTTTTTGTACTGTCGTGGGAAATCGTACAAAACCCATGCATGCACAGAACATACAAACTGCACGGTAAGGCACATAAGTTGGTAACAGAACTGGGGATTCTTGTTGCATTGCAGAAAGGTATAAACTGTGCACCTGGCAATGTAGTGAACGATTAACCTAGAAAGCCTGTTTGGATCTAGAGTGCATGTTTTTTGACATAACTGGGTGGATTCATGTGTTTAATAGAGGAATAGCCAGCATGTGGCACATTTTACGAGTAGAAAGGTTTAAGTTTGTAACAAAAGTGGTAAGGGGAGGAATACATTTTGTCCTCAGATTACACATTTCCATTGAATCCTGTAGTCTCATTTTACTTGACGCCATTTGTTATTTTCTCTTCATTCTTTGGTTATTTTCAAGCGTTTTCAAGTTTTTTCATTTGATTTGTTTTTCCTCTTTCTGGTTCGCTAAAACAAACAAACCCTGTACAATTCCATACCAGCCTGAGATTACTGCTCCACTTTGCTGTCCAAATGAGACAAATTACTGCAAAATTATACTTAACAGGAGTTCTCAACCTGGGTAGCGCCCCCATAACTGCATGGATTAGCGCAAATATCTGCACTGACTGCCTGCCTACAATCGTGCTGGTAATAAATACCAGGTGGTTCACTCCTGAGGTCTAACTTTCACATGTGGTTGGGGTAATGTCATTGTAAGCAGCCCTGCCATATGTTATGACATGAACAAGGAATGTTGTGAGATGTCACATACTTTACATGCTTATGGTCCCTAAATGAAAAAAACAAAACATGTCAGCAAATATATACCACAGTATAATAATATAAAAAATAATTAACAGTGTAGCTATTAAAAAAGAGCAGTGTCTTGCTTTCATTTTAATTCGAACATTGTGTAGATTCCTTTAATCCCTTTTGCATTTTAACTGACATCTAAGACAACTGTAACTTCATAGTTTATAAACTTCTAAATTATTATTATATATGCATCCAGTGAGCCACGTCATGTCAGCAAACTGCGGAGATGTGAGTGATTTGGTAAAACTAGTGCATCACTTGACAACAGATGTCCATGCGTGCAACAGATTAAGAGCATTGTGAGGCTGTGGGTGGGAGTTTTGACATATTGTACACACTAGCATGCTACGACAGACGGCTAGCTCTCGTGCTACATGCTAACTTTCGTCTATCCTGTCGCCTCGAGCTGTCACGCCGCGGATTAGCTTTGTCATCTCATTTGTTATTCACCAACACAAGTGGGCGTCGGTTTATCGTGTGCTTAGGACGTTTGGTTGCGTTTTGCTTGCCGCGAAAACAAACTTGTTGACGGGCTGAGTTGCGTTAGCCGCGGCGAGCTAATGCTACCCAACATGACTGCTTCTCGGTGACTTCACGAGACTTCAAACCGTCCACGCGCAGCGGGCGTGCAGGCGTGTTTGGGCTGCAACATAGCCTGGCATTGTTAAATTCCTGCATTTTTAAAGCAGGCAGGAAGGTGAAGGGGGAGCGACGCGGCTAAAGTGACAGCTTGCAAACCGTGAGCACAAGGCCTCCGCGCGCTGTACGCAACATCTTCCCCAGCAGGTCATGAACTCATAAACACAGTTGTACAAGTGGGAGCGCTCAAGGAAAACAACCACAACAAACGGCAGGTTGTGGCGGAAAAAACACACACACATACGAGAGTACCGTTTTGGCGGCTTCGGCCCACGTCCTCCCCTTCTTCTTCTTCTGTCGCTCCCTCATTGTGGACGTCCTGTTTGAGGAGCAGTGTTAAACGTGTCCGCTTCAGTTGAAATGTTGCATTTAGTTACCGCGTAAGATCCACTCCGTCTGCCATGTTGGACTTACTGTAAAGAGTCACGTGACTGGGGGGGGGGGGAGACGTCATCTCACTGTATATAAATACCTGTCATGTCCCGTCTGCAGCTCTCCACGCGTGTATTTACACCATGCTGTCAACTGCGATCACGATCAAGAGTTTTTCGAGAAAGGCTGCAACACGAAACGCAGCTCCAGATACCACTTGAGTGTGTTCGTTTATTTCCATATGTAAGCAAATGGCCTTTGCACAAGTTCACGACTATGAAAAAAATAAGGCAGCTAATCAAGAGAGAGCACTGCAAGCTTCCTTCACATTGTTTTTTGGCTCACAATTACAATTGGCAAGAAATCGAAGCAACAATTCATCAAGCGTACAGGATAAACTAGTGCAGTCCACCCCCCCCCCCCCCCCCCACCCCCCCCCCCCCACACACGCACACACACACACACATTTACATACACACCCCTCCACTGTTGAGGCAACAAAACGGTATTGTAAATGAAAGACATGTTGCCATTGGATCAAAATAGTTTCAAGCGTTGGGCACGACTTGTATAGATATTTTGGCCACGTTAAGTAAAAGAAAATTATTATACAGTTTTTTTGCTTTGTTAAAATGTCAAAAATAAAGACAGCGATAAAGTGTCAAAATAAAATCATAAAGTGGAGAATAACGTTGTAATAATACTTAAATAAATAATATTATAGATAATAATCTGCATTGTGGGAAAATGCTCAGGAATATGTCTAGACTTTCTGGTGTAGCTAAGCGGAGTTTGCATATTCTGTCTGTGCATGTCTGCATTATCGGTCTATTTAGTTCAGGGACCACATACAACTCAATCTCATCTTGAGTGGGACGGGGTAGTAAAATAGTGCTATGTTCACCTTTAATTTGAAACTTTGCACAGGGTATATGTGATAAAAAATGTCTACCACCAAACAATTACGACGGAAAATTAATACAATCCCAATACAAGTCCAATTTCAATGAAGCCTTCTCGTGCAAACTCCAGTGAAATGTTCATAAATGTGTGTTTTCTTAGAAATTTTTACCATTTGCCTCATTGTTTGGTGGGTCATACTGGAGCCTCTTGCTAGCTGATTTTGGCCTGCATGCCTCATATTTGGCATTCCAGTTGTATGTAAATTACCCAAATACCACATGGTTTAGGTCAGTTGGGTAGCAACCTAGAGTTTGTGACTTCTTTGGATGGGTGCGGTTGATCACAGTTGGCAGATCGAGGTCTTTCAAAAATGAAATGTGCAAATTTCAAAGGAAACAATAAAAAAAAACCTTTGTAGAATCTGATTTTGTATGTTGGTGAGAGTGAGTTTGTGAAACGGCATTTGGCTTTGCTGTAATGCTTTGGCAGTAAGGGATAGGTGAGGAGTCGACCTGTTTTTTTGTTGTTGTTTTTTTAAACAAGCAATCTGGAGGCGGCTCAGAGAAAAAGGTTAAAAACAACTGGTTTAAGCAATACAAGTATTTTTTTTAAATGCTTGAACTCAAACTGGAAAATTATTAATGCAAACAATTCCACTACATTAATTCCCTTCTTAATGTGACTCTAATACACAAATATACTAATATTATTAATCATATTATTGAAACCTGAAAGTGTTGTCTGTGCTTTTTAGGTACAACAGTGCAAGGAGCAACAAATCAAATATCCTTAAATCAAAATGAAAAATCAGTGTAATTACCTTAGAAGCACTGAATGAAATTATAAAGGCAGCGTGTAAAATACCTAAATCTTTTGAATTTTTTTAATGAATTTGATTTTCTTTTTCTTTTTTTTAAAGCTGTGTCAGAATAATGGCGTTAACTTCAGACTTGACAAGTTCATTAAAATCTGACAAAATATATATTTACATGCTGCATTTATCTCTTTCAGTGTACATTCAATTATTAACTCTACTTTAAGTTTTGTGTAAGTCAGGTAAATACACTTCAAAGTGATTGCTTTTTTGAAACAAAAATAAAATCTATTAAATAACAAGACGTACACTTCCCCGCCCAACTCCGACCCACAGCTCTTAACTAAACAGGAGTCACTAGAGCCACTTTGAACTACAGCCAGCAGCCATACAGCAGAGGTGCATTAAGACAAATCAAGGGCTTGGCTGAATGGGATCTCCCGGTGGAAGATAGGCAGCTGAGGATGGTCTTTGTCTCTGAGAGGAACAGAGGCTCTGAGGTCCTGATGGCAGAGTGGTGGATGATGCAGATGAGGTGAGGGATGCAGCTTGTGGTGCTTGATACCTGCATAACATCAGCAAAAAAAAAGTTTTACAGCTGCATATCACAGATTTATTTATCTGATAGATTATTGCTTGTATGTGTGTGCAGGCACATTTGTTCATACAGCATTGCAGCGACATGTCACATGCTTATAATTTTCAAAGGAAATGTTTATGCCAGAAGAAGGTGATACTTCCAAAAATATGTCAAAAATGAGCTTTGTTCCTGCTTCTCTTACCAGGACTGGGATTTCCTGACCCGTGAAGATCCAGCGGTCCTCTCCCTAATGGGAACAGTAGCCAGGAGATCGCACAGCATTCGGGGAGAAAAGGCCCTCTCCAGGTGAGAGCCATTAAGGTTCAAGGTAAACATAGTTGGCGGAGACATATCCAACTCCAAAAGCATAATGTTCTCCGCCTGTATGAAGAGATGACAGTGAAATCATGGTCATTACAGTATAAAAACATGATAAAATATTAATTTTGCTTTTAATTACACTAATTAAGTGACCAAATATGGTCACTTGCATAATTAAGAGTTAAAAACATCATGTCAGTTTAATTAATTTAGTCTACTAATAAAAAGGCTTGGGTGGTGTGTGTAAATTGCAAAGAAAAATATAATGAAAGGAGAGCTAACTCTCATAACAGAAGACAATATAAGTCATACAACATATATCAGATATTTATATCAGATATATTTGAATTCTATGAACATGAACATTATCAGGCCATTATGATTTCGATGGTAGCAGCACAATTTAATAAATGACATAGTAATCAATCTTCAGAATTGTTTCATAAACAATGCTAAAGTATTAATAGTGTGATTATTGAAAATATTGCTAGATTACTGACACTAATACCTTGTGTAATAGCGCATGTGGCTTTGTGTGTCATATTTGAGTTGTGATTTTTATTTGAAGCAACGCACAGAATCTGTACTGTAACTTTACACTGACTATTTACTGACACATGGTGGTCAAATTTGTGAATCGTTTCTATGGCGACAAGGGGCCTGGCATCCTTTCGTGAAAAAGATTGACAGCGTTGATGGACATTGGACAAATTTCCCCACCACTTCAATTCATTTTTGTCTGCGGCTTCTGCCAAGTGGCCTTGTGAAAGTCAACCACTGACCTGGTATCTAAATGAAGCCCCGGTACACGTCGCTGTGGCAACAGCCGTCTGCGCATGCTGGCTGATTGGTCTCTTGTATCCCACAGCTGAGAGAGGCCTTCTCTTGCCCTGAGTGGGTGCACTAGAAGAAAGAAAAAAAAATACATATTCAGTTAAATAATTCTTCTACTAGCAGCACTGGTTGAAATACAAACTTCTGGAGGCCTAATAGATGACAACTTCACATATTCAGGGAGTAATTCATAAAGTGTATCCAGCTTGAGTCCGGTGGAGGTGTAATGCCGGTCAAATGTGACGAAATTAAAATGATAGTGGCTTACAAGAGCTACAATATAGACTCAATTCATTCAATTCAAGTATGCCCTCCTCTTAGTTTTCCTTCAACATGACTGCTATAAGTGACATTATATTTGTATATCTGCTTCCTACTCCTATTTCCAAGAATGCTAAGTGCTAGCTCATATGTGACTCTGCAGGTGTATGATGATTACATATGAAAACCCACTACTTACACCCTTTATTTCTAGCCCTACAGATGGCATTATCCTCTATTCAGGTAACCGATGGTTAGGAAACAGGTATTTTTTTTGCGTTGGTGAATCATTTCATGCAGTCTGCTGCTCATATGATCTACAGTGTGTGATTCTGTGTGGTTTGTTTCTGAGAAAAGAGGGTGAAGTAACTCAATATTAAATCCATTGGCTGACCTCTCTGATGGAAGGACAGGCTGGAGTCTCCACTGATCCTCGTCACCGTCAAACTGGAGTCTGTTCATGATCTTGTTCTTCTCTTCGGGGGGTATGAAATTCTCTATCAAGAGATACCTGCAATGTGCAACAAAAGACAACAACATTGATGTAATGAATAATCCTGGAATATTTCTGTTTGTGGAGTCAGTGGCTCCCAAACAGCCTCAGATTGCCTCAAAGGAAGGCTGTGCATCCCTTCTCTGGAACAATATAGTGAAGCCACCGCCTGGCAGCCACGCCCAGTCCAGTGAACACACCCCAAATAAGAAACGATGGGCACTTTCAAAGCTCAGAGGTCTGCTTAAGATTCTATAAATTTTGTTATTGAGATTTTCTCTGATGTGCAAATCTGATTTTTGACAATCTGAACACCTCATAAAACAGAAAATTGTTGCTGTAAAACACATTTTGCAGTATATGCAAGAGCTACGTTCAATCTCTGAGTGGTATTGTCACACCAGTGAAATATTGAGTTTTGAGAGCTTTTTTGAAGTTCTATGCAGGGAACAGCAGGAAAACATTCAGTGTGGGTGTGAATGAAAGCCAGGTGATTGCATTTTAACATAAGTGAAACCGAATACTTAAAATAAAAATCCGGATGTAATCTCCCTGTTTGACTTACTTGTACTTGAGCTCTCTGGTAAGTTCATTCTGTGTCTGCTCAAGCTCCTGTCTGGTTGTCACGTGTTCATCGATGATGTCTTTCATCTCTCCCTTCAGCAGCTGCAGTTTGGCATAAAACTACACAGATAGGAAGTGGAAAAGATAGTTTATTAAAGTTACACCAGTTCAACTTTACTTTAGGAGGCAGAAACATCAACAGAATCTGAAAAGTAGCTTCTTAAAACACTACAAAAAATCCAAATTCTGTCCAGAGACGTCTGAGTACACCACTGATGTGGCTTCTCCTCACATCTCTCGACTATGACGGATTCTTCACTGCAAATGAGATTAAATGATCAAATAATGTGTAATTGCTTTTGTGAAATAGCACGGATGAGTCATCCCTCACCCTCTTCAGCTTCTTTGTCTTATGTTCGACCTCCTGCTGCAGGGAGGAGAAAGTCTCTTTCATTTCTAAGGTTTCCTCCTCTTGTAGCATCATTTGTTGCTGGATCTCTCGCTCTCTTCTTATCTGCAGATCAGAACAACTTGGTTGAAATCAAAAATTCCACTGTTAATTATGAAGACTTTGCAAGAAAGTCTTAGTGTGAGAGTTCAGGCCGCTCAAAAACATTACTACATTTTAATAAACATTACACAAAAGCAGAATTACATTACAAGTACTGTACTGTTAAATATTGCTTGAATGTTGTTTGTTAATTACTTGTTCTGCAATTTCTTGTCTCTTCAGCTCCAGCATTTTTTGTTGTTCATTAGTGTGATCGATTATGGTCTTCCCCCCAACTAACAGTTTGCTCTCCATAGCCTGTGAACGACGACATAATAAATCATTCATGCAAATTTCTTTTGTTCCACACTGTCTCATTTATCAGACACCATGGTGACAATGTACCTTATATTTTTCAATGATTTTCTCCAAAGCATCTTGATCCCACTGCATATCCTCCAAACTTTTTCTGTTTTCATTCAGGTGCTTTAACTTTGGGATGCCACCGCTGTCTCTCATGCGAAGTTTCACATCAGGCTCTTCTCCATTTGTCTTCCATACATCTGCATCCTTCTCTCTGAGGAGCTCCTCTTCCATACCAGCCATACATTTACTCAGCCTCTTGCTATTCCTCTTCTTCCTCCTCTCTTTTGCAAGCATCAAGCGCTCCTCGAGCTGAGCTTTCAAGCGTGCAATCTCCTCCTGGAACTCCCTCAGCAGGGCATCTTTGGGGTCTTCATTAATCCGAGGTTTGTTCTTTATCTTCTTGGTCCTGCTGGCATACCTCAGGGTGGCCAAGGATTCCTCAAAGTTCTTGTGAGAAGGCCCCACCGTTGCGATCATGACAGTCTTGGCGTTGCCGCCGAGGGAGTCCTGAAGCAGGCGGGTCAGCTTGGAGTCTCTGTAGGGTACGTGGGTGCTTTTTCCATTCACCAGAGCTGAAATGACATTTCCCAGCGCTGACAGGGACAGGTTGATTTTGGCAGCTTCCTTCAGACGCTTCCCTTTAGCACCTGTCTTGCTCTGACGCTCACTGCCAGCCAGGTCAACCATGTTCAGCTTCCCAACACGGATGTGGTCCTCGCCATCTGGCCCCACTTCGCTGCATTCGACAGTGATGACAAAAATGGCATGAGACCTGGAGCTCCTCTCGTTCATGTTGGTGAACCCCACAGATCTGGACTGGTTGCCTATGTTCATCACATGTTCAATCTCAGTGGCGTTCTTCGTCACCACAGAAGACAGGTCTTTGACGTAAACCCCAAAGTCTGGACTTTCTTTAAGTTCCAGTTTCCTGTTGTTGTCCTTGCACAGAAGATCCCTGATTTCCTCCTGGTAGATCTCCAGGTATGAGGATCTAACCAGGTACTTTTGATTCTGAGTTCTGGATATTTGTGTGAAAATATGATGAAAAGAGTTTGGTATCACCCCTCTCCTCTCACCTGAACCCCCTTGCATGGTGTATGTTTTACCCGTCCCCGTTTGTCCATAGGCGAATATCGTCCCGTTGAAGCCCTGGAGCACGGACTCGACCAGGGGTCTCACGGCATCGTCGTAAATATCGCTTTGTTTCGAGTCCCAGCCGTACACGGAGTCGAACGTGAAGACTTTCATGGGCTCATCAGGTGGTGCCTTCGGGTTCCTGATGGTGATCTGCCCCAGCTTGTCATCAATCTCCAGAATGTTTTGACACTCGGGTGTCTCCTCTCTGCTGGTGAACGGCCGGCAGCGGACCACCACCCTCACCGCCTCGCACGGTCTGCCCTTAGACATTTCGCGTTTAAAAGATCGCCTTCAAAAACACAGCACAATCAAAACACTCGCCACGCTTAAAGCCCATCATCTCGGGCGGTGTCCACAGTCGCTCTCGAGCGTCAGCAGCAGAAATGGGTGGGACGCGCCTCCTCGAGCCGCTGTCGTCATCCCGGTGAGCGCAGCGTCTCCCGCATCGGGAGCATCTCGTGGAAGGAGGCGAAGTCACAGGAGATTGAAAAGATGCTGTGTGGAAAGAAAAACACACACATACGCGCCACCATCCAGCCAACCTGACCCAGCCCACACAGCCTCCCCGCTGCACACACCCTGCTCTGCGGACAATGGAAATCAGACATGTGACCCGCACGACGAATAAGATTGGAGTACATCGTCCCCGGTGACCAATTCTGTTACTGGGATTAATTACACTCCACCAAGCATTTCAACACACGTCTGCTTTCATTCAATACCAAAGTTTTATTTTAGCTTTCACATTTACATCGTTTGGATTCAGGCCAGAGGCTTTAATGTACAAAAAAAAAAAAAAATACCGAGGACACTGGCTGAATCATAGGTAGACATTCATCAATAATTAACAATCCAATCACCAGTAGGGACATGTTGTCTACACTGATCTCACTCAGGCATTGTGTCAATAATTAACCTCCATGTCTCTTGATCTACACACCAAGTATTGTTTCTTTAGAAAAAGAGAGTTCCTTCAACTTATTAGATGCCATTTGCAATGTATTAATTACCCCAGCCTGAAATGAAAAGCATCTTGCTTGCATTGTCCCAAGTTTATTTGAAAAGTTGTACATTCCTGCAGATTGAACTTTATGATTATTTGAAAGGCTTGTGTGCACCCTTCTGATAGGTGGCTTGATAGGTATTTGGTATGCAATGGAAAAAAATACGCACTGCATACCATTTAATAATCATAAAGTTGAATCAAAACCTCTCTGAAATAATGTCAGCAAAGACTGATAATCTCTTGTGATGGCTGGTGTCATCATATAACCTGTATGATAATCATTTTAGGCTGGGTGTACCCAATAAGCTGTCTGTGAGGTGTTTCATTCAGCAGGTTTGCCCCTATAAATGATGTTAGGCACATTCCAGTGGCAAACTGGAGTTTCATTATTATGATCTACTGGCACACACGGCGAGCCGGTCACTTGTGAAATTTCTTGCTGGAATCTGCAGCGTGATCCAGTAGGAGTTGGCATGGTGTGAACTGATTCCCATAGACCGCCTCATATTGTCTCATCTTCGCCACAAGTTTGTCAGCACCGAAGGTGTCCACAAAACGGAAAGGTCCTGGAAGCAGGTAGAGATTGTTAGAATGGAATAGCTCAAGGTAGGACCTTTTCTGCCAAAAAAAAAAAACATGGGGAAATATCCAGCTGTTCGTAAAATAGTTATACAGGTGAACTTCCCCAACATTCCATTGTAAAAGTCTTTGACAACCCATTAACAGCAGTGGCAAAGTGAAAGAACAAGTCCTTTATGAAAGATGTAGATTTGAATCTGACCTCCAAGACAGGGTGGGAATCCCAGCCCAAACACCGCTCCGATGTCTCCCTCCAACGGGTTGTTCAAAATGCCCTCTTGCAAACACAGCACGGCTTCGTTCACAAATCGAGAAACCAGCCTGTACTGCACATCAGAGTCTGCTGAACTGTAAAAACAACAGATTTCAAAGCGAGAATTGAGTTATCATTTAAACTTTGAGACTTCTAATATGAACGGATGGGACTCAAATTCTTGTGCTGTTTGCAAACATACACAGCAGGGTTTGGGGTCATCTTGTATTTCTCCAGAATGTCTCCAATTTCTGGGTTGACCTCCTTGATTTTAGTTCCGGGCTGGTAGATGTAGCAACCCTTGCCTGACTTGCGACCTAGGCAACGACAAAACATTACAAATTAATTACATTTGAATTAATCTAAACTCAGGGACTTGATCAAATTAAATTGTGTGAAATGATTGAAAGTATACCCTTGAATCCCGAGTCCACCATGGTCTTCAGGACTTCCACATTTCCACCACCAAAGCGGGAGCCGAAAGCTTTGCCGAGGTCTTCGGCCACATGAGCCGCCACGTCAATGCCGACTTCATCAGCCAGTGTGGCTGCGCCCACGGGGAAGCCAAAGCTGGTGGTGAGAGAATCCAGCTTCTTGGGGTCAACTCCTTCCTGCAAGAGGGCGTTAATTAATGAACAAATACATGTATCCGCCAAAACATTATGGCAACCTGCCATTGCTGGGAATCCAGGGACTTTTGATGGAGATTTGGCATTAATCAATGATCATAATCACGGCCATGCAACCAGACAGCCTGAAAATAAACGACCAATAAAAACACAGCAGGAAATGATCAAACAATGCAGTACTGCAACAAAATGATAGGTTCCCAAAGAGGTAAAAGTCTGTTGTTTTTGTGTAATACGTATATTGTAGTGGTTGTCCCCTTGATAAAAATCAATCTGTACCAGCCTTTACACTCTTTCAGAACAACAGTATTGAAAGTGATTTGCAGAAAAGTCATTGCTGGATTTTAACGTGACCAACCTGAAGAACTCTGACTGCTTCAGCCAACATGGGAGCCAGACACCTTGTAGTGTAGAAACCAGGTCCATCCTGCAAATAAATATACACAGCATGTTTTTATTTTTTTAAATAACACATCTCGTTCAGCGGAATGTTGTTGGTTCACATTAAGTGAATCACATTCAAGTCAAACAACTGAAACAATGTCAGTGTCACATATTTGCTTTTTTGTTACATATTTTGCAAAGAATTGATGGATTGGAGCATAGATAAAGAAATTAACTAAATAGTCACCCCAACAACGATGATGACTTTGCCTTGCTTCAGACCAACGGCCACAGCGGAGGCTGTAGTGTCCTTTGATGTTTGATCGGTTGTTATAATCTCAAGAAGCTGCATCTTGTCCACTGGAGAGAAGTAGTGCATCCCAACCACCTAAAGACACAGGATCCTTTCATTTAATAAAGACATGAACCAGCATATTCAGGATGCAATCACACTTGGTGTCTTAAATATGAACTGTGGGATTTCCATGTTAAAGCGACTCGTGTGAAGACCTCATATCAAGCCTCAAAAGAAACCTCAAGCAACGTAAATATAAAGCTGAACATATGTATTTAGCACATTATAGATCTGAAAACTGCAAAATATAGATTATAGAATTGTGCAATAAAAGATCTGTTGACACTTTTTAGGCTGATTTTAAACAGGAGTTTGAAGAAACAAATTGAACTCTACTTCCAATTGCAGTTAGATTTGTCACCGTTACAATTCTGGCCTTTTATTATCAATGTGCAAGTGTGTGTGAAGTTACAGCATAGACACAACATTTCATATTATATGTGTTGCACACTTAATGTTAAAAAATATATATATATATATATATTTTTTAATTGTAGTCAATGCTTTCTATGCATGCACGTGTGCACAGATTCTTGCACTGCTCATTTCCTGAGTACAAACCTTATCAGGTCTCTTGCTGGCAGCAGCAATGTCCTTGATGGGCAGAGCAGATGTGTTGCTGGCAAAAATGCAGTGAGGGGACACCACCTGCAGACAAATGTGAGTAAGAAAGCTGCTTTACGTTTTAAAATAACCAAATCACGGCAATAATGTTCTGAGGTTTGTGCTACAATAGATAACAGGGCCTGATATTTGCAAAAAAAAAAGACGATGGCAATTCACATAAAAAAAAAACAAAAAACTTACAGCTTCCACCTCCTTCAGGACGGCATGTTTAATGTTAATATCTTCAAACACGGCTTCAATAACCATGTCTGCCTTCTCAAAGCCACTGTAATCCAGCTGAGCGGTCAGGTTGGACATAATGGAGTCCCTCTCAAAGGATGTAATACTCTTCTTCTTCGTCTTGTCATTGAGTCTTCAGGAAATACACAAAAAAAATGATGACCCTCCAACATAGCTTCAAAATGAAAAATATCATTTTACCAGGCTTTTTAATTTGACAAAGTTAATCCATAAAAACACATGTACAGCAAGAACTTTAACTGAATGCCTTCAGACTCAACAATCAACCCACCCTTTGAAAACCTGCTGATGTCCCCTGCCTAGTCCTGGCACTGTGGTGTCCTTCAAGATGGTGTTCATGCCTTTGTCCACAGACACTTGTGCAATACCGGCTCCCATTAGACCTGCTCCCAAGATGGCAAGAGTCCTGGTGAGCAAAACCAAAAACCATCTAACTACCGATAGAAATGAAGGATTTAGAAAGACAGACTCTCCTGAACATCCTTCATGCTTACTTTACATCTCGCTGAGGAGTTCCAAAGCGGTTTTTCTTGCATGCCACTTGACCGTGGTAAAGACCAATGAGGGCTCCAGACTCTGGGGTTCTGGCCAATTGGCCGAAATTCTGAGAAACACAAAAGTCGAGGATCACAACAAGTTTGTTCATCTACGTACATATCTAAATGTGGTAATGACATTAGTTAATACCCCTTACCTGAGACTCTGCTAAGTACCCAGCAACAGGCCCCTGCTCAACCCCGGTTTTAACACACTGAGAAGACAAAACCATAGGAAGAAAATTATTCCTCCTTCAACACAAGTTTGACATAATTTAAATATAGAAGGCTGCATAGAAACAAAGTGGGTAGCAGTTTTGCGTCACAGCAAGAATGTCAACAGCTGAAATCAGGGGTCTTTCTGTGTGCAATATACTTGATCGCCCTACTATATATGCACGCATTTTGATTGAAACTGATGATTTGATAAATTTACTGTAGGTTTGAATGTGACTGCAAGTGCGACTGCCTTTGCTACGTGATGAACTGGCTACTTGCCATGAGTGTAATCTGCTTTAGTTGGCTCAAGCAACCTGCAAACCTGAGTTTGGTGTGGGATATTTGAATATTTGAATCCTGCCCAAACACTTAAATGCCAAGAAGAAATTTTTAACTTACTTCAATAATTTTCAGGGGTGCTGGGTAAAGTCCCTTGCTCTGCTTCATGACTTTACCATGGACAGTTTTGTATATTTGATTCCGCACCAGCTCAAAGCTCATAATATAGTCTTGAATTTCTGTGGAATGGAGACCATTATTGTGACATACAATAAATAGAAGTGCCAAACAACTGTGATGAAACAGAAGTGCTGAAATATTCCAACTTACTCTGCATCATGCCTTTCTCCTTGTGAAGGGGAATCTTCTTACTGGCGATCCCTCTGGCACATTCAACAGCAATTTCCTCGAGGTATTCGATTGTTCTCTCCTCTGGACTCTTCAGCCCAGGTCCTACAAAACAATCCCACCCCCCCAATTATGTTAATTCTGATATGCAGTAAAGTACAGATAATCAAAGTGCACCAATTACAGCTCATGTCATGACCTATCTGAAGATCTGTTGTCTTAATATGACTTAATACAACATCTTACCAAGAGGATCTACGAGTTGGTGGACAAGCCCCATCTTTTTGGCTTTATCTGCTCGGATATTTCTTCCTGTCAACATCATGTCAAAGGCACTGGGTAGACCAACCTGCCAATGGAAGTACATGAACCAATTAATTAGTGCAGTTAAAAGCATATTGTATAAAGCATTAAACCTTTTTAATGCTTTGATGGAGGTTAAAAAGTCATCTTGAACCATGGTACAGCATAAACTAGACATAGTGGGTGGGGCAGATACTGATGACTGACAGGGTCTCAGAGGAACACGTAAACATTTTAAACCAATTATGAGCATTAACCAGATTATTTAGCATTGCACTGCTGCCATTTCTGATCTTGTCCAGCCACCATTATAATTGGGATTCTTTCACATGCTGTTCTCTTCATTCCTACACATTAATTTAACTACACACACACACGCATTATTCTGTTGTTAATCAAAAGTTAATCAAACAGATTTTATTTCCAGTACATACCATTTTAGGGAGTCTCTGAGTACCACCAGCTCCAGGTAAAAGACCAAGCATTACCTCAGGAGTACCAAGAACTGTCTTCTTGCTCTTTGTTGCAATTCTGTACTGACACGCAATGGCAAACTGAAAAAAAAAAAAGAAGCCAATTACACGTTAGCATTAATCCAAATCGAATGTGCATTTCCTTAGTAAAATATACATTGGTTTACCTCTAGGCCTCCTCCCAAGCAGGATCCATTGATGGCAGCAACAATAGGCTTGGGAGATTTTTCAATCAGCTCGAACATCTTCTGGCCTCCTTGAGAAAGTGCACTGACCTCTTCTGCAGATTTACATGCCTGGATCATACTGTAGCAGAGAACAATAGAGGAATCCCACAAGATCCAAGATACAAGATCGCAATTTTGACATTCAAAAATTGAATGACTGAGAAAACATAATATACGGCTTGCATTACAATTTCCAAAATGGTTCGATTTAAGACAAATGGATCACCGACACACTTGTGCTTATAATCCTTGAGAATGTTATTGTTTTTGCCTCATTTAAATAAATCATGATTGTGTGAGGTCTTTCTTACTTAATATCAGCTCCTGCAATGAAGCATCCCGGCTTTGAAGAGATGAGGACAGCACTCTGAACAGCATTGTTTTCCCAGACTTCATTCATCACCTCTGACATCTCTTTTTGCATTTGAACCGATAGTGTGTTAACCTAGATGGGGGGGGGCTGCAATTAGATTCAGGTCCCATTCAGACAATTCATCAGAAAATACGATTTGCTGGGCTCTCACCTTTGAGTTTGGGTCATTGATTCGTACAACAGCTACATCGCCCTTGATTTCATAGCTCACATGGGTTCGGGCTAAAAATAGAAAGAGAAGAGAGTGTGATTGTGTCTGGGAACGGTATAAACTACTTGTGAAAATATTCCAGATTGAGAATGATTTATGCATTTACCCAACATGGCAGGTGCTGCTGAGAAGGTGCGAAAAGTGCTACCTGTAGAATGAGGGATATTATGAAATTTAGCTTGTTAAAGTCTTGCAAGTCATCCATCCTACTACCTAGTCAATTCAGTTTATTAGAATTCTAAGGAAAATCTACACTTTATGACTGGAGTAGCACAATCAACGTATTAAAATGCGTATGCGACGTTCCCATAGACTGTTGACCTCAGACAGACTTAGACGAGCTGTGCAACTCAGTGGAAAACGACCTTTCACCTACATTCTCCGCCTTCCAGTGACACACCAACAGTGGCAATCACAATGGCGAATGAATGGCAACATATATCAAAACTTGCTTTCCGTTGCCTGAACCGAAAGACTGAACAGTTACACAACGTCGGTAACAATGTAATTCAAAACTTTTCGTAGTTTGAAAAGACAGCCCCCTGGACGGCAGCGACTCCACAGCAACACTGCTAGCCTAGCACAAGTAGCGTCAGGAGTTTGCTCGCGAAGACAAAAAAAAAAGTTGACAGGTTGCACTTGGTATTGACATCTTCTCACGCTTTCACACTTCCATTTGTACGTATTATTGAAAAAAAACGAAATGACCGTATCGCAAAGTGCACAACCCACCGAGCTAACAAGCTAATCAAACCGCTTATTACCTCTGCGCTGCAGTTAGCCTCATATTTTAGCATTACCATCCACGCGTCTTCATTTTCAATATAAATTCCAAATCACACGTCGCTAAACTTACCGGTGAGGAGAGCGTATCTCCTTGCTGACAGTCTGGAAAGAACACCAAGGGCTCGAATACCAGCCATCTTGGAAGGGGAGGTCAGTGAGCGGTGGAGGAATGAAGCTAGTTTCCTCGCTGTCAATACTTTCAATCCAAGTGCTGCCACTTCCTGAAAAAAGGGCGCTTTACGAGAAGCCGATTGGCTGGTATATAAAAGCTCACATATGATTGGACGTCAGAAAAGAACTCTGAGCTGATTGGATGTTTAATGACTACGAAACGCCTCTTTTATTCCTGACAAGTTACAGGCATTAAATGAACAATAATTCATTTGTTTTGAATTTGATAATTAAGTAATTTATTATTCTAATTATATTATTCAGAAAACTTGAACATACTGTGTTCTATTTTTCTTTAATTGAGCGTATACCGCAAATATAGATAGGTCTGATTTGAATTAATGCAATGGCAACATGTTTCCACAGGGCGGAGGCAGAAAACAGTTTACTCAAAAGTGGATACAAACATGAGCTCCCCACCAAATGATCTACCTTTATCACAATATCACAATACTGGAAAATGATCTTCAAACACAATTTTAGTCCCCATTCCACTTGGTCAGTGATGCATCTTTTAGATAATACTGGTAAGATTATGCCCTTTTATGATTCCCGTACCAAATTTAACAGAGATAACAAAAAACAATACAGCAATGTTTCAAGACATTCCCCGAGGACCAAGGTATGTTATCATTTACTTCAAAATAATGTAAACCCATCTCTTCTCTTACTCTTGAGCAATGGTCAGAATTTATATTCTTATTTATTTATGTATTCTTATTCTTATTTAAAACTGATGAATAGCAAACTAAGAAGACACATTTCCATTGAACACAATATTCATTTTCATCTAACAGCCTCAATTTTGCAGTTTTTTTTAATGTACTTTTTGTGTCTGTGCTCCCAACGGTGAGGGACTAGTTTCATGGGGGGGGGGGGGGGGGGGGGGGGGGGGGGGGGGGGGGACGGAAGAAAAATTTATAATAAAATTCAACAACTCCTGAGGATAGTAATCTTTGTACTTTGCCACGAGGCCAGGCACAAGAATAAGAATAAGCACATCAAAATATGTGCAACATTCGAAAATACAGTAAGTTGCTATGCCTTTTGTTTTTTCTTTTCTCCAAGTGACTAGTCCCGCACTGCTGGGAGCATGGACACAAAACACACATCAAAACCTCCAGAACGTTTGGAAATATGTTGCTATGACTTTCTGTTAGAGAGGATGACTTACCAGCCGTTATTGTTCAAATTCAATGCTACTGGGTGTCACATTAACTTTACACTGGTGTTTGTGTTAAAATAAAGTGTTCAAAATAACACTAGCATAGTGTTGTCCTGACAAGATATAGTTATAAAAGTTAATAACAAGTCACACTGAAGGGTAATAATACCAACCCCAGGTGGTGTTGGAACCCACAGCCTTCTCACTGAGTCAATCGGGCAAACCACTGCTCTTCACCCTGCTTTCAGAATGACAACAAAGAACTGTTCTATTCTATTGTTTTCTATAATATATATGACTACTATATTCCATAATATGCTCTGGGAACCACTACTAAAGTCCCTGACAGGAAAATGCTAAAATAAGGCAATCACTGCAGGTTTATGTTTGTGATTCTTAAAAAAAACAGTTTCACATGGGAGTATTACAGTTACAATAATCGTTTTTTTTTATTGTTTTTTTTTTCTTTACATATTTTATGTATAACAGGTGAACTACTACACTGATGTACAGTTTTGTTATGTTTCAAAAATATCTTTTGACGTGCATCACTTAAAATCCTGACCTTTGACATAAGACTGTTCGAGGGACAATTGAAGGCACCACCAGCCTTTCGAAGGAGGCGGGTTCTCGTGTCGCTGCCCTGCAACCGTCCAATCAGAGAGTAGATCTTCTCCTAGCAACTCCAATCAGAGGAGAGGGACTGCCTGGTTGCGAAGGTAGTGGTCTTGGTGGTGTTCTGGAAGAAGCAAGTGTTTCCTATGGGCTTGCTGGCTGTCAGGCTCAGTAACAACACTCTGCCCTGCATTTCGTGTCCAGTTTGAACGCCGATCTAAGCGGCGTTCCGTCGTTTTCTTATACATGTTAGTCTAGTGCATGTCGCTACTGCAAATAGGCTTGGGAGGTCAGCCCAACCCGGTCTTGAAAAGCATCTTTCAACAAAATAGGGGCACGAAATTACGATGCCATCCCCGATGGAGGGATCTTCCAGAGAAGGTGACCTGTTTACTGTGAAACATGAGCTGAAAAATGGTAAGTTAGCTGTGAGCCTGTGGAACTTCATCCTGTGTGGTATTTGTCTTTTGAGGGGACACGTGTAAATGAGGGGGGGAGATAATGTTAGCTGGCTAGCATAGATCGAGCAACTGTCACTGTTTGTAGTCGGCGCTAACGTCAACGTTGCTCAAGTTTAAAAATGGCAGAGGGAGACTAACATTACCCGGCTGTCATTAATAGTTATAACGTTGCGTTGCTCGCCTTGTTGCCAAGCGCTAACCGCTATCGTTACTTATTAACCCGCATTCAAGCCAGGTAAGTACATTAGCGTAAGCTAGTTGTTATCATGTAACTAGGTTTGATCGGATCGCACGCGGTGATTTTTTTATTATTATAATTTTTTTTTACCAAGTTTATGCTTTTGCCAACACCGCAACTTAGATAGAATCATCGGCTATGTCCCCCCCCCCCCCCCCCCCCCGTTATTATCCGCATTTGTTAGCAGTCACAGCTAACTTATCCATAGTCAACGATGAGCAGCTGCAATGATGCCAAGTCAGAAACGCTAACGTTAGCCTGCTTTCTGCATTTTACACAAAAGGTTCACATCCAGTGTAACCCGAGGCGACCTTGGTTTGTGTAACAGAGGAAGCCTGTTAAATACACTCGTCTCCTCGCTGACCCCGTTAACTCCACGCACTCTCCAACCAGCCTCTGCTACATGATCCTTTATGATAAAATGATGTAAACTTTTAGCACGTCCAAGCTACCCTGCTCAAAGTATAGATAAGACTTTATCTATACTTATACTATACTATACTATATTACATTAGCAATGTAATAGACTACAGGACAGAAAAGCCAGGTAGAGATTGATTGAAGTTAGGAAGCACGACATAAATACTGAAAATAAAATGAACAAAAATAAATAAATACTCCCATCAACATGCTTACACATGTGCTCATGGAAATAAACTGAAATATATAGAAAAGTTTGCACATAATCACAGGAACACATCAAAAATTCTACGCAGCAAGTTAATTGACTCACAATTGAGTGCACAAATCCATGCTGCTTCCTATTATATTACTCTTGTTGTTTTATATATATAGACATTTCTTTCCTTTTTGTTGCACAATTTTTTTTTACGCATTGTACACAGTGCATTGGACTTTAAAAGCTCTTACTTGCTTTTTTACTGCTGGCATTCTCTGTGGACAGCACAGAAAGAATTGTATTAACATGATTTGCATGTTCTTCTGATTTGCATGTGAGGCAGTAAACATTGAAACTTCATTTAGAAGTATTTCGCAAGCCAATCCCTTCTAAAGTTTGGATATAAACCGTCAAAGCAAATGACTGCCCCTTTTAGAGTCTTGACCGCACATGAGGACACATGCAAGGCCTTTGGCTGTCTCTGACAGCCCACAGGGATCAGAGGGAAACTATGAATCAAATTAAAACGAATGTGCATGTTGCATGTAATACGGCTGCTCTGCTTTTATCTTCCCGGTGGAAGCTTTACCTTTCCTCAGTGCTTGTTGCGCTTTCAATTTTTACCGTGTTTGCTCGCAGTTAAACATTGTACCAATAGCGAAACAGCTAGAATGGTGCAGAACGGTTAGAGTATTTCTTCTCAAAATCTTGCCGCATCCTTTTCTTGTTTGGAAATGTGTCAGTTTTGGGGAGGATCGTGTTCAACCCAGGGCTTGGCCTTTCACAATTGCCCTACTTTCGCATGGGGCTTCCCACTGTATAATAATTGCCCAGCCATGGTTCAGGGTGTACTGTGAAATACCATCTGCTTAATTCATAGAACAACAACATTTCTGTAATAATAAAGGGGTAGAGTCAGGTGAGTTGGAATAGTATTTAAAGTCATCTTCAGATAAATTATAAATAGAACTTAAAGCCAAGGGAGTGTAATGCAGGAAAAAACTAGAGCGATGTATTGAATGATATTTTAAGGTGAAGCAATGTTGACACAGTCCAATGCACGAGAATCAACAGGAAATACTGATTGAACTCCCGAATGTTTATAACTGAGACGTCATTGATGGTGCTGAGTGGAGTGTTTCAGAGCAGAGGGCCGCTGAATGAAGCTGCACTCTTCTTTAGTTGCAACTGGTTTATAATGACATAGTGCTGCTGTTCAGGCTGCAACATGACTGTGCTAAACCCTGATTTACTGCCCAGCCCTAACTATGCAGTCTGTCTACTTGTCACTCAGGTTTTTTGGGTTTTTTTTTAATGGTTTTTTTTTTTGTGTGTGAAAAACTTTACACAGCATTTAAACAGCCATTTTAAACCTATCGCTACAATGGCCCTCGCTGAAGCACGAACCCAGTGTAGACAGTAATGTTGAATAACAAGTATAGACATTGTTATTTTGTTCTTCCATCACCAAGACAATTACAATTAAAAAAAGACGAGTGATTTTGCTCGCATTATTCTTGAAATAATACAGAGACAGCAGATTTGTTAAACGAGTTGTAGTCACATGACGTACTACACTAAAAGGCTTATTCGTAGACAGTAAGTTTAGAAATCTGTTATATTGTGGTTTGATCACTCATGCTGTCCATTGTGGAAAGCATTTTGTAAAGCACATTTCCCTCCTGTAAATGGAAGAGCTTCCTCTTGTCCCGCAGTACGACATCATCTGGTTAGACACCCCTGTCAGTCTATTAATAAACACCCAACTCAAACTTGGCCATGACAAGAGGGTGAGCCTGGCAGGAGTGTTACATAACTCCAATCTCTGACCTCAAATTTGAAGGACAGCATTTGTTGTTTTTTTGAAATGATAAGGTCTGGACTCAAACTGGCGAAGAGTTGGAAGCATTTCATCTCCTGCGTTGTAGGAGAAGATTAAATCAGCCGCTTTAATTGCTCAGTAGCTTATTTCCAGAGTGCGAGACAGAAGGAATGTGTTCACTACAATGGATGCGTGCCTGTCTAAAAGTGTGCCATGCTCAGTCAGCTGGACTGGCAGGCCATGATTTAGAAAGACACGGGGAGACATCAGGCAGGGTGTGCTGAATTCATTGAGGATATTGTGAAGAAGATAATGACCTTTTGCTGGTAAATGTTGCAGGGAGGATTATGCTGTACTGTTGCATATTTCAGAGGGTGGTTTATGTTGAGCCGGACTTGTTTTTCATGTTTTACATTAGAACATGTACATACACTGCACGTTGTTGTCTTTGCCCAAGGTGTTTTTATTTGATACAAACAAACTTCCGGCTTGCAATCAGCCTACACTGTTGATCCTCAAGTGTGAATCTCACCTTTTTAAACTTTGAGCCAAAGAATACGATGCCTTTGAAGAACAGTTTGCAGGAAAACAAACTTTTAGCAAATGAGCCTTTTGGTTGCTGTGTAGGATGCAAATGCTTCAGTTGCAATAATTCAAGATTAAAGGGCAGTTTCTATCATTACAAAGTTCGATTGTCAACAGTATGGTGAGGATCTTCTCCCCTTTACTTCATAAAATTTGTATTCATCTGCTCTTTTGTCTTTTGGCCTTAATACACAGTATTTAACTTACACCAGGGGCGTGGAGGAGATGTAGACTTTCATATGAGCTGTCTAAATTCAAGATGAATCAGAGTAAATGGCGGAGTATCATTTGCAGACAATTAGAGTTACATTTTCTACTCCGTTTCATCCTTTTCTGGGTCATGGGGCACTAGAGCCCATCCCAGGTGACTGTGGTTTATTGAGTGCAACACAGGACAAACACAGAGAGTCCAACACACTCAGATCTTCGTCTACAGGTAATTTAGTGTGACCACTTTATTTGTGGTGGGAAACCAGAGATGCAAAGCTCTCAATGAAAACCCCAACCAGAGCTGAGAGCAGTTACCACTATGTTGCCAATGAGATTGACAGTGTAGCAGATATAAACACAAGATTTCAATTGCAGTGAGCCTCAATTGCTCTGGTTGATGAAATGTATCTACTGTGCCTTTTCAAAAATAGCTTTTTCACATGAAATGGCCTCTAATGTTTGATCTTTCTGAGTAATTGTGTGTTGTATAATCTAGCTTTACTTAAAAAAAAACAAAAAACAAAACAAAACAAAACCCATAAGCCATGTTGTATTCCCCTCTACTTCCAGCCAACCTGACGGGCCATGTGGAGAGGGTGGGCATCGAAAACTTTGAGCTTTTAAAAGTGCTGGGCACAGGAGGTGAGTAAATGACAAGCGTCCATTTGTGAGACACAGATTATGACACCGGACTGGAGAGATGGTTTGCATGCCTGTCTGACATGTGTTTTTTTTTTTGGAACGGTGAGCATTGCCGTACCAGGCATTTCTCTCCAAGGCTGTGCCGTCTGCGCTGAACTTTGCCCTCTGTCTCTGTTTGTTTTATCCACCAGCGTATGGCAAGGTGTTCCTGGTGAGGAAAGTGAGCGGCCACGATGCGGGGAAGCTCTATGCCATGAAGGTTTTGAAGAAGGCCACCATTGTACAGAAAGCCAAGACAGCCGAACACACGCGGACGGAGCGGCAAGTTCTGGAGCACATCCGCCAGTCCCCGTTTCTCGTCACACTTCACTATGCCTTCCAAACGGACACCAAGCTGCACCTCATTCTCGGTCAGGATATTTTAAAATTCAAATCCATTTCTTGCTCTGCAGATTTTTACTTGAGTTTTATATTGGTTAATCAAAGGAGAGTGGAATGTGTTTGCAAAATCAAACCCTTTACATGATTAATTTACACGATATCATCCGTTCTAGATTACGTGAATGGTGGGGAGCTCTTCACGCACTTGGTGCAAAGGGTGCGGTTTAAGGAGCAAGAAGTAGCCTTGTACAGTGGCGAGATTGTGTTGGCACTGGAACATCTGCACAAGGTATTCTTCAGATTCAGCTCAGCCACACCTGTGTCTTTAATCTAATTACTCGCCGCTGAACCTGTAGTTCATTTTCTCGTTGCAGCTTGGGATCGTCTATCGGGACCTGAAACTTGAGAATATTTTACTGGATTCCAGTGGCCATATAGTTCTCACAGACTTTGGCCTCAGTAAAGAATTCGATCAGGTACCGTTTGTTTTAGACTTTTAATCCTAAACCCCACCACAGGAAGTTCAAGTGGCAATTCTAATTTTAAACATAAACTCAGATGTTTTATTCATGTTTTCACAATGAGAGATATCGGTATGCTAAAATAAGAATTGAGTGAGAAGTTGAGTGTTTAATTGTTGCAATCTTTGTGTTACTATAAAACAGGTTGAAAGAGCTTTTTCTGTCTGTGGTACCATTGAATATATGGCTCCAGAAATAGTAGAAGGAGGAGAGTCTGGACATGACAAGGTAAGGCAACGTTTTATTGTGTAACTCGTTTGATGTGATCATGCAGTCCAAACTACCTTCTCTACTCAATGACCGCACTCTGCAGTCAAGTTTTTCTATCAGTCTTTTAAGCTAAAGTCACGGACGGGTGCCTTTCTGCATTACAGGCGGTGGACTGGTGGAGCCTCGGAGTGTTGATGTACGAGCTTTTGACTGGCGGCTCCCCCTTCACTGTTGATGGAGATGAGAACTCACACACCGACATTGCAAAGTATGCATTCCCTCTGATCATCGGCGACAGTTTTCAGCGCTTTCCCCGTCGCATTCACTGCAGAACACTGACCATATCTGAGTTTTCTCTCACAGGCGGATTTCCAAAAAGGATCCTCCTTTCCCCAAAGACATGGGACCACTGGCCAAAGACCTAATCCAGCGACTCCTCATTAAAGATCCAAAGAAGAGGCTAGGCTCAGGTCTTAATGGAGCAGAGAATGTGAAGAAACACCCTTTCTACCAGGTGAATCCCATTGTTTGCTTTGACTATTGAACAATATTCAGAACTGCTTGAATAGCTCACATTGTACACATTATATCGTAGGACACCAATGCTTAGTAAAAGAGACAATAGATGTGTATGTATAGATTTCTTTGCACATTAATAAGGATAATTTTTCAATTTTCAAAATATTTCAATGAGTGCAGGTCATTTCATTGTGTTAATGCAGATTGTGAATCTTTTTTTTTTTCCCCCTGCAGAAAATAAATTGGGAGGATTTGGCAGCGAAGAAGGTGCCTGCGCCGTTCAAGCCAGTGATTCGGGACGAGCTGGACGTCAGCAACTTTGCAGACGAGTTCACAGAGATGGACCCCACCTACTCCCCGGCAGCTCTGCCTCAGAACTGTGACCGTATCTTCCAGGTGAGAGATGGGGGAAGGGATGTTAGACAACCACACAATGTTTTGTCGTGACTCGTGGGTTTTGTTGTTTGCAGACAGTAATACTCCCGTGTGTTTCTCGCGGGTCATTTTGCACAGAACGGCATTTAGATCAGCATCTGTTTCGTGTTTCGTGTTTGTCCGGGCTTTGGTTTGCAGGCAGTGTGAAATGTTGACACGGATGGAAAAAAAAAAATCGCATTATACATTACCCACTTTTTGTCTGTGACTATATTTGACATACTCCACAGCAATTGAAGTAATCAAGTGAAGTTTTGAATGTCCTCAAAAGGTTGCTGTAAGTCAACATGAGTCTGTCTGTGTGCATTGGTATTCAAATTGACTAAAGGGCCTTTTATTGAAGTAATTGCTGCCATATGCAGCTCTTATTGAAGTAACAGATGTGAATGACTATTTTTGATGTAGCTTTGAACCATAATATGGCCCACAACTCCATGCCAGCTGATGGCTGTCTGATGTATTGCATGAAATTTCAACTCTGATTGCCTTCTGGATCCTTGAGCTCAGTAGATCAATAGATCCATTAACGGGCTTCTCTCATGGAATAAAAGGTTACACTCTGAGAGCATCACCACGTCTGTCTCGGTTACGCCTTCAGTCTTTGATTGCCAACTTCATCTTGGCTTTTTTCGCTCTCAGCTGCCATTCACATAGTCTGAAATTTTGTGGTCTTTATAATTTGCAAGCCTAGCAATCTCTGAGATAACGACAGCAATCCCAGTTTTTAACCGTGCACTTGCTCCCCCGCAGTGCCTCACAAAACAAAATTAAAATTGCATTAAGAGCGCCAAGATGTAATTTCACAGCAGAGCAATCAAATATTCAAGCCCGGCAATTTAGGGCATCTCATTCATTCAACATCCATCCTTCCGTCCATCCATTGCTGTCACTACATACCACACAGCTGTGTGTGTGTCTGAGAAAAGGGAGAGAGATAGTGATTGATGCCAGCTCAAAGCTCTGGGCTTCCCACAGCTGGAATTATGCAGGCAGAGCTTCACAATGACAGGTCTAACAATAGGAACAGCTGGACAGCCACTGTTAATCACAAATGCACGGAATTGGCGTCACTGTGAAGCGGACAGGATTGTGCGACGTTGTGGCGTCTGACGAAAACTGTCAACAGTTTTCATAACAACTCCTTTTCCTGGAGCTTTTAAAAGGAAGTTTCCATTTCGTCTGTCCATACCGTCCTCCTCGTATGTTCCGTTTGCGTTAAATGTAAACAAGGACATCTTGTCTGTTTCTGTGATCAGGGGTATTCTTTCATGGCCCCCTCCATCCTGTTTAAGAGGAATGTGGTGATGGACGACCCCATCCAGCTGTGTGGGGGCTCTGAGAGGCCAGGCTCTGCTGCGGTGGCCCGCAGCGCCATGATGAAGGTAAGATGAATGGACTTGGATCCCCCAGCACAAACACACTTAAGCTAATGGCTGCTGTCACAGATTTTTTTTTTTTTCCCTCCTTCTCTATTTTGCCACAACATTTTTTTTTTTCCCCTGCTGCGGTTGTTTTATTGAACTCAAATTCAGTTTTCAGGCATGACTTTGTTTATTCAGTGACATGAATTTGACTCTTGAAAAGAGAGGAAGAAGCTTTTTTGTTTTCTTGCTCAGTTTTAGGCTTTCTTGCCTGGATACTTTCTGTTGTTGTTTGTGTTTTTGAATATAGTTATTCTACCTTATCTATTATAACACATTTTTTATTTATAAGCAATGGGTGCTGTAATGAGTCTTGAGGTTGAAGCAGAATTCATTCACTGACTAATTAAGGAACACTTAAACTATAAACTAAAAAGCCTTTTATAAAGTTATCTACCATTTCATTTTGAGATATTTGTGAATCCTTGTAGATTCACATATATAATAAGGTTGTTCATTGTTGCATAAATTTGTCCTGTAATCTTCAGTATGTCGAATCGTGTACATGTAGATTCTCAGTGCCTCGTTCTCAGGTTTCACATTTCTCATTTTATCTTCAACATTACACAACAGGGGAAGTCTCCTGGCTTCCTCCTTTAAACGTTTTCTGTTGACTGCAGCAGATAATTGAGATTATGGTCAAAAGCATTGAGAGTTATAAGACAAGTAAAGTAAATGGGGCTGAGCCTTTTTTGGTTTTTGTCAGGAGTTCAATAACTAGATTTCTGATTTTAAGGATAATTCGAAAATACAAACTTTAATTGTGCCTTTGTATAGAGATGCACAAGGATGAGGAATGTAAGAAAAAAAAAAGATCTTGGCCAAAAACATAATCAGTGTTTACCTGACTACAGATGTGATGTTATTTTTATACAAACAGCCAAATAATTTGACTTGCAAAATGTATAAGAAATGCAGGAAGTGACACAGCTTTCATTTCTAATATCTGCGAGATTTAAGAAAAATATCGTCTTCAGTTTATTTGGTATATTAAAAGACGGAGGATCATAAAAAAAAAAAAAAAGAAGACCAGATGCAGGTACTGCAGAACTTCTTTGAAACATACTTTAAGTTTTCACGCGTGTCTTGTTTCTATTGCAGGACTCTCCTTTCTATATTGGCTACGAGATGGACCTGAAGGACAGCGCTCTGGGAGAGGGAAGCTTCTCCATCTGTAGACGGTGCACACACAAGAAGACGGGACAGAAATACGCTGTCAAGATTGTCAGCAAGAGGTACAAGCTAACGGGCTTTTTTATTGTGTTTGTAGTTCAAATGGCTTTGTCAGACCGGCTCTCTAATCTGCTCTCTAACCTGGCAGAAACTGGGCCTATGTGCGCCAACTGAATAAAACCTGGGAAAAAAGTCATATCAGAAATGTTCTATTGAAATTAAAAAGTAGATAACAGACTTTATTTTCTCTATTGCTTTGTTTTAGATTGTGAGATGTGTGGTAAACTTGCACAACTCTGATGGTCGTTTTTGCTGGTGACTTCTTCCTTGCTCACTGCCTCAAACTACACCCCTCTGCTGACAGTGTAGCACCAAATGCTACGACTCTAATATCACTGATCTGCACTCAGGCTACATTTAGACTGACATACACCACATATGTCAGTGCTGTAAGGGTAAATCACGCAGAATCACTTTGTTTTTTTTTTTTTTAAGTCCTCTTCTCAAAATCTATAGGAAAACTACACTGTTGGTGCACGATTTTATTTGAGTCATCATTTCCTGTTCTGTCCTAGATAACAACATTAATCAGATTTTTGTAGAGGAAATTGCCTCATATAGGGTTTTACATCTTAACATCCAAAGGAGCTTTTTTGAAAATTTGTATGGTGCCAGCAAACAAGTTTAACCTTCAAAAATGAACTATGCACAGCTATAGTTTTGCCTTATCTACTGAAAGAGTAGTTGATGTTGTGTTTTTCAATTTAATAACTGCATGCAGAAAATACTGACTGTTCATTGTTGCTTTTAGCTGTTGAGTTCTGGACAAGGCAGGTGACACAGCAGGAAGTAATGGATATTTCAGTTAACAGAATAGAGTGCCCCTATGGTAGATAGTTTGCAGTACAATCCTTTTGAAAATGTCACAAACAAAACTGTTAATGCCCATGTCCATTTTATGAAAGCCACAACAGAGAGGCTGAAGAGCTGCATGATGCACCAGAACCGTGGGTTGCACACCCTTTGCCTTGTGTAAGAAATGCTACCCACACACAATCAAAGTGAATTGTCAGAATGATCTAGGGTGTGTTCTGATATTGCACGAAAAGTAATAAGTCGATGCTTGCTCTGTGCACTTTCTGGGAATGCTCCGTCCTCTGTTCTAAATCCTGTTATTGCTTCTGGAAAATCTTTGTATGTTGTTCGGACAGTCAATTCAAAGGCACTTTTATATTCGGTAAAATCACAGCAAAAAAAACAAAACGAAAAGCCTCCTTAGATATCTGTATGAGAGTCCATCATATAAAAGTAAATTTTTTATTTTCCTGTTTGTGTATTTATTTTGTGTTTTGTATCTGCTTGTGTTTGCTGTAGAATGGAGGCACAGACACAGCGGGAAATAGCAGCCCTGAAGTTGTGTGACGGCCACCCCAATATTGTCAAGTTGCATGAAATTTACCATGATCAGGTAAAGTTAATTGTGGAAGGTGTCATTTACACCCCCCCCCCCCCCCCCCCCCGCCCGCCGCATGAATTCTGTTTTGTGTCGTTCTCCATAGTGCCTTTGTGAACTGTAGCCTCATTAAGTCTGGGAACTGGGACAAGGCAAATTAATGGGAATGCTAGTAGCCCTGCAGCTGCCTCTGTCTCTTCACATATTGCACCTTGAACATTTGTGTGTGCTCGATATTTCACAGCAGATTTATTTCTAAACTGCAGCTGTGCAAACAGCCATTTTCTACCACTGAATAGAAACACTGTGGATTCACTTGTGTTGCTAATCGAGCCGCACACTTAAGCCAAAGTGAGTGTGCATAATCCAAATGCGGTTTACCCCGGTTATTGGAAAGGTGTGTCCGCTTTTCTGACTGTGCGCAGGTTCATTAGCCCCGGTCCTTCATGCCCAGGAGCACCACTTTAGTCCTGATGAGCTCAGTGGGGTTATTACTGTACCTCACAGGCCTGTGACCCAGATCAAAGCGGCGCTGCCTCACCTCGCCTCAGCTGCGTCCTGCCTTTGTTCCCCACATTTAGCCCTAATGAGAAACTCTACCCTGCTACCCAGACATATTATTCTCTTCCCAATTTGTTTGGCCCCTTCTACTTTTACTCAATGTCATTACAGTTTGATCTCGGCATTATAACATCACGGATGAGGTGTTTAGTTTTTTCCCTCTCTCAATATTTACTTTTCTTCCGAGAAAATTTCTTGGCCACCGATTCTCACATCAGCACGCCTCTTGTTTTCAGCTTGCAGTTCAGTTTGTGAAAACAAGATTGATAATATGTTACAAAACACAATGATTGTCAATATTTGTGAATTGCAAAACATCTCGGAGTGTTTTCCTGGTCCGTGCTCCTTCAAAAAGCACGCCAAAGAATAAATGTTGGGAATGGGTGTAACAAGCCGGGAAACATTTAACTATATTCTGGTTGTGTTTGTGTGCTTGCTGTAGCTCCACACGTACTTGGTCCTTGAGCTGCTTGGCGGAGGGGAGTTGCTGGAGAGGATCCGCAGGAAGCAACATTTCAGTGAGACGGAGGCCAGCCGCATCATGCGCAAACTGGTGTCTGCTGTCAGTCACATGCATGACGTAGGAGTGGTACACAGGGACCTTAAACCGGAGGTATTGGACGTGTACTCAGCAGGGCTGCTGTTAAAGAATCTTCACTGTCAGATACAGTCTTTGTTGCAAATGTAGACTGACTAGGCCTTTTGATTCTATAGTAGAATTACTGTGTTTTTCTGAACTTTCTACGATCTGTCCTATTCTCCTTGTGACTGCAATTTTCTCCAAAACAAGAGTAAAATTGTTTGACATGGGTCAGAAGTACCTGGTCAGTCTTGATGTACAATTTAGCCTGCTCTTGAGAATACCCGTTCTGTTGAGAAAGAAAGAAAGAAAGAAAGGGAAAAAAAAAAAAAGATTACTGTCTGTGTCTCGAATTGTTTTGTAGAACCTGCTCTTCACTGATGAGAGCGAGAACTCCGAGATAAAAATCATAGACTTCGGCTTTGCTCGCCTCAAACCACCAGACAATCAGCTGCTGAAGACTCCCTGCTTCACCCTGCAGTATGCCGCACCAGAGATACTCAAATATGATGGCTACGATGAGTCCTGTGACCTGTGGAGCCTTGGTGTCATTCTGGTGAGTGGGTGAGCCATGTTCAGCTTCAAACAAAATACTGCCAGTTGTACCAATGTGAGTTTTACATTCATTCAACAGTATGTGTGTGTGTGTGTGTGTGTAAAGATATCTCACTACTTATAAAGTTAGGTAATAAATTATGTGACACGTGATTTTGGTCCGTGGGAATTTGAGCTTGAGATGCCCTGAAGGAGGAGATTGGGATTCTGTGTAATGAGCAATTGAGAGTAACGGAACATTTTCTCCCTGTTGCTTGTAATAATTTCATTTGATTATGAAATTTTGGAGCCTCACAGTCGGGTAGTGGTTAGCACTGTCGTCTCAGCAAGAATTCAATTCAGTTTGAGGGCTTGAGGTCCTTTCTGTCCGGAGTTTTCATGATCTTCTTGTGCCTATCGGTGTGAACGTTGAACATGTATTTAGCTGGAGACCAGTTCAGGTTGAATTGTGGGCTTGTGTAGAGTTTGCGTGTTCTCCCTGGGTATGGCGTGTATAGAATTGAGTTGGCTGGTTCAATGAACTCCTTTATAGTTTACACCTAAATTTTAATTTGGACTCATACAGATTGATTTGTAGCATCTTCTTCACAGATATGTGTAGTTGGCTTGCTTGGAAACGCCAGAACATATAATATTCAAATGGTAACATGTTGATTGGAGGACAATATAAGTTTATCTATCTTAAGCAAAATAATAAAACCAAAAGCACAATATATTTAAAAGCTGGAGTTTATCTTCAGTCTTGCCTTGTCATGTCTAAAATATGTACTGAAACTTGTGCGTCAGCCTGATGATACGATCCCCCTCAGTCTCTAATGGTAGTAAATAACACATCATTGATTACCTCTATTCACGAGCGTCTGTCTTTGTGCCTGCAGTCTTAGCAAGTATAGGCTGACTTTAGACTGAGACTCTCCACAATGCCTCGGGAAAGTGACCTGATTATTTAAATTCATAATTTATACACATCTTTTCAAAAATCCACACACTTTATATCCCCCTCCCCCCCCAAAAAAAAGAAAATGCTGTTGAGAGAAGTGTTTCTGAAACCAAATTAAGGTTTAATCAGAAGCTCCATACACTGTTGATTTGTTTGTGTTATCCATTTTATGGATTAAATGTTTTCTGCAGGCCGTTCTGATTGAGCAATCAGCTGTTATTTGAACTGGTTTGGTCTCGAGTTTTAAGCTTCCCGTATGTGTGAATGCATGCCCCACATGCATATACAGTATGTAAGAGGGTGTGCACTTGATGGGATAGTCATCTCCTTCCTTCGTTCAGAACTACAACCTTGAGCCTCCCGCGTCGAGCTGACACAGTTTTAGAGCTCGCGCCTCTAAATGAGGACCGAGCTGGTGAAAGCTGCACTGGTATGAGCCACTGCTCCCGAGCAGAGGAAATGCCAATTCTCATTCAACCTTTTCCCCGCGTGGAGTAGAAAATATTAAGAGGAGAGGTAGTGAAGATAAGGAGAGGGCACACGGGGGAGCGGTTAGTTGATAGAGATTCCTCTCCATGGCCAGTCATCCGTACAGAACCCGGGCTCTCTGTGTGCAAGTGCCGCTTCGCACCGTTGCCCCCTTGGGGGATGTGGTAGTAGTGGGCCCCGTGGAGCTTTGATGAAATGGCTACTGACAAGCTATGTGCACAATGGCCTTGAAGCAAAGTGGGCTGAGACTGAGAGGCAAGCAGAGAGAGAGAGAGAGAGAGAGAGAGAGAGAGAGAGAGAGAGAGAGAGAGAGCGAGAGAGAGAGAGAGAGAGAGAGAGAGAGAGAGAGAGAGAGAGAGAGAGAGACGTGATCACGGCAGATCCTCCACTGGCAAAACGCCTCTTCTTAACTACTGTCATTTTAATGAGAATTGGGAGGGCAGGCATAAGCAGGTCAAGGTGAGTGTGTCCTGCTCATTCAGCTGAGCACAGACTGCTCTCCTCTCTAATGCTGGTTCCACCACAGTCAAAAAACATGCAGCAGAACAGTGACAAAATGTTGCAGTCAAGGCGGGTCAAAAGCGCTTTCAAAAGCATGTTGTTATTTTAACAATGGATGTGTTGAAACATTAATGCCGAGTGACTTTTGTAGCTCATTGCACGCTCTATGGAAGAGATGCCAAAAGATGCGTGCACGATTTTCCGGACCACGCATTAACAGAACGGTGAGCTCAGACTCATTATTTGTCCTTTTTCTAAGTTCAAGTGGCCTTCCTTCATTTGCAGTACACCATGCTGTCCGGCCAGGTGCCTTTTCAATGCCAGGAGAAGAGTGTGACCCACACCAGTGCTGAGGAAATTATGAAGAAAATCAAACAGGGAGACTTCTCTTTTGAAGGGGAAGCCTGGAGAAACGTGTCCCAGCAGGCGAAGGACCTGATACAAGGTGAGGACTGGACTTTTATTACTACGTAGAATTTAATTCAGACCACATCACAAAGCATTTTAAAGCTCTGTGCACTGAATATTTTGAATGCGAGCCATGGAGGTGCGATGAGTAAATTCAGAGCATACAGATAAGATAAGATCAGAAACAAACAGCAAACATAGATAAACAGCTCTGTTGGAATTGCATGCAATCTCATATTTAATAGTACACACAGAGGTAGTTCAGCATATTGCAGATGTCAATAAAGTTTATATATCCACCTATTATTCAATGAATTCTGATTAATCTTTCCAGGATTAAAAAGCTTTAGTCTGTGTTTTAAAATCTTTCTTGGCCATCAGGACACTGCATGATGTTCTAGTTCAAGAGCTCCCACTTTGTTTATTTTGGTGACGGAAGCATTAACCTACAAAACAGCTCACAGAGGCTGATCTACCTCGGGATCAAATCACTTCCTCCTTGCAGCTTTCTCACTCGCAGCTCACCTTTTATTTGACCCCCCCCCCCACACACTTTTTAAAAGCGCAAGGGTAATTATCTACACCTTATTCCTGCAGAGCTGCTGACGGTGGACCCGAATAAGAGGATTAAAATGTCTGGCCTGCGTTACAATGCCTGGCTTCAGGACGACAGCCAGCTGTCCTCCAACCCACTCATGACCCCGGACATTCTCGGCTCCTCCACTGCCTCCGTCCACACTTACGTCAAAGCCACCTTTAATGTAAGAAAGCAACAGAAGCTGGTTGTGCAGTGGGTCAGAACAAACCAACTGGTGATTCAATTTGGGTTGTTTTGAACAACTGCTGTTCACACTATCAACCTGCTGCTCCATTCCTCCGAAGCTGAAAGACAAAAGAGTGCTTTCACAAAGAGAGAGGGAAATTATTTATTGTTTAAATCATCATTAATGCACACAGGAGACAGAAAGTTTTGTTTTGCCTTCGTATGTTGGAAACAAATAGAAACAGTCTTTGACACTGAACAGTTATTTCTGTGATTTGCTGACTGAATAGTGAAACGAAGTTATTTGCTCTAAATATACAATAAGAAATATGAGCTTCTGCTAAGTGTTATGCCAAATTCATTTGCGTAAACATGCCCAATCATTAAAAAGATTACAGATGTACTGCATTTTGTGAATAGGTTAGTTTACCAATGAGCCGAGAATTCTGCTTCTCTTCTGTTTGTCAGTGCCAAAGCAGTCTGTGACGTGATAGATTGAGACGTGATGAATGTGTAATTTAGAATATAATCTATTCACAGAAGTCCTCCTAATGAACTCGCCACTCATTTTGTTTTGTTTTGTTCGTATCCCAGGCATTTAACAAGTGTAAGCGGGAAGGTTTCCGCCTGCAGACGGTGGACAAAGCGCCACTCGCGAAGAGGAGGAAGATGAAAAAGACAAGTACCAGCACAGAGACCCGCAGCAGTTCCAGCGAGAGCACCCATTCTTCGTCCTCCTCCTCTCAGTCTCAGGAGAAGACTTTTACGGAGGGCGATGCCAATCCTCAGCCCTCCTCCAGCAGCACTCCTCTCACCACCCCCGTCAACACACCGGTGTCACTGGGAACAGACTCGAGCCACCAACCACCTCCTCCGGCTTTTCACTTTTCAGAAGGACAGTGAAGCGAACGCAAAGTCCGGATTTAGACGGACCGGCGAACCGAAGGATGGCGCGAGCAGCAGCTCGCTTCTTTTCCTCTGTCCCTGGCAGCTTCTCTGCCTCTGGCTCAAATTGCATGGATGGCGGCTCGTCTCCAAAACCAAGCATGCAGAAGGAGCAGCAGCCGTCACCTCAATATCAACCAGTTAATGTGTCATCACTAGCAATAGCCAATCCTTTCTTTCTCTCTGACGTTCACACACAAGACTGTATTAATCAGGGACCTGCACCAGGAAGAAATCGTCACTGGTGACCTAAATGAAAAAGGGCTGCTCTACTACTGCCCCCCCCCATCCCCCGTCCCCCGTCCCCCGTCCCCTGTCCAGACAGACAATGGAGGGACCTTTAACGCTCATCATGAATCTGACCTCTCCATTCACCTGTCTTTGTCCTTGTCTCCAGAGGTTTTTAAAGGGAAAGTCGTAGCGTTTACACCTCGGATGCTTTGTATTTTTAGTCTTAGGGGTGGGGGGGGAGGAAAAAAAAAAAAAAAGCAGCGTAACATAACGTGGGTCCACTTCTCTATTCTGGGAAGTATCTGTAAGATGGGACTGGTTATTTATATGTGAATTTACAGACTGAAATGTATTTATGATAAGCTATATTGTTAACTTATTTATGGTTCAGAGGGATCTGAAAAGAAATAACTGATACAGTAAGTCCTTAAAAAAAAAAATACTGAAAATATTTTGTTTAAGTGAATGTGTGTGTTCCCCTAGAGCTCAAATGACTGTTCCGTTGCAGACTGACAGTCATTCATACCTTTCTGTGGTTACGTTCCGCATCAATGCCTTGAGTGGGGCACTAAGACAGAAATATACATTTTAAGATAATTGTCGGCACAAAGAGATTATATCCATTAGTTGTTTACAGTGCATCACTTTCACTTTGAGTCCTTTGTTGGATTTTGAAATGATTTATGGAGGCTGGTGTGGAAACATCTTTTATTTTTTTTTTGGTTTTGTTTTAGGAACAAGCAAATGTGGATGTATGATGTTCAGCCAAATCTGTTGTGTTATTATTTAGGGAATTCTTGCTGCCTGGAGGGATGTGACCCTTCAAGAACAGCCATATTTAGACTTGTTTTGCTCTAATGTGGGCAGTATGACTACTACAAGACTCGGCACTGCTGCTGTTCCACATCTTGAGTCAGTATTTAGTCCAGCAGTGGATTTGCCTTGTGCCATAGGAGACTTTAATTGTCTCATTAACACTCCGACCAATTGGATTGAGTAGAAAGTCCCAAGTGGAAAATTGTGCTGAGCTTAGTGCGAGGTGAATACGCAGAGATGGCCTGAGTTTTCTCAGATCCAAGATGCCAAAGGTTGCTAGCGAAAAGTGACCTCCTTTTCATTGATAAAACTAAATATTTGAACATGGAAGGCTTATGTGCCAAAAAAACCCATATATATACATTTGAATCAGGTAAAGCTGAGTTTGAATCAATATTAGGACATTGCAAGGCAATATAGCACAAAACATTGCTTGTATCACTTACCGAGTCTTAAAACGACTGCAGTAGATTCATCCTGAATGAAGGTTTCTGAGGACAAACCTCAAGAAATCTCTTTGTCGCTGTCCTTGCTCTACTTACCGCGTGTTATTGCATGACTGAAATGGTGATCATCGCACTGTGTGACACTTTGAGGCAGATATCTGGTTAGTATTTAAGTCCTCAGTGCATAACGTGGACTGAAACATCAACCACTTTCTTCTTTCTTCGTTTATATTTGTGTTTCTTTGGCAGATTTTTGTTTTGTTTACTTAAACATTTGGATATCTCCTGAAATTTTACGAACGGAGGTTGATGTACCAAAACTCCCTTTATACAATAGCATTGTAAAATCCCTGTTTTTTTGTTTGTTTTTTTTTTAAGTATATGTTTGCCTGTTTTAATGGTATTGATATTTTGGTACTGAACAGTTTGTAAAGCTGCCTAAAAACAGTTGATCCTGCTAATTCCGGATGTAATTTCTTCGTTGAGCTGTCGTGTGCATTTAAACACACTCCCTCATTCTCTTCCATTTAAATGCACTCTGATTCAGAACCAAAGCATTGACTTTAAGGTAGCTGCTTTAAGCTGCATGGGATTTATTTTCCTTTCATGCAAATATGCAAAGAAATGCTTCATATATCACACTTTGTTTTGTCCAGTCAGTAAAATATGTTGTATGTGTCCAGCTGAGATGTATCTTTTCTTTTTGTAATAGTCTGTGGTGTGTGTGTGTGTGTATGTGTGTGTGTGTGTTCTTTTTTCTTTTGTAAAGAATCTGTGTATCCATGTCTGGTACATTATCACGCTTAAAACTATGCATCTATTTTGCTGTCGTGTCGATGCTGTCTCATCAAATGCGTTTAAACACAATACAAACAAGGGCATCATACATACATATGCTGTATGCCTGCTCCCATAGAACACAGCAAAGTATAGATCCATAGCCCATATGAAAGAGCTGGAATCCTTGAAGCGAAACACTACAAAGCTCTTGTCTAACTTAGTTCGCATGAGTTCCCCGTTGCTGCCTCATTAAGCCTCTTTTCTTTTGTTTGGGTGTATTAATAGCTCAAGTGGAGGAAGAGGAAGAGTGTCCTATATTGAGCTCCCCTCTGGGAGCCCGGCTCTATTAGTTGATGCACTGCAGTGCTGTTTGTTCCAAAGAAAATACCGTTCTCCACTCACTGCCTCTGTGGGACCCAGCTCACTTTCTTTGTTGGGAAAATAACCGCGCATCACAGGAAAGGGTTGGTTTTGTACCAGCGTCTCTCGGGGCTGATCCTGAGAACCCCCCCACACACACACACACACACACACACACACACACCCACCTACCCTCTCCTTTGATAAGCAGTGTGTTTCTGGAGCCGCTGAGGAAGAGGGAGTGAAAGGGAGGGAGGCTGGTTTTGATTTTAGGTCCTGTTGTCTTTGATGCTGGGTTGTTTTGCTTTTTGTTTTGTTTTTTGTTTATCCAGGAATTTTAATCAAAGTTCCTTTTCTGCCTACAGTGCTTCCTCTTTTTCAAGCCAAAAACATCACACCTAATGAGCTGAGCCTTTGTATATTTACGGACAATAATTGTTAACCATCTTGCTGCCCAAAGAAATTGGATTGAGGAATTTGTGTCACGTATGGGATTAGAAGACAGATACTGGCAGAGCGGCATCCCGCACTGAACGCACAGTTTCGGCTGATCTTTGCGGCTCATATTTCTTTCCTGCTTTTCTTTATTCCTACTTTTTGGGCGAATCCACCTGGAGCTGTCCATGGTGCTGAATGTCCCTACCTTCTGTTGATAATAAAACAGTAATAAAGTGCAATGGCATGATCGTTTAAAGGGGCGCTACGTGAAATTGGAGTCATACCTCAGTTGTAGATTTGGTGGCGGTGTTGATGCTACTTCAGTTTTTTCTTAACCTGGCTTCAAGAGGTTTGCCCTTTTAACTTGTATTTTTCAGTTGGTGGGTGCATTCAACCAGATTGAGTTCAATAGATAGACTTCGCCAAACCTATGTAGATGACATCACTTTGCAGTCCCAAAATACTCAGACATTTTTGTTTTACTTGTTCCTCTGCTGATTTTGTGAGTGACTCAATACACCAACTTGTGGTGAAAACTTGTATAATGAGACTAAACAGGCTGTGGGAAGTTGGGAAAACTTGCCGACTTCAGATAAATATGCCAGCAGCAATAACAAAATTGTCCTTGAGGGGACAGCTTGTGACATATTATTGGACATAATGCAAAAGCTCAGAAGACCAGATTTCAGCTATGTGGGATGAAAAAAAAAGTAAAGTGTCGCTACTGTGTAAATACTAATGATTGCAATTGGTGTCTTCACCTGATCGTCTTTTAAATTGTGAATAATCTTTATTGTCATTGTCATTAAAAAACAAAACAATGTTTTGCAGCAGAAGTAGACGGCTCAAAATTAAGATAAAGAATTAAGTTTAAGCAGAAGTTTAAAGAAAAGGGATTGTCGCGCCTCAATTCTTGAGAAGAAGTTGTGTCCATGTGTTGGCAGAGCGGGGGCAATTGAACTACTTTCAGGTGGAAGTCTATATTATCTTAGTCTATTTGTTGATCATACATTTCTTGATATGTATAACAGATAATACTCGTCTCGTAATAATTTAGTGGGGAAAAAAAAGATTTATATGATGTTGTTGGAGATTTTTGTCACAAGAAAAAATGTTTGAAACAACAACTTTAAAGAGTCTCTTAACCTGAATTATAATTGGAATAATCCCAAAATAGCAAGACTGTCCCTGATTTGCACGTGTGTGAGATTTTCATGGATATTCTAGTTTTTTCCCCAAAGTCCAAAAATTGGTTTGAATGTGAGTTTGTGTGGTTGTCTTTCTCTCCGTGTTCGCACTGTGATCTGATGTCACCCTTTGTTTGGATTGGCTGCAATGACCTGTGACCAAGGTGTATAAAGTGAAATAAAAGAGGAATGACGATAAACTAAGAAGTTAAAAAAAAAATCTGGCACAATGAAAGCTAAAAAAAAAAAAAATCTCCTGTAGACTGTCTCATCAGGCAAGCATGAGGACTCCTGGGTTCATCAAGTTGACTTAGCCTATTTACTTTTCCATGTGAATTTAACATATTAAGCAACAGATTTTTTATTTTTTTGGGATATATAGATAGCCTGGGGAAATGTGCTGTGAGGGACGTAAGGCATCATTATCATCACCATCACTGCTGTCTTCATGCATGTGCAGCCGCTTGATTCCTGTCAGTATCTGTCATATTGTTACTGAAGCGTGTCAACAAGTACTGTAGCAGTAATCCCTTTGAGATTGGTCATTGCTAAACTGTTTGAAAAACAATCAAGCTTTAAAAAAAAAAAAAAAAAGGGCAAAACCTTTGCACTTGTATGTTGTTTTAATTATGCAGGTGAGTTTTGTTTTTCCTCGTGGAGTGTCTTCTTTGTGCAGGTTCAGATGTTGAACTTACTAACGTGTGTTTCTGTTGACTGGTCGTCGTCTAAACATTTCTAAGTGATTCTATGATATGAACCTCAACACCTGTAATTTTCCTTCCTAGCAAGGACACACACACACACACACACACACACACACACACACACACACACACACACACACACACACACACACACACACACACACACACACACACACACACACACACACACACACACACACACACACCATACTTGCTTCTTAGGGCACTGTGATAAACCATTGTTCAGGTCTTTTAGGCACACCATTGATACCACCAGGACAAAAGAACAACAACAATCATGATCTGCTTCAATAAATGCTTTACCTGCTGGCTGAGACCATATGTACATTTAATAACCCGATACCCAGTCATGATGAGTCTTTAAATAGATCTTCAGCTTTGTTGTATTTTTAAGTGTATTTCCATCATTACTGATGTTATTTTGTGATACCGAGATTTGTTTGTGTGTGTGTGTGTGTGTGTGTGTGTGTGTGTGTGTGTGTGTGTGTGTGTGTGTGTGTGTGTGTGTGTGTGTGTGTGTGTGAGAGCTGTCAGAAGGACAATAAACGTAAGTTTTCCTGCCTGTCCATTTATTGATTTTGACTAATACATTAGGTGCAAGCCTTTTCATAATCAAAAGGGGTTTTATGATTTGAGAGCATGTTGTACAGGGGAGTAGTCATAAGCACTCTCATCTCACAATGAGGAAATCCCCGGTTCGAGTCTTTTCTGAGTTTGCACACAGAACTCCTGAGTTTGATAAAGCTGTTGTAAATGGATAGATGGACGAAGGAATGCGGGCCCAACCATAGCCTCTAGGTGGCAGTGTTTACTAATTAGTGATTTGTACAGCAGGTCACAATTTGAACTCTATTCATTAATTATTTTAATTCTGTTAAAAACAAGACCGTTGAATATTTTGTTTCTATTGCCTTGCACGATGAGATCGTCCTAGCAGTACACCTGGTCAATTGAGTTTTATTTTTTCAAATTAGAATATTTTGTGTTTTAGGAAATGAGCTTTAAACAATGATCAACCAGCTCTTGCTGAATGTATACATGGAAGTTTGCCTGAAGCCGGATTTCTTGATTAAAAGGTGATTATCATAAGAAAGCATGCACATGTAAGATTAATTCAATAGTGTAGTTTCGGAATTTGTGTGATAAGGAATTCAACTCTTTGTATGATAGTTATTACTAATAAATATAGTGAGTTGAAAATGGTTATAATAATAAGCTTCATAGAAATAGAGGAGCTGTTTCTTTGCTCAGTTGCAATGAGTCATTGGGATTTGTTGAGTTACTTTCTATATATTTTTTTTATTTTTAATGAATTCAAACAAATAAAACACTGCTAGAAAAAGTCTATAACTGTTGTGTACTACCATATACCAACAGGAGAGGATGCTCTTTGCTTCTCATTCTGCAGGATGATGTCCAGTTCAACTACGTACTTCCTATTAATTGACCTTATGGTTTCCAGAAGATGCAAACACACATAAAGGAAGAGGTCAGCATCAGGACAAATATCCTGTATACAATTGTGATGTTATTGAATTTTTGGTTTTGTTTTGAGGAGAGTAAATCCAAAATATGTATATTTTTAACTTTATGAAGGCTTTTTTTTTTTTGGAGGAATTATTTAGTGGCGTTACCTTTTCCCATTTTAATGACCTGCTACCAGGCAGTTTGTCTGTTTTCACTGTACGATGTCTCCAGAAAGGACACAGACTGATACAGCTCAGCTGCACAGTGTTTAAGAAAGAAAGAAAGAAAAAAGCAACTTTTTCTACTCGTGGCTTTCAATCCACTTACTGTGGTTTCACCCCACTTGCTACCATTGGCATGAATACAGATGGTGCACTCAGAGCACTTTTCTTCAGGCTAATTTTACAATATCTACATTCAGCAGAGGGGGTCTTATTACATGGCCTGTCCTCTATGTTTTGTGAGCATGCATATTCATCTTCTTTGAAATCTTTCTGCACTAACATGCTATCCATTAACAAACAATGTGTCGTATGTGGTTGGTAAGTATCCGGATGGGAGGTCTCGACTCTAAGCATCGTCTCTGAGATTATTTTTCAATAAATACTATTGGCTAATGCCTTTAGAACGACAAAAACACACTCAGGAATAGATCCTTGCCAATACAATTTAAAATAAAAAAGAAAGAAAGAAAAGAATGGTACATCAGGTCCAAACATATATTTATTTTTTATGTGCATAAAAACCAGAATTACACTGGTTGAGTTTTGAAAGGTAATGAATAGGGAATGCAACCACTCATAGTAAAGTAAAAACACAGTGAACCTTTGATGAAGCACAATTTAGGCAAGGCCTTTTTTGTTCACCTTCAAAGCACCAATAATCCCAAACAATGTTACTTTTGTTCTCATCCATGTCAGCATGTCAACATGCCGTCGCTCAACGTCACAAAAAAAAATCTAAAATATTAATGCAAAGTAAAACTCTCTCTCCATCTGCGCTCTTTTTCTAGAAAGTCATAATGAAAATATTTGCATTCTATATGTAGATGGTGTTTCAGAAAGGCAAAGGCAATTGGATAGGTTTTCAGTATTGTTTCAATAAAATCAGCATCGAGGATCTGAGTATTTCTTTCATCTAAGTGTATGCACCGTGTGCAATTTACACAGAACAATCTATCAATATGCTGTATTGGCAAAAAATCACAAATGTCTCACTATTTCTAGCTTGAAAATGATATAAATTGCATAAATTGTCCCTTGTAGTTCAGTTGACCACCATTGAACACATTTTATAATGTACTATTCCCAAGAAAAGCACCTAATATGACTTACAAATAGAGGTAGAAAAACCTGGGAGGAAATGTAGAAAACACTAAATATGGACATTTGTCCGATAAAAAAATCCTGTATCCTCCTTCCTCACAATCATGTCCTTCTTCACTGTATCCATGAGCCTTTTGCTTATCTATCCTCAACATCCTTTTCCCTACATATCTGTCACCCCTGCTACAACTTAACCCAATCATCTTCTTCTCTCACTTTCCCTGCAAACTCTCCAACATGAGCTGTCCCTCTGATGTACTCATTCCTAATCCTTCCCGCTCAGAAATCCTCTATGTGCTTCTGTTCTGCAGTTTACTGTAGCTAGGGGCTTCTTCTGATCTGTATCCGCATGTGGGTGACAGGACATCTTGAAAGAAATTAGTTATTCACCAGTTATTCAAAGTATCTGCAGATCGACAAAAAGGCTCCAAGTCTAACTCGGACTCAAGCTGGGGGCATTCTCACGATGCGGCCACCAGGGAATGATTTTACTATTGTGAACAAAGTGTAACCTCTTTTTGTTGTTTCTTTCAACTGACAATTGCCGCAACTCATTCATTATAAAATAGTTAAAAGAAAAGACTAATTTTCTATTTCAAATTTTCTAATTCAAATTTTCTAATTCAAATTTTCTAATTCTAATTTTAACATTAAATTCCGTGTGTGTGTGTGTGTGTGTGTGTAGTCAGGTGGTTGATTGTACAAACTACTACCGACTAAACTTAAAGCAACATTGTTGCAATTTCTTTCAGTTTTTCTTTTTTTTTTTGCAAAACATTATCACCTTTTAAAAACAATGTTTTAAAAAGTGCTTCAACGGTTGAGCACTCAAAAAACATTACATATATAATGGGATTATCATGGTGGGAAGAGGGGAAAACTACAAGCAGTTATTTAAAAGATGCCAAACCCTCCACAGGAAAGTCTGAATTTGAGTTTTGAATGAAGGTCGGGTTGTTTCAAACTGAGCACATATTTGACGTCACAGCTTCCCCGTCAAACAAAAACAGTTTTTTTTTTGTGGAGGTGTCCGTTGTAAGAGCAAGCACTGGATGTAAGACGCCCTGATGGTCCAACTCTTGACTGATGCTGTGTGAATATTTTGCTCAGGTCTCATTATGATGTTGGCTCTGCAGCAGGGTTTATAAGAAACCCACAGGAAGTGGATGTAAGCCAGTGCTCTCTCAAGTGTGTGTGTGTGTGTGTGTGTGTGTGTGTGTGTGTGTGTGTGTGTGTGTCTGTGTGTGTGTGTGTGTGTGTGTGTGTGTGTGTGTGTGTGTGTGTGTGTGTGTGTGTGTGTGTGTGTGTGTGTGTGTGTGTGTCGTCTTCCTGGGGTTTAAGCTGGACTGTAGAGGGGTGAAGTGCCTCCGATCCTTGGGAGTGGAACACATTCACTTTTGTTGCCCTCCAATTTTTGACTGGCTTGCCCCAGCACATGAGCATGATGGGGCTGTTTCTATTATCCAGCTCCCAAACTACCCCCCACAACCCCTACCTCCGCCGCCACTCCTCCGCTGCACCCCCGTCCTTCCCCGTTCTGCCTGTTCCCAAAGCGATCGGCATTCCTGGGGGCCACCAGTGAAGAAGCTTTAGAGGGAAGGCCCGCTGGCTCCTGGGTGGCCTCTTGTGCACAGCCTCCGAGGGGAGGAGACAATGTCTTATTAATTGACTGGGCGTCTTGGGCAGAGTGCAGGAATTTGCAGGGGTGGGGGGGGTTACAGAAAAATGGGGATGAAGGATGAGCTGGATGGATGGATGGATGGATGGATGGATGGATGGATTGATGGATGGAAAGACTGAGGAAGCCCCAGTTCAACAGTGGAGTGAAGAACTTATGTTATTCACTCATTTTCTAACTTTCTCATTGTGGATGTCTTAGTGGAAAAAAACAAACATATTTTCATTCACCATCAAACATTACCTGATATAATCAAATAAATGCAATTAACTTATTTTGGTACTATTAACCATCTTTAACTAATAGATTATCTAATCAATGTCCATTCATTTATCCATTTCAGAAAAACACATTGTACACTGAAATGAGTGTTCCTTTAACCTTTAAAAATGCTAGGCATTAGTTGTCCACTCTGCATTGTTCTTCACATTCTTTACGACGCGTTTGACAATACTTTAATTTCAATACTTTACTTTCAAAAGTTTTCTTTTGTAGTGCACATATTTGACGTATTTTTAGTGCAGTGTTACCTTATGTCAATATTTCCAGTTTACTATTAATTGCAATACGGCATCAGATTTTCAAGCTCCTTCATAACTTGTCTGGGGGAATAAAACCTGATTTAAAATGCAGAAATCAGAAAATATTGTGATTTAGTTGGAACAGAGTTCGTGTGTTGTTGTCTGTGGGTGGAAAAACCGCCGTCCCTCGTCCCTGTCACTGTCCCTCCACAGCCGTCTCGTGGTTTTGTGTGAGTTTGATGGAGTGCAACAAGACAGGGAGAGGTTCGGGGTCTGGGGGTGGGAGAGGGGTGCACTATCTCCCCATGTGGTCTCCCCCCAGGTGTCCTCACCCTAATCCCGTTACGTGTCCCCTGACATTAGCCCTAATGGTGCGGCCATTGTCCCCCCGTTGTGTGCTGCTGTGCCCTCGGCCCAGTCACCTTGAGTCAGTAAACTCGGCCCTGTCATGTTTGGGCTGCTTCCCACACCCAAGGGTCTCCATGACAACGGTGGACCACTTCCCACACACACACACACACACACACACACACACACACACACACACACACACACACACACACACTTTTTCATTTTTCATGCATGAAGAAATTAATAATGAAGCATGTGTTTCAATAAAATGATTACATTTTTTTTTGTGAATATAGTTATGAAGGATTTTCACAAAATAACGAGTGTTTCTTTATTTTTTGTTGTGGAAGTTTAAGAAGTTGGATTGTTTCCAGCTCATATGTAGCAACACAAATTAGATTTTCATCTAAGAATATTCCAAATGAAAGAATCTGAAAATGTAATTATTTCAACAGGAATAAAAATAAGTAGTGTCAGTGAGTTATAAAACAAGCATTTAAATATACTTTAATCTCTGTTTTTGTGGTTTAAACTTTGTTAAATGTGCTTTCTGGCAAAAGAAGAAGGCATTTGTCACGCTTTCTTAATCCTTTAAATTGCCTAAAGTGAAATGTGTACGACAGACATCAAATGCGGAAGCGAGCGCAAGGCAGGGAGACTAGGAGGGGCGAAATGAACAGGGTAGACGTTGGGCCATCTTGTTTGGTGCATTTTCAGGTGACCTGGCCCCCGCACTGCATCCATCATACAGAGACTGATTGAGCTGACCTTCAAGCCTGGCCCACCGACCCCCGGGCTTCCTGTTCTTTGTCAGCCCCTCACAATACCCCTGGTATCACACAGACAGGGGAGGTCTGAGAACCGACCGGGGGAGTCCACCCAGGCTGTGGCTGGGATGGCTGGGTGGTGTCAGGGGTAGAGAGGGGGCTTTTTCTCTCGGGGAGGGAGCTGAGGACCCCCTTTTCAATTTCGCCCGGTCTTTCCAAATTAGAGAAAAGGCCGAGAGTGGTGTCCTCTGTCACCCTGCCACACAGGGACCTTTAAAAAGCAGCCTCAGTAGTTTCTCAAGTGAGGTGTCTTCTCAAGAGACAAAAAAAAAAAAAAGAAAGAAAAAAAAAAAGAAGAAGAGAAGAATAAGTGGGCGAATTTAATTGTGGCCCTGTGTGAGGACTGGCAGTCGGAGGATGGCCACTCTAGCATTTGTAAAGGACTGAGACAGTTTACTTGTTCGTCCTCTGTGCCTCTCTTTGGCCCCGTGAAATCGGACGTGGGCTCGAGCAGACTGCTGCTATCCCTGAACTTTCTTCTGGTAGCGCTGATTAACTGTGGCAAAAAGTACTTAGATCCTTTACTGAAGTAAAGGCATCACAATGGCAGAAGCAGAAGTGCTGTATTTAATATTTTATGTAAATGGAGGACAAAGTACCCAAAGTATCAAAGGTTAAAGTACTCGTTCTACTAAAAAGTGGTCGGATTCAAATCGTAAGAGTAGCGAGATTATACAAAGGAAGGAAATGCATTAATCTGAGAGGGGAGAAAAAAAACTTTCCGCTAATGTTTTCTTTTTTTTTTGTGTGAAATGTTAATATCTCATCTCTAAGTCCTCCAGTAAAAAATGACACCAAGTGATGGATACTGTATTTGTGGTTAAGAAAACACATTTAAAAGGGGTTACCATGAAATAAACATGGGGGCCCAAAGTAGTAAAAAAAAAAAAAAGGCCTTCACTCATGATTTGCTTGACTATTTAGACCACAGAGTTTAAAAATAAACTTTTTTATATGCTGTATTTTCAATGTGTTGCTTTTGGATGGGAAGTTGATTCTCTTTATGAAGAGGCTTGTGTCTTCTTCATTTGATGGTGCAGTGGTGAGTCGTCTTGATTCAATGTCCAGGCCTGAGAGGCAATGCTTGCATGTTCATGTGTTTTGTGAGCTTACACGCCCAAGAGCACACGCACACAAAAAAAAAGATGCATTTGAGAAGAATCAGTAGCCCCAAACTTGCCATTGGTATGACAATCGGTATGATGGACCTGTCCCAGGCGTACGTACCCTGCCTTGGTCCACTGGCAGCTGGTATCAGATCGAGTGGTGATTCATTCAGACCCCTTCATTACATTGTTCTCTTCACGGCAGTGGGCAAACAATCCGATTAAAAGCAACTCTCCTTCCACAAAAAAATTATTGTTGAAACAGCCTGCCGCTATCGGGATGTAGGTGGGTGGTGTGAGAACGGGCTGCAACAGTGCATTGTGCTTTTATATCTTGCTTTACTAGTAGAAAAAGAACAAATAAATCTATGCTGAAAGTAACTGCTAAGACCTTGTATCATTTTAAAGTAGTATAAAACAAAAGGAAACGACACTTGCACGTAAAATGCAGTAGATTGAAAGTATGAATTTGAAAGTGTCGCAAAATGACACCATATTCAGCGGACTGAGTGTTTTCTGAACAGTAGCACAGCGGGTAACAATAGCATCCATGTTAAATCGTCTGCCGTTTAAACTTGCACATTTGTTTTCTGCAGCTCTCACTGCCTTTGTCTCTTCCTTTCTGATTTTTGTATACCTACTTATGAATTTGTGTGTGTGTGTGTGTGTGTGTGTGTGTGCGCGCGCGCGCTTAAGAGGACACATGAAGCTTTGCGCAAAGTGCTCAGCGGTTACCATGACAATGCTTCTTTGCGGGGGTTTTGAACAATCACCTACCAGTGTTGCTCTTCTGTGTCGTTGATACTAATCAAATTCGTCCTTGCACGTCAGCATACATAACTGTATGAATGACAACTTTCATTTAATTGTGTTAATCGATTCTTGTGGTCCAAACCAATGCCCGTCTTTCCTTTCATCACTTTTTATACAGCATCCCTGTAACATTTTTAGAATTAAAATGAATAAATGCATGGAAACCAGTAATCCTGCATTCACTGACCCTCTTTTAAACCTACTGAAGAAATATTCCGCTTGAAACTTCGTGTGTGTCCCTGAGAAACTATAATAAACTATAAATGTAAATGGGTCTGTCCATAAGTCCAACCAAACTCAGTTGTAACATTTAAAAATATCTATAATTTGATATCTATCTATCTATAATGAATAAATACAGTGTTTTGGAAAAGTGTGGCATATTTTCAGTTTTGCATATATTTAATGAACACGATGCCAGCGGTAGCAGTAACAGAAGTGAGTATGAGGTTCTCTGGCTTTCAATTAATGAGTCAATGACAATTCAGTTATCAATCAATCAGCCAATGAAACGTAATTTGACCAGGTCCTCTCACAAGGGTCAATGCAGTTGGAAGTACTTCACAGGAGCACAGGTTTCTCCGACGAGGATGCAGAAACAAGACATTTCAACTTGTGTGGATCCACTGATCAATAATGTCATCATAGATAATGTTAAAAATGCTCCAGAGGGCTGGTTGAGTGAGTTATGGCCGCCCTGGCTGCCTCCGTTGCCCCCTGTCAGCTGCTCCTTGTCCCACAGTGTTTCAGCAGCACCTGGTCAGGACGCTCGCCCACTGCAGGCCTGTGGCCCGGCGCTCAGGAGCTCCACTCCTTTTTTTTTTTTTTTTTCTTCTTCTTCTTCTTCACATTCATTTGCAATGCTAATGCACAGGAGACAGCTGTCATCTTGCTGTGACCATGATCAAGAGGGGGTGAGAGTGGGGAGGGAAAGATAAATAAAATAGGTTGGCCTATTATCTCCTGGCCTTGCATGGGTGCCGGTCCTTCAGAAAACGAATTTCAATCAAAGTCTCTTTCACCGGGTGGAAAAGAAGAAAGAAAAAATAAATGGATAGATGCCTACAGAAACAAATGACGGCAGAAAATTAAAAGTGGAACGAAGGATAGCAAACAAGTTTTGTTTTCACCTGCTATGTTGAAAGCACACTTTGGGAACCAATGGAAACCTGGAGAGCAGGGAGCTTCATCTCTGGCATGTGTGTTCATGAGTGCTCTTCATTCAGCATGTAGATGTCTGTGTTCCCGAAAACACATGTATATGATTACTACTTCGTTTTTTTTTTTTTTCTATTTCTTTCAGAGTGTGTTTGCTTATAATAATCTAATACGGAAACAACAATGTCAATTCTTCCAGTAGGTAATTGAGATGATCTTGTCGTAATAGATTTTTCATTTAAACTCTGTATTTTGTGCCTTTGATCTCGACGTCGGATGCAGTTTTGTGTTGAGCCATAAAGACATGCATTCTTGATTTTTATATGAACTCTCATGTTCAAATGAAATATAGCTAGAAAATCAATCCACGAGTGCCTCATTCCAAAGGTAGAAGGAAGACAGTGAGCTGATGCTTTACTGTAGTGAATGAATCCAGTTGCCATCCATATTTCAAAAGGAAACACAAGTTTTTTCATTAACACATTTTCTAAAAATGCAGATAATAATATCATACATATATATATATATATATATATTAAAAGTATCATGGAAACTAATTAAATGTGTACATAATGTTCAGTGCA